>NC_133129.1:132947913-133594412 GCF_048418815.1 Hemitrygon akajei
CAGACTTCTAAACTGTTTTATTACTTTACTGGCTTAGGTTTTAAGCTCTGCTTTTCTCTTTTTCAAATCCACACTCAGCTTCCCATATCACAACAAACTATTTTAAACTAATGCCAATAATACCAGCAAACTTACAGCCCTTTTGAGATGCGTTCTTATCAGACCTGCAAAAGTTTTGTACAGAACAAGTTTCTTTACTCCATTATATCTCTGTTACAGGGGTTTAACAAAATTATTATTTGCTATGGTGGCATTACTGCCAGTGTATCTGAGATGGTACTGTCATTTCTACGTCCAAATATTATGGATTTAGCTTTGAACTCTTAATCTGAGTTTACGATTCTATACGATGAATGATACACAGTTGGCAGTGTTGCTTTTTAGTTGCGGTTTTAAAATGCAGCCCTTGTTCCTTTTGCTCATGGATATTATTTGTCTCGTGGCACTTAGGGAGGATAAAACTCTAATATTGGCCAATATGCCTGAACATTAATCAACTATAAAATTCATAGTTCTTTCAGTTTCATTGGGAGCGGTTGTTGGTATGGACTGTCTGCCGAGCTAGAGATTACAAACTGAGTTGGAGATACTTAATAGGCCAGGTTTTAAAAAAAAACAGCCAGAGCCTGTCAGGATTTGTCTGCTGATCGGGCGATTGCTTGGGCTATTAGTAACTTAGCAAGGCCCAATAAAAAAGCGAGGTGTAAGTGGAACGGGCCACTGTTGGAGCAGTCATGCATCTGCAAGAACAGGTGCAGGCTCAGGGTACTGAGTCATTTGGAATTATTCCACTGATAGTAAAACTTAACCTTAAGAACTCAGAACCAAAGTGAAAAGAAGTGTAGGTAGCGTGGTAGTTAAGGCAGTGGAATACTTCTCTTGTGATATGTGAGATTTCATGCTACCTAAAAGTCTCCCTGATGGCATCTACAGGAAGTGCACCCAACTTCAGCTGTCAACTGACAAGGTCAAGGACCATCCAGGTGGCCGAAAAACTCATAGATGAGACTTTTACCGAGTTGGTCACACCCAGAGAGTAGACTTCAGGTGGTAGATGAGTGAAATAGTCATTTAGTGCAGGGTGCCACTGTGGCCATTCCCCTCACAGCAAGTATAGCTCTTCGGATACTGCTGGGAGAGATGACCTATCAGAGCTCAGCAGGGAAGGGTAACATCAGGTAGAGTGATAGCAATAGGATACTTGCTAGTTAGGGGGGCAGACAATAGATCCTGTGGGCGAAAGAAGAAGCCAGGATGAAGTGCTGTCTCCCAGGTGCTAGGAATAGGGACATCTCAGAGCAGCTGCAGAATATTTTAGAGGGATTGTGATCAGCCAGGGGTCGTGGCACACAGGCACCAATGACATAGGTAGAAAGGAAGAAGTCCTGTACAATGAGTATAGGGAGTTAAGGAAGAGGCTGAAGAACTGGACCTCCAAGGTAGTAATCTTTGGATTTATTCCCAGTGCCACATGCTAGTCAGGACAGGAAAAGGATGAGATGACAGATGAATGAGTGACTGAGGAACTGGTGCAGGGGACAGGATTTCAGATTTCTGGATCATTCGGTTCTCTTCAGGGGAAGTTATAGACATGTACAAAAGGAATGGGCTATAGTTATCCCCAAGAGGGACTGGTATCCTTTTGTGGGCAGGTTTGCCAGAGGTATTGCAAAGGATAATTGGCAGGAACTGGGAACCAGAGTAATGGGGCTGAGGATTGAGCGGTTGGTATACAAGTAGATGCAGTGAGAAGTGGGACTGTGAAGAAGGATAGGCAGCTGATAGGGCAAATTTGCAGGCAGGGATGGTTTGAAGAATATTATGGGAGCAAAATGGAAATGAGTGATAAACACAAGAATGATGTTATATTTGAATGCATGGAATATATGGAATAAGGTAGATGATCTAGTAGCACAATGAAAGATTGGCAGGTATGGCATCACTGACTCATGGCTAAAGGAAGATCATAATTGGGAGCTTAACATCCAAGGATACACTTTGTTTCAGAAGGAGAGGCAGGTAGGTAGAGGTGGTGGTGTGGCACTGTGGTAAGAAATGAAATCAAATCCCTAAAAGGTGACATAGGGTTGGAAGGTGTAAAATCCTTGTGGTTAGAGTTAAGAAACTGCAACGTTAAAAAGACTCGTGAGTTACTGTATATACAGGCCTCCAAACAGTAGACTGCATGTGGGGTATAAACTACAATGGGAGATAGAAGAGGCATGATAAAAGGGCAGTGTTATGATAGCCTTGTGAATTTCAATATACAGATAGCTTTGGAATAGCAGGGTAGTACTGGATCCCAAGAGAGAACTTGTAGAATACCTGCAAGATGGCTTTTTAGAGCAGCTTGTGGTTGAACCTACTAGGGAAAAGGCAATTCTGGATTGGGTGTTGTGTAATGAACCAGATTTGATTAGGATGCTTAAGGTAGAATTCCTCCTGCAGTTACAGAGTGAAAGCTAAAGTCAGATGTATCAGCATTACATTAGAGCAGTGGTTCCCAACGTGGGGCGTACGCCCCACAGGGGGGTAATTTGATTTTTAAGGGGGGCAATTCGAGAATGAGTTATTAACAGTGAATTTTTTCTAGTAAGTCTGTGTGAGTATGAGTGTGTGTGCGAGTTGATACATATGTGTATATACAGTATGCATACATAAAAATACTTGTGTGTATGTACATGTGTAATTGCGTATGTACTGTATATATAGTGTATCACCATCATTACAACCATCAAATGGCTTTCATAATTAAATTAATGAATTGACTGATGTAGGAAGGAACGAATGAACAAGTCCAAACACGTAAGAAACTCGTACGAGGTCGCGCCAATGC
Organism: Hemitrygon akajei; assembly: GCF_048418815.1. Taxonomy (NCBI): domain Eukaryota; kingdom Metazoa; phylum Chordata; class Chondrichthyes; order Myliobatiformes; family Dasyatidae; genus Hemitrygon; species Hemitrygon akajei. Next base: position 132,950,750 of record NC_133129.1, read on the forward strand.
TGCTTTTTGCAGTAGCTTTCGGTTCTTGGTGGTGTGAAGGTGTGTACATTGCGTCATCTCTTTTAAACGGTGTATCTGTCTTTGTATGCTGTAGAAACGAATCGGCATTGTTTTATTTATTTATTATTATTATTTTAATATCACTTAATGTTCTTTTTTTTTTACAATTTCTTAGTAATTTCTTCCTCAGAACTTGAACAGTCCTTTGGTTCTTTTATTTTTCTCTTTCATGAATGCCATGTTCTTTGGAAGCTTGTTTAAACCAAGTTAATGGTCTTTTAGGCTTCCTCCAGGTGAATAGGAGTTCACTTTTTGAATAATAAGAATTATATATCACCACAGGGGGCATCAGGATTTTAGAGGTGATTAGGTGGGGCATGGCCAAAAAAAAGGTTGGGAACCACTGCATTAAGAGTAAAAGGAATTACAAAGGCATGAGAGAGGAGGTGGCCAAAGTTAATTAGAAGGGGATACCAGCAGAAATGATGGCTGGAGTTTCTGGGTGAGGTTTGGAAGGTGCAGTATAGATGCATCCCAGAGATGAAGAAGTATTCTAAAGGGAGTCAACCGTGGCTGATAAGGGAAGTCAGAGTCAAGATAAGAGAGGCAATATGGTAAAGCCAAAATTAGTGGGAAATTCGAGGATTGGGAAGCTTTTAAAAGCCAACTGAAGGCAGCTTAAAAAGCCAAAAGGAGAGAAAAGATTAAAAGGAAAGTAAACTAGCTAATAATACAAAAGAATATACTGAAGTGTTTTCAATTATATAGAGTAAAAGAGAGATGCGAGTAAATGTTGGACCACTGAAAAGTGATGCTGGAGAGGTAGTAATTGGGGACAAGGAAATGGCAGATAAACTTAAGTATCTTGCATTAGTCTTCACTGTGGAAAACACTAGCAGTGTGCCAAAAATGCAGGACTATCAGTGGGCAGAAGTGACTATAATTGCTATTACTAGGGAGAAGGTACTTGGGAAGCTGATAAGTCACCTGAAGAAGATAGATGATCTACACTCCAGGGTCTTAAGAGGTATCTGACTAGATTGTGGGAGCATTAGTAATGATCTTTCAAGAATCACTAGATTCTGAAATGTTCTGGGGCACTGGAAAATAGCAAATATCACTCCACCCTTTAAGAAGGGAGCGAGGCAGACATAGAGAATTTATAGGCCTGTTTGCCTGACTTCAGATATCCATTATTGGGGGTGAGGTTTCAGGGTACTTGGAGGCACATGACAAAATAGGCCAAAGTCAATATGGTTTGATTAAGGGAAAATATTGTCTGACAAATCTATTGGAGTTCTTTGAGGAAATAACAGACAAGGTGGACAGAGGAGAATCAGTGGATGTTGTTTACTTGGATTTTTAGAAGGCCTTTGACAAGGTGCTGCACATGAGGCTGCTTAACAAGATGAGAGCCCATAGTATTACAGGAAAGGTACTTGCAGGATAGAAGATCGGCTGACAGGCAGGACGCATACCATGAGAATAAAGGGTGTCTTTTCTGGTTGGCTGCCCAGTGCTGTTCCACGGGGTGTCGGTGTTGGACTGCTTCTTTTCATGTTATATGTCATTGTGGGTCACAGAATTGACTACTGTAGTCCATGTTTGCAGATGATACGAAGATGGGTGGAAGAGCAGGTAGTGCTGAGGTAGCAGGACTTGCAGTTGCTAGAAAGAGTTTATGAAGCCTTTGCAATTACTTGGTTTTCTGCATTAATTACTCATAAAATGTGTGATCTTCATCTATGTCACAGTAATAGACAGTCTGCCTAAACTAATGACACACAAATAATTGCACTTTTCATGTCTTTATTGAACACGTTGTTTAATAATTCACAATCCAGGTTGGAAAAAGGATGAGAACCCTTGTATTTAATAACTGGTAGAACCTCCTTTTACAGTAATGACCTCCACCAAATGTTCCCTGTAGCTGCTGATCAGACTACTCCTTCATACTAAACTGTTTCAGTTCCTCAATATTTCTGGAATAGCTTCTATAAACAGCTGTGTTCAGGTCACACTACTGCACCTCAATTGGGTTGTGGTCTGAACTCTGTCTTGGCTATTCCAAAACAGAATTTTCTCCTTTTTAAACTATTCTGTTGTTGATTTACTCTTAAGTTTTGGATCATTGTCTTCTATTAAGTTTCAAGTGACAGACCACTACCCTGACATTCTCCTGTGGAATGTTTTGATACAATTTTGAATCTATTGTTCCCTCAATGATCGCCAGCTGTCCAGGCCCTGAGACTGCAAAGTAGCCCCCAACCATGACACTCCTTTCACCACGCTTCACAGTTGGGATGAGATTTTGGTGTTGGTGTGCAGTATCCTTTTTCCCCCAAACATAGCAGTGTGCACTTCTGCCAGGAATTTCAACTTCTGTCTCATCTGTCCACAGAACATTGTCCCAGAACATTGTGGAACATCCATGTGGTCTTTTGTGCACTTGGCCATGCAGCAGTGTCTTTTTGGAGGGCTGTGGTATCCTTCCATGAACACCATTCTTGTTTAGAGTTTTTCTTATAGTAGACATGAAGAGAGACTTCAGCAGTTCTGGAATTTCTTCAGATCTTTTGCTGTTACCCTTGGGTTCTTTTTCATCCCCTTCAGCATTGCACGTTATGCTCTTGGTGTTATCTTCTGAAGGACACCCATTGCTTGGAAGAGTAGCAACAGTACTGAGTTACTTCCATTTGTAGATAATTTCTCTTACTGTGGACTGATGAACACTCAAGTGTTTAGAAATGCTTTTGTGGTCTTTTACACCTTCATCCATCTTTACATTTCTTCTAAGGCACTCTAAAAGTTGTTTTGATCAGGGCATGGTTCACAAAAACAGATCTTTCTTGAGAAGAGCAGTCTCTGTCGGCAACCTAACTTTATATCCTTTTTTTATAAGGCAAGGCACCTCTACAACCCATGCTCCAATCTCATTGATAGGGACAGCTGACTCCTTTTGTAGAAGGCATTACCACAGAGGTTCACTTACTTTTTTGAACCTAGACTGATTTTTTTTTAAATGGTATATTGACAAAAAGTACAATTGCATGTGATTTATGAATTTAGGCAGACTGTGTTTGTCTAGTATTGTGGCTTAGATAAAGATCAGATCATATTTTAAGAGTAATTAATGCAGGAAACCAGGTAATTGCAAAGGCTTCACAAATTTTTTTCTACAACTGTAGATTGGGAGAATGGGCAAAGAAATGGCAGATGGAATATGGTGTAGGGAAGTGTATGGTTATGCATTTTGGTAGAAGGAATATAGGTGTAAGCCTTTAAATGGGGAATAAAAATTAAAAAATCACAGGTGCAAAAGGACTTTGGAGTCCTCATGCAGGATTCCCTGAAGTTGACTCAGTGGTAAGGAGGGCATATGCATTGTTTACATTCATTCCAAGAGAACTAGAATATAAGAGCAAGGATGTAACGCTGAGGCTTTTTAAGGCATTGGTCAGACTGCATTTAGAATATAGTGAGCAGTTTTGAGCCCCTTTCCTTGGCTTTGGTGAGGGTCCAGAGGGGGTTTGTAGGAATGATGTGCGTTTGTTGGTTCAGGCCTGTACTCAGTGGAGTTTGGAAGAATGAGAGGGAGATCTTACTGAAACCTATCAAATTGAAAGGCCAAGATAGTGTGTGTGGAGAGGATCCTGCCTTTAGTTGGTAAGGTCAGGACCAGAGGACACAGACTCAGACCAGAGCAACATACCTTTAGAACAGAGATGAGGAATTTCTTTAGCCAGAGAATAGTGAATCTTAGGAAATTTGTATCAAAAACGGCTGTGAAGGCCAAGACATTGAGTATATTTAAACTGAAGGTTGACAGGTTCTTGATTAGTCAGAGCATCAAGTTAAGAGTATGGGTCAGCTATAATGGAATGACAGTGCTTCTGCTCATATGTCTATGGTCTTATGTATTTGGTTGAGATTTTTTAATTATGAGTAGTGTATTGAAGTGGGATAAAGCACTTTATGAACGCCATGATTTGCACTGAGACTGGTTAAAATTCTTATAGAAGAAGACTTGTTTGTGAGCTTGGTCCTTTGCAGGTCACTTGTGATCTTTATATGTATGTTTTAATCAACTGCATTGATCAAACACCTTGTATTTTCTGAGTCTACTATTGTTTTGCCTGCCATATCTTTAATGATGATCTTTGGTTATTTGACAGCAGTCTCTACACGTAGCACATTATGTGGGGCAATTGACTAATGATTCTGTAAGTCCTCTTCGGGACCATTGGGCTATTTGGAATATTAGTGGAAATAGTACAGATGAGGTGTTTTTGCATATTACCTTTTCAGCTATGATCATACCAGCTTAATTTCTATTTGTAATTGTCTTTGTAATATTGTTAAGGAGAATCTGTAACTGTATTCTTATGAGTTCCATTGAGTGTATGACAAAGGTAGTTGTTGTACATTGTTAGATATCCTGGAAGTAATATTGGTTGAAAAGTGGCAAAGGGACACTGATCCATTGGAGGTATTAATGGCCCAAGTTTGAAGTATCAAGTGTTCATATAAAGGCTGCAGTAAACTCACACTGTTCGATTGCTCTTTTCATTGGTGTTAATATATCCTTTGGCATCTCAGTGTTACCAGAATCAGATTCAGAGTCAGGTTTATTATCACTAGCATGTGTCATAAAATTTGCTAACTTAGACATAAACTGACATTGGGTAAAAGTTGTAGAAGAGAAAATGTGGATTTTGAATTAGTAAATTATCAACTGAGACCAGTATGGCTCACATCAAATATGAGTATTTCAAAGTCAAGTTGTGGTGGATCTCTAGTTAGTGAATACATACCAGCAAAGGAAATGGGTGTCATACTTCCATGTGATCAGCATTTTTTTTTTTATTCCTTCAACTTAGTAAAAAGGTCACATATTCATTGTTTTGAGTACACTGTTTGGGTTAATGAAGGATGAAAATGGGAATGAAAAATTTTGCTTTTTAAGATAATTTTTGTTTTGTTTTCTTCCACAGAGTTTTACGCTAGAATTTCACTTTGAACCAAACGATTACTTCACAAATTCAGTATTAACCAAAACCTATAAGATGAGGTCGGAACCTGATGAGACTGATCCTTTCTCCTTTGAAGGCCCAGAGATAGTTGACTCTGTAGGGTGAGTGAAAAGTCATTATTGACTTGACATTTTATCACCACTTGAAATACAGTCCGTGAGGTAGAATACTTTTTAAGAAGTCAATCCTAGAGCAAGCTGTGAATTTCTACTTCACCTTCCTATAGGTGTAATCGAAATGGCAAAATCTAACCAGTTTCTGTTTCTTTATCAGTTTGCTTAAGCTTGTACTCAGTGGCATTCTCCAAGGAACTGGCCAGTTAATTAACAGATGTCTTTTTTTTCTCTACTAGTTGGATAGAAAATATTTCCATGCTGTTTAAATGTTAATATATTTTTAGTCTGAATATGAAGTCAGTACTACAGTAGTAATGTGCAATATAACATCTTTATATCCTCAAACGTACCATTCCAAGTAATTACTTGGTCTTGCACTGTTCGTAACCTGTTACTTGTCTCTTGTCGTGTATCAGGTTCCATTCCAGTGCTAGATTAATCCTGGCACTATGTAGGTTGGATGTTTATGCTACTTCTAACCTCTTCAGAGTTGGGAACACAAAATATTATATTTCAGCCCAAAATGTTGTGCCAACCTTTTAACCTATTCTAGGATCATTCTAACCCTTCCATCGTACATAGCCCTCTTTCTTTAAATCATCCATGTGCCTAAGTGTTTCTTAAATGCCCTGAATATATCTGGCTCTACCATCACCACTGCCTCAGAAACCCCCCCCCCCCCCCCCCTTATATTTTCCTCAGATCACCTTAAAATTTTGTCCCCTTATATCAGCCATTTTCATCCTGGGGAAAAAGTCTCTGGCTATTCACTCATCTATGCCTCTTATCTTGTATGTCTGTCAAAACATTTCTCATCCTCCTCTCCAAAAGGAAAAGCCCTAATTCGCTCAGTTTTATGATGCGATCTCTAATCCAAGCAGCATCCTGGTAAATCTGTGCACCCTCTCTAAAGTTTCCATATCATACCTATAATAAGATGACAAGAATTGAACACAATATTCCAAGTGTGGTCTAGACAGGGTTTTATAGAGCTGCAACAATTAACTCAAGGCACTTGAACTCAATCCCCTGACTAATGAAGGCCAGCACACTATATGCCTTCTTATCAGCCCTATCAACTTACGTGGCCACGTTGAGGGACCTATGGATGTGGACCTCAAGGTCCTTAATGTTCCTCCACACAGACAATCATCCTGTCATTAGTATTGTATTCTGCTTTCAAATTCAACCTTCCAAATTTCAGAAAAAACACAAAATGCTGGCAGAACTCAGCAGGCCAGACAGCATCTATGGGAGGAGGTAATAACGAAGTTTCAGGCCGAAACCCTTCATCAGGAGTGAAGTAACATGGGATGGTCGAGGGGGGATAAGAAGTGGGGGGAGGGATAAAGTAGAGAGCTGGGAAGTGATAGGCTGGAGGGAAATGGGCTAGGGGGAAGGTGGAGAATTATGGGAAATAAAAGAGAAAGAAAGGTAGGGCAGGGGGGGAGAGATTATAATGGGGGGGGGGGGGGAAGAGAGAGAAAGAGAACCAGACTAAAATAATAGATAGGGATGGGGGTAAGGGTGCTATCCCTTTCTCTCAATTCCTCCGCTGCATCTGCTCTCAGGATGAGGCCTTTCATTCTAGGACAAAGGAGATGTCTTCCTTTTTTAAAGAAAAGGGCTTCCCTTCGTCCACTATCAACTCTGCCCTCCATCGCGACTCCCGTATTTCACACACCTCTGCCCTCACCCCATCCCCCCCGCCAGCCCGCCAGGGATAGAGTCCCCCTGGTCCTCACCTATCACCCTACCAGCCTACAGATCCAACGCATAATCCTCCGTAACTTCCGCCACCTCCTACGTGATCCCACCACCAACCACATCTTTCCCCTCCCCCCCCCCCCCCCCCCCCCCCCCCCCCACTCGGCTTTCCGCAGGGATCGCTCCCTACGGAACTCCCTTGTCCATTCATCCCCCCATCCCTCCCCACGGACCTCCCTCCAGGCACTCATCCCTGCAAACGGAAGAAGTGCTACACCTGCCCCCACACTCCTTCCCTCACCACCATCCCAGGCCCCAGACAGTCCTTTCAGGTGAGGCACCACTTCACTTGCGAGTCAACTGGGGTGATATACTGTATCTGGTGCTCCCGATGTGGCCATTTATACATTGGGGAGACCCGCTGCAGACTGGGAGACCGTTTCGCCGAACACCGGCGCTCGGTCCTCCAGCAGTGGCGGGATCTCCCTGTGGCCACACACTTCAATTCCACAGACCACTCCCACTCCGACATGTCTGTCCATGGCCTCCTCTACCGTCAAGATGAGGCCACATGCAGGTCAATGGAGCAATACCTTATCTCCCACCTAGGTAGCCTCCTTCCTGCCGGCATGAACATCCAACTCACTGACCTCCGTTGATACCCCTGCCCCCCACCCTTACCCCCATCTCTATCTATTATTTTAGTCTGGTTCTCTTTATCTCTCTCTTCCCCCCCCCCCCATTATAATCTCTCCCCCCAGCCTTACCTTTCTTTCTCTTTTATTTCCCATAATTCTCCACCTTCCCCCTAGCCCATTTCCCTCCAGAGCCTATCACTTCCCAGCTCTCTACTTTATCCCTCCCCCCACTTCTTATCCCCCCCTCGACCATCCCATGTTACTTCACTCCTGATGAAGGGTTTCGGCCTGAAACTTCGTTTTTACCACCTCCCATAGATGCTGTCTGGCCTGCTGAGTTCTGCCAGCATTTTGTGTTTTTTATTTATTTCCAGCATCTGCAGATTCACTCGTGTTGCCTTCCAAATTTCATGATTTTCCTGTTTGAACACCATCTGCTACTTAGCCTATCTCTGCATCTTATCAATGTCCTGCTGCAATCTACAACAGTCCTCTACAGTATCCATGACTCCACCAACTATCATGTCGTATGCAAGTTTAGTAATCCACTCTTCCATTTCATCATCCAAGTCACTTACAAAAATCACAAAGAGCAATGTTTTCAGAACAGATTCCCTACGGAACACCACTGGTCACTGACCTCCATGTGCTGAATGAAATTGCTCCATATGCTACCACTTTCTGCCTTCTATGAGCAAGCCAATTCTGTCTCCACTCAGCAACGTTTCCCTGGATCCTGTGCCTGTTGGCTTTCTGAATCAGCCAACTATGGGGATCCTTATCAAGCGCCTTATTTATCTCATCAACTACTCTACGTTCATCAGTGTGCTTTGTCACATCCTCAAAGAAGCATGACCTGCCCCTCACAAAGACATGCTGACTATTCCTAATCAGACTACAGTGGCATGCAAAAGTTTGGGCACCCCTGGTCAAAATTTCTGCTACTGTGAATAGCTGAGTGAGTAGAAGATTACCTGTTTTCCAAAAGGCATAAAGTTAAAGATGACACATTTCTTTAATATTTTTTATTTCTTTTTTAAAATTTCTTTTATATTTCCATCTTTTACAGTTTCAAAATAACAAAAAAGGAAAAGGGCCCAAAACAAAAGTTTGGGCACCCTGCATGGTCAGTACTTAGTAACACCCCCTTTGGCAAGTATCACAGCTTGTAAATGCTTTCTGTAGCCAGCCAAGAGTCTTTCAATTCTTGTTTGGGGGATTTTAGCCCATTCTTCCTTGCAAAAGCCTTCTAGTTCTGAGAGATTCTTGGGCCATCTTGCATGCACTTCTCTTTTGAGGTCTATCCACAGATTTTCGATCATGCTTAGGTCGGGGGACTGTGAGGGCCATGGCAAAACCTTCAGCTTGCATCTCTTGAGGTAGTCCATTGTGGATTTTGAGGTGTGTTTAGCATCATTATCCTGTTGTAGAAGCCATCCTCTTTTCATCTTCAGCTTTTTTACAGACAGTGTGAAGTTTGCTTCCAGAATTTGCTGGTATTTAATTGAATTGATTCTTCACTCTACCAGTGAAATGTTCCCTGTGCTTAACAGTTGGAGAGGTGTTCTTTTCATGAAATTCTGCACCCTTTTTCTCCAAACATACCTTTGCTCATTGTGGACAAAAAGTTCTATTTAACTTCATCAGGCCACAGGACTTGTTTTCAAAATACATCAGGCTTGTATAGATGTTCCTTTGCAAACTTCTGACACTGAATTTTGTGGTGAGGACACAGGAAAGGTTTTCTTCTGGTGACTCTTTCATGAAGGTCATATTTGTGCAGATGTCACTGTATAGTAGAACAGAGCACCACCACTCCAGAGACTGCTAAATCTTCCTGAAGGTCATTTGCAGTCAAATGGGGATTTTGATTTGCCTTTCTAGCAATCCTACAAGCAGTTCTCTCGGAAAGTTTTCTTGGTCTTCCAGACCTCAATTTGACCTCCACCATTCCTGTAAACTGCCATTTCTTAATTACATTACGAACTGAGGAAATGGCTACCTGAAAATGCTATGCTATTTTCTTATGGCCTTCTCCTGCTTTGTGGGCATAATTTATTTTAATTTTCAGAGTGCTAGGCGGCTGCTTAGAAGAGCCCATGGCTGCTGATTGTTGGGACAAGGTTTGAGTAGTCAGGATATTTATAAAGCTTTGAGATTTGCATCACCTGGCCTTTCCTAATGATGACTGTGAACAAGCATTAGCCCGAACAAGCTAATTAAGGTCTGAGACCTTGGTAAAAGTTATCTGAGAGCTCAAATCTCTTGGAGTGCCCAAACTTTTGCATGGTGCTCCTTTCCTTTTTTTCACTCTAAAATTGTACAAAACAAAAATAATACACTAATCTTGCTTAAAATGTTGAAAAGAATGGTTCATCTTTAACTTTATGACTTTTGGCAATCAGTTCATCTTCTACTCACTTAACTACTCACAGTAACAGAAATTTTGACCAGGGGTGCCCAAACTTTTGCATGCCACTGTATGCTTCTCCAAATACTTGTAAACTGTCCCTGAAGAATCTTCTTCAATAATTTGCCCGCTACTAAAGTAAGACTCACTGGTTTAGCTTTCCCAGGGTTATCCCTACTATCTTTCTTGATCAAAGGTATAATGTTTTCCACCCTTCAATAATCTGGCATTAATTCCTGTGGCCAGTAAGAATGCAAAGATCCTTGACACATTCTCTTCCCTAGCTTCCTGTAGTGTCATGGGGTATATCCTGTCTGTCCCTGAAGACTTACCGGCACATAGTCTTCCTTAACATCAATGTTGCTCATTTTTCACTATTTCTTGAAACAAGATCAGGAGTTCAAATTTAAGTACACTTTTTAGCAACCATTACATTTGAGCATATTGTAATCATAATGCTTTAAATTGGGATTAATCTGAGCCATTTGGAATAAAACAAAAATGGGAATATGGGGGGAAAAATGTTGCATTTGTTAGCTGAACTATGAGAAAACCCTGCAGGTCTGGTCTTATAGTGATTTTGTTTTTATCTTGTGCTCTATGATTCTATTTTTAGTGCAAGATTGTGTATTTATATTACATTGTCACAGTGTAAAGACTAAACTCATTTCAATCACATTATCTGTTGAATTACTATAATGATCATGAAGACTGAATCAAATCTGGTTGGCAAAAGTCTGTCCAAATTAATTCTATATTTTATTATATGCCATCATAAAACGTTTGCTATCAAACGTTAAAAGAATGAATAATGGCTAAATTTGAATGAGGTATCCGGTGATGCACTGATGCTAAGTTGTGTTGCTGGTAATTCTGCTTTAGTGTACAGTAAAGCTAATCATTAACTTCTAAACAGATGTACTATTGACTGGAAGAAAGGAAGGAATATAACTGTGAAAACTATTAAAAAGAAACAGAAGCACAAAGGGAGAGGGACTGTCCGAACCATCACCAAGCAAGTACCCAATGATTCTTTCTTCAACTTCTTTAATCCATTAAAAGGTGAGTTTTTGTGATTAGTCTAAGGCAAAATACCACTCCTAAAAACTGAGTAGAAGCAGTGAAAGTCTAGTTTTTGAATTTAAATAAAAGCAAAACAGTCCCTGCATGTATAAGTGCACCATTAACAAAACAAAAGCATTTTTGCAGTAATTGAAAAAACCCCACAAATACTGGAAATCTGAAATCAAAATTAAGTGCTGGAAATATTCAGCAAGTCAGAGAGCATTTATGGAAAGAGAAACTAGTTACTTCAGCTCAAACCACTTTGTCAGAACTGGGAAAGAATAAAAACTAGTTTTAAGTTGCTGAGATGATGGGGAAGTGTTGGGTACAGCAGAGAAAATAGTCTCAAATAAGATGAGGCAGGGATTGCTATGGAGGTACACTATAGGCACTGTCATCTGGCTGATAGATTTCTGGAGACACAGGCATAAAAATAGTTTTGAAATGAGCACAGTTAGAACGTAACTGTCTTAGGAATGTAACAGTTGTAAAATGCAGAGCTTTAGGATATTGCCTGCATGTCAGGCTGTGGTAATAGGGAGAGAGGCAATATCACAAGTGGGTGACCTGCTTGAAGATATGGATTCAGTATTGAATCCACAGCATAGCAATGTAGATTTACTCCAGTTTTCAATTAAACCTCTTTTAAGCAGTTACATTTGATGCCGTTAGAAATCCTTGGAAAGTTTTGATGATGGAAAATTAAATTGGATAAATTATACATAATGCAGTATACAGAATTGGAAATTAAGAAATCTGTTTTATTTAAGGTATTTGGAAAAATAACAGTTGAAGTTGACATCTTTTAAGAAACACTAGATTCTGCAAAGGTTCCAGAAGACTGGAAAATTGCACATGTCACTCCACCCTTTAAAAAGGGAGGGAGGAAAAAGTCAGGAAATTATAGGCCAGTTAGCCTGACTTTAATAATTGCTAAAGATGGAGTCCATTATTGGGGATGAGGTTTTTGGGGTACTTGGAGGCACATGATAAAATAGGCCAGAGTCAGCATGGTTTCCTTAAGGACAAATCTGTTGAAATTCTTTGCGGAAATAGCAGGATAGACAAAGAGTCAGTGGATATTGTTTATTTGGATTGGCAGAAGCCCATGGTATTACAGGAAAGATTACATGGATAGAAAATTGGCTGATTGTCAAGTAGCAAAGAGTGGGGTTAAAGGGGTCCTGTCTGGTTGGCTGTTGGTGACCAGTGATGTTTCTCAGGAGTCTGTATTGGAACTGTTTCTTTTCACGTTATATGTCAATGATTTGGATGATGGAATTGAAGACTTTGTGGCCAAGTTTGCAGGTGATACAAAAGTGGAGGGGCAGGTAGTATTAAGGAAACAGTGAGACTACAAAAAAACATATTAGGGGAATGGGCAAAGAAGTGGCACATTGAATATAGTGTAGGGAAATGTATAGTGATTGACTTTGGTAGAAGGGATAAAGACATGGGCTGCTTTCTAAGTGGGGAGCAAATTCAAATATCACGGGTGCAGGGGTCTTTGGAATCCTTGGCAGGTTTCCCTAAAGATTAACTTGCAGGTTGAGTCAGTGATCAGAAAAACAAATGCGATTAGAGGATTAGAATATAAGAGCAAGGATGTAATGCTGAAGCTTTACAAAGCTTTGGCCAGCCACACTTGGAGTATTGTGAGCAGTTTTGGGCCCCTTGTCTAGGAAAGGATGTGCAGGTATTGGAGAAGGTCCAGAGGAGGTTCATGAGAATGATTCCAGGAATGAAACGCTTAAAGTATGATGTATGTTTGATGGCTTGGGGCCTGTACTCATTTGGATTTTAGAAGAATGTGGGGGAGTCTCATTGAAGCTATTGAATATTGGAAGGCCTAAATAGAGTAAACGTGGGGAAGATATTTCCTATACTTGGGGAGTCTAGACCTAGAGGGTTCAGCTCAATAAAAGACACCCTTTAGAACAAAGCAAGGAATTTCTTTATCCAGAAGGTGTAAATCTATGGAATTCATTGCCACAGACGGCTGCGGAGGTCAAGTAATTGGATATATTTAAAGTGGATGTTGATAGGTTTTTGATTAGTAAGTATGTCAAAGGTTACAGGAAAAAAGCGGGAGAATAGGGTTGAGAGGGATAATAAATCCGCTGTGGCAGAGCTGAATGGCCTAATTCTGCTTCTGTATCTTATGTCAGATAGTCATGACCTGTCAACATTGCTATTTCATTCAGTTAGACAGTTAAGATGTCTTGTAACTGGTATGAATTGGGTCACACTATGTGTCCAGTAGCCTGACAGTCATTGAAGCAAGTATTTCAGTTGTCTGATTCTCTGCAAATTTTCACCTATAACTTGGTTGAGAAGGCAGATTGTTTTTATTTTTTAAATGAAGTTTATAAAAGGCAGCAAATTGTGATTCTGAATTGATTTATAAATGGAGTTCAATTTCACAGTTGATATCTTCCTGGAGGAAAAAGGAAAAGAGATTTGTTACTTAAGTGCAACTGCTTGCCTTATACATATTTATCTATCAAAAAGATATATTTTTGCATTATATAGTACTTTATAAGTCTTTAAAATGCAAGTAAGTAGAGTGGCAGGTCACAGCACCTGTGCAATAATTGTTCCCAACACATGAATGATAATTGCAAGAATGGCACAGGCAAGGAATAAAGCCAAATATTACTGTGGATAAGAAATGTGCTGGGTCAAGGAAAGAAGCTACCAAAACCGATGTGCTTTCTGTATTAGGTAAGCAGAAGCCAGAGCAGCTGTGAGAGAATTCGGTTGGGGATGGGAGAGGAGAGGACAGGTAGCACAAATATCTAGTCTTTGTTGTGGAGGACATTACTGATATAGACAAGTTCTCAGAGGTCATATCCTGGACAAAGGTATTCAAATGATGAACACTGGTTGCAATAACATGTATTAAAACTTAACTACAAAATGTTGACTAAGAAAAATGAATGAAAGGTACAAAGGAGAAACTTGAATAGCAGTCATTAATACTTAAACAATGCATTCTAGATCAATTACGGTTCGCGGTGATTGTAGTTGGAGGTTCAAGGTAGATGAACTAAATGAAGAAATAACTTAACATTGAGTGGACACAACTAACTGGTCAAAATTTTTGTGACAAAAAGAAATTCATGGGCCCCTCACACTTGGAAGTCAAAATGAGCTGTGGGGAAGCAGTTTGGGATAGGTTGTCATAGGGAGTGGTTTTGGATGGAATGAGTACAAAATGTCCTCGACCTGAAATCTTAACTGATTATGGTGAGTAATCATCACAAGTCGAGGTCTCTCACTCAACATTGCTCCTAACATTGGTAGCCTTATAAGTATGGAATTAAGCTAATGACTCAGAATCAGGTTTAATATCAAATAGAAACATAGAAAATCTACAGCACAATACAGGCCCTTCGGCCCACAATGCTATGCCAAACATGTACCTACTTAGAAATTACCTAAGGTTACCCATAACCCTCTATTTTTCTAAGCTCCATGTACCTATCCAGGAGTCTCTTAAAAGACCCTTTAGTATCCAGCTCCACCACTGTCGCCGGCAGCCCATTCCACACACCACTCTCTGTTTTTTTTTTAAAACTTACCGAGCCATCTCCTCTGAACCTACTTCCAAGCACTTTAAAATTGTGCCCTCTCGTGATAGTCATTTCAGCCCTGGGAAAAAGTCTGACTATCCACACAATCAATGCCTGTCATTATCTTGTACACCTCTATCAGGTCACCTCTCATCCTCCATCGCTCCAAGGAGAAAAGGCAGAGTTCACTCAGCCTGTTCTCATAAGGCATGCTCTCTGATCCAGGCAACATCCTTGTAAATCTCCTCTGCACCCATTCTATAGTTTCCACATCCTTCCTGTAGTGAGGTGACCAGAACTGAGCACAGTACTCCAAGTGGGGCCTGATCAGGGTCCTTTATAGCTGTAACATTACCACTTGGCTGTTGAACTCAATCCCACAGTTGATGAAGGCCAATGTACCGTACACCACCTTAACTACAGAGTCAATCTGCGCAGCTGCTTTGAGCGTCCTATGGACTTGGACCCCAGGATCGCTCTGATCCTCCACACCGCCAAGTGTCTTACCATTAATACTATATTCTGCCATTATATTTGACCTACCAAAGTGAACCACCTCACACTTACCTGGATTAAACTCCATTTGTCACTTCTCAGCCCAGTTTTTGCATTCTATCAATGTCCCACTGTAACCTCTGACAGCCCTCCACACTATCTACAACACCCCCAATCTTTGTGTCATCAGCAAATTTACTAACCCATCCCTCAACTTCCTGATCAAACTCATTTATAAAAATCAATAAGAGAAGGGGTCCCAGAACGGATCATCGAGGCACACCACTGGGCACCAACATCTATGCAGAATATGACCCATCTACAGTCACTCTTTGCCTTCTGTAGGCAAGCCATTTGTGGATCCACAATGCAATATCCCCTTGCCTCCTTACTTTCGCAAGCAGCCTTGCTGAAATCCATATACAGTACATCTACTGCTCCTTTTCCCGCACTTCTGCCCTCACTCTATCCTCCTGTCACCACAACAGAGGCCGAGTTCCCCTTGTCCTCACCTACCACTCCAACAGCCTCCGGATCCAGCACATTATCCTCCGCAACTTCCACCACCTTTAACAGGGCCCCACCACTAAGCACATCTTTCCTTCTCTACCCCTCTCTGCTTTCCGCAGGGATTGTTCCCTCCGCGTCTCCCTGGTCCATATGTCCCTCCCCACAGATCTCCCACCTGGCACTTATCCCTGCAAGCCTAAGTGCTACACCTGTCCCTACACCTCCTCTCTTACCACCATTCAGAACCCCAAACAGTCCTTCCAGGTGAGGCAATACTTCACTTGTGAGTCTGTTGGGGTCATCTATTGCATCCAGTGCTTCCGGTGAGGCCTCCTCTACATCGGTGAGACCCAATGGAGATTGGAGGACCGCTTCATCGAGCACCTCCACTCCGTCCGCCACAACAGGCAGGATCTCCCGGTTGCCACCCACTTCAACTCTGCTTCACATTCCCATTCGGATATGTCCATCTACTGCCATGATGAGGCCAAACTCAAGTTGGAGGAGCAACATCTCATATACCATCTGGGCAGTCTCCAGCCCCTTGGCATGAATTCTCCAACTTCCAGTAATTCCCTCCCCCTTCCTTTCCCCATCCCAGTTTCACTCTGCCGCCTCCTCCAGCTGCCTATCACCTCTGACATGATTCCGCCTTCTACTACTACTACCCATAGTACTTTCCCCTTCTTCACCTTTCTTGCCTATCCCCTTCCTGTTCCCCCCCCCCCCCACCCCTTGATCTTTCCTCTTACTGGTTTTTCACCTGGCACCTACCAGCCTTCTCCTTCCCACCCTCCCCCCACCTTCTTTATAGAGCCCTGCCCCCTCCCTCTTTATTCCTGACGAAGGGTCTCGGCCCGAAATGTTGACTGCTCATTTCCACGGATGCTGCCCGACCTGCTGAGTTCTTCCAGTGTGTTGTACGTTTATCTACTGCTCTGCCTTCATCAATGTGTTCAGTCGCATCTTCAAAAAATTCAATCAGGCTTGTAAGGCATGGCCTGCCTTTGACAAAGCCATGCTGACTATTTCTAATCATATTCCCATCATCATCTCCCAATGTTCATAAATCCTGCCTCTCAGGATCTTTTCCATCAACTTACCAACCACTGAAGTAAGACTCACTGGTCTATAACTTCCTTGGCTATCTCTACTCCCTTTCTTGAATAAGGGAACAACATCTGCAACCCTGCAATCGTCGGGAACCTCTCCCATCCCCATTGATGATGCAAAGATCATTGCCAAAGGCTCAGCAGTCTCCTCCCTTGCCTTCCACAGTAGTCTCGGGTACATCTCATGTTTTCCTGCAGACTTATCCAACTTGATGCTTTCCAAAAGCTCCAGCACATCCTCTTTCTTAATGTCTATCTGCTCAATCTTTTCAACCCGCTGTAAGTCATCCCTACAATTGCCAAGATCTTTTTCCGCTGTGAATACTGAAGCAAAATATTCATTAAGTATCTCTGCTATCTCCAACGGTTCCATACACACTTTTCCATTATCACGCTTGATTGGTCCAATTCTCTCACGTTATCCTCTTGCTCTTCACATACTTGTAGAATGCCTTGGGTTTTCCTTAGTCCTGCTTGCCAAGGCCTTCTCATGGCCCCTTCTGGTTCTCCTAATTTCATTCTTAAGCTTCTTCCTGCTAGCCGTATAATGTTCTAGATCTCTGTCATTACCTTTTTTTTTAACCTTTCATAAGTTTTTCTTCTTGACTAGATTTTCATCAGCCTTTGTACACCACAGTTCCTGTACCCTACCATCCTTTCCCTGTCTCATTGGAACATACCTATACAGAACGCCACACAAATATCCTCTGAATATTTGCCACATTTCTGCCATACATTCCCTGAGAACATCATGAAATTGTCAAAAATGTCATGAAATTCGTTGTTATGTGGCAGCAGTAAATTGCATTGCATAATAAAAACTGTTAAATTACAGTAAGATGTGTGCTTTTTTTTTAAGAGTTAAGCAAGTAATACTAAAAGAGGAAAAAAGTAGTGAGGTAGTGTTTATGTGTTCAATATCCATTCAGGCATCTGATGGCAGAGGGGAAGTAGCTGTTCCTGAATTTTTGAATGTGCCTTCAGGCTTCTGTATCTCCTCCCCGGTGGTAGCAATGAGAAGAGGCCATGTCCTTGGTGATGGGGCTCCTTAATGATGCATTGCTCTTTGAAGATGTCCTGGATGCTGGGGAGTCTGGTGCCTGTGATGGAGCTAATTGAGGTCACAACATTCTGCAGTTTATTTTGATCCTATGCAGTGACCCCCACATCCCCATCCCAGATGGTGATGCAGCCAGTTTGAATGGTTTTCACAGTACATCTGTAGAAATTTGCAAAATGTCTTTGGTGACATTTCAAATACCCTCAAACACCTAATAAAATATAGCTGCTGTTGTGCTTTGTTTGCAGCTGCCTCAATGTGATCCTCAGAGATGTTAACACCCGGGAACTTGAATTTGCTTACCCTTTACATTTCTGATCCCTCAATGAGGGTGTGTGTGTGTGTATATTCCCTCATCTTACTCTTTCTGAAGTCCACAATCAGTTCTTTGGTCTTGTGTTGACTGTGAGATTGTTGCTGTAGCACCACTCAACCAGCTGATCTATTTTGCTCCTGTATGCCTTTTCGTCACCATCTGAAATTATGCTAACAATGTGGTATGTGTAACTTATCACAGAGGGTGCCACAGTAGTGTAGCTGTTAGTGCGATGCTATTATAGCTCGAGGCATTTCAGAGTACAATTCTTGGGTTCTCTGGTTTCCTCCCACATCCACTTCAGTTAACTGGTCATTGTAAATTGTCCTGCAATTAGGTTCAGTTTAAAAAAAAATTTGGGGTTGTGGATTGCTAGGGTGGCACAGTTGGAAGGGCCTACGCCACACTGTGTCACTTAAAAAATATATAGAAGGTGCTTTCCACTGGAAAACTTCGTCCTTCACTTGGAGTAATTAATATTGAGTCAGTTTCTCTCCAAAAAAGCTCTTATGTATTTACTATCACTAACAGTTGATGCCTTTATTCGGAATTGACTGTTAAAAGGACATTCCCTGTAAGATTTCCTTAAAAAAAATGAAATGCCAGATACAGGGCAATATGGCATATTTTGTCTGCAGTGTCTCATTAGTGGGAAACCCCCATTTTCCCTTGTGTTCTCCCACTGATCTATTAAAGATTACAATAGTTACCTAATGATAAATTTTCAGACAGATTTTCTGAACTAATGCAGTACTGTAAAATGGATTTGGAGAATTTGCAAAACACCTGGGTTTCTTTTGTTTTGTAGCTGCCTGTAAGGAGGTGAATCTCAATGTTGTATATAATATACATACTTTGATACTAAGTGTACTTGGAACTTTAATTCAGTTTAAATGGATTATTTCTGTTTGGAAGAGGACTTCCCTTATGATTTAATATACTAATTTTCAAAGTACAATTAAAATGAATGGTAGCCAAAACTAATTGTATTTTTGCATATATGTTCAACTCAATTAATTCGTATGTATTCTGGAGGAGAGGGGGAAAAGTTTTCCCTTGGACCAGCAGTGAACTAGTTAATCTGACTTGTGCAATCTTATGTATGTTTCTTTTACCCAGCTTAACCTACAGGAAGTTCCTTTTGGAAGGTATTTAAATACAGGCACCTATCTACACCTACAAAATTCTAGGCTGTTTTTAAAGACATAAATTTTAAAGATGACCTCACCTTAATTCTTATCATTACAGCTATTAATTTAACATCTACTGAAATGGTAATTCAATGTAGCTTTGGCACTTGATAAAATGTGATACATCTTAAATGAAGCAATAGGATGTAGTTACCAAGGGTAATGCTGATGACCAAATGAGATAGAGAGGAGTCTGATGGAATATTGTTTTTTATTTGTTGATCTGTTGCCTTCTTGATGTACTCACCGTCAGGTGTTTCCCAGTGTAAATTTTTAAATTAAAACATTAATCTGAAAGCAATATTGCGAGGCTCTATGAGCAAAAATGGACACTTTTCAAGAACCAGTAGTGTTACTGATAAGTGGTTATGTGCAAACAACTGAATTCTTCATGGATTTTCCATAGATGCTGCCTGGCCTGCTGAGTTCCTCCAGCATTTTGCTGGGATCTCCAGCATCTGCAGATTTTCTCTTATTTGTGATTTCTTCATTTTGTGAATTAGAACAAAGGAATGTTCATATTGTACACTAATTTAAAACTTGATGGATGCATTCAGATTGAGGAAATAAAATCTGTTTGACTGAACAATAATTCTGGGTATTCAATCTCCATGCAATGCAATATTTTAAGTATTAAATGCACTTAAAGGGGAAGCAGTTGTTTCCAGACTTGGTCTATTCTCACAAGATAATTAAAGGCAACCTTCACAAATCTTTTATTCACCAAAAAAATATAATCTTGCCAGTTTACATGTCAATTAGCCTTCCTCTTAATAACACGTTTCCTAGAATCTTGTTAGCTTTCACGGCCATTCACGCCCATGAATGAATGTTGAGAGTTTAAGAATGAATAACGCTTCTCCTAGCAACAAGGAGAGGAATTTGAGGTATGTGGAATTTGATCAGCCAAGCCTTCCTTTGAACTGATAGAACGGAATTTAATCATCTCAAAGTGCATATGAGAGATTGGTAACAGGGACTTTTAACATACCTCTTATTACAGCATAAATTGGCAGCCAACAGGAAGTACCAGTGCTTTACTACTAATTGACTTGGCGATAACCTTGGCTATTCAGATGGAGCATGTTTCAGTACTGGGGTAATTCATTAAGGAACTGATTCTGATCAACGAATATTCCCATGCAAATTGAATGAATCAGTTTCACTATTGCTTCTAAAAGGATCTTGCCAACATTATTAAAAGCTCCTCGCCTATAAGCTCAACTTTGAACATCAAAAATTAAATGTGCTTGCAGATTCAAAGCTTAGTTAAGACCCTAAGCAGTCATGATGTATTTCAAAGAAATACTTCAAAGAATGAAGTGAACATTTAATTTAAAGGTAACATCTTCAGTTTGAATACTAATTCTCACTGCAACTGAGCCATTATGTAATGGTCCTCCATGCCTTATTTGCATTAAAGATTATTTCTGCCGCAACTTTCAAGCTTAGACTAAGTGTCTAATGTGTGTGTAGGCAATGAGATTAAAATACGGTGGATTCCAGTTAATTGGGTCACATCGGGCTCATTTTTTATTTATTTTATTTAGTACAGCATGGAATAGGCCGTTCCAGTCCTTTGAGCCCCGCTTCCCAGCAACCTTCGATTTAACCCTAGCCTAAACACAGGGCAATTTACAATGACCAATTGTCCCATTAACTGGTACATCTTTGGATTCTGGGAAGAAACTGGAGGGCCTGGAGAAAACCCACACATTCCACAGGGAGGGGTGCAGATTCCTTACAGATGATGTTGAAATTGATCTCAGAACTCCGATGCCCTGAGCCATAATAATGTTCCGCTAGCCACTACACTACCACGATGCTTTTCAGTGGTTGCCCCAACTAGCCGAAGTTTCATTCAGATAGTTAAAGGTATAAAAACAACAAACTACTGTTGAACTGATTTATAAATTACTTAAGCTAAATACAGAACAAATTAGAACACTGCTAAAACTACCATA
This sequence comes from Hemitrygon akajei, assembly GCF_048418815.1. NCBI lineage: Eukaryota > Metazoa > Chordata > Chondrichthyes > Myliobatiformes > Dasyatidae > Hemitrygon > Hemitrygon akajei. Next base: position 132,971,941 of record NC_133129.1, read on the forward strand.
GTACAATAAAACTGTATTAGTTCCTAATAATTATTAATGGAGAAATTAATCCAGTGTAGGCTGATTGTAAATAAAATTAGCGCAGATGCCTACTGCAGATAATGAACTGTTTTCAAGCAATGCTTCAAATGATTATATTCTCCAAATCTTCAGTTTCATTGTAACGTTTAAGATAATTATTGATAACTTCAAGTTCTCATAGTTCCTAACTAGCTGAAGTAGTGAAATCATTTCATTTTCACTCCCAGCTGTTCCAAGCCTGAATGCGTGAAACCACAGTAAGTCTTGCTGCTTACTTCTCGTCAACTGTCAGTGACAAAAATCACTGCTTTTTAAACACATGCATGCAACTGATGCTATTGTTAAAATGGTTTGGCAGCAGTCTTCTGTCGCAATTAAGCAACATAGTACCCCAAATAAAGTAAGGGAATTCCGGCTTTTGTCTCGATTAGTTTTTGTTCATTAAGAGTTGTGTCAAATAAGCGGCTGTCTTAATTAACCAAATGGCCCAATTAACTGAAATCTATTGTACTCTGTTTAAAATTGTCATGTATTAACTAAACGATAGAAATAAACAGGGAAAATGGGAATGTACATGCACCATCCAGACTGCCAGGCTGAGTTGCATCTAGCAGTGGATTTGAAACGGTACTAATAATTATTGGCATACTTGCAGTTTTGAATAGTTGCATAATTATTGGGCACATCTTTTTCTTTCACTTGGGTAGACATGAGCATGTTAATGTATTCACAAATTTTGTATTTTTTTAAAACTTTCTAGATGTTATTTTTAAAGACCTAATTTTAGACAGTGATATCAGTGTCTAAACTGTGATATTTTGGCAGTTTTGTGCTGGAGTCACTTCAGTACATTGAATATTTTTGTCTTGAATTAAATGGTTTTACATTTGCGACCATGCAACTGATTATGGTACATGATTTGCATGGTGTTTTGGGGGTGGGGGCTTGCGGTTAAAGGAGATGAGGGAACTGAGTGTGTTGTAAACAGATGCTAAAAGTGTTTGAATATGATTCCTACCTGATCTGTAGATTTTATTAGGACAGTATTACCACTGTCATTTTTATTTTTTTATTATTATTGCTTCAGACATCTTTTCCTTGCCCCCCAAAAAATCTGCTTTTCAAACAACAAACTCATTTTTGTTTTATTTTTGACATTTCAGTTTCCGGACATGGTGAGGCAGAAATGGTAAGTGTTGTTATGGGGTTCATGAGAAGAAGAGAATTGATACATAGATCCTAATTTGAATTCTGAAGAAATTATGCCAGCCTGTTTGTTATTCCTTTTGTAGATGTCAGTGGTTGACTCTGAAAGATTCTGACAGGTTTTGTCACCTCTTTCTAAAGGAACACCTCAGATGGGCAACAAATGCTAAGCTTGTGATTGATACTCAAATCTCAGGGAAAAAAACTAAAATAAAAATAATACACTTATTTCTTGTCCTTGACATGTTAATAAGATGGAATAATGATCATTTTATAGTTAATGTTTCTTACAATCTTTGGGATCTTGTAACAGTGCTACCGATCTAAACACCATATTATGTCTTTGGAGGATTGAATCGTTGTTGTTGATGGCTTGCAGACGTTTTGTTACCCAGCTAGGCAATATCATCAGTGCAACTTCAAATGAAATGTTAGTACCGGTAATCTACATTGTTCGTCTTTTATGTGTCCTTTGTTTAGTCGGTTTGTGTGTGTCTGTATGTCCCATTTCTACTGGTTACTGATTATTTAATCCTCAGTTGGTTAATTAAAGTCAATAACCAATTAACTAACCAATCGAGGATTACATAATCGGTAACCAATAGAAATGGCACTTATATGACACTCACGCTGTAATCACAGGACACATAAAAAACGAATAATGTAGATCATCAACATTTCATTCGAAGTTACACTGATGATGTTGCCCAGCTGAGTAACAAAATGTCTGCAAGCGAAAAAGCCAGCTTGGCGAGCTACTCAACAACAACATCCTCAACCCAAGCTACAGATCTTTTCCAACATCTTAAGGATTAACTTGTGTTTTTAAATATTTATTAACAATCCAATGTGTATCATTACTTTTAATGGAACTGACATATTTAGTGGTAAGTTTTATTTCATTACCTGAGTTTCTGTGCAAATAACTATTTCTGCTGTTAATATAAGTAATGAATTCTAGCCATTTGGTGAAATTAATTGAATAGACTGATATTCCCATTTGTGGATTATTATTAGTTCTAGCTTAGCCTGCATACTGATATCCCTTGTGATCTTACCATCAAGTTAGGAGCTTACTTGAATCCAAATATTAATATTGGTGCATATGGATCATATACTCTATATTGCATGGCATATTAGCTAAGGGTAATTGCTAACAGAGTTTTGTGGATTTTTTTTCTGCCCTAGGATGAAGATTCAGAATTTAACTTAGCCACAGATTTTGAAATTGGGCACTTTTTCCGTGAGCGAATAGTACCTAGAGCCGTTCTGTATTTCACTGGCGAAGCCATAGATGATGATGAAGATGTGAGTTTATTTCTAACATGTAATTATTAAAGAATTCTTAAAATATGAAATGATCAAAATAATTGAGTTCCACTGAAGTGAAGCTAAGGTTGCATACAAACTATGTCATTGAGATTTTGTAAATATTTGTGGTATTTTAAATCAACAATATAGAGATGTATTCGTTAAGACATTATTATTGACAGTTTTTAATTGTACCAACATATAACTTTAGAGTTCTGCAGATACAATAGGGTCTTTTAAGAGACTCTTGGATAAGTACATGGGGCTTAGAAAAATAGAGGGCTATGGGTAACCCTAGGTAATTTCTGAAGTAAGTACATGTTTGGCACAGTGTTGTGGACCAGCATACTACCGCATAGAAGATTGTACTGACAGCAACTGACTGGTAGAACATATGAAGGATACTCCAAAGAACCTCAGTCTCCTCAGGAAATAGAGGCCACTCTAGCCCTTCCTGTACACAACCTCTGTGTTGGTGCTCCACTCAAGCCTGTCATCCAGGTGCACCCCCAGGTACTTGTAGGTCCTCACCACATCCATGTCCTCAACATCAGTACTAGCAGTGCAGGCTTAGCCTTCCTAAATTAGGTCAGCTGCTTATTTGGAATACTGCTGCTTAATTGGGACAGGAGACTGCTGAAAAGTTTCCATCTAGTGCCAGTCGCATGCATTTGCGTAACCATTAGACACTACACCATACTTACACCAAGCAGTTTTTAAATGGCATCATTTGTGTTTGTGTTCAAAAAGCAGTGAATCTTGTCACTGATAGTGGACAAAAAATAAGCAGCAAGACAATTCAGAACTGTTTCGCTCACTGCGGTTTCAAGTATTCAGTTTTGGAGGTGCCAGAAATGGCCAGGAGTGGAAAAGAAACTATTTCAGTACTTCAGCATTAGGAGCTATGAAGAATTTGAAGGTATTAAAAATAATCTTGAATGTTACAATGAAAATGAATGTTTGGAGGATGCAGTTGTCTAAAGCATTATATGAAGACAGTCCATTAATTGCACTAGGTGTCTGTGCTGATTTTGTTCATTAACAGTTAATCAAAAGAACATGACAGTGTACACTCCTCCGATAACAATTAGGAACTAATACATAGTTTTATGATACTGTAATAACATTGGTAGTGTTCTAATTTGTTCTGTATTTAATTTAAATACATTGTTATTTAGTTAAATTGCAGTTTCTTTTTTATATGTTTTTAACTATTTCGATGAAACTTCAGCTAATTGGGCCAAAATGTACTGGTCCGGATGTGTCCCAATTAACCTGAATCCACTGTATTGCCATAATTAATATTTGCATAGGCATTGAAACAAAATATGATTTTAGGTTCTACAATGAAATTGGCCAGATGTTCTTTTATGTGATGGGTCACATTTGAATCAAAAGCTTGCAACAGGTCTGGAATCAGATCCATTTGCTTTTTGTAGACTGGACGCTCATTAAAAAAAAGTTCATCTGGGAAAACGGTTGACAAATAAATGGATCTGCCAAATTTCAGGTTTTGAAACTCATTAAGTAGGTTTGGTGAACCAGAGCTCTTTTTAAAATTCACTTTGTTATTTAAATGGACAGACTTAATTTCCATAAAAAGTATACTTTAAGAAGAAATTTTGTTAAGCATAATCTTAGATGCAATGTTCTTCAAACTGTTTTTAACGCACCACAAAGCCAGGTATTTCAAGAGAAAGAAAATGCAGTGACATTTATGGTTAATTTTCAGATAGCTTGAACATGGATGGTTGTGAGTGTATTAAAGGTCTAGAGAATATGATGCTGCAATATATGCCACTATTGGCAGCAGGTTGTGAGGACAGATTACTTGTAAAATACTAAATGCTTTTTTATGGTATAAATGCTTGGTCACAATATCAAATCTACAGGAACCAATGCTTGAAGGTGGTGAACAAGGAGAGTATAAAGCAGAAGAGCTTTGATAGTTCCTTAGAGCACTAGTTACACTAATTCATCCAAGGATGTTGAGATCTTTTTGGCCAGTATTTGACAAATGATTATCCTGTTCTTGTCAAACTTGCCTGTTGGTTTTTAATTAAATGCAAATAATAATTGCTCAGGACAAAAGTATAATTCTGTCACTTTGCCACCTGTTAAAGGACATTTGTAATTTGCTCCTACCTATATTGCAGCTGCTAGGTTGAATTATTTTCCTTTGTGGTTTGTATTCATTGAGTACAGTTTGATATCAATTCATTATTTCTTGCACTAGTAAAGCAATATGTGAGACTTTTAACTGGAAGATTACACTTTGGTGTTGCTGGTCTTATTAGTATCTGGCACACTTTTTGTTGCAGTTAACATTTTTCTAAGTCATCAATCCAAAACAGTGGATTATTTTGTTAGGTTAATTGTACATACAGTTATAATTCTTCCATCCAAAAGGAAATTTAATTTTTTATCATGAAAATAATTCCCCTAACACATTTTTAGATGAAATGTTAAGGAAGAATCTCCTTGTCACTGAGTTGTACCATGATATTAGTTCTTCTGAGTTTGATTTTTGAAAATGCAAGAGCCTTTACTATCAATGCATTTAATACATTGTAAATTGTCAGGGTCAGTTTTACAGTACTAGATGTTGGGCTTAATTTATGCTCACTTCTTGCAACTTTTGCAGCGATTGCTAATGAGCTAATTGCATACAAAGTTGTAAATTGCCTAGTAAACTAAAATTTTTCTATTTTTTAATAAAGCATTGTTGTGAGTAAATCAAAAAGAAAACTCATTTTTCTTCCTAATCTTAAGTATTTGGAACCCCATTTTAATTGGGATTCCAGCCTGAATCATACCTAATCGGTGCAGGATTAAAGAGGCAGATTACCCATACTTAAATTGTGAAGTTCCTGTATGACTGAGCTCCAGTTTCTGGACTCTGATTTTAACAGAGGAGCTGAGTGAAAATGCATGTGGCACTTAGTACATCCAGAATAGCTGTAGTGTCAGGTCAAATAAGCCCTTTGAGTTAATACAAAATTCTTTGGAAGCTAGTTATACAGAGTTAATACTAACGTCTAGTAAAATTTAGTTTCTCAGTATTGAGGATCCAAGTGAGCAGCTATAGTGCATGCGAATCACGGTTCACATTCTTTTTCCAGAATTTCTTTTGTTGTTATTGAAGATTTATTGTAAAGTTTTAAAATGATATCTCTGAAAGCACAAGACCTTTTAATAAACTTAAAAGATTTCATAGGCAACATGTTTTTTTTCCTTCCCCAGTATGAAGTTGAGGAGGGAGAAGAAGGTGAAGAGGAGGTAAGTAATTAGACAAAAAGTTTAGTTTCTTTGGCCAATATATCAACCTTTGAATTTTAAAACTTCCTTTAATCTTCAATATTTTTGTTCTTTGAATCTTTCCTCTGGAAAGTAAGAATTTGAATTGCCTTGATTTCCTTAATTTGAATTGGATTAGCTCCACAAGTGTTTTCTTAAATCAGATTACCTTAAATGATCGGATTTATGAAAATTGCATGTTTCCTTTAACTTTATTTCACTAGAGACAATACAGATAATGCTTTCTTTACTGCAAGTTGGTGTGAATGGGCCTAATTGATTCTCCAAAGTAAGTCAGTGGTGTCAGACAGTATAACTTTGCACTTAAAATATTTGCTGCCTCGCATTGTGTTACTGACCTTAATCAAATTAAAATTGTGATAGCAGAGTCCAGACAGTTTTATGAAAGGAACGTAGCATTTCTTAAGTTGTTATTTGAGAATGCAATCAAAATTAGATAAAGGAAATCCAGATATAAACACCAAAGCTAGTTATGGCCCATTAAAACCAATCCAACCCTGAAGATATAATTATTACTGTATTTTCATATTGTGCCAAACTTGTACAAAACATTCCACTTCTTTTGGCTTATGATATTTAAAGTCTCAATCATTTAAATTATTGATAATTGGATTGTCTTCATATGTTGAAATGGCAATTAGTGTTTTTAGTGGGAGAATCATGATGTGTAATGTACATTTTCCGCTTGAAAAGACAACAATAATGACAATTTGCCTTCTGAGTAGGTGAAAATCCTGATGGGGTTATGGGTAGGGAAGTTGGAAGTTATCATAGTTTATATTTTTTTTGTTACAATGCTATGATGATCCCTTAAGAATTAGTTTCATCCACTTCAATTTGTGATATCAAGATCTGTTAAATGTCATGTTTGCTTTTAATAATCTGAAGCATTCTTTTTAATAGGATGATGATGAAGAGGAAGATGGTGATGACGACGATGATGCTGAGATAGATCCTAAAGTGAGTTTTTGTTAGCTTCAAATTAAAAGTGTGATCATCTTGGTTTTAATTTAACCAACACTAGGGGGTGAAAATCTGAAACTAAACAGAGAATGTTGGTAATGTTGCAGGTCACACAGCTAAAGGATTTCAATTCACCTGTTGCTATTAGCATATTGTTACACATTCAATTTTGCTTTTATCTACTTTCTCTTGGGCATGTATTCCTACATTTTAAAATGTTTAAATTTCTAGTAAGTTAAGTCATAAAATTTTCCTCAAATCATTGAATTTCAGAGTTGCTCAAAAACATTTGTTCATGTGTGCTGCTTTGGATGTCCTTCTAATTATGTTTCAGAGTTGTCAATAATGCAATAATAGATATCACATCTTTCCTTATTAAATTCAAGATTTGGCAAAAAGAGAATGAGAAGGAGACTGTCTTGAAAATACATTATTTAGTTTATATAATGTCAATAAACTAAAGATCAATTGACTAAAACAATAGCAGATTTGGTCAGTTGGTGTTCGGTTTATCTAGTTTATATAATATTGAAAATATTTTAAATTTGTGTATGTCTAAATTTTTGGCTGTGTGTTACCTAGAAAAACTACCATTCACTTCCATCACTGGTCATTATTCTAAGGCAAATGGAATCATATCAACATTTTGTTTTACTACATTTTGCTGATCGCCTAATTATACTGAGTCCATTAAGATTCTTTATAATTGGACTAAAGTTTGGTGAAAGCTAGGCTCTGGTAAATCTGGGATTTTTAAATTTTAAGTTGTTTGATTAATTAAATGATTTTGGGAGTTGCATTTGTTGAAATTAATTTCACAATTTGCAAATTTGAGATTTTTTTTGTTTTAATTCCAATGCTTTAAAGTTCAGGTTACCACACATCAATTGAAAATATTTTCTGTAACGTTATTAGAATACTTTGGTGTATGTAGAGCTCATTGTCAGCTTGTGAATGAAATCAGTTAGATGATATTAATAAAATGTCACCATAATTCATTATTTAGACCACTGTAGACCTTTGATTGTTTTTGTGCTGGCTTGTTCTTGTGTACTGGTATAGTATGTATATTTCTAAATAACAAAAAGCCAAACAAGTAATAACAGTACATACTGATATGAGTTAAATCATTATCCTTTTATAGTTTCAGTTATGTTGCCTTGAGCTTCCAAAGGAACTTCATATAAAACAACCTTAACCAAACCTTGAATAACTTGTTGCTTCACTTCCCCAATGCTATTGTGGTCATTATTTGCAGTGACTGTGAAACATTGTTCAGAAGCTTCAGGAGCTTTGAATGCTATTCTCATTTTTTTAAAACCTTAACAGGTTTATTCTGCATAAAACTCTGTGGTCTTTACAGAAGTCAGATCAAACCATTAATGGTGAAACATTGACCTCAAAATTGAGATTCTTATTTTTTCGGGGTGGCCAATAGTTCAGGGCAAAGCTTGTGTTTTAGTAAGGACAGTCCTGTTTTATTTTTACAAGCCTGTTCCTTCAGTACATGTCCTGCTGAACTTGTCTTTCAAATCAGCTATTCAAGCAGTGTTCGTTTCTGCAATTGGGAAGGAGTTTCACCTTCCTATCCCTGATACCCCAGACTGAACCTGAACTGTTTTAAAATGGTAAACTGCAATGCAGTTTTTTGAGGGGGTGAGTATATTTGAACCATTGGGATTGAAGAACTATCAGCAGTTGGGTAACTTTGTTGTGATTTAGTTTAAACCAGCTATTTCAACTTTTGATTTGGAATCTTCAGTCCATTTTTGTGTCTCAATTATGACATTTTTACTGATTCCACTAATACAAGACTTAATCCATTAAACCACTATTAATCAAACAAGCAAGTAATTTCTATTAGATAAAAATATTGCAATGCATACTCCAGATGTTTCAGTTAAGTTAGAATTTCATTGCTTAAAGATGCTAAAAGAGAACCCAATTAAATATCATCCTTTCGATGAGCAATTCAGACTTTTAAACTTGTTTAGAATTCTACTTCTCAGTTCTTTTGAAGTTGCTTTAGCCATCCCTAGGTAAAGTAACACTATGATATTTGTAATCTTGCCTAGGGCACTAATAGTTTTCAGTTCCAGCAGCAAAGAAAGCTGAAGAAGACTTCATGAGTTGGTTAAATCAGGAGTTCAGATAGAATAGACAGTTTTCCAGTGACTAAGGTGTCATTAAGTATAGGCCCTAGATCTAAGATAATTTACCAAAGAATCAAAAGAAACATTACAAAAAGATATATCTAAACGCTTGTATTTCCTCAACTGCATCCTTTCATACAAATCTTTATATCCTTTCCAAATTGTAGTTCCCAGTATTGAATTCCATATTTGGCATCAAGGTTTTGTGCAGCAGTCAGGCCATTGATGTTAAACTAAAAATATGTTTAAAATGATCAACTCTGTTTTTAATGCCTCAGTAATAACAATCTTTAATTCTCTCACTATCTAGGATGCACATCTGAAGTGAGTGATTTATCTGACACCAGGTTTTCTAGTGCTAACTCTTTTATCAAAGAAAACGTGGGAATCTTCGTATTTAAAATAGAATCATGAGGCCCTCCATTGGTCAGGGTCAACCATAGAAGTTGCGTCCTAGCTGTTTACGTGACACACAAGCCATAGCAGTAAGATTTGGAGAGCAAACTGTTGCCCATCTACCAGGGTCACCCCCTCCCTGCAGCTGTTAAACCCAAAGGAATGGCAGAGACCAATACAGTTTGGCACCAGTGGCGTCTCGGGATTTGCCAGTCAGAGTAAAACTGACTTAGTGATTCCGGCTCCAGAATTTTCCTCAGGCATTTACTTCCAAAGCCTTCCCCGTGAGTGGTATAGCCACAAGGCAGTGTAGATTTGAAATCGGAGTTTTCCTTCTCCTAGATGAGCTGCCAGCCTTGGCTGACGAGCCCCCATCTGTCCAAATTGACTGGCTTAAGGTGCCAGTAACCTGCTTTTGCCCCCCTTCTTCTGTCAGGGGGTATTGGAGATGCATGCCATTGGGAGCATTTAGTAGATAGTGGGAGCTTACCCCTGGCTATAACAACCTTAAGGACCCATTAGCTCACCCCTTCAATAGCCACTCCACTTAAACCTAACTTTTTATTGGCCTTTGCCAGATGCCTAATTATGTACATCCAACATCTCCTGCCCCTGTTGAACCCTCTCCTAAACAATCCAACGTCTCCTCAGAAACTGCGGTGCGCAGAATGCGTTTCCATAGGCCGTATACTCTGTATTGCATGCTGTGTTCCTTATAGTTTGTGGTTTGGTTATATCACATTTTGGTCTATCTACAGTTACAATGGTGTATATTTAACACCTTTTTAATAGACTTTTTGAAAGAGGATAAACATCTACATTTAAATAGTTATTACAAGACAAATATTTGATGTGGCTATACCAATGTGCAGTGGAAATGAATAAAGTGCCAGTACATTAATCCTGTTTTTCTATGCTTCATTGAACTTGCAGTCCAGTTAGAGTAGTTACAGTTGTGTAAGCAATTCTACTAGAACTTTTCTTGCCTTGTTTGATATGTGGAGTTGCACAGCTACCTTTTCCTTACTGAAACAGTACAAATAGAAATGCTATTTACCATTCATCAATAGTTCTATTTCAAATGTTTTGAATAAAATTCACATTAATACTGAACAATTGAATTATTTTAACAAGTTATTTTCTATTTGTAAATTCACTGGATTGTTGTACTGATTAAGAAATCATAGAAAACCTTAAATGTTTTAAGTATTTATGGTATTGTGAGAAGAAATGGCTCAATTTTTAATCTCTACATTGCCATTGTTTTGGTATATAGAAACTAGCCTGTATTTTCTATCAGATTGGATAAGGGACTGGGCCTATTGAACCTTTAAATTGAAATCATAAGTGATTATGGGCATGTTTTAATAAAATATACAGTGTTCAAGAATTTTACCTCTTTGCATTATTAAGCAAAGATTGAAACATATTTTAAATACATATAGGGCAAAGTTTAGGTGACTAGCAAATGTTCCTCTGTTCCAAACAGTCATTTACTTTTATGTATTTTTAATGCAAGTAAGTGTAAATGCGTAAACTTGGATTATGAATATTGGTATCCAATCTGACCAAGTCTCAGTAATTGCTGACTGTCCCTAACATTTCTTCTGTGTTGCTATGCTGTTTGGGCTCAGTATCTGGTAGGTTTGAAAACCTTTTAGAATTTACCTAGCCCTGATTATTCAATTTCAGTGACATTGATATTGACTTATTTTGTTCTGAATTTTCCCCTGCTTAGGTGTAATTCATGTCTCAGTAAAACAATTGTACGTTCCTAGGTAAGGGAATTTTCTACCTTATTTCTCTGATCACCATTTGCTTAACATTTGCTCTGTATCTTTAATCACAGTTGAACTCATTAAGGCTGATCCAGTTTGGAATTCTTTTACTATTTTAATGTTTGTCTCAACAATAATTTAAGGTTGTTTTGAGTTAGCTCTAATTGTTTCATATAATTTCATCTTCCGGTCTGTTTTGTGGAAATTATCCCTTTCATATTAAAAGTATAATTAGTTTTAAGTTAAACATTTTGGTGATTAAACTGGCATTGTAAACTGCATTTTAGTGCTTGAAGATGCTTAAATAAATTGGAGAAAGGCTATAAAAATCACCAGTGATTGGTATTCAAATGTTTTAAATGGTCTTTCTAAAACATAAATATTTAAAACTCATCTTGGTCCAGTCTGAAGATCTGAGGTACATTTAATTTCTAAGCAGCATTTTTGTCATTGTAGATGTTGCAACACAACACTGCAGTAGTTTGACACCAGTTCCTAATATTGGTAATAAGATCATAAGACCTAGGAGCAGAATTGGGCCATTCAGCCCAACAAGTCTGCTCTGCCGTTTCATCACGTCTGCAATTCTCCTGCCTTCTGCCTGTAATCTTTGACGCCCTGACTAATGAAGAACCTTTCAATTTCCACTTTAAATATACCAACTAATTTGGCCTCTGCAGCTGTCTATAGGAGTGAATTCCCCTCTGGCTAAAGAAATTCCTCTTCATCTCTGTTCTAAATGGGCATCCCTCTATTCTGGCGCAGTACACTCTCACTCACTATAGGAAACATCCTTTCCACATCCACCCTAAGCCTTTCAATATTCGATAGGTTTCAATAAGTCGTGACTTCCCCCCCCCCCATTCTTCACCAGTGAGGACAGGCCCAGAGCATCTTGTAGATAAGAGGCCCAAAACTTCTCTCAGTACTGGTCTGTACCAATAACTTATAAAACCTCGGCATTACATCCTCGCTCTTAGATTCTATTCCTTGTAAATGAATGCTAACATTGCATTTGCCTTTCTTACCACTGAATTCCTTACCTGCAAGTTAGCCTAAAGTTTAGGGAATCTTGCATAAGGACTCCTAGGTCCCTTTGCACCTCTGATTTTTTTTCCCCCATTTAGAAAAAAAGACTGCACCTTTTCCCTTCTACCAAAGTACATGATCATCCACTTCCAGGCACTATATTTCTTCTGCTACTTTGCCCGTTTTTCTAAGTCCTTCTGCAGACTTCCTGCCTCCTTATCACTACCTGCCCCCCCCCCCCACCTATCTTTGTTTCATCCATAAACTTGGCCATAAAGCCACCAATCCCATCATCTAAATCATTAACACATAATGTGAAAAGAAGCATTCCCAACATCAACTCCTGCCAAACACCACTAGTCACCAGCAGCCAACCAGAAAAGGCCTCCAAATTCCCACTCTGCCTCCTGCCACTCAGCCAATCTTTTATCCATGCAGCTATCTTTTCTGTAATTACATGGGCTCTTAAACAGCCTCCTGTGTGACATGTGGTGAAAGGCTTCTGAAAACCTAGGTAAGCAACATCCACTGACTCTCCTTGTGTATCCTGTCTGTTATTTCCTCAAATAATTCCAACAGATTTGTCAGGTAGGTTTTCCTCTTAAGGAAGCCATGCTTACTTTGGCCTATTTTTATCCTGTTCCTCCAAGTAGCCCAAAAGCTTGTCCTTAATAAGGGACTCCAACATCTGAAGTCAGGCTAACTGACCTATAACTTATTTTTTTGCCTCCCTCTCTTAAAAAGTGGAATCCTCTGAAACCATTTCAGAATCTAATGATTCTTGAAAGATCATCACTAAAGCTTGCACAATCTCTTCAGATACCTCTTTTAGAACCCTGCGATGTAGTTCATCTGGTCTAGGTGACTTATCGACCTGCAGACATTTGAGCTTTCCAAGCACTCTTCTCCTTAGTAAAAGAAACTGCACTCACTTCTGCCCCTGACACTTGAATTTCTGCCATACTGCTAGTGTCTTCCACAGTGAAGACTGACACAAAGACTTATAAAATTCATCTGCTATTTCTTTGTCCCCCATTACTACCTCTCCAGCGGCATTTTCCAGAAGTCCAATGTCCAATCTTGCTTCTCTTTTTATATATCTGAAAAAAAACTTTTGTTATCTTCTTTTATATTATTGGCTAACTTACCTTCGTATTTTATCTCTTTCTGACAGCATTTTTAGTTGCCTTCTGGTGGTTTTTTAAAACTTCTCAATGCTCCAACATCTTCCCAATCCTCAAACTTCCCTTTTTTTTTTTTTGCTATATTATATGCCCTCCCCTTTGAACACATTATTGTCTTAAGGATGTATCTATCCTGCACCTTCCAAATTGGCCCCAGAAACTGTTCTGTCTTGTTAGTGTCTCCTTCCAATTAACTTTAGCTGGCTCCTCTCTCAAGCCTCAGTAATTCCCTTTACTAAACTGTAATACTAATACATCTGACTTTAGTTTCTACTTCTCAAACTGCAGAGTGAATTCTATCTGATTGTGATCATTGCCTCCTAAGGATTCCTTTATCTTAAGTTTCCTAATCAAATCTAGTTTATTACACAACACCCAGTCCAGAATTGTCTTTTCCCTAATGTGCTCAATACAAGCTGCTCTAAAAAGCCATCTCATAGGCATTCTACAAATGTCCTTTCTTGGGATTCAGCACTAACCTGATTTTCCCAGTCTACCTGCGTATTGAAATCTCCCATGACTTTTGAAACATTGCCCTTTTTTCATGCCCTTTCTATTTCATGTTGTAATTTGTATCCCCCATCCTAGTTACAGTTAGAAGACCTATATGTAACTTCCATCCTGGTATTTCTACCCTTGTAGTTTCTTAACTCTACCCACAAGGACTCTTCATCTTCCAGTCTCATGTCACCACTTCCTAAGGATTTGTTGTGATTTTGTTTTACCAACAGAGCTGCCGCGTCCCTCTACCTATCTCCTTGTCCTTTCAATACGATGTGTGCTCTTAGATGTTAAGCTCCCAAGTATGATCTTCGTTCAGCCACGACTCAGTGATGCACAAGATAATCATACCTGCAATCTGTAATTGTGCTACAGAATCATCTACGTTATTTCGATTACTGCGTGCATTCAAATATAACACCTTCAGTTCTATTTTCATTACCCTTTTCGATTTTGACCCCATGTTTCCACTGATATTTTATATGTGCTGTGTGTGACTGTTCGCACTGTGTGTTGCACCTTGGCCTTGGAGTGACGCTGTTTTATTTGACTTTATTCATGTATGATTGAATGACAATTAAACTTGATGTTACACTTCAACTCATCCAACTGAATGCAATTTTGCCCCATCATCTGTCTATCCTTCCTCACAGTCTTACTACACACTGCATCTAGTTGTACACTAACTGCCCATCCTCAGCCCTGACACTCTGGTTCCCATCCCCCTGCCAAATTAGTTTAAACCCTCCCCAATATCTTGAGCAAACGTGCCCACAAGGATGTTGGTCTCCCTTGGATTCAGCTGTAATCTGAAGTCTGAAACCCTGCCCCCAGTACAGATTCCTCGGCCATGCATTCTGCTGCCAGATCATCCTATACCCTCACTGGCATGTGGTATAGGCTGCAGTCCACGAATTACTACCCAGAGGAGGTTCTTTTCAGCTTTCTACCTGACTCCCTATATTCGCTCTTCAAGACCTCTTTTCCTCTCTATGTCATTGGTACCAATATGTATCGTGATTTCTGACTGATCGCCCTACCCCTTTGGAATGCTGTGGACCCAATCTGAGACATCCCTGACCCTGGCCACCTGGGAGGCAACATATCATGCTCGTGTCTCTTTCAGGTCCACAGAATCTCCTGTCAGCTTCTCTAACCATGGAATCTCTCCTATCACTACTGCACTCCTCTTCTTCCTCCTCTTCCTCTCCTTCTGAGCCACAGAGCCAGATTCAGTGCCAGAAACCTGGTCATTACTGGCTTCCCCCTAGTAGAAGTTCCTTCTCCCCCTCCCCCGAACAGTATACAAGTGGAATACTCATTATTGAGGGGAACAGCCACATGGGTACTCTGTCAGGAGAGTGAAAGAGAATTGGCAGCCAGTGCAGTCTCCCAGGTACCTGCCTCCTGCAAATTAGGGGTGACTATCCCTCTGTATACAGATATTCAGCATTACATTTGGGAACTATCAATCCAGTTCACACAGCCATTTAACATTGGGGCTTTTTTAAACCAGGCTGGTTAGACCCTGGAATCTTCAGGGACTCCACTAAGTTAGTACGATAGGAATACCTGTTCAGTAGACTTCAGTGAAATTTCTTAGTGCTTCAGCCTTGTGGTCTACTATTTAAGTATTTTATTGAAAATGAAGTTTTCTTTGCTGCCATCATTCTTGACTACCTGTAGTCAGTTTACCATATATTGTTCACATTTATTTATTTTAAGACTTTTGTGCAGTAATATGTATGGTTTGTTATTTCTAATGTTGTTCCTCAAGCTCATTTATGCATGTACATTGCCCATAAATAGGACTAGTACATGGGATTAATCAGTTTTCTGTAAAAGTTTCTGCTCATCATAAGAATATAAAAATGGGGTATGGGCCATTTTGCTTTTCCCAACTTTCTCCATTCATCAAAGTCATGGTTGATCCTCTACCATAATTCTATTTTCTTGCACTATCCCTGTTTTGTCTGATCCCTTTAATATTCCTGTCTTGAATGAACTCTGATTGTGCTCCATATCTAAGCGTAAAATTTGAAAAATTGCATTGAAATCCAAAAATTTGTCATCCCTCTGTATGAAACATTTTATTCTTTATGTCTGCCAAGTCCCTGTTCTGAGATTAAGATTCCTAGTTCCAGACTTCCCAGTGTCAGAGATAAGGGAAAGTAACTTAATTCTTTCTGTTGAGCCCTTGAATATCCGCTTGTCAGGTAGGCCTATTTAGTATTATAAAAATATTTAGTCTGTCCATTCTCCATCCCCTTGATTTCCCCTTGTACTTAATCATACAGTACTATGCAAAAGTCTTTGGCACATGTTTAAAAAAAAAAGTTCTGTACAGCCAAGATGCTTTCAAAAATAATGAAAGGAAAAGTTTATAGTCTATATGTTTATAGTCAAAACATATACTATAAAGATCAGTAAAAACTGCATCAATTCTCTTTGGTACATGCAATTTTATAAGAAAATCAGCTGATAGGTTGTTCCAAGCATCTTGGATAACTTGCCGCACTTCTGCAGACACTTTGTTTGTCTCGCATACTTCTCTCTCCCCAGGTAATCCAAACAGCCTCGATGGCGTTGAGATCCGATCTCTGTGGGGGCCATACCATCTGTTGCAGAACTCACTGTTCTTCTTTTCACTGAATATAGTACTATATGATCTTGACCATGTGTTTGGGATCATTGTCCTGATGCAGAATGAAGTTGGGACCGATCAGATGCCTCCTTGATGGTGATGGATGAGAATCTGCTTCTGCTTCTCAGCATAGAGGATTCCATTATTCCAATGGAGTTGGTGATTCCAGTTCACCAACTCCATTTGCAGAAGTGCAGTCCCAAAACTGCAGGGAACCTCCACCATGCTTCACTGTTGGCTGCAGGCATTCATCCATGTAGAGCTCTCCAGTTCTTCCACGGACAACCTGCCTTCTGTTTGAACCAAAAATGTCAAATTTTGTCTCATCAGTCCAGAGCACTTGCTGCATGTTCAGCACCCCAGTCCTTGTGTTTGTGCATAGGCAAGTCTATGGCCTTGTTTCCACTTTGAAGGAACGTATTTGGCAATAACTCTTCCATGAAGACCACATCTGACAAGAGGACTTTCGACTACAGAGGGGTGGTTTCTGAGAGTTTGGAGCTATTTGCAGTGCTGGACTTCTGATTTTGAAGGGACATCAGTTTGATATATCTCTTGTCTGTTGCACTCGGTTTCTTTGGCCAACCACTGCATTTCTGGTCTTCAAACTTGCCTGTTTCTTTGTGCTGCTTAGAAGAGCTTGGACAGCAGATCTTGAAACTCCTGTATGCCATGAAATTTTTGCTTCAGAGAGACCTTGCTGATGCAGAATGAACACCTTGTATCTTGTTGCTATGCTCACTCTTAATATGCTGAAAGAATTGATGATTTGAAGATTAATTATCACATCTGCCACATCTTCAGTTAATCAGTTTAGTTCTTTCAAATTATTATGTCATTGATCATTAGCATCAAGTTTTTATTTGTAAGTAACTTAATATGTTACTTTCTTTAACAAAGTGCAAAAATTTCTCTTAACATTTAACTTCTGGAAAATGAATAGAAATCTAAAATTTGCTCTATTTTACTAACATAATAATGCAGAAGACAAAAAATAAACATCTAAAGCTAAATTTATATAAAAATCTAGGATGCCTAAGACTTGCATGGTACAGTACTGATTCAGCATCTTGAGGTGTTACATGTGGTAACTAGCAGGTTGCAACCACCAGTTGCAGAAGCTTCTGAGATATCTTAAAAGCATTCTGACTTGAAAGTCTAATGCTGATTATCCCCTTCTGTTTAGCAGCAGTGTTGCTAATGAAATGAGACATACCAATGTGTATTGTGAGTTTTGTATTATTTGGCTAATAGATTGAGAGGTTGATATTAGATTGAGTGATCTAATTTGACCACCAAACTGCAAATGCTGGAAAGGATTTGCAGGTTTTTCTTTATCTGATGACTTGGTCATTACTCCTTGATTTTCTACAACATAGTTGCTTGTCCAAAGCATCAAATCAATCATATTATGGAATCTGTTAGGTTGAAATTAAACCAGAAAAAATTAGAAAGCTTCTGTGAAATACAATGTTGTGTCCGTTAGGTATTTTACAGCAGTACTCCAATCTTTCTGCATGTAAGCAACAGTTCTTTTTTAAACTTGCCATAGTGAGATTTGAAATTCAAATTTGATATGCCATAGTGTTACTACTGTACACATCTATTTCCCAGATATAGTTTTATCCTGACTACGATTCAACTGCATGGTCGTAGTATTACACAAGTGCCAAATGAATTGGTTTGCAATAAATATGGTTTGCTTTCATTTTCACCATTTTGTGAATACCAGTTGTATTGTGGGTTCCAGTGCTTCATGTATTGTGCCTTTTATTGCTAGGAGCAGGTGGGCAATTTGGAATTCTGTTTAATATCCCTTCAGAATATTAGAACTCAGCTATTAGGTATCAGGTACAAGTTATCACAGGTTCATGCCTTTGCCTTCCAAGTGAATACTAAAGGAGTGAGATCAACGTTAAGACATATTGTCTTTTAGTGAGATTAAACGTGTTAGCCATCATTCGTTTCTTTGGGATTCAATGTGGAAGCAGTACACAGAAAGCCTGGCACATGGAAATTTGTCTTGAAACATGCTATCATGTAGGTCTTGCAAACAATGTAAATAAGCTTCACAAAACTTATTCTGATTACCCTGTCAGAATTTCTGGCAATGAATAAAGTTTTGCCCTCTGAATTTATAATTCATAATTTGGATCCATCGCTACTACTTCTAGCGCAGTTTTGACACAACTCTTTAAAGGTATTACTTGAGACATAGTGACCTGAAACTTGGTTTGGGGAAGAAATTGAGAACTACCTTGGGTCTGCCATTGCAGATTCTACATTTTCTCATGCTTCCTCTGTCACAGGCTGCTCTGCTACAGTTTGGGTTGTTCTGGGAACTTCTCGCAAGCCAACTGAGAGCAGGCAGTGTGATGTTCGACCAGATGAGAGAGAAGCCAGGCTGTTGGCCTTGTGAGTGTAAACTGAATAGATAATCATAGTGTGGTAAGCAAGTCATGCACTTTCACCATTCTTTCAACAGATGAAATGATTACTGCAGAACATTAAAAGTTTAATATCTTTTACTGAAGATGACTCTATTCACTGTCTTAGAACTGTCAACTTTAGGCTTAAAGTGATAAGTTTTATGGAATCATCCATGACGCACACTGTTCTGTCAAATGCATATCGAGTTCCCTGTAGTTCCAGACAACATCAGTGCTGAAGTGTGCTTATGAGACAGCTATGTACAGTACATAATCTTAGTACACCAAATTGAGTATTGGTTTTGCCATCCTCTGCCAAAACTGCCCATAGTTGTACAGTCACCTTTGAACGGAAGGGTATCTTCAAGTTTTAGGAAGGTATGACAAGGGGAACAGCTGACTGTTTTCATGTGGGAGATGTGAGTAGGCCAAGAGTCTTGCTGAGAAGATCAGTCGTTTATTCTACAGGTTTCCACCATTACCTAATCCTTCAACCCAAACTTCCCTCCAGTGTTCCAGTTTATAAAGTGTATCCTTTCTGTGTTTCTCTTTGACATTTTTACTTTGTTCCTTTCACCTCCCTTCCAAATATTTGATTTCATTTCTAATGAAGTGCTAACTAAATGATTCTTGATGCATGCTTTCTAGCTTCAGTTCCCACCCACACTACTCATGCTAGGTATCATGATCTCATTTTGAAGATGCTTAGTTTTAAAGAAATGCTGAGTTAGGTTTCCTTTTTCTTCAACACTGAGTATATTCTTTAGTCATTCTGTACCCATCATTCCTGTAAATGTGCTCATTGATGGGGAGGATTTGCTAGTGATAGATAAGTTGTATCCACCATATTTTTAGACTTTTTCTTCCTTGGTAATTGATGTTTCTGTACCAGGACATCATACTTTTCAGGATACTTTTCACCCTGCATCTATAGAAGCTTGTCAAAATTTTAGATGAAATGCTGAACCTATGCAAATTTCTAATAAAGTAGAAGCACGGCTGTGCTGGTCTTTGAAATAATAATGCCGAGAAATTTTAAGTTACTGACAGTCTCCACCGCTGGTGCCCTAAAGAGAAACTGGTTCATGGACCTCCGATGACTTCCTCCTGTAGTCAATAATCGGCTTTACTGATGTTGAGTGAGAATGCTTTTGTGTTTGTTAGTTAGATGAACACACTGTTCAATTTCCTGCTCCCTTTGAATTTCTTTTGTTTTATCTGAAATTGGTATGTTAGGTGATAATCAGTAGTTCTACAAATTTTCGCATACAGCTGCGAAGTCCCAAGCGTCAGATTATGGGGATTTACTGAAGTGTTTGATAAATTTGGTTCTTTATGGATGCATGTAATGGAGTGGATACAGGCAAACCAGTAGATGTAGTATATTTTGATTTCCACAAGGCTTTTTATGACCTTCTATAATGAAGGTAATGATGAAAATTAAGGGTTCATTGTATTGCGGTTAATAAAATAACATAAATGCAAGTATGTTTTAAATGAGAAAAAAAGAAAAGTAAACCAGTCATTTGGATGCCAGTGTTAATAGCCAAGACCCCTACAACGACTTCTCTGGCTATTCCTACTTGCTGTCTCATTTAAAGGAACTTGTAATATTGAATCAAGTTTTGCTGATACGAATGTGAGAAATAAATATCTGTAAGTAGATGTAAACAGATTAAAATAGATGTAGTATAATGTGTAGAAATGAATTTGACTACTTTGGGGACCTTTAAAAACAAAAGCAAAATATTTAAATATGAGATAAGTGACTGGTGTTCAGAGAGGTCTTGAGTATCCTTTTCCACAAGTATAAGTTGCCCTGTATACACCGTAAGCAAATTAGTAAGGCAAATTGGACAATAACAAGCAAGAGAAATCGAGTGCCAGGATTGCATTACCTTGCTACAACTATGCATCCCAACTACTGTACTCAGTATGTTGATCTATGAAAGTCAATATGCCTAAAACTTTCTTTAAGACCCTCTACCTGTAACACCACTTTTTTTTTATTAGTTTTTCAAAACATTTTACAAAATTAAAAACCCTAAATCCCAATGGGGAGCATTAATACAGTACAAGATTAAGCATACAATAACAATATGCTACAAAGGAAGAGAATTTAACAAAAAAGCACCTAAATTAAAGACAAGTGAGCTTAGTGTCCTCCCCAAGCCCCACAACACAAGAAAAAAACAACAATTCCAGACCAACCACCACACAGTATAAAAAGTATAAGTCCAGACAGTCAAACTCCCAGACTGTGAATACACTTAGTAACAGAGGGTAATAATGCCTACTACCAGAAAAAAAAGGGAGCTGAAAGCAAGGGACCGAAAAGAGGGAAAAAAAGAAAAAGAAAAACCCTAGTCAGGAGGAAGGTTATAAAAGTACTCGATAAAAGGTCCCCAGACCTTATGGAACTTTAGATCCGAATTAAGAACTGAATAATGAATTTTTTCGAGGTCCAAGCAGGCCATAATATCGTTAAGCCATTGCGCATGAGTGGGCGGGGCAGCATCTCTCCATCTAAGGAGGATCAAGCGTCTCGCCAGGAGAGAGGCAAAGGATAGTATTCGGCATTTGGTCGGACCCAGACATAAATCTGTCTCGCCCCAAAAACCGAACAGAGCAATTAAGGGGTTAGGTTCTAGGTACTGATTCAGAATACCCGATAACGTAGTGAAGACGTCTTTCCAGAATTTCTCCAAACTAGGACAGAACCAGTACATGTGGATGAGAGAGGCCACGCCCCTCTTGCATTTATCACAGAGCGGACTAATGCCAGGGTAGAATCGAGATAGTTTAGATTTAGACATATGGGCTCTATGAACAATCTTAAACTGTAAGAGGCAATGGCGAGCACAGAGGGAGGTTGAGTTAACCGATTTGAGAACTGACTCCCAGCTCTCCTCGGATAAGGAGATATTTAAATCCTGCTCCCAGGCCATTTTAATTTTATCCACAGGGGCCCGTCGTAAGGCTGCTAGTTTATCTCGGATAATTGATATTAAACCTTTACCTAGTGGATTAATGGAAAGAAATAGGTCCATAGCATTTTTCGCAGGCATTTCAGGAAAGTTAGGAATTAAAGGAGCAGTAAAGTGTCGGATTTGGAGATATCTGAAAAAGTGAGCGTTAGGCAGGTTGAACTTAACGGAGAGCTGCTGAAAAGAAGCGAAGCGATTATCAATGAAGAGATCTTCAAAATGTCTAATGCCCTTCCTGTACTAAACATGGAATGCTGAATCGTACGTAGTAGGTAAAAAAAGGTGATTATGTGCGACAGGGCTAGAAACGGAAAACCCCTGGAAACCATAGCATTTCCTGAACTGAGCCCATATACGCAAAATATGTCTAACCAGAGGATTAGCTATTGATCTGGGCAGACTGCTAGGGAGTGCAGATATAGATAATTCTTTAGTGGAGCTCAACTCCATTGCCACCCAGTTAGGGCACTCGGGTTGACCGTGGAAGAAAGACCAGAAGGCAGCACAACGTATATTAGCTGCCCAGTAATATATGCGAAAGTTAGGTAAAGCCATGCCACCCTCTTTTTTAGATTTTTGGAGGTGGATTTTATTAATTCTAGAGCGCTTATTCTGCCACAGATATGACAAAATAATAGAGTCTAAGGAATCAAAAAAAGATTTAGGAATAAAAATTGGGATAGATTGAAATAAGTATAAAAATTTGGGGAGAACATACATTTTAACAACATTAATACGACCTACCAAGGACATAGATAGAGGTGACCATTGTACCAGACTCTGTTTTATAGCATATGAAAGATTGACAAAGTTTTCACGAAAGAGATCTTTAAATTTCCTTGTGACTGTAATTCCAAGATAAGTAAATTGATTATGGACTACTTTAAAAGGGAGATCACGAAATATTAGTTCTTGTGCTTCTTTATTAATTGGGAAAAGTTCACTCTTATGTAAGTTGAGTTTATAGCCAGAGATCTGGCTAAACTGGTCAAGAAGTGAAAACATTAGAGGTAAGGATGTAGACGGATTTGAGAGAAAGAGTAATAAGTCATCAACATAGAGAGAAACTTTATGCTCAACACCCCCTCTCCAAATCCCGGTCAATTCAGGACAATTTCGAAATGCTATCGCCAGAGGTTCTATAGCCAAATCAAAGAGAAAGGGACTTAAGGGGCATCCCTGACGGGTGCCACGTTTGAGATTAAATTCTTGGGATTTCTGAAAATTTGTTAGAACAGAAGCAGTAGGACACAGGTACAGCAATTGGATCCAAGAGATGAAACTTTGGCCGAGGTCAAATTTTTCTAAGACTGCAAAAAGGTAGTTCCACTCTATACGGTCAAATGCTTTCTCCGCATCAAGGGAGATAACACATTCAGGAGTCCCAGTTGGAACTGAGTATAAAATATTAAATAGACGCCGAATGTTAAAAAAAGGGAGACAGTTTTTAATAAAGCCTGTTTGGTCATCAGAGATAATGGAGGGAATGACTCGTTTAATTATGGCAAATTGCCACCCTCTTTCAATGAGGCATCTATTATTCTTCTTTTAAAAAAGGGCAAAGACCCAACAGAGTGTTCCTCGTACAGGCCGATCTCTCTGCTCAATGTCGATGTAAAGATCTTAGCTATTAATCTTGACGGTAGAGGAGGCCATGGACGGACATGTCCCACTCCGACGTCTCCATGGCCTCCTCTACCGTCAAGATGAGGCCGCGCGCAGGTCGATGGAGTAATAACCTTATCTCCCACCTGGGTAGCCTCCTACCTGCCAGCATGAACATCCGACTCACAGACCTCCATTGATACCCCTGCCCCCCCCCTTACCCCCATCCCTATCTATTATTTCAGTCTGGTTCTCTTTTTCTCTTTTTTTTCCCCTCACTATAATCTCCCCCCAGCCCTACCTTTCTTTCTCTTTTATTTCCCATAATTCTCCACCTTCCCCCTAGCCCATTTCCCTCCAACCTATCACTTCCTAGCTCTCTACTTTATCCCTCCCCCCACCACCCCACTTCTTATCCCCCCCTCGACCATCCCATGTTACTTCACTCCTGATGAAGGGTTTCGGCCTGAAACGTCGTCACTACCTCCTCCCATAGATGCTGTCTGGCCTGCTGAGTTCTGCCAGCATTTTGTGTTTTTAAAGCGCACTCGCAGACCTGTATGAGTCACCACTTCTCTTGCTCCTCATCTCTTGGCCATTGTTCAAAACCTGAGATCATACTAGCAGTATTATAATTGAACTGGATAGATTGGATTTCTAGATTGACTGGAATGAAGGGAGTTTTGAGGAAAGTTGAACAATATAGGCCAGTGATCCAGAATTTGTGAGTACTACTTATAATGTTTAAAATCTTGACCTGTGGTAGACTTTTGTCACGAAGAGGGTTTGATGGCTCTGAGACTGTATTCACTGGGATTCAGAAAGTTGAGGGGTGACCTAGAAGAGTCTCATTTTAGATTCAGTTGAGCTATGTTTTTGAGAGTTGTCTTTCTATGGAATTCCCAACTTTAGAGTGCTTTGGTTCTGATTCATTATAAAATGAAGATGATAAAATAGGCTGAAGACAACATAGCTTCCTTAAGGGGAAATCTTGCCTAACAAATCTGTTGAAATTCTTTGAGGAAATTACAGGCAGGATAGACAGAGGAGAGTCAGTGGAAGTTGTTTACTTAGATTTTCAGAAGGCCCTTGACAAGGTGCTACACATGAGTCTACTAAATAGAATTAGAGCCCATTGTATTGGAACAGATAAGAGGAGGAATTCCTTCAGTCAGAGGGTTTTGAATCTGAAATTCATTTCCACATGTGGCTGTGGGGGCCAAGTCATTGAGTAAATTTAAAGCAGAGGTTGATAGGTTCTTGATTAGTCAGGGAGTCAAAGGTTATGGAGGGGAAGGCCAAGAAAACT
This sequence comes from Hemitrygon akajei, assembly GCF_048418815.1. Classification (NCBI taxonomy): domain Eukaryota; kingdom Metazoa; phylum Chordata; class Chondrichthyes; order Myliobatiformes; family Dasyatidae; genus Hemitrygon; species Hemitrygon akajei. Next base: position 132,996,775 of record NC_133129.1, read on the forward strand.
CAATGGGCCAAATGGCCATTTCCTGCTTCCATGTCTTACGGTCTAACGCTTGGAGTATTGTGAGCAGTTTATCTATGAAAGGATGTGCTGGTGTTGGAGAGCATCTAGAAAAGATTCACAAGAATGGTTACATTTCTTGTGTTACCAGAGTTGAACATGAATGTCTTTCAGTCTCTGCAGTATTATAACATGACTGCAATATATTAATCCCTATCCTTTATCTTGAGGCTGATGCACTTGGTTTTGTTTCATCTATCTGATCAAATTCAAAGCATCTCAATAGCTTTCATTCCTTTTTGATGCTTGTAACTTAAGTTCCATGCATCCCAGCCTCCAAATTATTCTCTTGCCCAATCTGGTTCGTTATCACAAAATTAATCTCATTCCAATTCCATTGCAATTTTCTTGCAGACTCCTGTATCTGCAGTCTCGTCTTCTATAACAGTGATTCTCAACCAGTTTTTGGCCACGGCCCCCTTAGGAGCTCTTCTCAGGTTCCAGGGCTCCCCTTTCAAACAGGGATACAACACGAACAGTTAGACAGAAAATCATTTATTATTGAACACCAAGAAAACTTGAACATTCTGACATACTGGACAAAACTTCAAAAAAGACTATATAAAATTAAACATCTATCAGGCCTAATGCGATCTTTGAGCTTGGTGCTTTTCTGCAAGTTTCATGATATCGGCCTCCAAATTAGACAGTGACAGTGGGAGGTTACCTCTTGCGATATCAATTCCGTTCCTAGATTTTGTCAAGGAAACTACCTTGCAGAATCCCCTCTCAACCAAATACGTTGAGGGAAAGGCAATAAAAAAAATCTTTGGGCTTTTTCCCACAGTGTTGTAAATTTATTTGGCAGATCACTCTTGATTCAAAAATCTTTTTGAAACTGACTGATGATGTGCAGATATATATCTCTCTGAAGATCATTCAAACTCTTGAATTTCTGCCTCAACTTCTCTCGAAATTATCTCGAAGGTTTTTGAAGAAATCCAAGTGTTTATCCTTCTCTGGATGTGAGGTATCCAAATGCTTTTTCAATTTGCTTGGCCTCGTGCTTTCAATGTAGTCATGCAGTTAAAACACATGGGCAAAGATGGGTTTTGTGGAGATGCGATGAAACCATATGATAAGTATTCCACTGAATACTGCCGGCACTTCTTTTTTCGCCAAGGAACTCATGGGTAGAATTATTTCTGAAAATAATCATATGGCATGATTTTGCTATTTTTTCTAGCTAAATTGACAACATTGACTGGGAAATGGTTTAGGAAGGCTGCCTAAACATTTTTTACTTGAGAATAAGCACGCAAAATACAGATACATTACTGACAAAAAAAGCTGTCACCTGGAGCCAAGGACATTTTTCTCGGTGACTTCTTATGCAGTGACAAACACTTCTCACAACCTGCCTTAACGTATAATATATCCAAACACATATACTTTCAAGTTACTAGGCTGGCCCAGCAAGACACGCTGATCTTCGGAGAATGAAGTATGGCGATAATAGATACGAGAACCCTTGATTGAATACATTGACCCAGTGCAGTCTGATTCGCGACTGACTCTGAAGTGAGGCATTGTGGGAGGAGCTTAAGCAATGAACTTACCAGGTGTGCCAAATTCAAATGGTGTGTTGGAAAGATATTATAAATAGGAGGGAAACTATTGACTCCAATGAAGGTTGCTGCTTGGGTATTTCATTGGTTCGGTTACTAGGGCCCCCATAAACACTTGGTGGCCCCTTTCAAATGTGCCTGGGCTCCCAAGGGGGCCATATGGCCCCCGTTGAGAATGGCTTTTCTACAATATGTTTGTTTTCTCTAACCCACCTTAGATTTGTCATCAACTCATCCACAGAAGTTTATTATATTCTTTTCCATTCTGATCTACATTATTCTAGCATTCATGTCATTGATCTGGATGGGCATCCAGTCCCTTCATGTACAATTTAAAGTTCTCATCTTTAATTTCTTTTATGGGTATTCTCTGTCTTACCTCTAACATTTTAGTTACATTAAAATATATTCTGATGGAGGTTCATCACTTGAAATCTTTCTCTCTGCAGATGCTGTTTGACCTGAGAATTTCCAACATTTTCTGTTACTCATGTACATATTCTATATCAAGCACTTTATGTCATTTCTACTTTGTTTTTTTTACATTTGTTGAAGGTAAAAGATATTTGTTAACTGGGATTAGAATATACAGCCATGTGCAAACAATGAGGTACGGCGGTTTGTGCTACTACCTCAACTTGGAGACCCGTGTTCAAGCTGAGTTACCTGCATGTTCTGTGTCCACCTGGATTTCCTCTGGGTATTGGTTCTACCCTCATCTCAACCCAAAGATATTCTAGTAGGTTAATTAACCACTGTCAGTTGCTCCTGATAGAATAATGATGGGGAGTTCAGTTGATGGACATCTAGATGATGGGTTGTGGGGGTGTGAGAAATATTAGGATAGCAGTGTGGCTTTGTGTTTGATTATAAGTATTACTTAATTGTCAGTAATTGCTACAATTTCTCCTGGTCACATTCTCTTGTGGTTTACCTTCGAAAGTCATTTCTGGCACTAACATTGCCAGAAAAGTACTTTTGTAGATCCTGGTTTTCCATTCAGAAAAGAGCATGCAGAAGAAGAGACAAAAAAATGGAACTTTGACAAATTCTTAGTATGACTGTTGCTGTTCCAAAATATATTGGAAACCTTTAAATCATTTTTTCCCCATTATTAGTATTTTTACAAGCAAGTAAAAGTTAATGATATTGGAAATTAAGCAATTTGCATTTCTGTCATATCTGAAATTATTGGGGATATTCCATTGTTCAGTAAGTCAAACTTCAAAAGTTTGGTTTCATGTTCACTGAACTGTTTTAAAACATTAAGTAATAGGAGCTCCAGTAATTGTCTGCTTTCCTCCCTCTTCTCTCTGCTCCGCTTAGCATCAATGAAGTTTCGGGAAGTTAAAGTCCAAATGATTAGTGTTATCTCAGCTACCTCCATTAATTCGTCCTCAATTCCAGTGATGGTATTACTGTCTAGACATTGGCTAGAATGCATGCAACTGTTGCTGATGGTACACCTGTAAGAACTCCCATTGACCAGATGTATTGTCTTCTTTTCTAGAAAGAGCCCAGCCAGCCTGCTGAATGCAAGCAGCAATAGGAGTGTGGTACCAAGGAAACACCACTGCCTCGAGACTGATGCCATGTGATAAAGTGTATCTAAAATACTCTTGTGCAGTTGAGGCAACCCCTCCCTTCTGCAGCACAATCTTATAAGCTAAACACTATTTTAAAATGCATGGGTTGCTCTTTAACTTAAGTTTTTTTTCCCTACTTTTTGCTTACTTTTACAGTGGAAAAATACAAAATTCTACTTCAAAAATGCTGAAGGGTTCACGGCTGTAAGGTAAAGCAAGCATGCACTCTACAGCTCTAATAAACACTGGTATTTTGAAATGTAGTGAGTGTTACACGCTTGTCACTTGCAACTAGGGGCAGCATTGCTGAGTGACTTGGTGGTGATTTTCATGAAGTTCTGAAGTGCATCTTTACTGTGCTGCCCAATATTTGAGCAGTTACATAGAGTTTTAGCATTCTATCTATTAATATTTATATTTAAATACATTACGAAAGCTTAGTTTCCTACCCAATCCAACAGTGCTATGATCACCATTGCTGTTTTAGTCCAGAATGAGGTGATGGTATAAAAAACTATATATACATGGAGGCTGTGCTGAAGTGTTATTGTCACAGAATTATTTATTACTGTTATACAGAAACTACTAACCAGCATGTGGGGGGAAAGAAATCCATTTCCTGGGCATATTAGTTCCAGTTGCATCCACTCCATCTTCTAAAAAGATGCACATTTAGGATGATATGAGAATCGTCAGTTTTCCTGTGGAAGTAAAATCTTTAACACAGATCTATTTTTATTTTTGTGTCAAGTGCACAGCACTATGTCCAGGCATAGAGTGCTCCAGCCTTACCTTGTTCAAACAGTTGTAATGTACCTTAATATGCTGTTTTCAATTTGTACAGAATAGCGGAGTATTCTAATAAAGTTGTGCAACGTTAAACAATGCCGGTTCTGTTTAATTCTCTTCAGCAAGTTTCAGGATGTTGAAAGTTTGATTTCATATAGATTCAGAATGAAGTGCTTAATGGGAGCTAGAATGTGATGTTCTAAATACACACCAAAAAAACCTCTCTCGGCCTCTGGTGGATCTGACTACTGAAATCACTATCCAAATATCATGAACACTTCATATTTCTAAAGGATGAACACAATTCTTCAGCTGGAGGAACTCAGCAAGTCGGGCTGCATCTATGGAAATGCATAAACAGCTAACATTTCAGGCTGAAACCATTCATCAGGACCTCTTCAGAATTTCTTAATGAACTGGAATCCAACTAAACAGAGTACTGATTTGTTATAGCATTCTTGGTCTGAGCATTCACAAATACATAACCCCAATTCCCCTCCATATATTTTTTTTACTCACCATTTTGCTGAGATCCCTGCCTTTTAATGCTGGTAGAGCTGATGAATAGTTTGTAGTTAACTGACTGAGAGGGCATACTTGGGCTCATCCAGTCTGGTGATTTATCCCTTGGCACTGAGATGCTGGGTGTGAAAACTGCTGTGGCCTCCCACTTCCCTTGTTTGACTGCACAGCCTACTCCATCCTAAAGATTTCTCAGTGGTTACAATGACCTTGCTAAAGAGGGCAGAGGGTTTGTGCCAGGTTCCCTATCTTTTAAGCTCTGATTCCATTTTGTTCCTGGGAATACTTTTGAATGCCACGTAGGGCACCAGTATAAAAGTCTAACAGGTTGAAAATACTCAGATCCACTGGCATTCCTTTATGGGGTATGCCCATCTCACAGATCAGCATTTAATGCCCATCTGCATCTGCTTTTGAGAAAGTATGGTGCCCTGCTTTTAACCATTATTTTTCACTGTAGGTTCTCTTATACTAGTGTGAGATTTCATGTTTTGGTTCAATATCTGTGTCTTAATTGGGGGAAAAGTTTTAACTTGCATAGAAAACTAGGAGAAGGGAAAGGACAAAAGACAGGAAAGAACAAGCAATAGGTTTAGAGGTGAAAATGGGAAAAGCAGAATTGGACATCTTGGATTAAAGATAAGAAGCTGCTCCTTGATTATGTTCAGCTGTGTTCTGATAGTTTACAGGGCCAGTTACCAAGGAGTGAGCTGAATTAGTGATAGTTGGAAATGAAAAGTATAGGTTGTACTGCTGTTTCAACTATGATTGTTGTGTGGTGGTGGTCAAGAAGGTCAAGACTGTCATGAGCAAACTGTTCTTTCAAAGTGTCAAATGGGTGTGTGCATCCTGGTCATTGCATTGTGTTGAATTAGTAATTTGTAGATTCAGGAGACTGCTTAACCAGTAGAAGATGTTGGTCTAGCTCCCGAATTGGCCATGGAGGCTATGTAAAGTGTTATATATGTACAGAACAAGAACTATAACGGAGTAGTATGATTAATCGTATTTACTGAGTCATGTTGGCAACAGTACATACTGGGCAACTTGCAGTGTGGGAGCTATGAACCTGGCCCGCTGAGATAAAAAAAAAAGACATGCACACTCAAAAGCCCATGCCCAAAAGAATGGGCCCCCTACATGCTGGAGATAATCAATTCACTGTACAATTTTTTGGCCCCATATACATTCGCCACATTCTTACAATCAAACTGATACGGTTAAAAGAGGAAGAGTGAGTGATATTTGTGAAGTTGAGCAGAAAATTATTTTCCTGCTTCACTGTGACAGGGTGGGAAGACTACATTCAATTTCACTGTCAGAGAAATGAGCTGAAGCAAAGGTAGTCATGGCTAATGTCTGCACCAAATTACCAGCAATTATCGGGAGGAAAAACATGGTATCAAAATGTTCATGTAAACAATTTCAGCCAGACTGATGTTTGATCTTTGTTTAAGAAAGAACAATCTGTGAGGCAGTTTTGAGGATGACAGCAAGATTGGACATACTTGGTGAGAATGAGACTAATTGTAAGTAAGACTAGTATAGGTGAAATGGTCTAGAAAATGGAAAAATTCCCTTGGAGGATGAACCAGTTCACTGAGTTCATGGTATGATGTGGCATGCTTTCTCAGTTTTGATGTGTAGCAGTAAATATGCCACCACCTGACTTCATGCCCATTTTATTGTTCACAATACTATTGGCCAGTGAGAACAAAAACTGCAATGATATTTGCATGTGATAGTTTAAAATGGGCTACCAACAAAGTTGATCCAAAAAATTTGATTGCACAAAGCTCTGCAACCATATCAGGGCCAGACAACAAATTAGAAGAAATTGTCAAGTGACTGCCCAACAGCCAAGGTGCTCCTTTAGCCAGGTTATGCAGCCGTGATTGGCCTTGGTATGTTTTATCCATAAATGCAGAATGGCAATTGGCCACACAAGGTGTTCCTAATCAGCACCTTTAAAACAACTGGGATGAAGCTGAATATCAGCCCACAAGTGTAGGTGATGGGACGAGTCACAAAAGTTCGTGTCCAAACTCATTCAATCCCCTCCCATCCACATGGTTCACATATTTGTTGATTGTCAGTTGCAATCATTACTTACAAATGTTTTGACCCTATGTAGGATAGGTGCTTGTTAATTTGACAAATTGTACAGAGACTAAAGTTAATTGACTAGCATTTCCAGCACTGGCAAAGATCAATGTTAACAACATAGGAACACCATCACAATCAAATCTCTCGTGTTTATGATTTGCTGCTCCACTGCAAAGTCTTTTCCAAAGATGCCTACCCTGAAGAAATTTAAATCTCTTTGATGGGAGTTCAGTGAGACTTTCTCTTACTGCTACCCCTTTGTGTTCTCTGCTGCCCTCCAATTCTTTGACCATGTACTCAGCCAGACTCTATCATAGCCATGTATCCTTCCTAGGAACTTGGTCTTCACCACCATCTTGTTCCATTTGCCTTCCAGCTCTGTTTTCAAGCCTCTCAGTTTGGGCCCTCCCACTGAGGATCCCAGGTATTTAAGTTTGTTTGCTTCTCCCTTCAATTCTCTTCTCCAGTCCTTTACCTTTCCCACACTCCTGGCTTTACCTTATCATCTTCTAGCTAGTTCTTGTTCCCCTCTCAGTGACCTTTTTTCTCCTGGCATCTTCCCCTTCTTTTCCAATCCTGAAGAAGGGTCTCGGCCTGAAACGTTGACTATTTATTCATTTCCAGTATCTGCCAAATTACTTGTGCTTACAAGTTGCATTCTGATATATTATTTCAATGCTAGCCTCGTTGTGGCCAGTATGTTAGCAGCCTGCTGTGTGAACACTGTCCACACCAGAAGTGAAACTGAAGGCAGTCAGTTTTCTAAAGCAATCAGGAATTTGGGTAGTAAATGTTATCTTGTCAACTACCTGAGACACTCGTTTATTTTTTGCACATAGACATGAAACAATTAAATGTAAAAGCAAACAAAGGATTGTTGCAGCTAGTTGGAGGAAGAACATTCTCTGTTACAAACACCTATGGACCTTAGTGGTCCAGCATACATATTTGTAAAAAGCTGTACTGTACAGTGTTCTCTGCAACCTGATGTAGTTGGCCAGCCCTTATCAAAAACATTTATGAAATTTATAAAAATACTTGCTCAATTACGTACATGGTAACAGAAATCAACCAATGAAACAATGCATCTGAAATGTCAAAGAAGGGTTCCTTCTGAGGTCAGCATTCATAAATATGGAAAATTTCTTAGAGCCCACACACTACTCAATACCAAAGGAATGTGCAAGTGTTTTGTATAATAATGAATGACTGATCGTTAATGAACTTGCATAAACAAACATACAAAACAGTACAGAGTAGTTGTTGAAAAAAATCCTGCGACTGATGCTTAAAAAAAATCATTCTGACAGTCTGCAAATTAACTGCCCAAGTAAAACTGGGGCTGCTAGCTGGAAAAAGAGTGTGTGTACAATTCCTAATCAATATTATATTAACTTGGCAGGAGTGATGGTAAAACTGGCCATCAGATCAACCTCAAGCGACCACTGGGAAAAATTTGGGCATTGGACATCAGCAAGGTGTCTTAGATTAAACAAATCTGAGCATGAGAAATTTAACAGTGTAAGAAGATTTTTTTAAATTACTAATTTATTTGATAGCACAAATATTCTAACTAAGGTGACTCGATGGAAGCTAGTTTAGTTCCATGTGGCACCTGGTGATGAGCATCATGTTTTAAAAATGTAACAACTCATTCAGGTTCACATTTCAAGTCAGAGTAGTACAGCGTGAAAACAAGCCCTTTGGCCCATATCCCTCTGAACTCTTTCTATCCCTGTACTTAGCCAAATATCTTTTCAATGTTATACTGACTGCCTCCAGCCCTCTACCTTTCCCACTCAACTGGCTTCACATATCACCACCTAGCTTGTCCTTCCTCTCCCCCATCTTTTTATTCTGGCATCTACCTCCTTCCTTTCCAGTCCTGATGAAGGGTCTCAGCCCAAAACGTTGACTCTTTATTCATTTTCATGGATGCCAATTTCCTCCAGCATTTTGTGTGCATTGCTCTGTATTTACAGCATCTGCAGAATCTCTTGTGTTATGCCTCAACCACTGTCTTTGGCAGTTGCCCCATGTGCACACCATCCTCTGTGTGAAGAAGTTGCCCCTCAGGTTCCTTTGAAATCTTTCCCCTCTCTGAAACCTACAGTATGTCATCTTGTTTTTAGTTCCTCTTGCCTGGGAATAAATAATATATATGTTCATCCTGTCTATAACCTTCATGATTTTATACACCTCTATATGATCACCCCTCAGTCTCCTATGTTTCAAGGAATAAAGTCCCAACATGTCCATCTTCTCCCTATTGCTCAGTCCCTTGAGTCCTGGCAGCTTCCTCACAAATATTCTCTGCACATTTTCTAGTTTATTGATGTAAGCCTCATAACAAGGCAACCAAAACTGTACACAATGTTCAAAGTGCAATCTCATTGATGCCTTCTACAGCTACAACATTCTAACAGGGAAGTGTGAACAGCTGGAAAGCATAGCTCATATTGGTACCAATGACACAGGTAGGAAAAGAGATGAGGTCCTGAAGAGTTAGGTAGAAAGCTGAAAAGCAGGAACTCGAGGGTAGTAATCACTGGATTGCTGTCTGTGCCACATGCTACTGAGGGTAAGGATAGCATGATTTGGTAGATGAATGCATGGCTGAGGAATTGGTGTTAAGGTTTCAGATTTCTGGATCATTGGGATCTCCTCTGGGGAAGTTAAGAGCTGTACAGAAAGGTTGAAGTACACCTGAACTCAAGGGTCACCAATATTCTTGAGGGCAAGTTTGCTATAGCTGTTGAGGTTTTAAAGTAATTTCTCAAAGGATTGGGAACCAAAGTGATGAGCAATTGGTATACAAGCAGATGTAGTGTGTAGTCAGGAAGAACAGGCGATGATACAGCAAAATTGCAGTCAGTGGGATCCAGTTGAATTGTAACATGGGTGCACAATTGAAAAGGGTGATGAAAATAGGTCAGATTTCAAGGTCCATCCCATTTTAAGTTGGATACAGAGTGCTCCAGGACAGATAGTGTCATATATCTATGATAAATTAAACTCCCAGAAATATATGCCTGCATCAGGAGTGAAAGCCTAGTGTAGGGACATATCTGAATTGGGACAAGACTTAGACAGGGATGCGATTTGGGACAATGCTGTTGGTGCTTCAAAAAACCCAAATCATCGATATATACACTTGAAATTTTGTCATAGAGCATATTTAACACCAAGAATTAGATACGTATCAAATGGGACTGGTTCCTGACCCAGATTGCTCATTTTGCCCCCATGGAACCATTGGCTCTTTTATGCATTGTATGGGGATGTCCAGGGGTTTTTGGTTTGTGGGGGAAGGTTATCAGTACTCTTACAGAACTAATGGGGGTACAACTTCTAAATGATGACTCCCACCTTTCCCTTATGGAAAAAAACATGCAAAGTCTGGTTGGCAGGCTTGACTGCAGCTAAGAAGATTGTAGTCCAGCGTTGGAAACCTCCCCATGATATTTCAAGTACTCACTGGCTTTGGAGCTTTTTGGACATTTCTTACCTGGAACTATCATCAGCAAGAGTAAATGATGCAAAACCAAACACTACCTTAATGTGGTCAAATTTGTTACCTAACTTAAAAGATCTTTTCAGTTCAGTTCAGTTTCAGTTTATTGTCATTTAGAAACCACAAATGCAATGCAGTTAAAAAATGAGACAACGTTCCTCCAGAATGATATCACAAAAGCACATGACAAAACAGACTACACCAGAAAATCCACATAACATTTGGCAATCCCCAATCCAGAGTCCGGAGAGGCTGCTGCATATTAATATCGCGCTACCATCTTAGTGCATTTCCCAGAAAGAAGCTCCAAATGCACCAGACAAAACAAGACTACCCAGACACACCAAGTCAGGAGAGCAACTCTAGCATCCAACAAACCAAAAGCTAAAGCTACAAGACCTGCACAAAACCACATAGTTACAACATATAGTTACAACAGTGCAAACAATAGCATAATTGATGAAAAACAGACCAGGGGCACAGTAAAAATAGTCCAAAGACGTTAAAAGACTATAAGTTCGAAAGAAACCATCACACAGTTTCCGCAAGTCCTCAGGGTCCTGATAGACTCGTCATCCCACACAGGCGGCAAAAGGGAGTACCCCCGCTATGGACTTCCAAGGCGCCGCTGGACACAGCCTCGCAGACGCAGCATACAATGAAAGCTCCGTCAGACCCAGCCTCGCAGACAGCTCCCCAGCGCCCCGACCACAGCGGACTCCGAGTCCGTCGAACCTCCGAGCCTCCGACCATCCCCTCTGGCACAGCTTCTCCGAGCACCATCCTCTGCCGAGCACATTAAGATGCCCCGCTAACGGCCACTGGCAATAGTGGTAAAAAAGGGTGATGAAAATAGAACTGAAGGTGTTATATGTGAATCCATGCAGTGTCCTCCTCCTTCCCTCTTCTATTTCCCGTTCTGGCCTCTTACTGCTTCTCCTCATCTGCCTATCAGCTCTCCCTGATGCCTCTCCTTCCTTTCTACCATGGTCCACTCTCCTTCTTCTCTAGCCTTTTCCCTTTCCCACCCACTTAGCTTCATCCAGCACCTTCTAGCTAGTCCTCCTTCCCCTCCCCCCATCTTTTTTATTCTAGCATCTACCCTTTATTTACAGTCTTGATCCAGAGATTAGGATGACAAAGAGGTGGTCACGGGAGGCAGAGGAGCAGATACAGGATTGCTTCAAGTCAGTGGACTGGGCCGTGTTCAAGGACTCGTCTATGGATCTGAATGAATACAAGATGGTTGTCACGGACTTCATTAAAACAGCTGTAGACGAGTGTGTCCCCATAAAATAATTCAGAGTCTTCCTTAACCAGAAGCCCTGGATGAACCATGAGATCCACAATCTGCTGAGAGCCAGATGAGAGGTATTCAGGTCTGGTAACCAAAAAAGTTACAAGGGGTCCAGATTCGATCTCCGGAAAGCTATCTCATGAAGTTTTGGAGTTTTTCGAGGATGTAACCAGGAAGTTAGACGGGGGAGATCCAGTGGATGTAGTGTACCTCGATTTTCAGAAGGCATTTGATAAGGTCCCACATAGGAGATTGGTGGGTAAAATCAAAGCTCAGGGCATTGGGGGGAAGACATTGACTTGGATAGAAAACTGGTTGGCAGATAGAAAGTAAAGGGTAGCGGTGAATGGGTGTTTCTCGGAATGGCAGGTGGTGACTAGTGGGGTGCCACAGGGCTCGGTATTGGGACCACAGCTGTTTACAATTTACGTCAACGATTTGGATGAAGGCATTGAAAATAACATCAGCAAATTTGCTGATGATACTAAGCTGGGTGGCAGGGTGACATGTGATGAGGATGTTAGGAGAATTCAGGGTGACTTGGATAGGCTGGGTGAGTGGGCAGATACTTGGCAGATGACGTTTAATGTGAATAAGTGTGAGGTTATCCACTTTGGGAGTAAGAACAGGAAGGCAGATTATTATCTGAACGGTGTAGAGTTGGGTAAGGGAGTAATACAAAGAGATCTCGGAGTCCTTGTTCATCAGTCACTGAAGGTGAATGAGCAAGTGCAGCAGGCAGTGAAGAAGGCTAATGGAATGTTGGCCTTTATTACAGAGGGAATTGAGTACAAGAGCAAGGAAATCCTCTTGCATTTGTACAGAGCCCTGGTGAGACCACACCTGGAGTATTGTGTACAGTTTTGGTCTCCAGGGTTAAGGAAGGACATCCTGGCTGTAGAGGAAGTGCAGCGTAGATTCACGAGGTTAATTCCTGGGATGTCTGGACTGTCTTACGCAGAGAGGTTAGAGAGACTGGGCTTGTACATGCTGGAATTAAGCAGATTGAGAGGGGATCTGATTGAAACATATAAGATTATTAAGGGATTGGACAAGATAGAGGCAGGAAATATGTTCCAGATGCTGGGAGAGTCCAGAACCAGAGGGCATGGTTTGAGAATAAGGGGTAGGTCATTTAGATAGATAGATAGATACTTTATTCATCCCCATGGGGAAATTCAACTTTTTTCCAATGTCCCATACACTTGTTGTAGCAAAACTAATTACATACAATACTTAACTCAGTAAAAAATATGATATACATCTAAATCACTATCTCAAAAAGCATTAATAATAGCTTTTAAAAAGTTCTTAAGTCCTGGCGGTAGAATTGTAAAAATTTAGGACAGATTTAAGGAAAAACTTCTTCTCCCAGAGAGTTGTGGGGGTCTGGAATGCACTGCCTTGGAAGGTAGTGGAGGCCAATTCTCTGGATGCTTTCAAGAAGGAGCTAGATAGGTATCTTATAGATAGGGGAATCAAGGGATATGGGGACAAGGCAGGAACCGAATATTGATAGTAGTTGATCAGCCATGATCTCAAAATGGCGGTGCAGGCTCGAAGGGCCGAATGGTCTACTTCTGCACCTATTGTCTATTGTCTGTTGTCTATTGAATGAAGTGCCAACTCCAGACTAAACTTGATTCAACGAAGGATGCTCGACTGTTGTCACAGGGCTTGAATACTATCACCTCTTATAAAGTTAAATCTAGAGACATAAGCAACAGCAGTGTTTTGCTTCCAGCTGAGCTCAGTGCCTTCTCTGCCAAAATGGAGGAAACATGTCAATACATGGAGGAACCTTCACGAACTCCCATAGCCCCTGATGATCCTATGATTTCAGTCTCTGAGGCCGACATGTGAGTAGCCTTCAAGAAAGTGGACCTACAAAAAGCATCAGACCCAGAAGGAGTATCTACAGCAGTAATTAAGATCTGTGCTGATCAACTGGTTGTAGTGTTCACTGATATCTTTAACCTCTCATTTACATAGTCTGAGGTACCCACCTGCTTCAAGCAGGCTTCAAGTATACAAGTGCCTAAGAAGAACATGGTTACCTGCCTCAATGACTATTGTCCAGTAGCACTTGCATCACAGTGATGAAATGTTCTGAGATGTTGGTGATGAAACATATCCTGCCTGAGAAGCAACTTAGATCCATTCCTACCGGAGCAACAGGTCCACAGCAGATGCCATCTCATTGGCTCTTCACTCAGCCCTGGAACATTTGGACAGCAAAGATACACACATCAGGATGCTCTTTATCGACTACAGCTCAGCATCCAATACCATCATCCCCTCAAAACTAATCAATATGCTCCAATCCTAGCCTCAATACCTCCTGTCCAATTGGATCCTCAATTTCCTCACTTTCTGACGTTAGTCAGTTCAGATTGGCAACCTCATCTCCTCTACGATCTTCAACAGCACAGGTACAAGACCAGCTGTATGCTTAGCCACCTGCTCTACTCACTATTCATTTATGACTGTGTGGCTAAGCACAGTTCCAATGCCATATTTCCGATTGCTGATGACGCCATTGCCGTAGGCCGAATCAAACATGGTGATAAACCAGCGTATGGGAGGGGGACTGAAAATCTAGCTAAGTGGTGCCTCAACAACAACCTCCTACACAATATCACCAAGGCCAAAGAGCTGATTATTGACTTCAGGAGAAGGAAACCAGAGGTTCATGAGCCAGTCCTCATTAGAGGACCAGAGGTGGAGAGGGTCAGCAACTTTAAATTCCTCAGTATTATTATTTCGGAGGACCTGTCCTGTGCCCGGCATGTAAGTGTAATTATGAAGAAAGCACAGCAGTGGCTCTACTTCCTTAGGAATTAGCAAAAATTCAGCATGACATCTAAAACTTGACAAACCTCTATAGATGTGCAGTGGAGAGTATATTGGCTGGCAGCATCAGAGCCTGGTATGGAAACACCAATGCCCTTTAATGGAAAATGCTACTAAAGGTAGTGGATGCAGCCTGGTCCATCACAGGTAAAGCCCTCCTCACCCTTAACCACATCTACATGAAACGTTGTCGCAGGAAAGCAGCCTCCATCTTCAGGAACCCCCACCACCCAGAACATGCTCTCTTCTCTTCAGTGATATTGCAAAGGGAGCTGGAAAAGGCATGCAATAAGGGTATTGACATGATTGTAATGGGAGACTTCAATATATAAGGGAAATGGGAAAATCAGGTTGGCGTTGGATCACAAGAGAGGGAATTTGTTGAATGCCTATGAAATGGATTGTAGAGCAGATGGTGCTTGAGCCTACTCGGGGAAAGGCTATCTTAGACTGGGTGTGGTGTAATAACTCAGATTTTACTAGGGAGCTTAATGTAAAGAAACCCTTGGGAGGCAGTGATCATAATATGATTGAATTCATAGAGGGAGAGGGAAAAGCATAAGACACATGCATTAGTATCGTAATGGAATAAAAGGAATTGAAGAGGCGTGAGAGAGGATCTTGTCCGGGTGGATTGGAGGAGGATATTGGCGAGGAAGCTATAAGAAGGAGAAAGATGAAATATGAGGGCGAACTAGCCAATAATATAAAGCAGGATGCTAAGTTTTTTTCAGTTATATGAAGAGTAAACAGAAGGTGAGAGTTGATATTGGACCACTGAAAAATGATGCTGGTAAGGTAGTAATGGGGGACAAAAAAATGGCAGATGAACTTAATAGGTACTTTGCATCAGTCTTCACTGTGAAAGACACTAGCGGTGTGAGGTCTGCGAGTGTCAGGGAGTTGGAGTGAGTGTCATTGCTATTACAAAGGACTATGTGCTAGGCAAACTCAAAGGTCTTAAGGTGGGATAAGTCACCTGGACCAGATGGACTACATCTCAGAGTCCTGAGAGAGGTTGCTGAAGAGATAACGGGTTCATCAGTCATGATCCCGGAGGACTGGAAAATTGCAAATGTCACTCCACTCTTTAAGAAGGGAGGAAGGAAATTAGAGGCCAGTTAGCCTAACCTCAGTGGTTGGTAAAGTGTTGAAGTCTATTATAAAGGATGAGGCTTTGGGGTACTTGGCAACTAATGATAAAATAAGTCAAAGTCAGCATAGTTTCTGTAAAGGAAAATCTTGCCTGACAAATCTGTTGGAGTTCTTTGAGGAAATAACAAGCAGGGTGGACAAAGGAGAGGCTGTGGATGTCATTTACTTGGATTTTCAGAAGGCATTTGATAAGGCTTCACACATGAGGCTGCTTAACAAGATAAAATCCTATAGCATTACAAGAAAGATACTGGCATGAATAGAGGAACGGCTGACAGGCTGATGGCAGTGAATGGGAATAAAGGGGGCCTTTTCTGATTGGCTGCCAATGACTAGTGATATTCCTCAGGGGTCAGTGTTGCGACCACTGCTTTTCATAATGTTATTCAATGATTTAGACAATGGAATTGATGGCTTTGTGGCAAAGTTTGTGGATGATACAGAGTTAGGTAGAAGGGTAGGTAGTGCTGAGGAAGAAATGTGATTGCAACAGGACTTAGACAAATTGGAAGAATGGGCAAAAAATTGGCAGATGGAATACAGTGCTGTGCAGAATACCCTAAAGGTTAACTATAAGGTAGGAAGGTGGTGAGGAAGCCAAATGCAATGTTAGCATTAATTTTAAGAGGTCTAGAATACAAGAGAGGAGATGTGATGCTGAGGCTTTATAAGGCACTAGTGAGGTTTCACCTTGAGTACTGTGAACAGTTATAAGGAAAGATGTGTTGACATTGGAGAGGATTCAGAGGAGGTTCACAAGGATGATTCCAGAAATAAAAAGGTTATCATACAAGGAACCTTTGATGGCTCCAGATCTGTACTCACTGGAATTTAGAAGGATGAGGGGGGATTTTCAGCAAACCTTTTGAATGCTGAAAGGCCTAGGCAGAGTAGATGTGGAAAGGATGTTTCCCATGGTGGGGGAGTCTAGGACAAGAGGGCACAGCCTCAGGATAGAGGGACGTCCAATTAAAACAGAGATGTGGAAAAATTTCTTTAACCAGAGGGTGGTGAATTTGTGGCATCTGTGGAGGCCAGGTCGTTGGGTATATTTAAGGTAGAACTTGATTGGCTCTTGGTTGGACATAGAATCAAAGGTCATGGGGTGAAGGCCGGGGCGTGGGGCTGAGGAGGGAAAAAACAATCAGCTATGATTGAATGGTGGAGCAGACTCGATGGGCCAAATGGCCTAATTCTGCTCCTAGGTCTTATGGTCTTATGTTCGTTGCCTATTACTACCTGCAAATATTCAGCAGGGTGAGTTATCAGAGGTTTACGGGTGTGTTTAAGAGGACTGGGTCAGGAAGAAATAGAGCCTAATGGCCGAGAGTAAGAATGACCTCATATAGCGTTCTTTGGAGTCTTAGTCTATCACTAAAAGTGCTCCTCTGTTCAGCCAAGGCGGCATGCAGAGGGTGGGAAACATTGTCCAGAAATGCCAGAGGCCTGCAAACTCCAAATAACCTCAGTCTCCTCAGGACGTAAAGGCGACTCTGGTCCTTCTTGTACACAGCCTCTGTGTTTGTACTCCGCTAGGCCTGTCATCCAGGTGCACCTGCAGGGACGTGTAGGTCCTCACCACATCCATGTCCTCACCATCAATAGTAACAGGGAGCAGTGCAGGCTTAGTCTTCCCATAGTCCATCACCATCTCCTTTGTCTCACTGATGTTGAGCTGCAGATGATTCAGCAATGTTACGGTGCAAGCCAGCAGGGTGATAGTACACTGCAGTACGGCTGTCCAGGTCTAATCCCAACTTTCTGTGATGTCCATCTGGAGTTTGCACGTTCTTCCCAGAACTACTTGGGTTTCCTCAAATGCTCCCATATCCTCCCGCATCCCAAAGATTAACTGGCCACTGATTTAGTCCGAGTGCTAGGGGCTGGTGGGGCAACCAGTGGCATGCTAATACCATTAAGTGACAGGGGATTGTTCTGGATGTAGGCAAGGACTTGGGCCGTATAACCTAAACGGAAAGAGCACCTTACCCAATGGCTTTGATTGCAACTTATCAGGAGAGCCATTTTCTCTTGCCTGTTACCGGAAGGGCCTATTTGTTGTCCTGTCTAATTGCATCCAATTCCTGTAATGACAGCATCAGCTTTGGCCTGTTGACCCTTCAAGTCCTACAACACAGTTGAATTTCCATTTGTAGGTATGAGGGATAACTGATTGGGTGTTGTTGATTTGATTTTTAGCTGGGTCAGCACAACATTGTGGGCTGAAGAGCCTGTTCCTGTGCTGTACTGTTCTATAGCAACTGATAATAGAGAATTGAGGTAGTTGAGTTGAATGGGACTGTGATAGGAATGCATATTTATGCAAAAACACTAACTTACTGAAAGTATTCTGGTCTATGCTAGAATTCTGGTGAACAAATAGTCCATGTGGTCTTATTTGAATAGAAAACGCGGAAATCATGATGTTAGTCCCCCAGGGTGTAGAAGGAGATGGCCAGAACTCTCACACTGGTTAGTCATAAGTTGACACTAGAGTTGGTTCTAATTATCCATTTTCCATGTTCTTCGGGGAATGATAACTTGCAGACCAACGTCCTTCAATAATGTCCTTCTCTCCACCATCCTTACCTGTATTTTATCTACCAAATTTGAAAACCGTCCAAAGAAATTCCAGCAGCTGGTTCTGCGAACTAATTATTGGTGGAGGGATAGATATGAGTAGGTTAACAGAAACAAGGTTGTCATCTGCAAAATAAAAGGGGATCAGTTTGTGAATTTCTGTCACTGCACTATATGACTTGCACAAGCTATGATAAGCAAATCAATTTAATATCTAAATATTGAGCCATAAACTAGATCCTTTCAGGAATCAGACTCTCAGAAACCAGTTAGTCACTAATAAATAAAATGAACCTCCAATATGAATATGGCAAGACCTTTTCAGTTTCTGGCTGTATATCTCAACCAAACTTCCGAAGCAGTGGTTGCAGTGATGGATAAAGAGGCTGCAAATGAGGGTTATGCTACTTGTCTGAAGTGGAAGAGTCTGTTTCCAGCATGTCCCTGTCGATTTGTTCCAGTTTTTATTGATGCTTTTTATTGATTATTGATTCTGTCGGGTAAGGCAACTGCTGCAGACGTGACCTCACAAAACTGAAGGAAGTTGTAGACACAGCTCAGCACATAACCACAAGCAAGCACTCCTTCCTGCATCAGTAAAGCAGCCAGCAGAATCAAAGACCCAACCCATCTCAGCTATTCTCTCTTTTCCCCTCTCCCCTCAGGCAGAAGATACGAAAACCTGAAAACACGTTCCACCAGACTCTAAGACAGCTTCTATCCCACTATTATCAGACCATGAATGGACCACTTGTATGATAAGATGAGCTTCGGTCCTCACAATCTACCTTACACTTTACTGCTTACCTGCACTGCACTTCTTCAGTAGCTTCTGCACGTTATTCTGCTATGTTATAGCTTTACCTTATTCTACCTCAAAGCACTGCGTAATGATTTGATCAGTACAAACAATATACGAGACAAGCTTTGCCGAACAGAAGGCTTTCTCCAAAATGGTAAAGCATGGTAGATGCCTTGGTCTCTACCATCAGGGACTTGATTGTCACTGTTGTCGGGGAACTGAATTCTGACCCGTGAAATCGCCTTGGGTCTGTCCTAGGCTCCAGTTGATTACGATTCCTCGGTCTAGGTGAAGTCCCTATTTATTGAGAACCGAAAGGTGCCTCAATAAATAGGGGTTCGATCCACAAGCATAGCAAGACACACAGATATTGGATCTTTTGTCCTACCACTGTGCCTGAAGCCAGAAAGAATCCCGCTTCTATTAGCAAACATTTAACAAACCTGCAGCGTTTAACTTGTACAGACGCCTTACAAAGAGTGAGCTCACAAAGAGTTGAAGTGTCACTTGGAATTGTTCAGCCATTCATCTAATATTGTTGCAATATTAATACACCACAACAAGTACCCAACAGGTCAGGCAGTATCTGCGGAGAAGGAAAGGAAGCTGAACACTTCAGTCTCCATAGGAGCTGCCTGACCTGGTCAGTATTTTCTGCTTAAGCTCACAAAATGCTGAAGGAACTCAGCAGGCCAGGCAGCATCTAGGAAAAGAGTGCAGTCGATGTTTTGGGCTGAAACTCTTCAGCTGTACTCTTTTCCTAGATGCTGCCTGGCCTGCTGAGTTCCTCCAGCATTTTGTGTGTGTTGCTCGGATTTCCAGTGACTGCAGATTTTCTCTTGTTTGTGATTATTTTCTGCTTTACTCCCTTTACATTCTTTGGGTTGTCAAAGACGAGAGTCCTAGACCATTTCAGCGATAGCATCATAGAGGAATACATCAGGGATCCAGGTCCTTCAACCCATCTAGTCTATGCCGACCACAGTGCCCACCCAGCTAGACCCAATTTCCTGTGCCGGCCCATTTCCCTCTATGCCACACCCCTCCATATACCTGTCCAGGAATTTCTTAATGAAGCTATTGTACCTGCCTCAACCACTCCCTTTGGCAACTCATTCCGTACACTCACCAGCCCAGCCTCTGTGTGAATAAGGTTGCCCCTCAGGCCCTTTGTAAACCATTCTCCTCTTTAGTTTTGGTTTCCCCTACTCTGGGGAAAAGACTGTTACCACACACCTGATCTACACCTCTCAAATGTCTCTATCAGGTCACCCCTCACTCTCCTACCATCCAGGGGAAAAAACCTTGCCCGGCCAGTTTCACCCTTGTAACTCAAACTCTCTGACAACATCCTCCTAAATATTTTCTTTACACTTTCCAGTTTAACCACACCTTTCCTATAACAGGGTGAAAAATCTGTAAGCAGTACTCCAAATGTGACCTCACCAACAACTTAGTAGCTTGATTAGCATTCAAAAAGTTAATCTTCCTGCCTCGGTCAACAGGAGAAGAGCCAAGCCTGGTTTAGAAACTCCTGACCATGGAGTCTGAGAGCAGGTAAGATGTATGACTGTCATGGGTGTGTACTGCCCATGTACAGAGCCATAATTACATCGGCTTAATTCCTCGTTACAGTTAGTAACTGAGATAGAGTAGCAAATTTCCAGAATTTTCTAATAATACAAAGATCTTTTGGCTAAATTCAGTGAGAGGTTTATGCATGTTTGGGTGCATGCCACTATCAACACATTTATTAACAATGCAGCAGCATCAACTTTTAGATTTAAAAGTCAGCATATTGGATGAGCAGTTATGCACGATAAGCTTACAGCTCCTCTTTAGACATCAGGGGGTTGAAGCTGAAGGATGGAGTTGGAGCAGGGACCTGGCCCAGATGGAGAGCCAACTGCCACACAGGCAGATCAGGGTTCAGTCTGTTACTGAACGTATGGCCAACAGGCAGACACCTGCAGCTAGCCAGCAGACAGACAGCTCCCAGGCTCCCAACCACTAACCATGGAAAACAAGATAAGCAGGGTCTATTGGAAGCCACAGTCAGTGATCAACACATACCCACAACCAGTTCTGTATCACACCACCACACTTAAGATCAACTGGTCAGCCCAGCCAGTAATGGATGGCTGGAGGGTAGGAATCACTGGAATTTATCAGGCAAAAGGCTTCAAATAACTTACTTATGGGAAAATTCTGGCAAAAAAATGTTATCTGAATGGTTAACAATGCCCAGCATTATTCTCGATATTAGCTCCATCAACTCCCTCGATTCAATTGTGAATTAATGTGATTTTGAAGGCAAAGTTTACTCCTTATGTATGATCAGACACTAGAAACAAAACTGTAACTGTTGGAAAGAAGTGTTTAACAGGTCTGGCAGCATCTGTGGAAAGGAAAACAGTTAACATTTCAGGTCAAAGACTTCTTCAGAAGCAGATCTTCAAGGGATTCCAGCAGTTTCCAATTTAATTTAAACTTACAAGCAGCGTAGTTTGGAAACTGACAGTGAAAGACTGATGATCAGCCTTGGCTTGACTGTCTGACGGAGGAAAATGGCTTGGGTTCCCCAAGGTCAGGAAGTTCGGAGCAGGTTGAGTTAGTCAAAGCGAACATCTGATGTGAGAACAAATGGACACAGGCAGAAGAGGGAAATGGATATGGAGGCAGATAGATGCGAGGCCAACAGATGGACAAAGATAGGCTTTGGAAGTGGCAGTGGCAATGTTTAATGGTTCAGCTAACTTAAAGCCTTGAGTGTTTGTTACTACTCTCATAATGTGTCTGTATTAGCTGTTAATTCATCCTGGGACATCTCTGACCAGTTCCATTAGGGTGGATTACCTGACCATCCTTAACTAAACAGAAGTTGTGTCTTCAGGTCCCACTCCCAAATGACTCAATTAGTCATCAAACAATTGCAATTTTTACTGTAAGGGATTGAAAATGTTTGTGGTTGGAATTATCTATTGCAGGTTATGATGTTGGTCTCATTGCGCAGTAAAATGCTGGACACACCCACTATACAACTACTGTTATCATTAATCAGGAGCTTATATGTGTATGAGTAATTTCGCTTCCTTTTACCATTTAAATTTTCTTATACGTCTTTTCTTCTGTAGAAGATTCATACCTAGCCCACAGTTTGGGCTCTATGACAACCAGACTGTACCTCACTCAAACATCCTTTTTGTCACCTGTCTCGATAGTACTATTCATCACAACTAGACAGTGAACACCAATATATTACTGCATCAAAGGGCTTTCCACATTCAGAGACGTTAACTCCTCTCCCTAAGGCCGTCAGACACATACTGGTAGGTTGTTAGGCACGGGCAGAGCACAGCAGGCCAAGGGTGGGACCCAGATTTCTTCCCTGGATAGTTGTGGACATTCAGATATTATGTTCATTTCAACGTTTCAAGACATGCCACCAAATCAAGGGGGCAAAAAACAACAAATTGCTGGAGGAATTCGGTGTGTCAGGCAACTTCTGTGGAGAGCTCTGACTCGAAACACTAACTGTCCATTTCCCTCTGGTCTCTTGTGTCCCCACTGAACAAAGGGAGTACAGGGGCTGAGCTGAAAACAGCACTAAGGAGGAAGTTCAGAGTCGATGAATGGTGAAGTGGACTCATAGGGCTGAACTTAGTACAACCTTATAGAATAATACCAGGAGTGGATGCATTGTCCCAAGAGGAAAGTTTGGACAGACTAAGGTCACATCCCTGAAATTTGAAGACCATATAGGAACAGAATTAGGCCATTTGGCCCATTGGGTCTACTCTATTATTCAGCCATGGCTGGTTGTTACTGTGCCTTCTCCCCCTAACACTTCAGCCTTAATCAAAAAACTATCAGTCTCTGCCTTAAATACATCCAATGACTTGGCCTTCACAGCCCTCTATGGCAATGAATTTTACAGATTCATCACCCTCTGGCTGAAGAAGTTCTTTCTTATCTCAGTTCTAAAGAGTTGTCCCTTTATTCTGAGGCTATGTCCTCAGGTCCTGGACTCTCCTGCAAATTTCTACATCCTCTCTATCCAGATCTTTCAAGCAACGAGGAAAGAAAGAAACTTTAAAATATGTCTCCTCCTATAACCAGAGCATTATAGTATTAATCATGTTTTATATGCACTTTCCTGTTGATGAAGTGCTATGGAATGTCCTGACAGTGAATGGTAAAGGCATGAGAGTGAGAAATGAAGATGCTAGAAATCTGAATCAAGAACAGATACTGTTAGAAATACCCACAGCTGATTTGTGTCTTTTTTTTAATGCGAGTAGTTTTCTTATTTGATCTGGTACATATAACACAGAAACCTACAGCACATTACCGGCCCTTCAGCCACAATGTTGTGCCAACCAAGCAACCTACTCTAGAAACTGCCTGCCTTACAGTCCTCTATTTTACTAAGCTCTTAAAAGACCCTATTGTATCCGCCTCTACCACCATCGCTGGCAGTGCATTCCATGCACCCACCTCTCTGTGTGTGAAAAACTTATCTCTCACATCCCCCTTGTTCCTACTTCCAAGCACCTTAAAACTATACCCCCTCGTGTTAGCCATTTCAGCCCTGGGAAAAAGCCTTTGGCTATCCACATGATTAATGCCTCTCATCATCTTATACACCTCTATCAGGTCACCCCATCCTCCATCGCTCCAAGGAGAAAAGGCCAAGTACACTCAACCTATTCTCATAAGGTACACCCTCCAATCCAGGCAACATCCTTGTAACTCTCTTCTGCACTCTCTCTTTAGTATCCACATCCTTCCTGTAGTGAGGTGACCAGAATTGAACACAGTACTCCAGTTGGGGTCTTATATTGCTTTAACATTACCTCACAGCTCTTGAACTCAGACGCATGATTGATGAAGTCCAACTCACCATACGCCTTCTCAACAACACTGTCAACCTGCGTAGCAGCTTTGAGTGTTCTATGGACATAGACCCCAAGCTCTCGCTGATCCCCCTCACTGCCAAGAGTCTTACCAATAATATTATATTCTGTCTTCAAATTTGACCTACCCAAATGAACCACTTCACACTTATCTGGCTTGAACTACATCACAAAACCTTTTACATGGATTTGTATTCAGAGAGCTGCCAGTAACAGAGCGTGGCATTAGTCTGTTCAGGGAAAGAAAATTGTGCAAACTTTTTGGTTAAATGTGGGCTGGTGTTTCCCTCCATGTCAATTTGGTCTTTTCATCCATTCTATTTAAGACTTCATTTTCCTCAAAGTACTGAAGCTATTATCCAACTCTTTCTAAATTTAGCTTCAACTTCAGTTTGCAGCATGGAACCCTGTTTTCAATCTCCCTTCATCGTAAAGAATTTTTCCAGCCCTCCAAAGGATCTCTAGTAAGGAGAATCCAGAGAGACTGTATATATATTAAGGGAAAAAGAACATCTAAGGAGAGAATAGGCCCCTCAAAACTGTGGTGGACTTCTTTTTGTGGAACTATAGAAGATGAGCAAGGTCCTTAATCAGAATCAGAATCAGAATCAGACTTTAATCGCCAAGTACCTATGCACATACAAGGAATTTACTTTCAAGGAACATTTCTCTCTGTTTTTACCACAGAGAAAGTTAGGAAGACATAGAAACTTGAGAGAGCTGATGAGATGTTGTGAGGATAGTCCATGTTACAAAATAGGAGGTGCTGGATCTCCTAGAATGTACAAAGGTAGATAGAACTCCAGGGCTTGACTGGCAGATCTAAGAACACTGTGGGAAGTTAGAGGAGAAATTGACAGAGGTAAGTGTATCATTTTAGCAACGGTGAAGTGCAGGAAGATTGCAGGGTGGCTAACATTGCACCTTTATTTTAAAAGGGCGGCAAAGAAAAACCTGGGAACTATAGACCAGTATGCCTAACATTTGTGGTTTGTAAGATATTCTGAGGGTTAAGACGTACATGCATTTGGAAAGATGGATTGCAGATTTATCGGGATATTGCCAGGAGCCCGAGAGGCTGAGTTGTGGAGAGAAGCTGAGCAAGCTGGGACTTGATACACTGGAGAGGTGACCTCTCAGGGGTATAGATAAAATGAAGCCACATGGTACTTTTCCAAGGAAAGTGAGCAACCACTCTGAAATGGAATGATTTATTACTCCATGATCAGTCTAGATTCCAGTTCATTAACATTTATTATTATTATTGTTGTATTTTTATTTTTTTCTCAGCTCAAACTGGTAAAACCCGAGGTACAGGCAGGTTAGTTGGTCATTGTAAATTGTCTCATGATTTGGCTAGGATTGAATCGGGGTATTGCTGGGTGGCAAGAATCGAAAGGCCAGGAGGGCCTAGTCCACACTGTGTCTCAATAAGTAAATTGATTTTGATAATCGAGGTTATTAATAAATAGGATGATTATAGTACGCCAATGCTTCATTTGATGTAGGAATTTCAAAAGCATTGGGTATAGTTTATATATTGTATATTAATGAATAAATGATCTTTATTTTCATTATACACAGATACAATGAAACTCTGTTTGGCTTCCTCTCAGGCAATTAAATAAAGCGGTAGATAAAAACAAGACAGTAATAGAAAAACAGTATTAAACAGATAAGTAGCAGAAAATAAGTTGCAGCAGCACCAGAATATCACAGTAATGAAAGTGCAAGAGCTTCTATCAACCATGAGTGTGGGACAGAATCAATGCATTTTGGTTGTCAATATAACAACACAAAAGACTTCCGCTTCTCTGCTGGGCTTGATTTTGAATTATTATCAGTTGTTCTTTACATCCTGTCATTCCCTTACAATATCCCTTCTGCTCGTCTGTATGTATATTGTGGTTAGCTAAGTGAGTGGTGATTAGCTGCAAGATGCACGATGTTACAAGTTTATATATGGTTTGTAAGTAAGCAATAGGACAAAATTTTGATAGGTAATTTGTGATTTCTCCTTTAGGTAAGAGGTATTTTTACCTTCTGTCAAACACAGGCACTCCAGGATTTTTAAGGAAATTGTTGATTTGTACGACTAGGTATGGATGAAGGCATGTACATTTTTACACCAATAATTATGAATATTATCGCTGCCGGTACTTTCCTAGTTGTGGGATATTTTCATAGCCATATCCATTGTAAATTCAGGTGTTTGCATTTTTTCAATTGTGTGAGTGCATTCTTCTTCATGCTTATTCCAGATTGCTTCTTGATAGTGTGTCACCCTTGTTTGACAGTATTAGATCAGAAGTTTATTATCTCTGAGTTTGTTGGTAATTCTGTGCTAGGGGTGGTGGCATTTTGCTGCCTCAAATTTAGCTTCAATGTCTTGTAAAAGCCATTTTCATCATTTCTGAACTGATAATTCTGTTTTCTTTGTCTGATACATTTCATGTATCTATTTAGTCTGGCTCTGTATGCACCAAGCTTTTGTTTTAGTGTATCTATAAATTCTACAATGTTTTAGTTAGGTTGATCATATCCTTTCGAGGTGGGAGGGGTGTTCATCTTCATTATTTTCTTGTATAGCATTGTAGTGGTCATTAGGTTGGTTCCTTTCTAGCTCTTGTGCAATGCCATGTTTTATTTGGTTTAACATGTCTCTACGAGTTAAGTTATTTTTTACTATCACTCTCCATTGTTCTACTATTCAATGTGCATTTATTTGCATGAAAGGATGTTCTACGATAAACTCTTGTTGAAGTTTGCCCCTATATGCTGTCACGACTTTCAAATCTCTTACTATCTTTCCTTTCAGTTAGTCCTGATGAAGGGTCTCGGCCCGAAACGTCGACAGCGCTTCTCCCTATAGATGCTGCCTGGCCTGCTGTGTTCCACCAGCATTTTGTGTGTGTTGTTTGAATTTCCAGCATCTGCAGATTTCCTCATGTTATGTCAGTCTCTAGTTCTGTTACTCGATGATAGACACGCATTATGAATACGTTTACTTCAAATGACCATTTCATGTGTGTCTCTCTTCTCTTAATTGTTTGAGTGGTCTTGGTGATAAGTGGATTACTATTATTATTGTTATTAATAATATTAGTATAACCAGGACCTTTATGTATTCATCTCTAGCACTTGGGTTTTTGAATAACTAGTCAGAAATATTTTGGTGCCTGGAAGGGTAGATGTGCAGTGCAAGAACAAGCCGCTTCATTACTCCGGTGCAAATTCATTGTACGCAATTCAATGGGCCTTCCTTGCACTTCAATGCCAGCAACGGCTGTTTCCCTCCTCACTCTGCCACCAGAGGAAACCAGGAGGCTGCTAGCTCAGGATGTGGAGCAAGGGTGGAGGACAGGGGCACAGGAGAGTCTCAGCTTTTGGCGATTCGAGGGGAAGGTAATCACAATTGAAGTGGGTGTTCAGGTACCAAAGGGAAATCTGCAGTAAGAAACAGGTTTATAATAACTTAAAATGGCACCAGCCAGCAACTCGTCCTCACAACTGACATCACCGTAGTGGGTCTGATCTCAGATACCAGTGAGATAAAGTAAAGGAAAGAGAAAGAGAGCCTGGTGAACTCAGAGAACACAGGTAAAGCTCTCCCCACCTCTGGGCACAGCTACAAGGAGCGCTGTCGCAGGAAAGAAGCATCCGTCATCAAGGACCCCCACCATCCAGGCCCTGCTCTTTTCTCACTGCTGCCATCAGGGAGGAGTACAGGAGCCTTAGGTCCCACAAACAGTTATTACCCCTCAATCATCAGGCTCCTGAACCACTCACTCACTGAACTGATTCCATAACCAATGAACACACTTTCAAGGACTCTACAACTCCTGTTCTCAATATTATTTGCTTATTTATTTATTCATTGTTCTTTTTTGTAGGTGAACAATGTGTTGTCTTTTGCACATTGGTCCGTCTTTATTGTGCGCAGTTTTTCATTGGTTCTATTGTGTTTCTTTGTATTTCCTGGGAATGCCCAAAAGAAATAGAATCTCAAGCCAGCCATGTAAATTTCTTATCAAAGTACCCATTTGTCACCATACATGGATGGTGACGTATATGTACGTTGATAACAAATTTACACGGCCAGCTTGCAAAGCTAACATGTCACAGTACATGTGACAATAACAAACCAATACCAGTTGAGTGTCATGGGCCTCACATTCCAGATGAAGACCAGATTCTGCAATACTCTCCAGGAAATTCATTCCCCAGAAGTGCCACCTCACTGTTCATTTCACCCCACTGAGCGTCATTGCGCACCGCCACCTGCCTCCAGGTATGGACACTTCATATACGTCGAAGAAACAAATTTTTCACTTCAAGATCATTGTGGAAAATCTTGGATTGAGATAACAATTGGTTTCTCGAGGAAACATAATTTCTAGACCTTCCTTTTTTCTGTGTTCAGTCTCACCAAAACCTATAACTGTTGTATCTGTTGTAACAACTCTTGTATGCTTCACAACCAGTCATGAATAAATAGAAGCAACACACACAAAATGCTGGAGGAAAAGAGTACAGTCGACGCCTTGTGAATCTCCCACCCCTGCCCCCACCTTTTAAATCTACTCCTCATCTTTCTTTCTTCAGTCCTGCTGAAGGATCTCCACCCAAAACATTGACTGTACAGTACACTTCTTCATAGATGCTGCCTGGCCTGCTGAGTTCCTCCAGTATTTTGTGTGCATGTTGCGTGGATTTCCAGCATCTGCAGCTTTTCTCTTGTTTATGAATAAATAGACATTGATACATGTAAATATATTTTATCTCTATAAAGCTACAGACTTATTAAAATGTCACTGTTTTTCTTGTATTATGTTTCCTTCTCATCTTCCTTCCCATCTACTTCCAATTAGTATTGCAATGACCACTGAAAAGCTCAAAGTTCCACCAAGTTCTCAGTAAATTTCACTCCAAAACACAGACTGCTAAATTCACCGCAATCCAACAGACTTCTATTTTCTTCTGCACCCACGTCTCCTTTTGCCAGATCACAGATTGCAACCTCCAATTTGAAAGAATTGCAGGAAATCGTGGTCCACGCCTTTACTAACCCTTTCTGAGCTTTCGTTCAGAACTTCAAATGGAAAGTATGTTGCTGCGGTGATCTAATCATTGAAGAAATTATATTGTGCAATGAGACCCAATCATTACCAACTCCTGACCACTGAAATTCCTGCTCATTTAAATCAGACATTTATTTAGACGAGGTTTTGGGGATGATCCCAATGGCTCACCAGTGGGTTTTCTGTTTGGATTAGCATGCCTGCGTGTCTGCGGGTTGAATCCTGAGTGAGACCATTCAACCTTCACATGTCCCAACCTTACATTGGTCAAAAGTGTAAAAGTTGGAGAGCTGACCACACATCGGTAACGTCGGTGGGGGGGTTGAGAAGTGGGGTGCTTCTTCGTGACAGCATATTAGAAGCATTTGGGTGCAAGTGCATTGTCTGTTAATCTGGTTCCTACGGACTTTAGCAGTGTTGTTGTGTACTCCAATCACTGATAAACTTCAGGAGGCCAGACAGGCAGCTGGGAGAGGTGCTGCTCCCTGCAATCGGACTCACTTTCCCATCGGATGTTTTTTTCTCTGCTCTTTAAGTTATCTGGCAGAAACTGAGTGAGTGGGTGGGAAATACTCTTTATCTTTATTATTTGGGGGGGTGGGGAGGTCTGGAGATATTCAGTCACGTTAGGCAATGCCGCCTCCTCCTACTCGCTGCTATTTCCTGAGGCCTGTGGCTTGCAGGGAAACATTCACAGACTATGTACACATCATCCTTCCCACATCATTCCTGACGCTGGATGCTCTGATCACCTACCTCCGTGCAACAGATTTTATTCTAACTGCTTTATAACACATGGATGTTTCTCCCCACCCCAGCCTTTCCTCTCCTGAAATCGCAAACTCCCTCTGAGTTCCAATGTCATAGGGGTCCTCTGATTCACTCACCTGGGTGGTGATTCCTCACACAGGTCTAGACCACTCAGTCTGTCAGATGCACTCAGTATATTTAAAATACGAAGTGTAAGATATAATAAATATATGAACATTGATAGATAGGTAAAGGGTCCCTGTCCCAGACAAATATAGTTCACAGTATGTCATAATATACATCCATATCATACCCTGCTTGTGGTATCCTAGGATAGCTGAAAAAACAGATTAGTACTCAGTCCAACAAGTAGTAATGAAGAATTTCCTCTGAACTATTATACAATTGAAACTAATTCAAGTGATCTTTCCAGCACTGATTTTATACAGTAGGTACAAGTATAGGCGATGACTGTCTCCAGTAAGAGCCCCCCTGTTATCAACCCCTCAGCAACAGGTATACCACTTTGGATACCATTGTGGGGGGGTGGAGGGTGGGGTAGGATGTGACCTAGCAGAGGAAAGTCACAGGCATCAGAACTCTGGCACTGTGACACAGACGGAAGAGGGGAAATGAGGCGAGCTGTGGTGATAGGGGATTTGCTGGTTAGAGGAACAGAAACAAGGTTCTCTGGATGAGAACAAGATTCCCAGAAGGTGTGTGCTTCCCGGGTGTCAGGGTCTGGGACATCTCAGGTCGAGTCCTCAGCATTCTTGTGGGAAGGTAACAGCCAGAAGTCATAGCCCATGTAGGTACCAATGACATGGGTAGGTCAGTGATGAGGTTCTGCAAAATGAGTTCAGAGAGGTAGGTGCTAAATCATCCTTAGCGACAGGTGAAGTACCAGAGGATTGGAGGATAGCCTATGCTATTCCATTGTTTAAAAAGGCTCTAAAAATAATTCAGAGAATTATAGGCTGGTGAGCCTGACATCAGCACTGGGGAAGTTATTGGAAGTTATTCGAAGGGACCAGATTTATAAGTATTTGGATAGACATGGATTGACTAAAGATAGTCAGCACAGCTTCATGCCTGGAAGGTCATGTGTAGCCAATTCTATAGAGTTTTCCAAGGAAGTTACCAGGAAAGTTGATGAAGGCAAGGCAGTGGATGTTGTCTACATCGACTTTACCAAGGCATTTGACAAGGTCCCATATGGGAGGTTGATCAAGAAGGTTCAGTTGCTTGCCGTTCAAGATCAGGTGGTAAATTAGATTAGACATTGGCTCTGTGGGAGAAGCCAGAGAGTGGTAGTAAATGGTTGCCACTCTGACTGCAGGCCTGTGACTAGAAGAGTGCTGCTGGGATTGGTGCTGGATCCTTAGTTGTTTGTCACCTATATCAATGATCCGGATGCTAATGTGGTTAAATGGATCAGCAAATTTGCAGATGACACCAAAATTGGGAGTGTAGTGGATAGTGAGGAAGGCTATCATGATTTGCAGTGAGATCCAAATCAGCTGGAAAAATGGGCTGAAAAATGACAGATGGAATTCAATGCAGACAGGTACAAGGAATTGTACTTTGGTAGCACCAACCAGGGTAGGTCTTACACAGTTCCAGTTCCACTGTCTACACAGTTGGGCACTGAGGAATGCAGCAGAACAAAGGGATCTGGGAATACAGGTCCATATTTCTTTGAAAGTGGTGTCACAGGTGGATAGGGTCATAAAGAAGGCTTTTGGAACATGGGCATTTATAAATCAAAATACTGAGTACAGGAGATGGGATGTTGTGTGAAGTTGTGTAAGAAATTGATGAGGTCTAATTTGGGGTATACTATCAAGTTTTACTCTTCTACCTCCAGGAAAGATGTAAATAAGGTTGAAAGAGTATGGAGGATATTGCTGGGTCTGGAGGACCTGAGTTTTATTGAAAGATTGAATAGGTTAGGACTTCATGCCTTGGAATGTAGAAAATTGGGAGGAGATTTGATAGAGGTATACAAAATTATGAGGGATATAGTTTGGGCAAATGCAAGCAGGCTTTTCCCGCTGATGTTGGGTGGGACTACTAGAGATCATAGGTTAAGGGTGAAAGGTGAAAAGTTTTTTAAAATATATTTTTATTGAAGGAATGACACAATACAGAATACATAATTGATAACATTTTCCTCCATTTTGCTTTTATATCTTACCTGCTCACCTGCCCTCCCAGAAAATACCATGCCAGCTAATGTATTTACAATACAACAATTCACAAATAAAAGTACGGACATTGCTTCGCTCAGAGGGTCTTGAGAGTGTGGAACAAGCTAGCAGTGCAAATGGAGCATGCAAGCTTGATTTTGACATTTAACAGGAGTTAAGGTAGGTGCATGAATGGTAGGGATATGAACGGCTATGGTCCTGGTGCAGGTCAATGGGTGTAGGCAGTTTAAAAGGTAGACTAGATGGGCTGAAGGGCCTGTTTCTGTGCTGTGGTTTTCTATGACTCCATGACTAAGCACCTTCTGAGATTCATATTAGCATTGCTCTCTCCCCCACCATCAATATCCTGGATGTCACCGTTGACTAGAAACTTCACTGGACCAGCAACATAATAATAGGAGCAGACCAGAGTCTAGTTACTCACCATACTTCCCAAAGGCTTTCCACTGTCTACAATGCACAAAGCTATCTGGGTCTAGCCTCTACATTGCTCAGGAAGCTCAACTCCATTCTGGACAAGGCATCCCATCCCTCACTCTGAGCCCACTCTCTCTACTGCCTTCAAATTGGCAAAGCCAAGCAGCTCCCCAAACAAACCCTCAACCGCTACCATCATTGTAGCTGGGTCAAAATCCTGGATTATGAGCTGGGAACTAACCTATGGAACAGGACAGAAACTCTTTAAAGAGGTAGTTTATTCCAAGTACACAAGCGCTATACGTTGGAGATACAGGTTAGCCTTCAGTAGTGTTGCTCTTGCAAGCTTCCTGCATGTGTCAAACAGGCACCAATTCATTACAAACCCAACTTCATTAACAGGGCCCATCCAAAATATCTCTTAAAACTTCATTGGCCAAACATGAATGTAATTAACCCAACCTAACTACTAGAAAGCATGGAGCTATAGTATAGTGAAGTCTAATTACCTCTATTACAAGCAAGAACCAGCCTTCGAACAATTTTCAAATGTAACCTACAAGTTGTGAAATTACCAGGTACTTTCCGGTGTTCTCACAGAGGGAGGACACTTTAGAGAGATGTTTTAGACACTGAGTAACAACAGATTAAGTTACATGCATTAGAACCAGGCATGAGGAAGTATAACATCCTGAACTTAGCACCATTATAACATGGACAGATAAATATCACAGCTAAAGGGGCAGTGGGTCTCCAACCTTGGGATAAAATCATGGGAGGTTCCAAACTAGCCACAGTATCACAAAAATCATTTGTTCAATTAATCTTTCATTAATACCTGTATTATTTGTGTACAAAGTGAGCAACACTTCACAAAATTTTGATTAAAGAAGATGTCTAAGCTTTCTTGTCCTCTGAAGCTTTCCAAATATCAGAGTGAAATATCTAGTCTCAGTAAAGGTGTCCGAATATTCAGGGTTGTTCTTCTGTTGAAATGTGCTTCCATTGTAAATGTGTAATTGCATGGAACAATTTATCCACACCCAAAATATTTAAGTGAACCATGCATTGTATCCATTGAAATTGTATTTAATCACCCAGTGTCACTTTTTGTACCTAAAGGGAATTAAAACTTGATGCACTTTGAGTTGGGAGAGTTCAGACTTCTTTCAGTTCTTCAGCCTGTCAACATGCCTAAATAGGAACCTGACTGCAATAAACCCCAATTTTCATTTTTGCATTGAAAGTTATTACAGATCTTATAGGATATTTATAAAGGAGAGGAATTAAGGCATTAGCTATATCATTTGGGGAGTCAGAGATTATTTTACACTCTAAGTTTTAATACCCATTATATGACAGTGTATAAGTAACATATAACCAGAAAATATATGCATGCTGGATGTTCTCATTCAGGGGCCTGTAACAAAAATATTTTAAAATTTTTGCCTTGTTCTTTTCTGATTCAACAGCAAGCAGCATCCACAAACAACAGGAGGCACTTTACTCGTGTTACTCGTTTTACTCGTGTTAAAGGTTATAAGAAATTATTAGTTATATATCTGCTTTTCACAGATATTTGCATATCATCAGGCTCTCTATTAAGCGTGTTGCTTTTTGCTCTAAGTTTGAGTCTGTTTGCTGTGATTAAGAGCTGTAGCAATCTCCAAAAGAGTAAGAGTCTCTGTCAAGAATCAGAAACACTGCAGATGTTTGAGATGTTAATTCTGTTTCATTTTCCTCAAATGTTGCCTGATCTGTTGACTGCTTCCAGCAATTTCTGCTTTTGTTTCAATTTATCTATCCTGTTCTGAATCCTTAATAACGCTTTTCTAGAATGGACAACTCTAACTTCTTCGACCAGAGAACAGAACGGGATGTAAAAGAGGTGATGGAGCTGCACTACAGATCATGGAGAATGTCACAGCAGCACCTAGAGAGGACATCCTGGAGAGCTCATTGAGTGAAGCAATATGGGTAGGGCTTAGGAACAAGAAAAGTGGATTATTGTAAAGGTATCTCAATAACCAACAGGTGATTAAGAAATGTTGGCTCCAAGGGTAGTCATAGCCAAAGGGTGGCAGTAGGTACGAGCTTCCACTGCTAAGCAAATGCTCTTCATGGCGTGCGTCTCAAACAGCCTCTGACAACCAAGTCCAACTGCTGGCCTTCACATGTGGCATAGTTCTTATGCCCCGTGGAGCTGTTCTCACTGACAGGAGAAGGGGCAAAGGTGGACCACTGGCACCTTAAAACCAGTTGCTCCGTGCAGATGGGACTCGATAACCACGGATGGTAGCTCATCTAGGAGAGGGAAAACTCCGGTTTCAAACCTCTGCCGCCTTGCAACTATTACCCGCTCACGGTAAAGGCTTTGGGAGTAAACCCCGAGGAAAAATCCGGAGTCGGAGCCCCGAAGGTGGCTGGCTGCTGTACCCAGCACCGGCACGGCATCTCCTGCGATGCTGCTGGCACCAAACTGTATCGACTTTCATCGTTCCTTTGGACCTGTCATCAGTATGGAGAGGGGGTCCCACTGCATGGGCAACAGACGGATCTCCATATCAACTCTTTCCCTGGAGAGGCCACTCCCAGTGACTACCAGAGGCCAGTACCCATGGTCGTCCACAATCAATGGAGGCCACGGATGAAGAAATGTCGCCAGGTTATGGAATCAGAACAAGAATCAGGTTTCATATCACTGGCATATGTCATGAAATTTGTTGTTTTGTGAATTGAATTGAATTGACTTTATTACATACATCCTTCACATACATGAGGAATAAAAATCTTTATGTTACGTCTCCGTCTAAATGTGCAATATGCAATTTATAGTAATTTATAATGAATAGTATGTACAACAGGACAGTCAATATAACACAGAAATACAGTTGTGTCAGCATGAATTAATCAGTCTGATGGCCTGGTGGAAGAAGCTGTCCCAGAGCCTGTTGGTCCTGGCTTTTATGTTGCGATATTGTTTTCTAGATGGTAGCAGCTGGAACAGTTTGTGGTTGGGGTGACTCAGGTCCCCAATGATCCTTTGGGCCCTTTTTACACACCTGTCTTTGTAAATGTCCTGAATAGTGGTAAGTTCACATCTACAGATGCGCTGGTCTGTCCGCACCACTCTCTGCTGAGTCCTGTGATTGAGGGAGGTATAGTTCCCGTACCAGGCAGTGATGCAGCCAGTCAGGATGCTCTCAATTGTGCCCCTGTAGAAAGTTCTTAAGATTTGGGGACTCACACCAAACTTCTTCAACCATCTGAGGTGAAAGAGGTGCTGTTGTGCCTTTTTCACCGCACAGCTGGTGTGTACAGACCACTTTGGCAGGTATGTGGCAACAGTACATTGCAATCATCATCATTATGTTCTGTGTTGTATGATGTAGGTGATCATGGTCTTTCTATGACCATGATTGTTCTTGGCAAATTTTTCTACAGAAGTTGTTTGTCAATGCCTTCATCTGGGCGGTGTCTTTACAAGACGGGTGACCCCAGCTATTATTAATACACTTCAGAGATTGTCTGCCTGGCATCAGTGATCACATAACCAGGACTTGTGATATGCACCAGCTGCTCGTACGACCATCTGCCATCATGACTTCACTTGACCCAGATTGGGGGCCTGAGGAGGTGCCACACCTTGCCCAAAGGTGACCTGCAGCTAGTGGAAGGAAGAAGCGCCTTACACCTCTTTTTGTAGAGACATATCTCCACCCTGCCAGGTTGCAATACACAAAAAAAGTATAATTTACAAAAAGAAGTATATATAAAAATGAAAATTAATTTCAATAAGTAGTGCAAAAAGAGAGGGAAAAATTCTGAGATAGCATTCATGGCTTCATTGTCCATTCAGAAACCTGACGGCAGAGGGGAAGAAGCTGCTTCTAAAATGTTGAGTGTGTCTTCAGGCGGCTGTACTTCCTTCTTAGTGGCAACAATGAGAAGAGGGTATATCCTGAGAGGTGAGGGTACTTAATGATGGATGCTGCCTTTTTGAGGCATGTCCTCCATGGGAGGTCATAAAAGCAACAGGTTAG
Source organism: Hemitrygon akajei (assembly GCF_048418815.1). NCBI lineage: Eukaryota > Metazoa > Chordata > Chondrichthyes > Myliobatiformes > Dasyatidae > Hemitrygon > Hemitrygon akajei. The sequence goes on from NC_133129.1 coordinate 133,033,021, forward strand.
TTGCAGAGGTGCCTTTAAGATTCCGTAGTATTGATTGGAAACTTCCTAGTTCCAGAGATTTAGATGGTCAGAATTTGTTAGATGTATCCAAGAGGGTTTTTTGACACAATATGTAGATAATCTGATCAGGAAAGGAGTCATATTAGACCTTGTATTCAAAAGTGAGCCTGGAGAGGTGAACTATTTTTCCATCGGAGAACATTTTGGGAAGAGTTATATATAACTAAGTTTCCAGACCATTGTGGATGAGGATACGGAAGGACCTCAGCAGAAAGACTGATTTCAACATTAGGTAGGAGTCGGTGAGAGTAGATTGGAAGCAACCATTGTTGGGTAAGTCTTGGAAAAGAGAGGGGGAAAGGAGGGTGAAATTAATGGAAGTTAGTTAAATCAATGTTCATGCTGTCACTTTGGAGGCTACCCAGATGAAACATGACGTGTTACTCCTCCAGCCTGAGAGTGGCCTTACATTGGCAGTAGAGGAGGCCATGGGCAGTGGAATTAAAATAGTTGACCACTGGGAAATCCTGCTTGTTGCAGACAGAACGAAAGTGCTTGACAAAGAGGTCCCCCAATCTACGTTGAGCCTCAAGGAGGCAGCAACGGGAGCGCCAGATACAATAGATGAATCTGACAGACTCGCGGGTGAAGTGTTGCCTCACTGGAAGGACTGTTTGCAACCCTGAATGGAGACATATGGGCAGTTGTAGCACTTCTTCCACTTGCAGGGATAAGTGCTGGGAGGGAGATCAGTGGGGAGGGTCAACTGAAAAAATGTATCATAGATAGAGCAATCCCTGCAGGAAGCAGAGAGTGGGGTGAGGTAAAGATTAGTGATTGGATCCTGTTGAAAATGGTGGAAACTGCAAAGAATGATATGCTGGATGCAGAGGCTCATGTCTCATACTGTTGTTTGTGATACTGTATATGATTTGGACAAAAAGGTAGGTACACGCATGAGTAAGTTTGCAGACAACACAAAAAAATGATGGAGCTACAGATATTGAGGAAGGTTGCCAAAAGTTTCAGCAGAATATAGACCAGTTATAAATGTAGACAGAGAAATTTAATCCTGACAAATGTGAGGTGTTGCACTGTGAAGAGGAAAGTATAAAATAATGGAAGACGTTTAGAAGCACAGGGTGACATTGGGGTGCAAGTCCATAGCTCCTTGAAAGTAGAAAGGATGATAAAGAAGGTGTACCTTCTTCATTTAGAGTGCTGAGAAATCATGTTGCAGCTGTATTAAACATTGGTTGAGCCACATCCAGAGGATTTTGGGCAGTTCTGTTTGCTGCATGGAGGCCTTAGAGAGGCTCCCCAGAATGTTGTTCGGATTACAGAGTATTAGCTATAGGGACTGTCTGAACAAACTTGGATTATTTTTTCCTGAGCAATGGAGGTTGTGTGAAAGTGTAGATAGGGAATGTCAAATACTTAGGGAGATAGGTTTAACATGTGAGGGGAAAGTTTTGAGGAGATTTGTGTAGCAGGTTTTGTTTACATGGTGACTGGAACATGCAGCCAGGGGAAGTGGTGGAAGCTGGTACCAGAGCAATGCTTTGGCATTTGGACAGACACGTGAACAGCAGGGAATTGGGAATATAGATCATATAGTTATGTATGGTGGTTGCTATAGGCTTCGTTGGTGGAAGGGCCTGTGTCTTGTACTGTCTCTTTCAGTTTGGCTTCCCCTTTCTCTCTTATACAATAAACCTGAATATTCTGATGTTCAGGCCAACAAGATCTGGATATAATATCCCAGGTACAAGCACAAAAAGACTTTATTTTGGTTGTACCGTTTAACTCTGGCTCCTCCATATTCTTCCTCTGGGGCGTTCCTGAAGGTTTGATTATCGCTGCTGATGGTCTCTCAGAGCTGACTTTCATACTCAGAAATCTCGTTTCTCATGTTTTGTAACCTTGTATATTATTCCCACCATTTATTTTTACTCCTTGTATGATGTTGTACTTTCCCCCAGCAATCGTTGCCATTCAGCAATCTCCTCTCAAACTCATTCAAATCCCTTCGCTCGCCAAACGATAGGTTTTCTACAGTGCGTCAGGGAACACCATGATTTTAAACGGTAGTGTCTGTTACACGATGTGCCCAGTCTGGCTGTATTAGTGTGACGCCGCTCCCTGTCAGCGAGTGGAATGCGGTCGACCTCTTTAACCTTCTTACTCCAATCTGGTGAAGCAGTAATTCCAGGCACTTGCATTGTACTAATTCACCACGGAACCACTATCCGTAAGTGAGTCTGTAAACTAAAACGACCCCATTTGGAACAAAATCCGTATTTCATGTTTCTCAGTTACTAGATATGGAGAGGTTTTTTTTTTCAAATTGCTTTATATATGTCATCCAGTATATTGAAATATTTCACCCTGCCAACACCAGGCAAGAGAGGCTCATCCTGAGGGGTGGGGTCGGCAACGCTCGACCCTCGTTAGGGTTGCATGGTGTTTTAGTCAGCAGCCGGGTCTGGCCACCGCTTCCCCATGGATTAAACAAATCAGAACTCGGCGACGGCACCCTTTGAAGAAAAATCCGCCTTTTCCAAACAGCGGATCCTTCATGGGTAGGCGGGGACCGCAGCCTTTTCGCTTGGTGGGGCCAACAGGACGTGAGGAAAGAGAGAGAGATTGCTTGCATCAGATCCTTTGGGAAGAAACGAATCCTTTTACCGTAAGGAGCGTGGAGTCCGATTACAGTCTCCCCTCCTCCAGCTCCTGTTCAAAGGCTGGGTGACATCAGCTGAGTGAGACAGGAAATGGGAGGGGCGCCAGAAGCCTTTATCTCCCGAGAGCGGGCAGCGCCCGGAGTCAGAGAGCTGCCGCTGTGGGAGAAGTCGGAGAGCCGGTTCTAGCTTCTTTACGGCAAGGCTTCAACTTAAAAGTTCTTAAGATGAGGAAGACAGCGGATAGTGCCCAGGTGATGAAGGAAGGCGTGCTGGAGAAGAGGGGCGATAACCTGCTCCAGCTCTGGAAGAAGAAGTACTGCGTGCTGACCCAAGACTGCCTCCAGCTCTACCCGGACTCCCAGAAGCGGTCCCGGAGCAAGGACCTGAGTCTGCAGGAGATCCGGACGGTGGACTGCGTGGAAAGGACGGGCAAATACATCTACTTCACCGTGGTCACCACCGACAACAAAGAGATGGACTTCAGGTGCCTGGCGGAAGGCAGCTGGAACGCGGCCATCACCATGGCTGTCATTGAGTTCAAGAACAAGAAAGCCATCCAGAGCTTCCGATCGCGACAGGACGCAGAGATGCTCAGTGTAGGCCAGCAAGAGAAGCTGTTGGGAAGGGCTCCCTAGGCGTACTCCACAGGTACGGACGTAGCCTAGCGTTACCCGCGGTCGCCTTGTTAATTCGAACGTGGGATCGGGGAAGGTCGGCATTAAAGTTATCCATCCGGGATAGGGTCGGTACTTCCCATTACACACACACTCCCTCCTTTCTTGCCGCGTGCTGGGAAGTTCAAGTCATCGGCCAGTGCAGAGAAAGCTGACGGATTTTGAGGATTGTTTTAGACAGTCTCAAAAGTTTGTAAAGAAGTTCTGTCAGAATTCCTGGGAGCATGGGATCCCGGGATCATGATAAGCGGGCTTTTGAGTACACTTACCGGGTTGGGGGAGTCAGTACCTCCCGTTTTCTGTCATCTGCCTGCGGCTGGTCAAGTTAAACGGGAGGTCGGCCCAACGCTTCTCCTTACTTTGGGTTCAGTACCTAGCTGATAATGTTCAGCGCACACCCCGGGTGGGGAAAGCTAATGTTCGCCAGGATACTATAACGTGGCAGAACGGGATGAGGCGGGAGAGCTGGCCGGGATTGTTGGGTGGTTTTTCTACCACACACCTGGCAGAATGTGTGGGTGGTATCTGGATGTTGGGTAAGGGCAGGATCGTGTTGAACTCTGGAGCTTCGCCCACGCCTAACAGCTTTACCACCTGGATTCATTCCTGCAAACGATTAGATCTACAGGGAGGTGTCTGCCCACTCCCTATGTGAATGACTCACCAGTGTGAGTCAGTGCCCTGGGGTTAGGTAAGATGATGAAATAAATGAATGGTCTAGAACATTCTAGGTTTGGAATGAAAATCTCAAACGTAAAAGTTAAACTTTTTCATCTCAGGACTTGACAAAATTCTGTAAGATTTCTCTCAAGTGTAAAAGCTACCTTTACCAAACACTTCAAAATAATCTGTGACACTGACTGTTAGAAAATATTCTGGTCACTAATCAGCTATGCTCTTTGTCTAGGTTGGTCATGTTGATCGTGGAAGAAACATCAGTAAGTGAACAGTGGATGAACACACCCAGGAGATTGAGAGCCATTTGAAGTGACTTCAGTTTCGTCCTCTGCTGCTGCTGTCAGAAGGACCCAAGCTGCTGTAATCAGCCCCAGACATTCAGGACCTGACACCTGGCTGAAGTGAGCCTGTGGGGTTGACTGGAAATCTGCTTTATTTATTTACCTGTTGCAGAATCCAAGAACATTTATCTTGCGTCGTCATCTTATAAATTATTTTGTAATCTAAATTTTGCATATTTATTAAAAGTTTTTAATATAAAAATGAACCTCAATCTGCTGTCTCTTTAGTCTTTGTATTTGCATAAGGTGGGTTTAGATTTTTGATCTATTTCATAAGGGATAGTTATCACTGGCAAAGACAGCATTTATTGTCCATCTCTAATTGCGCTGAGGAGGAGGTAGGTAAGAGACACCTACATTGGTGGGTTTGGATCACATAAACTAGACTGGGAGGAGTATGTGCTGCCCTTGCCTAGAAGGAGATTATAAAGCCAACAAAGAGTACTTTCAATCCCAACGCATTGGCAAATGAGCATGGCTCAGATTGCACTGTTTGGGTGGGAGGGTTATGTGGCCAGGCATATAGAACTTTGAGGTCTCTGACCACAGACTGGACATGCATTAGTAACCTTCTGGGAGCAATAACTGACTACCGTATATAGTTCCTTTCTCTCAATCATATAGATGATAATTACGAAGAGGTACTACCCAGCATTCTGCAAATTTGGTGTAGATTTTGAAACAAAGTTTAAAATACGGACCTCTCAATTCCATATGTAGTTTCCAGCTGAGGTCAAAGATTCTGAATGGGAACTCTGCTTATACAGGGTACTGAGGCAATTCCAGCATCCAAACCAGTCTTTACTGAAGTCTAAGCAACACACATAAAATGCTGGTGGAACGCAGCAGGCCAGGCAGCATCTATAGGGAGAAGCACTGTCGATGTTTCGGGCCGAAACCCTTCGTCAGGACTAACTGAAAGAAAAGATAGTAAGAGATTTGAAAGTAGAAGGGGGAGGGGGAAATCCAAAATGATAGGAGATACCGAAGTCTACATCAGGAGAGTGAAAGCTTTTAAATTTTTCAAGTGTGAATGAAACATCGTGACACCCAACTGCTGTAGTATTTGGGACGGATGAGTGCTGCTGTCTAAGTTCAACCCACATAAATCCTTTTGTAATTTACAGTCCAGAGAACTCTTGCGTTGCAGCGCTCTTGAATGTAAGGGTGTGGTGGAATCTTAAAGCAGAACATGACGAATAATAAAACTTCCCCTAGCTTATTTCTAAATTATAAGGAAATCCTCATAGATGACCAAACTGTGATCTTGTACATCCCTGCAATATTTGAGTACTTCAACTTGCTATTTTCCTATTTTGCTAAAGTAATGTAACTAGGGGCATCATTGTTCAATTTGTTTTAATGCTTGGAGATGCACCCTAAATGCAGGGCAGAACAAAACGGTGTCCGCAATCAACAGATATGTTTGACACAACCAGTGGCATTTCCTTTGCTTTCTTTGCCAGTGTGCCAACAAAACAGGCTACTGTAAACTTAAAAAAGGCTATAAATACAGACTAAGGTAACTGACCAAAATTTCTGACACCAAATGTTTAACCTTCCTGACCTTTCAGCTGAATCAGCCTTATAAAAGTAGTTAAATAAGCTTTCTATTTATATGAAGTAAACAGAAGGTACTAACTCAACACTAGCCCTTGGTTTGCTTGCTCCTTTGACACTGGAGTTTGTGTTTATTTGTCCATTTCTGTTTTTCTTACTCTAAATTTACATCCTTTCACCCCTTGCCACCGTGTTGGTCAATGATCCACGGGATAAAGAAATTGGATACAGTAATATAATGCCAAGCAGGAAAATTTATTTTCGACAATCCAACTTAAAACATTATTGTGGAATATTTTCTGAAAAGCCCTTTAATAGTTGTGTATTAAATTTCATCTAGTTCTAGTGCACAGTTAACTTTTCAATTAGGGGTTGGAAATTTTTAGTCATTATGCAAAGTTTAAAAAGTGAAAACTAGCATAAATTAATGTGGAAAGATAATAAGTTGACACACAATTAACAACTATTCAGTGAATTAAGGGAGCACTGTGAAGAAAAAATGCCACTGGTGTAGTTTCCCTGTCCCATGTGAGAAGTTCAATAGGGTGGCGGGAGAGGAGTCCCATCTTCCATTAGGTCCTGATTGTAGTTGGCAGCAAAACACGAAGCTACACACACTCCCTGGCACGTAAGGTCACCAACCGCTCAGGTAATGTGGAGCAGGGATGGGAACAGGTGGCTCCACTGGTCTAAGCTGGGTCGGTGACTGAGGGGACAAACTAATGGGGGGGGGGGGGGGAGTCACAGTGAGCAAGGGCATGTTGTGCAGTGCAGTACCCTGAAGAGACAATACAGGCACCCTGCTGATCTCCTTGGCCCTCCCAGCGACCTTTAGACCCAGGAAGCTCAGAATTTCAGTCACCACAACATCTCATTGATTCTATTATGGTTATTGGTTTGACTGAGTATACCCACAAGAAAATAAATCTCAGTACATATATGGTGACATATATGTACTTTGATAATAAAGTTATTTAGAAATTTGAATTTTGAGTCTCCGACTGTGTTGAATGACAAACATCGGAAAAAGCATCAATGTGATTAGAGTTCAGATGTGATGGCCATACAGTAAAACACCCCTGATAACTCAAGTAGCAGACATTGATTCAAGCCCCTCCTACAGCCTTACTAGACAAAGACATGAGGTAAAGAGAGGGAAGCTGTGGACATGCTCCATTTTTATTAAATTTGTTACCTTCGTTGTTTAAATTTACAGATGAAGAATAGTCATATTGCCAAGGCTGAGAAAGAACAACAGCATTCTCTTTAGTTGAAATATTTCTTTAAAGTAAATTCAGTATTCAATCTTGGAGTTTGGGATCACTGGAAATAAAACATGAATTTATGGGAAGCGTTTCTGTTTCTGTTTCTGGAATAATTTGTGTGCCATTTGCAAGACACTTTAGGAGCTATAAGGTTGTCTGACACCCTTATTCAGTTCTTTATTCTTCTATTTTACAATGGATACAAAAATGTCAGACTTATAATTTACACCACAAGATAATGATCAAAAGGGATATGCAGAAAATAACAATGAAATGGAGGGGAAATTCAGCATATTGACTTAAATCATTGTTTACTGTGGCACATTTCTACAACTGTCAAAGATCAATAAATTCACATCACCAGAAGTATACAGCGTTAATCAGGCTTAAACTTAAACTTTGGGATGGGGACGGGTGCAACAACGCATAGCCAACTGGATTAATATGTCCCATTCCTTGAGCACATTCAGATAGAGTCAATTCTTTTCCCAGCCTTTTTTTTGCAATAGCATTTATCTGATTGGAGCAAGTCTTTGCCACATGAACAGATCCTATAACCATGTCTATTCCCTTTCTGGTTTCAGCCTGTTGCTGGTTTCACAATATTACTGAATCTGTTTTTGTCAGCCTGTGAATTATCAGAAACCTCCATCAATTCAATCATCTACAACATGACCCAAAATGCAAATATACTGTGCATCTTCTCCTTCATATATCTTTCTGCACCCTTTACCACATCTTAGTTCTATTATTAGTACCTCCATCTCCTTGTTCACCTTCACCAACATCACCTGTCCAAGACACCAAATACCCTGTCCCACAATTCTTCAGGTCAGCTAACATTTATTTCTTGTGTGGAACTGTTCATGTGTAATTTCCTTAATCCTTGCAAATGAGTGTTTTCTTTTACAGTTACAATGCACAGTTGAATCTAGTTATCCTCAAACCTGCGGATCTGCTCAAGGTCATTTGGCACAATCAATTATGTGAAAGTGTCCTCAGTAAAGGGCTGTCCAGCCCTCTTCCTGTATATCATTATGCTCTGGTTCAGTGTTCTCTTCTACATCTGGCTGTGACTAGACGTTTTCCATGCTACTGTCTGAATTTCATAGGGAAACCAAGGCAGCAGGGACTTTGTATCTGCATGGTTAATGAAGATTATCAATAAAACACCAAATACAGCACAGAAAACCAGTAAGAGCAGCAGGTCACTGCGAGCCACTTGGCTGAGACTTCCTGAACTGGGACTTGTCAATTGTTCCCTTGCTTTCCAAGCTTTTAAGACTGATCTTCCCTGGGTTTCAGGGAAGGACTGGGTGTGCATGGAGCATGTGGTAGAAGTACAAGCATACTATGAGTTCTGTTCCCTTTCTTTCTCCCCAAAACTAGTAGTTAGAGCAGTAATGTTAAGAACATAGAATGTAACAGCACAGTACAGGCCCCTCGATCCATGATGTTGTGCCGACCTTATAGTCAACTCTAAGATCAACCTAACACTTGCCTCCTACATAGCCCTCAATTTTTCTACCACCTGTGTGCCTATCAAAGAACTTCTTAAATGCCCATAATGCATCTGCCTTTACCATCAGCCCTGGCAGGGTGTTCTATGCACCCACCACTCTCTGTGTAGAGTTTACCTCTGACATTCCTCCTAGACTTTCATTAAACCACCTTAAAATTATGCCCCCTTGTATTAGCTATTTCTGCCCATAGTGATAAAGCAAGGGCAGAGTTGCCACATTGCTCTGTTAGACAGTTCTGGGCATGCACAGGGGCTCATGGAAGACACCATTTTCAGACAATTGCTTTAAACAGATATAGATCCTTTTGTATCTGTCAGTTTTTTTCCCATCCCTATCTGTTTCAATAAGATCACCCCTTATCATTCCAAAATGAAAAGAGCACAGGTCTAAGCAATGAAATTTTGGATAAAATACATAATGCTGTCAAGAAGCAAAAGATAAAGAGGAGGGAAAATGTTGATAATCTTGGCAAAATCAGCAATACTCTTAAAATTCAACAGCACTCTGGAAATGATGAAGTATGACCAAGGTTAGAATAATTCATAAAAAACTGAGATTTCCTATAAAGATCATTACAGGATTTTGTGAAAACATCTGACTAACTTCTGTTCATTGTACGAATTTTTCTGATCACCATTTGCACTTCCTTCTGAGGTTAACTTGATCTGCTTTTATTTTTAATTTAATGCAATTCAGGTCTAATCTATGGTGGCTTTGTAGTGTTCAGTAGTTCGATGTTAGACTGACCAGGTGGTGCTGTGTTTTCCAGCAGTGAACCAGCCAGTTTTACAACCAGCCTTCAACAATTCTTACAAAGGGTCAAAAGCCTGAAAAAAATTAACCCACCATTTCCCCTATCTCTCGCTACCTGACCCATTGAGTCTTAAAAGTACCTGCTATTTATTATTCAGGTGTTTTTGCCTACTTTTTAATCTTGCTCAATGTGAATTCAATTTCACAGAGAGTAAATAATAATCTATCATTTGATCAGCAGCATAATTACTATATTGTTTGGCAGAGATCATCCTGCCTAACGCCCTAGTGATGATAAAATGCCCTTGAAGTATCACTGAGAAACATTCTCTTGGCAACCAGCCTAGTTGTGGTGCGGGCAACTAATGGTTGTGGTCCAGGTTTGACAGGTAGGCACTGTGACTACAATGAGTCTCCCTGATACTTGCCACAGGGGAAGTCATCACTAGGTTTCACATAGACTCCTTATAAGGGTAATATCCCCACTTGCTTGGGAATCCAAGGCCCAAGACCACGTAAAACGGAGAAGGAGCTGTCAAAATAGCTTTAAGAATCAGAAGCATTAAAAAATCAGTGCATACAGCAGGGGAGGAGCACTGACTCCCAGTCCAGTTAGTCGCTTACCTAATTGTGTGCCTCCTTTCAGTTCCACATTGGTTCTTATTATGCCTCAAATTCACATTACTGGAGGGGAAGCAAATCAACCACAATGCCCACAAATTGCCCAACACGAAGAGGAGCAGGAGATAAAGCTGCAGCACAATAGCAACCATACGGCTACTGCCCAACTGGAGAATTAATTATCTCTCAGCTCTATAACTATGTGAAAACATTAGCAACTTCTGTTCTGTATGATAGTCTTCATTTTTTTTTGTTATAGACTTCCTTCATGTATCAGCTGAACACCAATGTCACGAATACATCTGATTAGCAAAAACCATAGAAATCTTCAGCATTGATCTTCACAACTCAAATCAATGCACTGGATGTGCTGTACGTCCACTATCATCATTCTTCCTCTTCTCTCTGGTACTAAACTACTGATCCACCAAGTGTTGAAATTACTCACAAATTAGATTACTAATTAGATTCTCTTAAACGATTGAGATTCTGGAACTGACCATTCTGTAAGGATTAAGACACTTCCTAGAGTTGATAGCACTCCAGCATTTCAATTGGAAATCCTTTTAAATAGGTAGAGAAAGACTAGCAAATTGACTGTGAACTGCAGGTATCCGAAAGATGGGTACCCATATAATTGATATAGGAAGCCTCCAATAGTGGGAGCCATTGAACGGATGAGAGAGTGTACGGACATATTCAACCCAAGCATCGCACCTACAGAAAGACAAATTCACAATCAAATAATGAACACAGAAAAATGAAGAGTTCAACAGAAGTAATCCATAAAGTCAAAATCTATCTATACATTGACATGAATTAATAATCTAAGGTCCTTTATAAAAAGTTTAACCCCATATAGTTCAACCAGATCAACTTTCCAGAAGCACAAGAACAAGTCCTCCTACCTATTTCTAAATTTCCTGACATCACAGTAACTAAGCTTGGCCATTCGTCAAAATCTCTCACTGGTACAGAAACCTAGCTCAGTCTATGTAGTTCAATACCATCAGCAGCAATAACTCAACATCTACTGCCCATATTTCTTTGTTAGTACAGTACAACCTGTCTTCTGTAGGCCATCTCTCCAAAGGACATGGGTTTGGACAGCCGTAACAACAGCTCAACGTCCTCAGCCTTTACAACACACCAGATGGCTGTTATTCAGACAAAAGTAACTTTGTTTAAACCTTGGAACTTAACCCTTCCTATGAGCTAGTTCATCCCAACTTAGGGTTAAACCCATTCTTTCCTTTCAATTACAACTGGGTCAATGGCATCCTAATTAAAATTTATTTCTATTGAATGATATCGGTCATCTCTGAAGAAGAACAGGGCAACTCTCTCTGAACTTCAACAATGTATAAACTGGAGAAAAATCAGGCGGGGATTTTGAGGTGAAGTTATATTTATAGCTTTATAAAATACTAGTTAGGCCACATCTGGAGTATTGCATACAGTTCTGGTTTCACCACTATAGGAAGGATGTTGAGGCTTTGGAGAGGGTGCAGAAGAGGTTCACCAGGATGCTGCCTGGTTTAGAGGGCTTGTGCTATCTTGAGAAGTTAGACAAACTTAGTTTGTTTTATCTGGAGCAGCAAAATAGGAGGTTTATAAGATTATGAGAGGCATAGATAGAGTAGACAGACAGTATCTTTTTCCCAGAGGGCATGAATTTAAGCTGAGGGGGGTAATTTCAAAGGAGATGTGAGGGGCAAATTTTGTGTATATACAGAGATCTGTGGGTGTCTAGAATGCGCTGCTTGGTGTGGTGGTAGAAACAGATACATTAAAGACGTTTATGGGATGTTTAGTTAGACACATGAATGTGAGGAAAATGGAAGGATATGAATATCGTGTAGGTGGAGGGGATTAGTTTAGTTGACCATTTGATAATTAATTGAATTGGTCTGGCAAAACATTGTGGGCCAAAGGGCCTGTTCCTGTGTTGTCCTGATGTGCATGATGATATCTCAAGAGACCACACTGGCGCAAAAGACACTGGATCTTAAACAGGAATGGAGAAGTACCAGACAGGGGTGTGGTGAACCAAAAGCTGTTTTAAAAAAGTTTTATTTACAAGATAATATGCGAAAGCTTTATGATGCATTCATGTGGGCTGCAGATAAAATGGCTGAAACTTGTCAAGGCAAGATGACTAAGAGAATACTGAAGGCTGAATTTTGATGTGATTAAAATCTTGAGAGTTGCAGCCTCAGGAAAAGAGACTGGCTGCCGTCTGAACCTCATTCAAGGGCCTATTTATCATGTACGGGACAAGGCAAATAGTCTTGGCAAACTCTTTCACTGAGGGAGGAGGGCGGTGAGGGGATTTTGTAAGAGCAGTTGATTTTGACCTTTCCTAATACATGAGCAAGACCCGATGAGTAATGATGTGGAGCAAAATTATGGATCTATGCATCTTGAAAGAGGACATTCAGGCTGTTAAACCAGTGCACTGTATCAATTATAGCATCACAGATATAATACAGCACGGAAACACTTTGCCCATGGCGTCAACCAAACTAATCCCATTTCCTTATATTTGTCTCACATTCCTCTAAAACCCCCATATTTGTTCTCTGAAAGAACTCATTAGTGTCACTACCATGATATTTTTCTTAAAACCCTGCATATTCTTCCTTTTCATATATTTTTCTAACTCAGTTCTGAAATTTTTTTACCTCCGTATATCAAGGGAGCTCAGGGCAAACGGAAGAATATCACCATCTCTATCAGTTAATTTAGTAAGGGGTCTGAGGAATTTAACATTGCACCTCTACTTTGACAAGCTCTCATAAATCACTGCACATTGCAATTGCAATGTGTCATGAGCAAGGATAAGGATTTAAAAGGAGAAGTTCAATGGCAGTAAAAGTTAATAATTACAGTGTTTTTTTTTCACTTACCAGTGTCTGCGGGAGGAACAATTTTGGTTAAGATACTATTTGTGGTCAGGTAGAATCCAGAGATTCCAAAGGACATGGGAATGCATACTAGGTAGAAATGGAAGATGTTGCTTATCAATGCCTAAGGAAAATAGATGGAAACGATTAATCTTAGAACAGGGAGAAATAAAACCAAAGAAATAGCATTATAAAAACATATTTGATTACCAATCACCTGCCAGCTCTTGCTCCATCCTTCCATCCCCCACCCTTTCTTATCGGATTCTCCTCTCTTCCTTTCCATGAAGGATCTCAAACTGAAATGTCAACTGTTTCCCTCAATTGATGCTGCCTGACCCGCTGAGTTCCTCAAACATTTTGTGTGTAGTGAGAAGAAATCCCTGATGTCTTTTTCAGCTGTAAGTGATCATCACAGGCTTTTGGCATGAAAACCAAAAACCACCAACGAAGCAATCAAAGGACTTCAAAGGCATCCGGTCTCAGTGCACTTCCACTTCCTTATTTGTAGCCTTCCGGAACTGTGAAAGCAATTCAGGCCCTCTGCTTTCAATCCACCTTGAGCATGTTTAAAGATTGACAAAATCCTTGACCTTTGAGCCTATGACCCCTCCCTCACATGAGCCTCAGGCTATGAGCTACATCCTGCTGCTAAAGCCACAGACATAAGCACAGCTGCCACAGTCATGTCGTTTGGCTTGTGGGGGAGGAGGTTATTGAAATGATAGGCAAAAACTTTTATTCAAATCTCTGTTTTAACAACAGTTAGAATTTTTTACTCTCTATATTGCAAGATTCTGAGGATTCAAACCTTCCAGGGTTGACTTCAAATCTCCAAAAAGTGAAGGCTAATCTCAAAGACACTGCTTATGAGTAGCTTTTTAATTAAAAAAATCTGGTATGTAACTTTTTCTTTAATATCTGTGGCATCCTACTTAGAACATGTGTGCAGTGATTTAGTAACACAGCAGATGACTCACTAGTTGACTGAACTCTAAACTCTTGTGCACTCATTTTCTTATAGTGCTTGCTTTGAATACAAAGTTTGAAGAAGTCCATTCGGCATAATGGAAAGCAACTAGATCAGCACTTACCGTGGCTAAACCTACTAGAGAAATCACCAGGATGGACCAGGGAAGTAGGGTGTGTTCTCCTAGTCGCTTAGTCAGCCATCCAACTACCAGCCCTTGCATAATCTAGGGAAATATGAAAAAAACCAATAAATGACATCACTTTAACTTTGGCATATGTAACATACAAGGGGATTTTTCTATCAGCTCAGATTGAATCCAACCTGGACCCGTGGGATAAGTTTCCCCACTTTCATGTTATGAAAGCACTAGAGCAGGGGTTCTCTACCTTTTTTATTGCATGGATAAACTGAGGGGTTCATAGACCTCAGGTTGGGAACCTCTGCGCTAGAGGCAAAATTATTGTTACTGAGGTGCTTGACCTCAGGACTAACAGGACTCTGTGACTCAGTGTACCGTAGATAATATTAATTTCCTTTTTGATATCATGGGGTTTATTTAATTTATTTATTGAGATACAGCATGGAATTGGCTCTTCAAGCCACGCTGACAGCAACTGCTGATTAACCTAGCAACCTAGCTTAATCATGGGACAATTTACAATGACCAATTAACCTACTAACTGGTACATCTTTGGACAGTGGGAGGAAACCGGAGCACCCAGAGGAAACCTACGTGATCATGGAGAGAACGTACAAACTCCTTACAGGTAGCATTGGGAATTGTACCCAGGTTACTAGTACTGTAAAGCTTCGTGCTAACCACTATGCTACTGTGCCAACAGTTTTGACTACCGCTAATTTGAAGCAGTATGACTACAGTTTCTGCACTAGATATTTGTTACGGGCAATGTTGAAGGATGTGCAAACAAACCAGATGCCAGTTCTAACTGCACTATATTTGTTCACTACTGTATTGTCCAAAATGTTATATGGAAGTACACTGCCCAAGAAATATCTGTGGAACTGACTGTACTCAGAATTTATGAGACTGGCTGTACACGAAGCTGGTATTCACGTTTACTTGGACTCACAGGCTGCGCTGAAGGGTGTATGCTTCTGTGGTTCAATCATTTACTAATGACACAGTCAGTCTACTTGCTTCATTCACAAAACAGGGAGTTGGCTTCCTTTCTCATTCACCACTGCGTACTTCTTTTGTTTGGCGTCAATGAGCTCAAATTCTAGCTGAGCAAGGAAATATGAGACAGGTGCCTTCAGTGACCTCTTGTTACAGGGCCATGCACTTGCACAGTATGTGCAGGAACCAGCTTTCTTCAGACTAGCACAACACCTGCTGTGGGACTGGGATTGAGACAAAGTTCGGGAGATTCCATCTTGTAGTCAGGGGCTGCCATGAGTTAGAGTTCGAATCAGAAACAGTTTATCACTGACATAACATATTGTTGAGCAGCAGCAGTACAGCGCCAGACATGAAAATTACTGTGCAAAAATAAATAGTGCAAAGACAAATGATAAGACAGTATTCATGGAATCTTCAGAAATCTAATGGCAGGGGGAAGAAGTGGTTCCTAAAATGTTGAGAGTGGGTTTTCAGGTTCCTGTACCTCCTCCTTCCCGATGGTAGTAAAGAGGGCATGTCCTGGATTGATGGATGTCGTTTTTTTGAGGCACTGTCTTTTGAAGATGTCATTGATGGCAGGGAAGTATTGGGCCCTTCATGTAACTGGCTGAATCTACAACCCTCTGCAGCTGTTTGCAATTCTGTGCATACCAGGGTGTGATGCAACAGGTAAGAATGCTCTCCATTGTGTATCTGTAGAAGTTTGCAAGCCTTTGATGACACATCAGATTTCCTCAAACTCCTAACAAAGTAGAGCCACTGGTGTGTCTTCTTCACAATTGCATTAATATGCTGAGCCAATTTCAATGCAGCAAAGCAATAATTCAACTTACATTGCACATGTAATGGAAGGGAAACAAGCAACAGTTTATTTGGACTGTGCTCTTAGATTATGGGAAAAATCAAGAAGGATAATGACTTTTAATTGTTCAATGGAGCTTTTCTGGAAATTGTATCTGAGTCATAATATGAAATAAGTTACTTGCAATTGACTGAATGTACTATAAGAATAAGAGAAGTCTTTTGTTGGAAGTACAAACTCAATGAATGTTATTCTCGGAAGCTTTGGAAGAAAGCATTGAAAATTCCCAAACACAGTTCCCACAGGCTCTATAGGAGTTCCTCAGCAGTGGGCTGAACATGTACAAAAAAAGTGCTTGAAATCAGAAATGAAAACCAGGCTATGTGCAGTTTAACCAGTCGCCTCTTTTGTCTGCTGTTGTCATGCACATAGCATGTCCTGTTCATTTGCCTTGCAGGAATCTGAGATGATTATCATTAGACAAAAGAGGAAGGAAGCAGTTTGAAATGACTGTGAAAAGCAACTACGCTATGAAACAGGTAGAACTATCCTAATGTTGGAATTTCCAATGACTACAGAATATACAAGAGGTCCACCAACACCAAAAGTAAGCCGGCTAGTGGTGTAGTGGCAATTGCACCAGAATTCTGAGGCAAGTGGGCTTGGATTTGAATCCAGCTGGCTCCTCGCGGGCTGTCCATCCGTGCTGGGCTGAGCGGCGAGCTAGCAACTCAGCCTTGTAAAAAACAGACAAATACTAAAGAAACAGCAAGGCTGCCACTTGATGTGCTACCAAGTGTGGAGAGGAACAATAACCACCAGCACCCAACACCAAATAGAAAATCACCTTATCTTGAAAATAAATTATTGTTCCTTTACAATTATGCTGTCAAAATCCTAGATTAGATTCCCTAGTGCAGCAAATACCTGCAGATTAGTAACTGGAATAGCGGGAGTAGCAGCTCATCACCATGCAAAATCTTCTCGTGATAATTAGGGACGGTGATCTGGGTGAGTACCAGTTGGCTAGGTATGACCTCTGGAAAGCCATCTCGCATGTGAAGTGGCAATTCTGGACCAAACGTGGACCACAGAAGGATGCTATCACCTTCTACAACAAGGCTTTGCTCCCAGATGAGTTCAACACCTTTTTATTCTCTCTTTGACCATCAATACATGGAGGCACCTTTATGAACTCCCACAACCCCTGAGAAAGCTGTGATGTTGTTCTCTGAGGCCAACATGAAAGCATCGTTCAGGAGGGTAAACCCATGGAAAGCATATGACACAGACAGTGTACCTTGCCAGGTACTAAAGACCTGTGCTGATCAATTGTCTGGGGTATTCACTGATATCTTTAACCTCTCACTTGGGCAGTCTGAGGTACCCACCTACTTTAAACAGGCTTCAATCATGCCCAATAAGAACGTGGCAAACTGCCTCATGACTATAGTCCAGTAGCACTTAAGTCCCACTGTGATGAAGTGCATTGACATATTGGTCATGTCCTGTTTACTGTTACAATAGGTCAACAACAGATGCCATTTCACTGGTTCTTCACTCAATTTTGGAAGATCTGGACAATGAAGGTACATACACCAGGAAGTTCTTTATTGACTACAGCTTAGCATTCAACACTATTATCCCTTTGAGACTAATTACTAAGCTCCCAGACCTAGGCCTTGATACCTCCCTGTACAACTGGATTCTTGATTTCCTCACTTGCAGACCTAGTCAGTATGAATGGGCAACAACATCTCCTCAACAATCACCACCAGCACAAGGCTGCTCGACTCACTTTATATCTATGATTGCTTGATAAGTAGAACTCCAATGCCACATGTAAGTTTGCTGATGACATCACTGTCATTGGCCGAATCAAAGCTGGTGATGAATTGGCATGTAGGAAGGAGACTGAAAATCTGGTCGAATGGTGCCACAACAACAACAACTTCTCACTCAATGTCAGCAAAACCAAAGGGCTGAATTTTCACTCAGGAGGAAGAAGCCAGAGGTCCATGAGCCAGTCCTCATTAGGGCACCATATCAGAGGATCAGTCCAGGGACCAGCATGGAAGTGCCATCACAAAGTCTTTCTTAGAAGCTTGTGTACTTTTGGCATGTCATCTAAAACTTTGATAAACTTCTTAAGATGTACAGTGGAGAATATCCTGACTGGTTGCATAACAGCCTGGTATGGAAACAGCAATGGAAATATCGACAAAAAGTGGGGATACAGCCTAGTCCATCACAGGCAAAGTCCTCTCCATCACTGGCACATCTACAAGGAGCGCTGACATAAGAAATCAGCATCCATCATCAAGGGTCCCCACCATCCAGGCCATACTCTCTTCTCACTGCTGAGGTACAGAAACAGCAGGTTTCATCCCACCAG
Organism: Hemitrygon akajei; assembly: GCF_048418815.1. Taxonomy (NCBI): domain Eukaryota; kingdom Metazoa; phylum Chordata; class Chondrichthyes; order Myliobatiformes; family Dasyatidae; genus Hemitrygon; species Hemitrygon akajei. Next base: position 133,051,337 of record NC_133129.1, read on the forward strand.
ATTCAGAAACACTTATTGCCCTAAACCATCAGGTTTCTGAACCAATGTGGATAACTTTATTCACCTCAGTGCTAAGCTGACTCCACAATCGATCAAGGACTCTACAACTCATTTCTACAGTATTATTTATTTACTTTTTTATTACTAGTTCATTTTGTCTTCTTCGGCACATTGGATGTTTGTCAGTCTTTGTTTATGTATAGTTTTCATAAATCCTGTTGTATTTCTTTTTTCCCTGTAAATGCCTTCTAGAAAATAAATCTCAAGGGAGCATATGGTGTAAACATAGATAATAAATTTACTTTGAACTTGGAAAACATATAAAAACTGATTAATTATGCTTCATCAACCATCATTACATTGCAAGCTCAAATAGGAAAGGATACTTCGCTTTTTCTCATCTATATAGGTGTAATGGCTTCTCTGTAATGTTCACTGCCGAGTTAACGGTTTCTCTGGAGCAGCAATGTTTGGGTCATGGCTGGAGATAACAGGCCTGTAGTATGCATGTTAGCAAAATGAATATTGTTTTGTCTTGTGTATCTGGAGGATGTTTTCTTCGCGGTCTTTTGTTGAGAAGAGAGGAAGAGGGAGGACGTGTGTGATGAGAGCTGGCAGACCACTGGACAGAGTGGACTGGGATCTGAGGGTCTGAAGGTTGGTAACCCTCGGAGGAGACCAATGGTGGAAGAATGACTACTGACTGAGCTCCAACGTGACTTTGACTTGACTTGGGCCCTTTTTTATATTCATTACTAACCCTACATTCAGATTAATATTCATAAAGTTCAATCATTTAATTACATATGGTGTACTGTCTGATATTTTGTGTTGTGGGTTTGCAACTGGGGGTACATTACACAACATCCACACAAACGTTTGGCAGGGCCGAAGGCTGCTCCCCTAGACGAACACGAGCTGGGCGAGCCTGAGGGTTACAAAGTTAAAATAATGAGAATGGGGTGCACAGGAAGGGGTAGCAGCTCTGATGAAGGGACTTGCAATGTCCATTCTGGGGCAGTTTACTCACCCTTGGTTCCCACTGGATACTCATCTCATCTGTGGCTCCAAGTAGCTGTTTGCATGCGACAACTGCCACACCCAGTACACAGCTTCAACAGGCAGGTCTCAAACCCTGGTGAGAAAGGGATATGTCTAACCTAGCATGCAAAGTCAGCTCCAGCAGACCGGGTGAATGAAATCAACAGTGAGGTCCAATGGCCAGGAAGGAGGTTCTGTAATGAAGCTTCATTTAGAGTGAAGGGTGTGACAGGCACAGAAGTCATGATCATCCACTGCAACTGAAGAAGACCCCTGTTGTGATGGCTACTCGTACTGCTGAACCCAGACTTCTCAGGTTGAGAGAGTGGATAACTGGATAACTGATCCAGTGCAAGAGATTTTTCACCTTAAAAACTCTCCTGCATAGGTTGCTGTTTTATCATCAGATACAATGGACAACCAACCGAAGAGATGATAGTAAAGGCTCTAATATGTTACTTTGAGGTATTACTTATTTACCTGCTTAATAAGTGTAAAGGTTTATACATTGTTGAGTTCTGGCAGCACTCATTGGGTTGGGTTGAATTGCCAGACTTCAAATACAGTATTTCAGGAATTACGGACAAAATGGCACCTCACTGTCAGTGTGCTCTACTGGTACACTCTGTACAGAGTGGTCTCCTTAAAAAAAATTACTCTGCTTTAGTGCAATGTTTTTGATTACCCAAGATGTTTCTGCATGTTTTTGATGAACTTGGCTCTTTCTGCTGTCTGTAAATCGACAGAATGATTTGAGGTGAGAAGAGCTGCCAAATGTAAGTTCAGGGACCTGCCATCAGAGGCACCCGGATTGACTGCCTCACAAGGTAATATCAGAGGAATTTGAAAACTATTAAAAAGCCTCATAGATTTCACAGCTGAGAAGTCTTGACCCAGCCTTGCTAGCTGTGAAATGCTACAATTGCGCTTTTCAAGGATGGGGTCTCCGCACCAAGGCACCTATGAAACCACTGAAAGCATGGCACTGGACCATGTATATGCCGAACTGTGTGTGGCCAGTGTAAAAGGTAAGATGGTCAATAGCATATCTGCAGTGATGAATAAATCTAGAGCGAGCAAGAGGCTGAAAAGAGAGGTCCAGATGGATCAAATATTCTGAAGATGGGAGAAAGGGCCTTCAGTCTTGGGAGGGGGAGGTGGTGGTGGTGGTGACAGATATACAAATTAAAGACAGGAGAACAACACGCAGACCCTCATGCCTGCTCTGTCATTTAATATGATCAGAGCTGACTGTAATCTCCATTCTACAATCTTATCTACTTACAGTAAGTTTTTAACAATCCAACCATTGTTTATCGAATATCTATCCACCTGTCCTTTAAAAATATCCACAAACTTTTTCGACACACCTCTGAGAATGTGAGTTCACAAATGATAAAATACCTCTTTTCTGTCTTAAATGAGCAACTCCTTATTTTTAAACAGTGCATTCAGTTCCCTGACAATAAACAATACATTCCAATTGTTTCTCAAATGACTTTGGTATTTGAGAACCATGCACTAAATCTACACAAATGAACACTGACTGTAAATTCACCGATGACAACTGTTGTTGGCAGAATCCCAGATAATGACAAGGTGGTGTACCTTCCGCCTTGCAAGGGTTCACCCTCTTTAAAGACAGCCTAACATTGGCTTCTGAGACAGAGATTACAGGGTCATTGGGTGCAGCAAGGATCTTCACAGCTGTAGTTATATTCTCCCTTTCAAAGCGGGCATAGAAGGCATTGAGTTCATCTGGTAGTGAAGCATCACTGCCATTCATGCTATTTGGCTTCGCTTTGTAAGAAGTAATGTCCTGCAAACCCTGCCAGAGTTGTTGTACACCCGAGGTCGCCTCCAACCTCATTTGAAGTTGTCTCTTTACCCTCTGCAAAGCATACCTGGTTTTCTGATACAGGCCTGGGTTGCCAGACTTGAATACCACAGATCTAGTCTTCAGCAGACGATGTACCTCCTGGTTCATCCATGGCTTTTGGTTTGGGAATGTACAGTAAGTCTTTATGGGCACCCACTCATCCACTGAGGTTTTAATGAAGTCGGTAGCAACTACTGCATACTCATCCAGGATTGAAGATGAATCCCTGAATACAGTTTAATCCACCAATTAAAACCAGTCCTGTAAGCACTCCCGTGCTTCCTTTGTCCATACCTTCTTGGTCCTCACTGCTGGTGCTGCAGTCTTCAGTCTCTGCTGAAGTCAACCAGGTGATCAGACTTCCCGAAGTGAGGGCATGGAATAGCACGGTAGGCATTCTGGACGGTGGACTAACAGTGGTCCAGTGTGTTGTTTCCTCTGGTATTGCAAGTGATCCGTTGATGGTAATTGCTTAGTGATTTTTCAGACTGGCCTGGTTAAAATCTCCCCAAAACAATGGTGAAAGCGTTAGAGTGTGCTGTTTTGTGCATGTTGATCCCATTGCTCAGATCATCTAAAGCCTGATTGACATTGGCCTGAGGTGGAATGTATACTGCTGTCAAAATGATCCCGGAAATCTCCCTTGGTAGGTAAAAAGGATGGCACTTAACTGCTAGATATTTCAGGTCTGGTGAGCAGAATTGGGGCAGCACTGATATACTTGTGCACCAAGAAGAGTTGATCATGAGGCATACTCCTCCCCCTCTGCTTTTGAGAGACTCTTTAGATCTATCCTGACAGTGTATAGTAAACCTGTTGATCAGAATCGCTACATCTGGTATGGAAGGGGTTATCCAGGATTCCGTGAAACAAAGGACACACGCAGTCCTAATGTCCCTCTGATTCAGCACCCTGGCTCTGAGATCATCGATTTGATTCACCAGAGACTGCACATTTGCCAGTAAGATAGTCGGTATTGGGAGTTTAAAACCCCACTTCCTTAAACACCTTGTATAGCTGATCTGCAGCCTGCGTGGAATCCTACTAGTAGGAATCCGTCCCCAATCGGCACTTTCTCCATGTAACAGCAAACAAAATAGTGCTCATTTCTTGAGGAACAGGATTGAAATGAAGGAAACCTCTGTTAAATGGTTAAGCTATGTAACAAATCAGATTGTGAACAGATTGGTCCCTTTACCCTTGAGAGGTGATACACCTTGAGAGATGACCAGAAACAGGGGCTATAAATCAAATATAGATACTCATACATAAGGGCTTCAAAGGAAACTTTTTTGCCCAAAGATAAGCACCAGGCATAGTTGGATAGAAATAAATGAGGTAGAAAGTATTAAATTATATAAAAAGTTTAGACGGAAAAGAGTCAGAGGTGGTTTCAGCAGAAGATAAATTGCTATAAAATGCATAAAGCGCAATAGGAACTGAGTGTTGAATGGAATAATTGTGCAAAATACAATGTCCAATTCTCTGCAATTCACATTGAGCAAAGGCTCATAAACATCAATAAGATAAATGACAGTTTGCTTTTCCAGTGGGTGCAGGCTGAGGAAATAATGTTTTATTTTATGGAGAGATTCGGCACAGAACAGGCCCTTCTGGCCCAACGAGCCACACCACCCAGCAACCCACCTATTTAACCTTAACCTAATCACAGGACGATTTACAATAAACAATTAACCTACTAACCAGTACATTTTTGGACTGTGGGAGGAAACCAGAGCTCCTAGAAGAAACCCACATGTTCACAGGGAGAATGTACAGTGTTGGAATTGAACTCTGAGTCCCCAAGCTGTAACTGCGTCACACTAACCACTACATTACTGTATTGGCCAGGATTTTGTGGAAATACATGCTCTTCATTGATTGTCATATTTCACATCAACCCAAAGCCTCAGCTATTAATTGTGCAGCAATCCATCGGTCCATAAGTGTAGGCAGGGAATGCTAAACCAAAAATCTTCAAGTCTAGGTCAGAACAAGAGTTGGTAAAGAGAGGCATTTAATAAATAGTTGCAGAGATCAGTGTGCTAAGTTTATGAAGCAATGCAACAGTTAAGTGCAAGAAGCCACACATATTTGTGCAATTTATGCATTAATCAATCAGCTTGAAGTTCTAGCCTTATAGCCTCATAATTTGCCCTTCCCCAATTAAAAATTTTCCTGTCCTCGCTGATTCTATCCTTTTCCACGATAATGCTAAGGAGCAGGGAGCAGTGGTCGCTGTCCCCCAGATGCTCGCATACTGAGAGATCTGTGACCTGACCCGGTTCATTACCTAATACTAGATCTAGTATGGCATTCCCCCTAGTTGGCCTGTCAACATACTGTGACAGGAATCTGTCCTGAACACACTTAACAAACTCTGCCCAGTCTAAACCATTGGAACTAATCAGGTGCCAATCAATGTTAGGGAAGTTAGAGTCACCCATGATAACAACCCTGTAATTTTTGCACCTTCCCAAAATCTGCCTCCCAATCTGCTCCTCAATATCTCTGCTGCTACCAGGGGGCTTATAGAATACTCCCAATAGAGTAACTGCTCCCTTCCTGTTCCTGACTTCCATCCATACTGACTCAAAAGAAGATCCTGCTATATTACCCACTCTCTGTAGTTGTAATAGTATTCCTGCCCAGTAATGCCACCCCTCCTCCCCTTCCCCCCCCTCTCTATCCCTTTTAAAGCACTGAAATCCAGGAATATTAAGAATCCATTCCTGCCCTGGTGCCAGCCAAGTCTCTGTAATGGCCACTATATCATAATTCCATGTATGTATCCAAGCTCTCAGTTCATCACCTTTGTTTCTGATACTTCTTGCATTGAAGTAACTTTTAGCCCTTCTACCTTTTTCCTCAAAGCCTCTTTATATGTTAGATCTGGCTTTACTCCATGCACTATACTTGCAGTTCTTGCATGACCTTTATTCTCCTCCACCTCACTATCTGCTCTAACACTCTGGTTCCCCTCCCCCTGCAAATCCAGTTTAACTTCCCTTCCCCCCCTCCCCCCCCCCGCCCCGGAGCAGCACTAGCAAACCTTCCGGCAAGGATATTAGTCCCCCTCCAGTTCAGGTGCAACCCATCCCATCGGAACAGGTCCCACCTTCCTTGAAACAAGGCCCAATTGTTCAGAAACATGAAGCCCTCCCTCCTGCACCAACTCCTTAGCCACGTATTTAGCTGCATTGTCTTCCTATTTCTAGCCTCACTAGCACGTGGCATGGGTAGCAATCCTGTCCTTCAACTTTGCACCTAACTCCCTAAACCCTCTTTGCAGGACCTCCTCCTTCTTCTTATCCACGTCATTGGTCCCTACATGGACCACGACATCTGGCTGCTCACCCTCCCTCTTGAGAATACGGAGAAATCGATCCAAGATACCGCAGACCCTGGCACCAGGGAGGTAACAACAGACCATCCAAGATTCTCAATCTCTCCCACAGAACCTCTTATCTGTCCCCCTAAGATGATAAGAGGCATTGATCACGTGGATAGTCAGAGGCTTTTTCCCAGGGATGAAATGGCTAACACAAGGGCACAGTTTTAAGGTGTGGAGGTAGGTACAGAGATGTCAGGGGTAAGTTGTTTTTTTTACGCAGAGAGTGGGGAGTGCATGGAATGGGTTGCTGGCGACGGTGGTGGAAGGGAATACAATAGGGCCTTTTAAGAGACTTTTGGATAGGTACACGGAGCTTAGAAAAATAGAGGGCTATGGGTAACCCTAGGTAATTTCTAAAGCAAGTACATATTCTCACAGCATTGTGGGCCGAAGGACCTGTATGTGCTGTAGGTTTTCTGTTTCTAAGCATATGGATGAAAGAAAAATGGAGGGCTATGTGGGAGGGAAGGGTTAGATTGATCTTGGGGTATGTTAAAGGGTCAGCACAACATTGTGGGCTAAAGGGCATGTACTACACTTTGTCACTGTCCCCAACCTTCTCTCTCCCCAACTTGACTCTATTTACCACTCATCTGCTCCTCACCTGGATCCACCCTATCACTTGACAGGTCTTGCTTTACCCCTCGCCTCCTACCTCCTTATACTGGCTACCTCCCCTCTAACCCTTACTATTGAGATGAAAGGTTTCAACCTAATATGCCAATTATGCATTTTACCCACAGAAGTAGCCTGACCATTTGAGTTCCTCCAGCAGTTTAATTCCAGATTCCAGTTTCTGTAGTCTCTTGTGTCTCCTTCTGATCATAATGCTGAGAAGGTAGAATTGAACCTCAAACACTAAGAAAAATATTTTTGGGGCATATTCTCAGGCCTATATACATTCCATTCAAACAAACTGCCGCAGGAAATCAGCAGGTTAGGCATGAAATGGATGGTCAACATTTCAGGTCAAGATCCTTCATCAGGATTTCATGTTCACTCCAGTTCCTCACACAGACGCTGCTTGTTTGCTGAGCTCCCTTAGCATTATATTTATTGCTCCAGATTCCAACATCTGTAGTATTTTATGTCTCCACATTATATTCAGCTTGAAACAGTTCTCTCAATAGCATGACTGGGTGCTTATCCTGGTGATGCTTGATCCTTTGCTGTTGAATGAATGGCATTTAAGATTGCTCTTTCCACTTCCTGATGCCTGCAGCAACTTTGAATGATCTGTCCACCAAACGTAATTGAAAGACCACAATTTAGGAATGGGACCAGCCCAGCTATATCCGTTGAACATGCAACAATAATTTGCATATAAATACATTTGCAGCAGGTGGTTTCTTTTCCCTTTGGGCACTTCTAAAGTCACATCTTTCCCACGGTTGCAATCTTAGTTATTTCATTGCTACCCAATTTGAATTCTTACTCAAATTTATAGGTGACAAAGCATTAACCATTGTGAAAGAGAAGCAATACAGGTATTTCAAGTTCAGTACAGTATCACAATTGGCAGTTAATGTATGAAAGAAATTGTATTAGAATTAAGCACGTAGCTAGTTTGGATTTTTGCAATTCAAAACTCCTTTGAAGATTTAATGCTACATGTTATCAAAAGTTCAAGAGAAAAATTGATGTTGAATAATCAGCTAACCAAGATATTCTGAACAGGAAAAATGTTTCTGTAAGAGTGGCACGGATATTAAAGAGATTTTATTACTTCAGTGAATAAATCACACTGCCAGGTCACCTGAATTAGCCAACAGCTTGGTTCTCTGGGGGAGAAATTCAGCCAAACCTTCCACTCCACTCGCTAAAAAAAAAAGTTCATGTGGAAACCATACAGAAGGTGTATGTGGTGTATGTATACCTATCTAGGATTGTATGCAAAGACCAACTAGATATCGGAAGGTTGTTGGAAAAAGTAGAGGTAATGACTAAAGAATCAGTCCATTTAGTGAAGGAAAATGAAATCCTGAAAACCCCACAACTGTGAAGCTGAGCATGTCAATGTTGTGGAGGATAGAGACAGGTTATTGAAAAAAAACAATGGTTTCCTCTAGATGTTCCGGTTTCCTCCCACAGTCCAAAGATGTACCAGTTGCTAGGTCATTGTAAATTGGCCCGTGATTAGCCTAAGGTTTATTCGAGGATTACTGGAAGGGGTGGGGGGGGGGGGTGCTCAAAAGGCCAGAAGGACCTTTTCTGCATTCTATCTCAATAAATAAACAGTTAAAGATACAGGTTTTTTAGGGGCTAAGAGCAACAATAGCAATGAATGAATTAGGACTTTTGTGACCCAAGGGTTGATTCAGTTACCTGGAATCCATACGGGTTTTAGATTTAGCATTTTGAAGAAACCACTGGTATGAGGGATGTCTATTTCTAACAGTTAGAAAATAAATCATCCTGTGTCCTCCATTGCTTCTCTCAAAGGACTAGCTGGATATCCTTCATTCTGCAAATTGTTAGAGGTCTCAGCAACCAGGCCCAGCTATTCTGGAATTCTTAACATAACCATTGTCCCGCTACTCCCCCCTCTGATCCCATCTCTCATCCGTGCCAGGTCTTTACCATTCCCTCCGACCTTCAACTCTCTGAGGCAGAGCGCGCTGTTCTCAGTAAGGGCCTCAGCTTTGTCCCCCTTCGCCTACACCTCAGCGAGTTCCGCGTACGCCATGACACTGAACTCTTCTTCTGCCGGCTCCGTCTCCGAGCTTACTTCTTTAACAAGGACTCTCCTACCCCCACCGATGACCCCATCTCGCGTCTTCAACCCTCCTCCTCTTCATGGACACCCCACTCTGGTCTTCTGCCTGCTCTGGATCTCGTTATTGCTAATTGCCGACGGGACATCAACCATCTCGACTTCACCACACCCTGTTCCAATTCCAACCTCACTCCTTCCGAACGCTCTGCTCTCCACTCCCTCCGCACCAATCCCAATCTCACTATAAAACCTGCTGATAAGGGGGAGCTGTTGTTGTCTGGCGTACTGACCTCTACCTGGCCGAGGCACAGCGACAACTCTCTGATACCTCCTCTTATTTACCCCTTGATCATGACCCCACTAAGGAGCACCAGGCCATTGTCTCCTATACCATCACCAACCTTATCAGCTCTGGAGATCTCCCCTGCATTGCCACCAACCTCATAGTTCCCACACCCCGCACTTCCCGTTTCTACCTCCTACCCAAGATCCACAAACCTGCCTGTCCAGGTAGACCTATTGTCTCAGCTTGCTCCTGCCCCACTGAACTCATTTCTGCATACCTTGACACTGTCTTATCCCCCCCCCCCCCCCATTCAATCTCTTCCCACCTATGTTCGAGACACTTCTCATGCTTTGAATTTTTTCAATGATTTTAAGTTCCCTGGCCCCCACCACCTTATTTTCACCATGGACGTCCAGTCCCTATATACCTCCATCCCCCACCAGGAAGATCTCGAAGCTCTTCACTTCTTTTTGGATTCCAGACCTAACCAATTACCCTCTACCATCACTCTCCTCCGTCTAGTGGAATTAGTTCTTACTCTCAATAATTTCTCCTTTGGCTCCTCCCACTTCCTCCAAACCAAGGGTGTAGCCATGGGCACCCGTATGGGTCCCAGTTATGCCTGCCTTTTTGTTGGCTTTGTGGAACAGTCCATGTTCCAACTCTATATGGGTATCCATCCCCCTCTTTTCCTTCGCTACATCGATGACTGCATTGGTGCTGCCTCCTGCACACATGCTGAGCTCGTCGACTTCATTAACTTTGCCTCCAACTTTCACCCTGCCCTCAAATTTACCTGCTCCATTTCCGACACCTCCCTCCCCTTTCTTGATTTTCCTGTCTCCATCTCTGGAGACGGCCTATCTATTGATATCTACTGTAAGCCTACAGACTCTCACAGCTACCTGGACTATTCCTCTTCCCACCCTGTCTCCTGCAAAAATGCTATCCCCTTCTCACAATTCCTCTGGCTCCGCCGCATCTGCTCTCAGGATGAGGCTTTTCATTCCAGGATGAAGGAGATGTCTTCCTTTTTTAAACAAAGGGGCTTCCCTTCGTCCACCATCAACTCTGCTCTCAAATGCATCTCTCCCATTTCCCGCACATCTGCCCTCACCCCATCTGCCCGCCACCCCATTCGGGATAGGGTTCCCCTTGTCCGCACCTACCACCCCACCAGCCTCCAGGTCCAATGTATAATTCTCCGTAACTTCCGCCACCTCCAACGGGATCCCACTACCAAACACATTTTTCCCTCCTCCCTTTCTGCTTTTCGCAGGGATCCCTTGTCCACTCGTCCCCCCCATCCCTTCCCACCGATCTCCCTCCTGGCACTTATCCTTGTAAACGGAACAAAGTGCTACACCTGCCCTTACACTTCCTCCCTCACCACCATTCAGGGCCCCAGACAATCCTTCCAGGTGAGGTGACACTTCACCTGTGAGACAGCTGGTGTGGTATACTGCATCCGGTGCTCCTGGTGTGGCCTTTTCTATATTGGTGAGACCCAACGCAGACTGGGAGACCGTTTCGCTGAACACCTACGCTCGGTCCGCCAGAAAATGCAGGATCTCCCAGTGGCCACACATTTTAATTCCACGTCCTATTCCCATTCTGATATGTCTATCCATGGCCTCCTCTACTGTCAAAATGAATCCAAACTCAGTTTGGAGGAACAACACCTTATATACCAGCTGGGTAGCCTCCAACCTGATGGCATGAACATTGACTTCTCTAACTTCCGTTAATGCCCCTCCTCCCCTTCTTACACCATCCCTGACGTATTTAGTTGTTTGCCTGTTCTCCATCTCCCTCTGGTGCTTCCCCCCCCCCTTTTTTCCTCCCGAAGCCTCCTGTCCCATGATCCTTTCCCTTCTCCAGCTCCGTATCACTTTCGCCAATCACCTTTCCAGCTCTTAGCTTCATCCCACCCCCTCTGGTCTTCTCCTATCATTTCGCATTTCCCCCTCCCCCCACTACTTTCAAATCTCTTACTACCTTTCCTTTCGGTTAGTCCTGACGAAGGGTCTCGGCCCGAAATGTCAACAGTGCTTCTCCTATAGATGCTGCCTGGCCTGCTGTGTTCCACCAGCATTTTGTGTGTGTTGTTGTTTGAATTTCCAGCATCTGCAGATTTCCTCGTGTTTGCATTGTCCCGCTAGCTCACTTTTTACCTAAAATAAAGCAGCTCTTCAAAAGTAATTATTTTACCTCACTTTCACTTACTTCTCCCAGCCCTTTCAGAGATACCTGCTCAGGTAGCTGAACTTCAACCCACAGCACTTCATCTGCAGCCCACTTCTTCAATGTAGAACACTGCCCAGTACATCAGGTAAGAAAGCTTTGGCAGTGAAGTTAACAAGAGTATAGATGAGCTAAAAGGGAAAGCGGGTGACATCCTGCAAAAAGCAGCAGCAACCTCAGTAAAAACTTGAATTGGTGACTACAGCAATGATCTGATAGACCAGATGAGAAAGTATGTGCAGAGTCACTGACTCTGAATGACACATTCAACTTACAACTTGGTTTTTCTTAATGCTATCTCGTTTCCAAAATAATTAAAATCTTCCTAAGATAAAATACAAAGGTTGCAAGAACATCATTATGAAAAAAATAGTAAGTTAAATATAAAACAGATAATTTTGGAAGAACACAGCAAATATCATTAATGTCTGAAAGTGAGGAACATATTAATGTACTCCATTGTAACTATTCAATCTGATGTGCAAAATGATAGCTTGTCACTTTTTAGATGTTTGTCAATTGCATTCATATACTCCTGTGTAGGTAAAAATGTGGAATACATCACACATGGTTGCATTTGCCTTCACAAGAAGCCACATGGTATGGTATATTTAAGACCTGCATGAATCATAAATCAAAAAATGTGTCACACAAAAAATGCATTGTTCATAAAGGATGAGCCAGGCTTGCAGGTTTGTTAAGCAGTGACAGGTATCAGCTTATCTGTGAAACAATCACTGAAAAAGAAAAATGCTGCATTAGCCAATGATTTATTTTTTCTAGTTTTATTCTCCAACTTCCCTAACTTTATTAAAATATTCCAAGGCGTTTCACAAGAACATGTTTCTTCTGAAGCGACTCAAAAATAGTGCAGAAATACCATATATACATATGTCTCTGGAATCATAGATCTATGTTAATAGCAGGTGACAAAAGTAAATATCACCATTTTTTTCTGAATGATGACCATTAAATGAGTGATTTTGTCAGATCTGTAGAAAGGAGTTGCAGCTCTGATTCACAGGGAGTATCCATAATGCAGCAACACTGCGCTATTGAAGTGGCAGCAAGGTGGTGACTTTGTCATCATAATCAATGGTTTTATTTGTCACGTACACGGGCCTACTGGCAGCACAGTCAGCAGAACTGCTCATATCATTTGAATGAACCTGCTGATTAATGTCATAGTTGAGCCATGTGCATGTTCCTCAGAGAAAGCTGTCCACATTTTTAATGATAATACATTCAGAGAATGTTGAAAGCAACCAGTATTCGTTCGTTTTAAATCATCAAATGCTGCCACTGTTTCCTTTACAATGAATGATTGGATAATATGTTTTTTATTGGGAAGAACAAGTTGAATGTCAAGGAGACAGGAATTATCATCTTTAACAGATGATGTTTCTTTCATAATAAAATCTTCAAGTGTTTGAGGGGCTTCTACACAGGGCTTAGCTCAATATCTAGCAGCAGAATAACCTTGGATTGCAAACCTTCCCTACAAAAACCCCTGTATTAGCCGCACCAAGTTTCAGTGCATCCTTCAGCATATACTCCTGCAATTTAGAATGTGCCACCAAATTTATGATCACATATGGTCAAAGGGGGTTTTCTCAAAAATCTTTTTCATGAAGGACAGGTATTACGGCATGGTCTAACTGAATGGAACATTACACAGCAACAAGGCCAGGCCCATCCTTCAGAACACTTGAGTCAGGTAAAATCTCAGCACACAGTGACACTTTTGTGTGTGGCTGGGTCATAGAACTGAAATATGCAAGCACCAAGGTGACATTCAGAACAAGGAGAATGCCGGGTGCTCTTCTCCCATTATCTGGAGACTCATGCATCTTGACCAAATATAATCCGCTCCATCATGGATCCCCAGATGGAAATGGAAAATAGCTTGAGTGACTGCCACGCAGAGGAGAGTGTATGGGCCACATCTGCACAAAGTACAGCATCACTGAGAGCTCCTCACACCATATGATGAAGTCCTTGCCTACCATCCAGAGGGAGCACTGCTCCCATGGTCCAAATTTTGCTTTAACCTTGTCTATACACTCAAGCCAATTTTTGTTGAACACTTTGCCCCCTCCAAGCCAGATCTCCAGCACATTCAGGAAGTCAGACTTGAGGGTGAATGGGATAGAAAACTGATCAGGTGACAAATAAACTCTTCTCGGGCTTCCAGTCAGGTATTGGTATTGATTTTAACCAATGATTCAATGACAAACTCTTGTCATCTTCCTCAGGGATGATGCCTGCGCATGTCTAGTCCAGTGCTATATACATCCCCATTGTCTGTCCCTCCTGATTGATTAGTCCTCATCCAATCAATTTCTGCTGTCCCACCTTATTCTTAATTGAATTCCAGTCCTTACTTAGAGCAAGACCTTCACCCATGTTAAAAAAAACTTTCTCTAGTTTTATTTCGATGGCTTCCTTCACCAGGTGGACCCAAAAGCCACTGCACTGCAATAGTTTTGACTTCAACGGCACATCTACGTCTACCCTTGACACAATTCCCTCTGACTCTGTCTTGAACGCTTGAGGATGAAGAATGCTCTGATGTTCTCTTTGATTACTTCTCACTGATCCATCAGGAATCCCAGGAGGAACTTTGCATTTCTCCAGCCTGCACAATCCCTTTTTAGTAACTCGATGTTTTCTGCAATCAGAATCCTCAACTGAAATTCCATGTCCCCCTCCCTGTCTTCTTTATTGACGCTGAAAAAGACAGCACTGAAAAAGGGTGACTTCTTGATTGCAGTCCCTGAGGGAATCATCAAATGCTCCTACCTGAAACCACTACAGTTGAAGTTTGCAGCCACAGAGACTGCAGGAAGTAACATTATTTCAACATAGTTAAGTGAACTAGGAATCTTAAGAACTGGCAGACTTGGGAATCCAGACCATTTAAGCAGCAAGTGGAGCAGCTGGAAGCTCAGGAAATATGTTTGATTGGGAGTACTCTGGGAGGTAAAACTGAAGCACAGGGTCTAAGGATACAAACCTCCAACCCCCACCACCTCCCTACCATTGTTTTGGCTAATATGCAGCCTCTGGAAAATAAAATTGAACAAGTAGTATCAAAGGAGCTTCAGAGGCTGTTGTGTACTTTGCTTAACAGAGACATGGCTCATTCCCAATGGATACAGCACTCTAAGCTTGAGAGCTTCACTATCCACTGCAGGGACCAGATGACAGCATCAGACAAACACAGAGTGACAGTGTTTGCTTCATGATGAACTCGTTGTGGTGGTTCAGGAAGCAATAGTCTTGCTCCCCTGATCTGGAAAACCTGGCAGTCAATTGTTGCCCATTTTACTTGCCGAGGGAGTTCTCTACCATAGTGGTGCACATTCCGCACCTGGCACACAGCAAGGTGGCATGGGAGGAGATGGCCACTGTGACATTGCACCTGATCTTTTCCCAACCATGATGGGGGACTTCAACCAGACCAGTTTGAAGAAGTCTCTGACCCACTACCATCAGCATTTCACCCGTGGAACCAGAGGAGGCAATATACTCGATCCTGTAACACCACCATCAAGAACACTCACTGTGCTATTCCGTGTCTGCTAGACCAAGCACCTGGCTGTAGTTTACCTCCTGGCATATATACAGAGTCTGAGGACCACAGCACCAGTGCTAAGAACTGCAAAGGTATGGTCAAAGGAGAGTTTATAGGATTGTTTTGAATCAGTGGACAGGATTATATTCAGGGATTCAACGTTCAACTATGCTACACGTATCACTGACTGCATTAAGATATGCATGAATCAGTGCGTACCTTCAAGAACACACTGAGTTTACCCAAACTGGAGGCCAAATTGAATCACTGAGGGCTAGATCTGTGGCATTCAAGACCAGCAATCCAGAATTCTACATGTAGCCTAGGTATTACTTACAGAAGGCTACTGTGAGAGTGAAAAGGCAATTCTGAGTAAAGCTAGAGACACAATCAGCTACATGACAGCTGTGCTAGGGTTTGCATACCATTACTTCCTCAAACAGCATAAATGGCTTTACTTTCTGATGAGCACAATGCCTTTTACGCTCTCTTTGAAAAGGAGAATAACACTACCCCTGTGCAAATCCCCACAGCATCTGATGATCACAAGATCTGTCTCAGAGGCCAATGTCAGAACATCCTTCAAGAGAGTGAACCCTCACGATACATCAGGCTCCAACGGACCTGTTTCTCTGTGTAGCATGTTTCTAGTACCTGGTCGGTACTGAACTTCAATTTCTCACTTCTGTTGTTGGAGGTTACCACCTGCTTCAAAATGTCAGCAATTATACCAACGTTGAAAATGAGCAGAGTGAGCTAGCTCAACATTATCTATCAGAATGAAGTGCTTCCAGAGGTCGGTCATGGCTTGAATTGACTCCTGTCTGAGCAAGGACCTGGACCCACTCTATTCCCCTACTGCTGCAACAGGTTCACAGTGGAATGAATGTGTAAGGCTTATCAGATCTAGTGGTTATCTGGATTGGTATTGGTAAAGCTGTGAAAGTAGCATAGAGGAAAAGATTCACAGTTGTGCTGAAAGTCTCCTTGATAAAATGCAACATCCTGTTAACTCTTGGGGATTCTTGGCCCCCGACAGCTCAAAGTGGAAAAGTATAAGAGACGGTATGAAGAACCTCAGGTCCACACATTAAGAACGCACAGGAGTTCTACATTGATGGCAGAAGAACCACCTCAGAGAGGAATTTCTTAGCATTGTTTTTTTTTCTGTAAATGGTCAAGTTTTGTTTTTATGTATTTCTGGCTACTAGATTGGGGAGTGTATGCAATGTGATGCACAAAAAGTAAGAATTGCTTATGGCAGGCAGAAATAATTCATAGTTTCTCTTTCCTGTCAAATATATATATATAAATTTCAATCAAGTAGTATTGCCCTCTTAGCTATTCAAAAATCCTTTTCTCCATCTTATGAGCAAGTATTTATCTAAATGAAGTGAATAAGCACTGTTCCTCCTGTGACAAGAACAAAGTTTGTTCTTTGTCTTATAGTGAATGTTTCTCTAAGTTTCAAATATGTGGAGTGGAAGTGTTCCTTGGCACCAAGACAGAAGTTAACCCCTGTTGTGTGTGCCAATCCTTTTACACGGAAACTGAATCTTCCAAATCACACGATGCCGAGGTAAGCAACCCTTCCTTGAAATACTTTTACATGATCCTACTTTCAACTTACCTATTTTTCCCAAAATTCCAGTTTTTCTCTCTGTTGTACTATCAAACCAGAGCATATCTAGACTAAAGGACTCTTTCAAGAGCGTTAAAAGCAACACTGCTTTCTTCTTCTTGCCCACCACTCCACCTCCACCACAATCTTTACCATATAATGTCTTTCAAACTCTCCTCCAGTGTTGTAGGGTACTAGAACCTTCACTTTCGCACACAAGTCTGAAAAATACATTTAAAATGCACTTCTTCTCTGGTACTATACTATTCCTTCAGAAATATAGAAAGAAATATCTCATTCCACCTTCAAGCAAACATTCTATGAGATGGTGGCTTCTATTGTTATGGATTTTTATTTACTCTAGTTTGTCACCTATCACACAATGGCAGATCATTTAAAAAATAAAGAGGAATGCTGTTACTAGAGCAGCACAGAGATCTTACTGATGAGTAAGCATGAAATCAGCATGGCCATCAGAAGATCTCATGAACATCAACTGGACCATCTACAGTGACAGGATTTGTGGAACAAAGAAAATGGATATTAACTCAATGACACAGAAAGGAGAGGCCCCGTGTGCCACCTAGGCACTAAGGGTTCAGACAATGACACAGAGAGGCAGCAAAAAAGATGGCGGATACAGGAAGCAGTGGTCCCAAAGTATAATGTCAAATAACATAGAAACATAGAAAACCTACAGCACAATACAGGCCCTTCGGCCCACAAAACTGTGCCAAACATGTCCCTACCTTAGAAATTACTAGGCTACCCATAGCCCTCTATTTTCCTAAGCTCCAAAAGTCTCTTAAAAGACCCTATCTTATCCGTCTCCACCACTGTTGCCGGCAGTCCATTCCACACACTCACCACTCCCTCGTAAAAAACTTACCCCTGGCATCTCCTCTGTACCTACTCCCAAGCACCTTAAACTTGTGCCCTCGTGTGGCAGCCATTTCAGCCCTGGGACAAAACCTCTGACTATCCACACAAAATGCCTCATCATCATTTTATACACCTCTATCAGGTCACCTCTCATCCTCCTGCTTTCATAAGGCATGCTCCCCAATTCAGGCAACATCCTTGGAAATCTCCTCTGCACTCTTTCTATGGTTTCCACTTCTTTCCTGTAGTGAGGGGACCAGAACTGAGCACAGTACTCCAAGTGGAGTCTGACCAGGGTTCATATAGCTGCAACTTCTCGGCTCCTAAATTCAAGCCCACGTTTGATGAAAGCCAATACACCGTATGCCTTCTTAACCACAGAGTCAACCTGCACAGCTGCTTTGAGTGTCCTATGGACTCGGACCCCAAGATCCCTCTGATCCTTCACACTGCCAAGAGTCTTACCATTAATACTATATTCTGCCATCATACTTGACCTATCAAAATGAACCACTTCACATTTATCTGGATTGAACTCCATCTGCCACTTCTCAGCCCAGTTTTGCATCCTATCAATGTCCCACTGCAACCTCTGACAGCCCTCTACACTATCCACAACGCCCCCAACTTTTGTGTCATCAGCATCCTAATCCATCCCTCCACTTCCTCATCCAGGTCATTTATAAAAATCACATGCCACAGAGATCAGTAGTAGGGTAAATTTGAATTCCTACAGGATTACGGCAAGAGTAATGCAGATCACATTTGGCTGTGGGCAACACAGGTGAAAAAGAGGAGCAGTTCCAATTTCACTGATATCGTTTAAATGGAGTTACTTGCAAAATAGAACACTGAATTACTCTGGGGATCGGAGAGAGGATGAAATAAGAAAGGGGTGGGAGTTATGTTGGTGTTGTGCAGAACTCTGGTCAGATTCAGTGTGGAGTACTGTGGTGAACTACATATACCTGTCTGGACACGCCCCTCTGCTGACTGCTCCTGTGGCTCCTCCCACAGACCCCTGTATAAAGGCGATTGGAGGCACTGCTCCTCCCTCAGTCTCCAGGATGTTGTGTGGTGGTCCCTTGCTGCTAATAGTGGTCTCTTGCAGCTAATAAAAGCCTATCGTTCGCCTCCCGTCTCCGAGAGTTATTGATGGTGCATCAAGTACTTCAATTCCAAGCCCTGGAATTCAAGAGAAATTCATTGGCCATTCAGGAAATTGAGGTAGTGGTGGGGTGGGGGGGGGGGGGGAGGGAAATAGAACAAGTGGTGGATACTTGCAGCCCAAATGATATGGGGGAGGGGGAGACAGATGGTTAAACGATTAGGATAAGTTACAAAGATTAGGCAGGGTTAGGCAGGGATAGACTCTTTCTTCTGGAATGGAAACTAAAACAAAGGGATTATTCTTCAAATCAAAGAGGTTCAAATTGCCAGAGCACTTCATACAAACCATCAGAGGAAATTAAAATTGGTAAGGTCCAATGCAGAATGATGTCTAAGGTCAGGGGTGACCAGACTTGGGAAGAATCACAAAAACAAAAGAATCAGGGAAGTTTGTGTTGAAGGACGAAAGAGTAGAGGGAGAAAGCCTGCAAGTGCCAGTTCAATCATTTTTCTCAAATTTGGTCAGTATATGTTTATTGGAGAGATCCGGGTTCCTTGGCAGTCAAAGAAGGAATTAAGGTTTGCTTAGGGAAGTTTACTTTGGGCAAGTAGAAGCAGGCTTCTATAGGAAGCCCTGAAGAAAGGTCTTGGCCCAAAACATCAACTGTCCGTTTATTTCCATAGATGCTGCCTCCAGCATTTTGTGTGTGTTTCTATTGGAGTAGCCTCTGGACAATGTGGGCCACTCCAGTACAAAGTAAAATTGGGGAAATAACATCTACATATTTCCAGAAATAAGGGTGATTAAAATGGACATTATGATCCACGGGTTTTCATTCACAATTATTTTCACTGAAATTAGGTTTACAGAGTGAATCAATCGCTGGAACAACCGTATCTAATCACGAAGCAACCATCTCCAAACAGTATAGCTGTGAGATTAAGCAATGCTGAGGCTGATGAGTAGGATAATGGCTGCTTCGATTTACTTTTTAACAGCTGAAGTACTCCCAAACTTCGAATGAAAATCACACGTTGAGATTCCTCTGCTCATAGGCATTGCTCTGCATTTTCATAATAGAGTCAAAGTTAAACCAACACAAGCTCTTTGGACATCTCATCCAAGCTGACCAAGATGTCTATCTAAACTTGTCCCATTTACCTATGTTTAGCTTATAATTTGCAAACCTTTTCCATCTCTGTACCTGTCCACCTGTCTGTTAAATATTTACTGTTAACTACACAGGGCATTGACTTAGTGCCAAAGCTTCATAAACAGTGGGAGATCTAGAGGGAGGGAGGAATAGAGAATGAAGATGCGTGGGGCAGGGAGGGAGGGGTGCGTGTGCGGGGGGAGAGGGAGGTTGTTTGTGCGGGGGAGGGAGAGGGTGTGTGTGCGGGGAGGGAGGGAGGGTGTGTGTGGGGGGGAGGGAGAGGGTGTATGTGGGGGTTCAGGGAGAGGGTGAGGAGAGAAAGATAGAAAAAATGATAGAAAGACAGGAAAATAGAAAGATGAATGAAAAAGCATAAGATGGATAGACAGAGGAAGATGGAGAGAAAAAGAGATTGTTACAGAGACAAAGAGAGAAAAATGTACCAAATTTCATTAAATTCTCCTAAAGCTGTGGATTTAAACCATGTTATAATAGTAGATTATACATTACACTTTGCATGAAACAGAATATGTAATTTAGAATCAACAGCAGATTAAAATTATGGAATTAGTTAGAAAACAAACAATAGACCAATCCCAGGCATTAAATTGGTGTACCACTGCTCCACTTACACTACTGCAAATATATTCTTCCTTCCAAAAGATCTGATCTGTAGATATTCCAGATATGCAGAGTGGCTGAGGAACAAAGGAAATTCCTGGAGACCGGGTGAGTCACACTTCAGCTGTAGAGAAATTGCTGGAAAATAAACTTATAGGGATAGGATATACGAACCTTTGGAAACTCAAGGCCTAATTGGGGAGAGCCAGTATGGCTTCATGTGTGGTAGGTTGTGCCTTACCAACTTGATTTGAGTTTTTTGACAAAGTGGTGAGAGAGAGATTGATGAGGGTAGGGCAGTGAATGTTGTCTGTTTGGATTTTAGTAAGGCGTTTGACAAAGTCCTTTATGGGAGGCTGATCAAGAAGAATAAGATGCATGGGGTTCATGGAGAATTGGCTGTTTGGATTCAGAACTAGCTTGTGTATATATGACAGAATGTAGTGGTCGAAGTGACTTATTTTTGGAGGTCTGTAATTAGTGGTGTTCTGCAGGGATCTGTATGGGACCTTTGCTGTTTGTGGTGTATATAAATAACTTGGATGAAAATGTAGATGGGTGGGTTAGTAAGTTTATGGGTGATACTGAGATTGGTGGTGCTGAGGATAGTGTAGAAGACTGGCAAAGAATACAGCGTGATATAGATCAGTTGCAGATACAGGATGTAGAAGCTTTGGAGAAGGTGCAAAAGAGGTTTACCAGGATGCTGCCTGGTTTAGAGGACATGTGCTATCACGAGAGGCTTGATGAACTTGGGTTGTTTTCTCCTGAGCACCAGAGGCTGAGGGGAGATCTGAAAGAGGTTTACAAGATTATGAGAGCCATAGACAGAGCGGACAGAGAATATTTTTCCCAGGGTTGAAATGTCTAATACCAGAGGGCATGCATTGAAGGTAAGAGGGGGTTGTGAGGGGCAAATTTTAAGTGGTGTATGTCTGGAATGCAGGTAAGCTTCCAATGATTTTTGTTCTCAATGATTCCCAAGGCCATTATTTCCAATCTATCACAAAATATCTGCTTTTCTAGTTTTCCTGCCTAAGTGGGTAAACTCATATTACTGATCAAGATCAAGCCTCTTTACATTTAGCTTTGGAACTGCACAGGAGAATTGGTCACAAAGTTTGTTTGCTGTATATGTTCCTACGGGCAGAGTGAAAAGCCAAAACTGATCCTGGGTGCACACCACAAGGGAAAAACTGGAAATTTACAACTGATTAGACTATGATACTTAATCAAATTAAATCTTTATTATAAGCTTGGGGCATCAAATATAACTTTGACTGTTATCAAATAAAACACCACTGGGAGATATTTGTAAATACTAAACTGATGTTTGAATTTTAAATTATCTAGATTATCTTGGTTGTTTAGTTAATTAATGATCAGTTCACTTTTAATGCAATCATATATACTTAATATTTTTCTTCTTTCATGACATTGCAAATTAATGCTGTGTTTGCATCTAACAGTCTTGGATGTTTTATAGTGATTACTTCATGATTGTAAAAAGGTCGCAAGATCCTGCTCTGCAGACTAGTCTTGACTAACAATAAAGATCTTTCTTCTCATGTTAACTGAGGTATCATACTTCAAATCCTTAACATAAGTATCAAGCTGTAATCCAATTTTCCAGTCAGTGGTGAAGAAAGGAAAA
Organism: Hemitrygon akajei; assembly: GCF_048418815.1. Lineage (NCBI taxonomy): Eukaryota > Metazoa > Chordata > Chondrichthyes > Myliobatiformes > Dasyatidae > Hemitrygon > Hemitrygon akajei. The sequence goes on from NC_133129.1 coordinate 133,073,516, forward strand.
TTTATCTAATGCAATACAACCTGTACTTGCTTAATAATGACATTATAAATATATATCTTTACCTCTCCCCTCCATCTTTGCTTTCCACAGAGATTTCTCCCTCTGAGATTCCCCTGTCCATTTTCTATAGCCACTCTCCTCTCCTATCTGATTCCTTCTTCTCCAGCCCATGACCTTTCCCATCCACCTGACTTCACCTATCACCTTTCCAGCTAGCCCCCTCCCCCTCCCCCTCCACCTTTTTATTCTGGCATCTTCCCCTTTCCCTTCCAGTCCTGAAGAAGAGTCTCAACCCGAAACGTTGACTATCTATTCACTTCCATAGATGCTGCTTGACCTGCTGAGTTCCTTCAGCATTTTGTGTGTGTTATTTTAAATACAATATTATTTATATATTGTGCCAAAATATATATGAATAGCAATTTCTTCCGATATTTACAGTTATCGCCAGTAATGCTCAGCAGAGCCGCATAGGGTACTGTAATGTCACTTGCCATTTGCAGAACACCAACGTAAGCCATGAGGTAGCCATTGTCCTCTGCTTCCAGTTTGAAATAATCCATACCAACAACCGAAAACATACTCTGGAATACTCCTGCAACAGACAAGGATAGTCAGATCATGCAAGATTCTACAATGTTTTTTTAACAAGCTTTGCATAATATAATCAAATTGAACAAGTCCTCTATTTAATCAAAGTGTGAAATTGGAGGCAGTTCTTAAGCTTATGTTAACTAAATAATTTTTGACTGATTTAACAGGGAGTTTGTATGCCACCAACATAGATGCTTAATCACAAATTGTTACTGTAAAACACAAGAGATAGGTAACAGGCATGAATTAATTTAAAATTTTTACATTGATCACTGTTCTGGGGCTTGAGAATGAACTTGGCAAGTTTACAAGCTCCTACTTTTATTTATCTATCACACCTAGTTTTCAGTATGCAAAATGAATGTGAACTAGGAATAGCACTATTTTCCCTCCAAATATACTTCATAACACTTTTCAAATTAATTCAGTAATTTTGTATGTCATCTTTTGTGATACAAGAGGTATTTGCTCACAAAATTTACATTCTATCTATCAGCAAGACTGTGATCCCCCACATGAGTAATAAGTTGGAGAGGCTTCTTCACACAGGCTCCAATCCCTCAACCCGTGGGTGGCTGAAGGGCCCCAAATTGTCTGCAGCCTCTGTAGCAGCTGCATCATGCTTCAATGGAAAATAATAGCACCAATTATTTAGGTTGAAACGCCTATCTGTAGAAGTGAAAATGAATTGATCTTATTCTTGTGGGATGACAAGTCATTCCACACACAGATGAATCATAGGCTAGATCCAGTCTCAGGTTAGATGATCAGTGTGATCATCCTAGGAAAATAGAAAATATGACTCAATTTCCCGCTCTTGATCACTATCCCTTGAGCCTTTGCGTGTATACTAATGTCAATGAGGGCAGGTTAGGCGAGCACTCATTTTTCAGACTCACTATAACTTTGGGCATGATAAAGAGGAGGAATAGAATGAGGATAAGTTAATAGAAGATTATCATGAGGATTTTTTGGGGTTTCCAGCATTTAGTAAGGATATTCCCTTTAACATTTAAGAGGCACTTAGACACATGAACAGGAAAGGAAAGGGGGACTATGTGGAGGTGGATGAGATCAGTTTAACTAGGCATCCTGTTCACACAGACCTGGTGGGCCAGCAAGCCTATTCCAGTGCTGCTCCACGTCAGGCTATTGCTGCTGTCTACTATGCCAGTAAACCGAGAAACTGCAAACTATGAGGCACTGTAGCTATTTAAATGTAATAAATTTGGATCTAAAGATGAAATATTTAGAAATTGAAGATTAGCTTTACTTGTCATATGTATGTTGAAACGTATAGTGAAATGTGTACTTGCATCAGATAAAATCAGCTTGGAAGCCCACAACTCACTAACCTTAACCATACATCTTTGGAATGTAGGAGGAAACCGGAGCACCCGGAGGAAACCCATGCGGTCTCAGGGAGAAGGTACAAACTTGTTACAGACAGTGGTGGAACTGAACCCCGATCTTATAGCTGGCACTGCAAAGTGTTACGCTAACTGACTTGCAATCTTAAAGGACTGCACTGAGGCCACACAAAATTTGCTAATGGCACTTCCCAAACAGAATTGCAAATACTAACAAGCAAGAAAAATGCAAGTTTTTTGACATTTCTTTACTTCTTATAACATTTTCATCTTTGCGTTTCAAAGGTCTTGAATGTGAACTGCAGCACAATTATCACTGCTCCAGTAAACTCAGAGATTTACCCTTTGCTCTTTTAATTTCAAAACTAAACTTTGTTCATAATAATAAAAAAATACAAAGAAAGTAACAGTGCAAAACTTCTGCATTCATAGTCAAAACATTCAGCAGTAAACTCCTTTTAAAAGCAAAAGTAAAACCCGGAGCACCATAGCCACTTATGTGGCCTCCCAAGGGTGCATACACTTTCACTGTTAGAGGTGCTTCCCCACCCAACTCAGCTCTTCCTTCTGCGGTGCCTAGAACGTGGTCCGTCCACAGAGCCTTGGCATTGGCTACACTGAGCTTCAGTGCATCTCTCATCAGCATGTACTACCGCAGCCTGGAATATGGTAGTTAGCAGTATTCCCTTACAGACATCCTGCAGTGCAGGAGGACCAACAAGTTTTTGGCAGATCAAAGGGCATCTTTCACTGAGCTGATGACCTTCCAGAAGCACTTGATAGCTGTCTCAGTGTGTGACCTTGGATACAACCCGTAGTTCAGAGAGTCTTCTGTTACACAGCTGTTGGGGATGAACTGAGTCAGGGACCCTTGCGTCCTCCTTCACACCATTTTACCAACTCCAGTGTGCAGAGAGATGGGTGACTATTCCTTGTGCAAATCTACACTGTAAGGACTGGAAGTGTGCTAACACCACTGATCTTATCAGACCGTCCTTTGCCATTTACATCTCCTCACATCACCAAAACTAGCAAACGTGCTATTTTTATTGCTCTTAGACCTGCAAGAATAAGTAACATATTATATTAGGCAAGGTTTCTAACCACGCTAACCCCACAGCTAAATCTGCTATGCAACAAGATGAAAATTATTTAATTACATAATAACTAAGCAGATAATCTGTGTCGTCACACAGATTATCTCAATCTTTAGCTAAAATCTCCCCCAACCATTCATCGAGAGATACACCATGGAAATAGGACCTTCAGCCCATCAGGTTTTTGCTGACCATTCCTCTAATGGTTACAAGTGCTGAACTATTGCTTTGCTGAATGCCAGATCATTGTATATTTTCCAGGTTGTAAATGTAATAATCTGGTATAAAGCAGGAACCACATTAAGTGCAGTTTTCTGGTTGTTGCATTAGTTGCAATTTGGAGGTGCCATATCTCGAAAGTATGCAAAGGGACTGGGGTGACTGTTCTAAGTGGACAATGAGCTAAGTGTCAAGAGTGCAGTTTTTATCTTTTAACAACAAACACAGAATTCTGGAGGAACTCAGCAGCTCAGGCAGCATCTACGGAAAGGAATAAACTGTCGACATCTGGGGCTGAGACTGGAAAGGAAGGAGGAAGAAGCCAGAATAAGAAGGGGTAGGAGTACAAGCTAGAAGGTGAAAAGTGAAGCCAGATGGAAGGGAAGACAGGTGGGTGGGGGAGGAGGGAGGGTACTGTGAGAAGCTGGGAGGTGATAGGTAGAAAAGGTAAAGGGCTGAAGAAGGATCCTGATAGGAGAGGAGAGTGGACCATGGGAGAAAGGGCAGGGGAAGGGGCACCAGAGGGAGGTGATGGGAAGGTGAAGAGAATGGGTAAGAGGGGAACCAGAATGGGAAATGGAAAAGTGAGGAGGGGAAGAAATAGCCGGAGGTTAGAGAAATTGATGCTCATGTTCTCAGGTTGGAAGCTACCCAGATGGGACATGAGATGTTTCTCCAACTGAGTGTTGTCTTATCTTGGCAGTACAGGAGGCCATGGACCAACAAGTAGGAATGAGAATGTGAAGTAGAATTAATACGGGTGGCCACTGGGAAAGCCCACCTTTTGTGGCAAACAGAGCAAAGATGCTTGATGAAGCGTCTCCCAATCTATATCAGGTCTCTCCAATGTACAGGAGGCCATACCAGATACATAGACAAACTGGCAGACTCACAAGTGATGTGTCAAAACTCACCTGGAAGGCACCTAGACAGCCTGTTTGGGCGGGCCACATTGCTCACATGCCTGACATCAAACTTTTGAAACAAGCACTCCATGCTCTGTGAGAAATTTCTAGCTTGACTGAGAAATTGCTTTAAAGGCATTCTCAGAATGTTTGATAAAAATAACAACATTCCTATCGACTTGTAGGAATCCCTTGCTCATGAGGGCTCAAAGTGGAGAATGGCACATTGAGTCTCTTCAATAGGAGCACATCTGAAAAATGTGCTGGTCTAGAAGACAGGTGGCAAAAGAATCACAGAGGCGATAATGAGAATGGGAGAAAGAGTAAGACCATAAGACATAGGAGCAGAATCATGCCATTTGGCCCATCGAGTCTGCTCTACTATTCCATCATGGCTGATTTATTATCCCTCTCAACCTCACAAGTAGCATTTACGCAGGATAATAAGGAGAGACGTAATTGCTTTGCCAGGAGCTAACATGGACCTGATGGACCAAATTGTTTCCTACTAGTTAGTCAATAAGTAGTACTTGGGAAGGTATACTAGTTGTGCTGCTCTAATGGTGGTTGAATGGCTTCTGACTAATATTTCATTTGATCATGCTCTGATTCGATGAATTAAAAACTTCAATATTTGATTTACTGTCCCTTTTCCAAACTGCTTAGGAAATCTGTCATATTTCTCCCACGTACTTCTGCACTTCAAAAATGCCTATTTATATAAATCTTTATTAATTTTTAACCAGTAAATGCTGCCTCAAATCTGTTTATTTTTACATATTATATTTGGCTGTGCCAATCATTTTCCTTCTTTCTGTGAAGTAAACATTCTGTCCACTGCTGCAAATAGCTGCCCAAGTCCTGCATTCATCTGCAAATTTCTTTTTGTTGAATTTACCATGTTCTTTATCTCAATTCTCACAGATTCAAGCCACACTTTACAAGGTTCCTAATCTGATGTCAGCCAACCCAACTCCTGATGTTACAGACAAATCTGTTAAATCAAACTTTCTGATTAAAAACATTGCCTAACACCATCAACCCAGGGACAGTAGGACACAGATACACCATTCCTCATCTTAGCACCAACACGCAAATGTTTGGGCTTACATATATCACTTATTTGAAGTAATGAACAGAAATAGCTGAGCTTTGTCCTTGAGAAGGGAGAAACAAAGAACTATAATATGATTAGCATTTTTAAAACAGCATGTGGTAATTTATTTCACATAGATCTGTCTGTTATATATACATACAAATATGAAGTAATTTACCTATTGGAAGAACAGAGACAATAATAATAAATTGCATTGAGCAAAAACTTACCCAGCAGCTATCTCTTTCATATTCAAAGAGGTAATGAAAGGTGACTTACCCATTGGCAGTCCAGTGATGGCTTTAACAACAAGTATTTCTGCGGCTCCAGGGATGCTCAACAGTTTGATGATTTTTTTCACATTGAAGACGCTCTTACTGGAAGCCATTTCTAGAAATGAAATAAGCATATCACTGCTCACCGATTTGTATGCTCTGTGTTTCACACAAATGCTCTCACTCGTGTATTTTTTTTAGACAGACAGACAGACATACTTTATTGATCCCGAGGGAAATTGGGTTTCGTTACAGCTGCACCAACCAAGAATAGTGAAGAAATATAGCAATATAAAACCATAAATAATTAAATAATAAGTTAATCATGCCAAGTGGAAATAAGTCCAGGACCAGCCTATTGGCTCAGGGTGTCTGACACTCTGAGGGAGGAGTTGTAAAGTTTGATGGCCACAGGTAGGAATGACTTCCTATGACGCTCAGTGTTACAACTCGGTGGAATGAGTCTCTGGCTGAATCTTATCCTTTGGTTGATTTCCTCTTTTTCATCTCTATCAGCAAAATCTATTGAGTAAATTTAAGATATTTTATTCTATGTCCTTTAACGTCTTCACCCACAAATGCTCTGGGAGAGTTGCCAATGGCTTTATTAGATATGCTGCTGGAATATTAGGGAGAGCAGGATCTCAGATACATCTTTTCCATATAATCTCTCTGAATGAAACTATCAAAGCAATGCAAATTTGTAAATGTGCCTCTTGGGACTGGACTGACAATGCCCAAATTCCCTTGGTGAACAAAGCAGCCATTTGAAAGCAGTATTTTATATCACCTCACAGTACTCATCTGCTCACATTCCTGCACAAGAATCATTCACACTGTTGCTTATTAATATTTTTAAAAAATGACTTCTCCAGTGATTTGGTACATAAAAGTGCTGACATAGTACTGAGCTATACAAACTACATTATAGCAGGAAAAGACCATACATGCTCTGAAGTTACTCTGCTATCAAGTATATTATGCTGATCTGTAACACCTCTTATAACTCATCTTTGTGCACTATCCCTTAAAAGCTTTATTTAACAAATATCTGCCAACTTCAGTTTAAGGATATGTGGTATGTCATGCAAATTTCTATATACGCGTCGTGGGGAGTATTCTAGCTGGCTGCACCACTGTCTGGTATGGAGAGGCCACTGCACAGGATTAGAAGCAGCTACAGAAAGTTGTAAACTCTGCCAGCTCCACAACAGGCTAAGCTTCTCCAGCATCGAAGATACCTTCAAAAGGCAATGCCTCAAAAAGGTGTCATCCATCATTAAGGTCGCCCATTACCCAGCATATTCCTCTTCTCATTGAGGAGGTGGTACAGGAGCCTGAAGACCCACACTCAACACTTTAGGAAGAGCTTCTTCCTCTCTATTATCAGATTTCTGAATGAACAATGAACCATCTACACTACCTCATTATCCATTCTTCTGATTTTGCTCTCTTTTTGCACTACTTAATTAAGTTTATAAGATATATTTTTTGGAATTTATAGTTGTTTTATTATTATGTATTACAATGTACTGCTGCTGCAAAAAAACAAATTTCACGACATATCCCAGTGATATTGAACTTAATTCTGATTCAGATTCTGAAAAGTTTCAGTTTACTCAGCATCCACCATTTGGGAGAGATTTTCATCCCTTTCTCTGCTGGGGTCACTGATCCAAATCAAAGGATCATTGCATTTGACCTCGGTATAGCTTAGGGGTGGAAAGAAAAATTGGACAGTAATCATATCTTTGGCTGCACCAATCAACATCTTTGGACAGTTCCTGAGGATGGATGCTGACAAGTACAGCCTTGGCAGAGGTTGAATGCTGCATATCTTGTTTCAATAGACCTCCACGATAGAGTACATAGGAAAAATGTTTACTCTGGCAAGTGGGTTGATAACCAAACGTTAAAAGTTTAAAATAAACGGCAAAAATATTAGAACGGAAATAAATTTTTTTCCCACAGAGGGCGTTGTCAGAAGCTGGAATGTACTACCTAACACGATGTTGGAACTGAATTCCAGAGGAGCTTTCTAATGGCAACTGGACACATATTAAGTGTATGAATTTGCAAGAATATGGGGATGAAATAGGGACTGGAATTAAATTTAATACCTCTTTTAAAGAGGCAGCACAGATATGACTGGTCAAATGGATTTCCATAACATCCAACGATTTGATGCAATGTCTAAGACATCTGATGCACGTGAAGTCAAAATTTTCTGGTCAGGAAGACTAAGGCAAGAAAAGTTTAAGCCATAAAACATTGTACAGAACAGAAGCAGGACAGGTTATCACAAGATCTGCTGGTCATGGCTGGACTGTGCTGAGACACACATAAACCTCAACTGACCTGGTTTGTTTTTTTGTCTCACAGATTTGGTATCTTCCGGTATATATTTCATCACTACAATGCTGTTCAGAACAGATCCTGCTGCTGCAACGTAGGCTGCAAACGACTCCCTGAAGGAGGTAACAGATGTTAAATCAATAATGTGGGCTTATAAATTTGCATTCTACACCTGTCATTAATTAAACATCAAGCAAAGCATCTATCAAGATTGGTTAGAACATTATGTGCGAAAGGACCTTTGATCCATTGTTTCTTGCAACCGAGGATTCAATTTATGTTTTTTTGTCTTCATGACAACTCAGAAGGTGAATGTGATCTGAAGACAAAATATATTACTTGTACATTTTACGCTCTTGTGTTAAGGCAATTGCGTTAACGCAAATGCAATATAAAGGTTAACCAGGAGTCTCTGGTTTTTAAAATAATAGATTTAAACCTCCAGTTCAGAGTTCAATGTCGAGTACACAACTAAATGAATTTGCTTGCTTCAATGTCTTATCATGTGCTACGACCACAGCAGTACTGATTCCACAGAAACATCTAGGTATGTGACAGGTGAGAATACACAAAAATTTGAATGTTTCATTTTATTTGGTTGTACTATTTGCTGAAACACGTTCTATGCTCACACACATAACTCTTACTTAGGTAAGTTATTGAAAGGCTGTTGCTAACTATGAACTTGTACACCAGTGTAAGTCAATATTTTACTGACAACCCAGAAAGAGGGGAAACAGAGAAGCCTTATTAATTATGACTGGTTTGGATATGGCAAATAAAGAGAAGTAGTTCCCATTAGCAAATGGTTCAACCACAGATATAAAGTTTTGAGCAAAATATTTTGAGGATGTGAATATTTCTTTTTGTACAGTGACGAGCTATGAATTTGAACTCTCTATCTATTAGGGTGGTAGAAACAGAATCAATCAGAGCTTTCAGCGGGAACTGGGTTAACACTTGTATGCTTATGTGCAATAACAGGAAATATGCAAAGAACAGGGACTGAAGGCTTGGCACTAGTTGGAGCCAACACAGACTCATTGGCCAAATGGTCTTCTGCTGTGCTGTAATAATTCAATACAGGGACTGCCTTGAGCTTGATCGCAGCTCTTGGGTGCTTCTACTAAAGAAAGAATGTACAAGGTTATGCTGAAAGAAGCAAGATCATATACTTCTCTCACCTGCAGGTTAAGAATCAAAAGGCAGTCCATGTTCTGGAGAGGTTCTGGATACTAGTATGTGTTGCCATTGGCTGCCCAATGATGGCTGGCTTACCTCTTCACAGGGTGAGTGTATGGAAGCACACTCAATCTCACGCCGTGACTATTTCAGCAACACCTTGTCCAACAAAGAATGTGTGGTTTACAAATCACTTGGGTGGAGTTTATGTGCATATGAGAGAAAAGAAGGACATAAATGGGAAAATGTGATTCATTGGGAATGTTCAGAGAGCTGCCACACATTTTCAATGGGCCCAATGACCTCTGTCTCTGTGTGGATGAGTATGCAAAATGAATGGTTGAACATTTTACAGTGTAGAATTCATTGTGAGATGTGGGTATGTATTGATTGCTGAACATGAGGGTGTGATAGACTAAATAGCCAAGTATGACTCGCTTGGATAGCAACCATCAGGAGGTGAGTGATATGGGTGTGGTGAATTGAACAGTGCCTGAAGCTAAAAGTACTCAGGGAAATATAATGCATTTGTAAATGTACTTGCTGACCTTGACCACTTGTGCACTCCACAACCATTTTACAGCATCCACTGATCACTTGGAATTAACTGCTTACATTGATCTTTGGTCTCCACTGCCTTCTGACCAGGTATCTGGAGATGAAGTGGATGGCTGCTGGAGAAGTGTGATGTGAGCAGTAGGATACTGTTATTGATGGCTCCGTTAATGCTATTGGTTATACCTTCATTAGAAGGCCTGCTAATGATAGTCCGTATCATCTCTTCACTGGGATTAGCATATGTAAGCACATCCTTTTCCATGGTATGGCCATCATGTCGTATCTGATGATACAGGACTTCTCTCCACCTTACATCTGCTCAACCAAGGTTCATCATACAGCTTCAAATGATGCTAGCCTTTCATTACACTAGCTCTCCTCTACAATCTAGCTAACAACACTAGCTGAATGTGACTGTCATCCAGACAGAATTAGCTACACTACATTCAAAGGGCAGGGTTAGCTGTAGATCAACACCCCTTCAATCACTTTCTGTTAAATTTAACCACCTCTCTGATTTTAGAGCAGTCAGATAACGGCATGGGACAGTTTATACAGTACTTCACCTTCTCTTTTGAAGGCACCAACTCTGCTGGAGTTCATTTCCAGCAGATGTACTTAGGCAGTGTTTATTTATCACAGCCCTCTCTGGAGAGTAGTATCAGTAGATATTATAATTGCGAATACCACCAAGTCAAGTTAAATCCCATCCTCTTCTATTGACTGTAATTTTCAGTGTAGATCACTGAACATTATCTAGGGGTGGGGCGCTGATTAATGACATCTGGTTATGCCTGGTTAATTATAAATACTACTTTTTCGAGTCTGTAATTATATCTCTGCTCACCCCAGGGTCACTGAAATCTTTGTAACTCCTCAAGTCAATTCAGAACAAAGACAGAATGCTGGAAGAACTCAATAGGTCAACCAGCATCAACGTTTGGGGTTGAGAACCCGCAAAAGGACTGAGAGGGTAACTGGAATTATTGCCAATATATAGTAAGTTAATGGGATAGAGTCTGACAGGTAATAGGTGGAGACAGGTGTGGAGGGGATGATAGGTTGATGGTACCAGGTTTTGGGGGGGGGGGGGTGCGTGAGGTCTCTACTATAGCTGTTTCCACTCTTTCTTCTGAAGATGCCATCCCCCTTTTCTCAATTTCTCCAAGTAGGTTATCTGTTCTCAAGATGAGATCTTCTACTCTAGGGTTTTTGAACTGTCCTGAGAGCATGGCTTTAATCAATGGAGCCCTCACCTGTATTTTCTTCACTTCCAGCACATCTGTTTTCACTACCCTCTCCCCAGCAAAACAGCAGTAGAACTCCCTTGGTGCTCGCTTTTCACCCCACCAGGCTCCACATCCAAAACATCATCTTTTGCCACTTCTGCTAGCTCCAGTGCAATCCCATCACCAGTCACATCTCCCCCCCTTCCCCTTTCTGTGGGGATCACTCTCAGGTCTACTCATTCCTCCCCAATCCTTTCTCTTTCTCTCAGTATTTTCCCTTAATACACCAGTTCTCCCATGTCATTCCTCACCAACTATCCAGGGACAATAAATAGCTCTTCCAGGTGTGATGAGGGAGAGTGCACTTTTTCAAACCTTGTGTTTGTCATGTGGCCTCCTCCACATTGGTGAAATCAAGCATAGACTAGGCAGAGCACCAGGTCCACACTGTCCATCTTGAACTTCTGGTTGACGTTATTTTGACTATCCTTCCCACTCTGACACAGACTTGTCTGTCCTTGGCGTTCTCCATTGCCATGGAAAGGTCAAGGCAAATTAGAAGAACAGCATCTCATAATCTGTTTTGGTAGCTTACAACTCAAGCAATAAATATAACATTTTCAATTTCAGGAAAGCCTGTCTTCACTTACACAAGCTTGCCTATCCACATTGTTTTCTTCTCCCTTTGTTCACCCTTCGCATCCCCTCCCCCACCTAGCTCCATCTGCTCATCATCCCCTTCTCACAATCGTTCCACCTATCACCTACCTACACTGTCCCATACCCCTCTCTCTATCTGCTTTTACCTACCAGCCTCTATCTGCCACACCTACATAGTACTACATACTAGCAATCTTTTCTGCTCCCTCTCAGCCTTGATGCAGGGTCAAATTACATCTCCACAAATGATGCTTGACCTGCTGAGCTCTTCCAGAATTCTGTTTTTTTTTCTGGATTTCGGCACCTACATTATCTTCTGTCCTTAGGAATTCAGTATAACTCCATGCAGAAACACAAGAGTTTCTGCACCTTCTCAAAAATGAGGAACACAGTACACTATAACTCTTTTTTAAGTTGTAATAGAAGCCCATGTGTAATAATCCAAAAAAAAAACTTGGGAAAGAAAGATATACAATTTAACATTAAGATAATTAAAGATGCGATTTTTTAAAGAAAGAAGAATTACATTTGTATAGAGAGATGTCAAAGATGTACTTGTTGTAAGGTAAGTTGCTGTCAATTAATTATTTTGTTAAATGTGGTAGGCAAATGCAGAAAATATTGATACACAGCAAAGTTCAACAAACAAGTGAGAAAAATGACCAAATGACAGTGGCTTTGGCACTCAAGTTAGCGACTTTTCCATTCTGAAAACAGCGCTCAAAATGAAATTTATGGCAAAGTTCCATCAGAAGTTGCATTTTTAATTGACTGCATGTTGCACCTCTCACCTGCACTTACAGTGGTTCTCACAAACTTATGGGTGCTCTGAATAATCACTCTGTTTAATTGTCTCTTCACCCATGACTGGTTATGAACCTACAGAAATCACCTTCTGAAATTTGATGAAAGCCGAACTCTTAGCCACTCTTGCTCTTTGCTATTTGAGTTTGCTTACCACATACTGAACTGCTGGGAACCAAATGCATGATTCTATGCAACTTGATCAGAAATATTGCTCTTTGCTTCCCATCCACTGCTGCCAGCACTCTCCAAGATTGTTCCTCTACAGCTTAATCACTTAGTTACACAGAAAAACTGGTAAACGTATTGATTGTAAGACAAAGCATAGTTTTAGTTCATTACTTATTCAACAACAGTGCATCTCCCTTTAAGACACTCAATATAGGTGTCTTGCCCAATTGCTGGCGTGAAAAGTTGATAGCAGATGTTCCAATAGATCATTGTATTCACTACCTATCAGGATTTAAATTAGTTACATCAATTCAGAGAGCAACAAAAAAGTATCTCCTTTCAATAACCACTTCTGTAGATTTCTACTGCCAATCACTCATTTCTCATATTATCATTCCCTTAGTAACATCAAGTGCAGGGATTATAGCTCAAAATGATCCCTGAAAAATAAATGGAAATATTTTAAATATTTAGCATTTTGTCATCAGAATTTTCAACAATATTTGCAACTTCTCTGTTTTCCGTTCTTCTCTAGCCTTGCTTATCGTGGTAGCAATAAAAATATTTTATTGTTCTGTTTTCTGCTTCTGTATTTAATAGCCAAGAATTTTCATGTCATGAGTTTTTTCAAATGAGTATGAGAAAAACGTTGGCATGGAAGATGCTCAGTAGAATTGAAAGAACTATGAAAGTTGTCTGTATATTTTAAGCTATATTATTGCTTGTATTATTGAAAATTTGATTTTCTTTTGTTCCTGTTTCTTTGGTTTGATACCAAAAATTAGGACATTCGTCACTAAGAAATTTTCAGAAAAAGTGATTTACAATAAATAATGGTGACCAATATATTAACTTTCAAACAGAGAAAGCAGAAACTCATCCATATATTTTGATAAAGTAAGATTTAGACCAACTGCATATAATCATAATAAGTTTATTGAGAAGTCACTTGCTTCACCAGTCCTCCTCTTCCCAAGGTGGAACAGGCCACTACCAGTTTCTGAGTTTTATGTAAAGAAAGTTTACTTGGGCATGGTATCAGCAAGATTCTCCAGCAAGCAATGACAGAGGAAACATATGAGAGAAGAATAATTTTATTTTCTGAAGAAGTTATATTCAGGAAGGAAACATCAGGCGTAGGAGGATTTTTTAAAATATCAAAACACCACACGTAGGGTAAACAGTTCATTTTGCCAGTTTCCTACCATTTAAAAATACTCCTGCTGTTTAGTGTGCAAGTGCCAGGAAGTGGTTTGATATTGACATTAACCTCCTGCAGCTAATTATGTGCAGGCTAAGCACAGCATTACATGTTCAGGATATACCACTTCCACCCCCCACCTCCCAGCTTCCACAAACCTGACAACAAGCCATTAGCCATCTGACACAGTGCAAGTCCAAACAAACATAGAATGAACTATGAGTTGCTCAGCAGTCAAAAACAACTGTGACTCCTATCCTAATACCTCCAATGCCACAAGCACATCACATGGTGCAAATATAAACCATATCTAAAATTAACTGTATTTTGAACACAAACAAGTTATGTTTTCATTCAATTGTACTTATGCCTGCCTGTGCCATTTCAAATTAATCCACATATTTCATGCTTCCCTGGTAAGGTTTTTAGCACAGATTGAGATCATACACTATACCAGTCTCTGTCAAGTGTTTATCACAGCCATCCAAAACTAATACTACTTCTCATTTTCCCACAGTTCTGTATTTTCCAACAGTTTAAATAATTATCCACTTTTTCTTAAAAAAAAAGATGCAATATCCCTGCCTCATTCAGTCCAAATCAAAGAATTCAATGTTCCAAATCTCTGAATAAATATTTATGTGATCTGCACATCTTTAATAAGAACCTTCAACCAATGACACCTATCATTCTTTCCACATGGAAGGGAATCACTATGATTCTAAAATTCTCCTTTAAGCTTCTTCTGAGCTGATTTTTAGTCACAACATCTCACCCAACAACAACTTTTCATCTCTAGTAGCCACGTGACGAATCTAAAGTGTACACTTTCTAGAGTTCTTAAGGTCCTTCACATTGTCTATTACCTTACAAAAATTTATCTTCTCCTATTTGTTTTAATTTTGTGTGCTCCTAGTTATAAAATATAACATGCTTTTAATCTGTCCTTACTCTTTCAAGAAACTTCCTTCTTCATCCTCTCTTGTATCTTTATATCTAAATATATTATATCTGTTGTAGATACACATTATATCTAAATTCCAAGCCCTTTAACACAAAATACATGACCACATATCGCTGCATTCTTGAAGTACTGCATTGATTTTCACTCCCAAGCTTTTCCCAAGTATCATCTCAGCTCTAAGTTTTTAATTCCTTTTCTCATTACAGTACTGAATAAGCATTATCTCACCTAATGTCATCTGCAAATTTTGATCTACAAAGAGGAAAATTTGGAAACAAAATGGATACAGTAGTGAATGTCATAATGATGGTGGGGAGCTGCCTCCACCTCTTCCAGGAGGAATGCCACAGAACCTAACTACATCAGCCGACAGGTCTTATAAAATATAAATGAGCATACTTTGATATACAGTATGTTGCACTTCTCAGCGCTCAACTGAGCACAACCACAGCATCAGCAGCTTGTTCATTTGAGGAGGAGCTAACCGGACAGTACAATATTATTGAGCCAGGAAGAAGTGCTTTACCTGTTTCAACAAAAATAACCTAGGCTATTTCCTATCTCTGTCCTCCCACTCCCATCCAGTACAATCTCTCAGCCTTCCAGGTTGAGCATTCAGTGCTCCAAGGTTATTCTCATCAAATCCAATGGTCCTACATTACTAAGTAATGTAAGTAAGTCTGCAGATGATCTGAAGACTGGTGGTGTTGTGGATAGTATAAAAGATTGGCAAAGAATACAACTGGATATAGATCTGTTGCAGATATAGGCAGAGACCTTGGTAGGTCAAATGTAAAGACAAGACCTTTAACAGTGTTGGATAAACAGAGGGATCTTGGGGTCCAAGTTCAAAGCTCCCTAAAAGTACCCAGACAGGTTAATAGGTGGTTAAAATGGCATATGGCATGCTTGGATTTATTAGCTGAGCCACTGAGTTCAGAAGTCAGGAAGTTATGTTACAGCTTTATAACACACTATTTAAGCCACCTCTGGAGTACTGCATACAGTTCTGGTTGCCTCATTATAGGAAGGACGTCGAGGCTTTGGAGAGGGTGCATAAAAAGTTTAACAGAATGTTGCCTGGATTAAATGCTACGTGCTATAACAAGAGGTTGGACAAATTTGAGTTGTTTTCTCTTGAATGGTGGAGGGAAGATCTGATATAGATTTATAAGATTATAAGAGGCATAGACAGAGTAGCCAGACAGTATCTTTTTCCCAGGCGTTAAGCGTCTAATGCTAGAGGTTATGCATTCAAGGTGGGAGGGGGTAATTTCAAAGGATACATGAGCGCTTTTTTATTTTACACAGAGAGCGGTAGAGCTGGAATGCACTGCCTGGGATTGGTGGTAGAGGAAAATCAAAACAGCATTGTGTAGGTAAAAGGAAGTTAGTTTAGTTAGCCACTTGATTACCAATTTGATTGGTTTGGCCCTAGGTTATGGACCACAGGGCCTGTTCCAGCTGTACTGTTCTATGCTCAATGTTCTAAATGGCTTTACATGATTTCATGCAAATTTTCACTGTTGATTTTGAAGCATCAATGCCACAAGCACCAATTAGGGGTGGCACAGTGGTTAGCACAACGCTTTACAGCACCGGGGACCCAGGGTTCAATTCCTGCTGATGCCTGTAAGAAGTTTATACGTTCTCCGGGTGCTCCAGTTTCCTCCCACAGTTCAAAGACGGTTGGTAGGTTAATTTGTAATTGTAAATTACCAATTTACACTGAAAAGCTTGAGCATGTAGATATTAAGAAAGAGGATATGCTGGAGCTTCTGGAAAGCATCAGGTTGGATAAGTCGCCAGGACCGGATAAAATGTACCCCAGTCTACTGTGGGAGGCAAGGGAGGAGATTGCTGAGCCTCTGGCGATGATCTTTGAATCATCAATGGGGATGGGAGAGGTTCTCAAGGATCGGAGGGCTGCGGATGTTGTTCATTTGTTCGAGAAAGGGCGTAGATATAGCCCAGGAAATTATAGACCAGTGAGTCTTATCTCAGTGGTTGGTAAGTTGATGGAGAAGATCCTGAGAGGCAGGATTTCTGAACATTTGGAGAGGTATAATATGATTAGGAATAGTCAGCATGGATTTTTCAAGGGCAGGTCGTCCCTTACGAGTCTGATTAAATTTTTTGAGGATGTGACTAAACACATTGATGAAGGAAGAGTAGTAGATATAGTGTATATGGATTTCAGCAAGGCATTTGATAAGGTACGCCATGCAAGGCTTATTGAGAAAGTAAGGAGGGATGGGATCCAAGGGGACATTACTTTGTGGATCCAGAACTGGCTTGCTTGCAGAAGGCAAAGATTGGTTGTAGACAAGTCATATTCTGCATGGAGGTCGGTCAGCTGTGGAGTGCCTCAGGGATCTGTTCTGGGACCCTTACTCTTTGTGATTTTTATAAATGACCTGGATGAGGAAGTGGAGGGATGGCTTAGTAAGTTTGCTGATGACACAAAGGTTGGTGGTGTTGTGGATAGTGTGGAGGGCTGTCAGAGGTTACAGTGGGACATTGATAGGATGCAAAACTGGGCTGAGAAGTGGCAGATGGAGTTCAGCCCAGGTAAGTGTGAAGTGGTTCATTTTGATAGGTTAAATATGATGGCAGAATATAGTATTAATGGTAAAACTCTTGGCAGTGTGGAGAATCAGAGGGATCTTAGGATCTGAATCCATAGGACGCTCAAAGCAGCTGCACAGGTTGACTCTGTGGTTAAGGCGGCGTACAGTGTATTGGCCTTCATTAATCGTGAAATTGAACTTAGGAGCTGGGAGGTAATGTTGCAGCTATATAGGACCCTGGTCAGACCCCACTTGGAGTAGTGTGCTCAGTTCTGGTCGCTTTATTACAGGAAGGATGTGGAAGCCATAGAAAGGGTGCAGAGGAGATTTACAAGGATGTTGCCTGGATTGGGGAGCATACCTTATGAGAATAGGTTGAGTGAACTCGGCCTTTTCTCCTTGGAGCGACGGAGGATGAGAGATGACCTGATAGAGGTGTATAAGATGATGAGAGGCATTGATCGTGTGGATAATCAGAGGCTTTTTCCCAGGGCTGAAATAGCTGCCACAAGAGGACACAGGTTTAAGGTGCTGGGGAGTAGGTACAGAGGAGATGTCAGGGGCAAGTTTTTTTTAATGCAGAGAGTGGTGAGTGCGTGAAATGGGCTGCCGGCAACAGTAGTGGAGGTGGATACGATAGGGTCTTTTAAGAGGCTTTTAGATAAGTACATGGAGCTTAAGAAAAATAGAAGGCTATAGGTAAACTTAGTAATTTCTAAGGTAGGGACATGTTCGGCACAACTTTGTGGGCCGATGGGCCTGTATTGTGCTATAGGTTTTCTATGTTTCTATGTAAATTGTCCCACAATTAAGCTAGGATTAAACTGTGGGATTGCTGGGCAGCATGGCTCCAAAGGCTAGAAGGGCCTTTTCCACACTGTATCTCAATCAATCAATAAATAATCCAGAGAAATAAATAAGATCAAGGCCCAGATGTTTAGATAGAATGCCCCATATTCAGGTTCAGTTCCTTAACTGGAACCCGATTTGTATCTGAACTGGTTGAAATTCCGCCTGATCTACTGATCATTTACCTGTGTTCTATCTTTTTATCAGATTTCCAACTTCTGCAGAATTGTATCTCATGACTCCAGTGCTTTTGTTTCTTTGTTTTCATTTATACATCTCCTCCGGGCACATCACGTCATTACGAAATCATTACCACCCTTCTTTTTAAGCTGACTTGTCACCATTTGTGTCATTCAGTCATTCTTGGTCTCCACCCTATTATCCATTATTGCCTACACTTTCCCTTCTCTGTAAAATAAAATTAGTTTAATTACTAACTCTTCTCATTTCTGTGGCAAAGTCACACACATAGGATGTTAATTCTGTTTATATACCCACAGATATTCCCTAACCTGCTGAGCATTTCTAGCATTTTGTGTTTTAATTTGAATTCCCGAGTCTTTTTTTCCTGAGATCAGCTACTAGATTATATTTCAGCCCTAAAGTGAGGGCAGGGCGAAGTAGGGAAATCTGCAGAGAACAAGATGTGCAGAGCGATGATAATGGTGACTCTAATAATCCCAGTATTGATTTCGACAAACTTAAAAGAGCAAAGAAGCGGAGGAAATTTAGGTGTATTCAGGAGGGCTTTCTTGATCATAAACACAAAGACATTCTGCAGATGCTGAAAATCTTGAACACGATGTTCAAGTTTAGTTGCTGCCTGACCTGCTGAGTTCCTCCAACATTTTGTGTGTGTTGTTCAAGCTTTCTTGATCAGTTTATGTTTTGGTAAAAATGAGGAAGAAGGCATTGTGGAAAGGGGAAAACGATAATCCAGAATTAGAATGTAGAACAGTACAGGAAAAGGCCTTCCGGCCCATGATGCTGTGCTAAAATAAATTAATAATCATACACCCAACTGAACTAATCCCTTCGGCCTACATAACGTCCATATCTCCTCATTCTCGACACATTCATGTGTCCACCTGCAAGCCACTTAAATGTCTCTCACGAATTTACTTCCTTTACCACCCCTGGCAGTGCATTCCAGGCACCCACTCCCCTCTGTGTGTAAAAAAAAACCTCACACATAGCGCAGTGTTATTTCAGTTTAGAACATTCCAGAGTTTGGAGGTCAATTCTGGTGCCATTTTGTAAGGGGTGTCTGCACGTCCACCCCATGGAATGTGTGGGTTTTCTCCATGTCCTCCAGTTTCCTCCCACAGTTCAAAGACATATCGGGTAGGTTAATTGGTCACTGTTAATTGTCCTGTGATTAGGTTAGGGTTAACCAAGTTTATTGAGGGTTGCTGGGGTGGCAAGGCTCGAAATAATTTTAAAAATCTTCTTTGAGCTTAACCTTTCTCATCTTAAATGCATGACCTCTAGTATTAGACATTTTGACTCTGGAGAAAAAAAAGGCACTGGGTGTCTATCTATTACTCATATAATCTTATAAACTTATCAGGTCTCCCCCTCAGCCTCTGCTGCTCCAGAGATTACAATCCTAACTTGTCCAATTTCTTCCAACACAAGCAGAATCAAGCTCAATCAATCAAGTTATCAAGTTCAGTTTATTGTCATTTGGCCATACACATGTATACTGCCAAACAAAACAACATTCCTCTGGATTCAGGTGCACAACGCAGAACATATAACTTGCACACACAACACATAAAATAATATTACCACAAACAAATTCACAAATATTACGGTTAATTTATGACACAAGTTAAAAAGTAAACAGTATAACGCTACTGGCACTTCATACATAATGAGAGCTGGCTAGCAGCAGGGAATTCAGTAGCCTAATGGCAGTGGGGATAAATCCTCGCAATCCTCTGACTTGCCCCACACAAAGCCATGCTGACGGTCCAAATGCTTATACCATCCCAAAGGATCCTCTCCAATAGTTGAAATTATTAATTAGGATACAGTCAGTTAGATGAAAGAAATCTAATGTAAAAAAACTGGAATCAAAGGCTGACAGGCTGAATTGTAGGTGAATAATGGCCAGATGGCTCCAGATAAAGTTTAAGTATCTGACAATATGGGGGAAGGTAGGTCACCCAGAGCTAGTTCTCCTGAATGACACGAGAGACAAAGAGCATGATAAAATTGAAGGAGCACATTAAACACATCATCTTGTTATTTGTTATTTGGGGAAAATAGAAATGAAATAAGGATGAACAGAGAATAGAAAGAATAGATTGGCAGCAATCAAAAGGGACACATAAGTCTTCATTGAACATTTACACAGTTCACTAGTAACAAGAAAATAAGTGGAGACATAAGACCTAAAAGGGTGATACAAGCATGGAAGTGCAGACAATGGCCAATTCCTAATGAGCACTTTGTACCTGTTTTTATTTTAGGCAAAGATCCCAATAGAAGTAATTGCAGGTACAAAAATTGATAAAGTACTACACAGAGCTAATATGGATGTCACCTGGACAATATAGGATGCATTTTAAGTTGCCCAGGTGGAGATGATTGCACACGGGGTTGCCTGCATCTTCCAAGCTTGTAATAGTGGGGTTATAAGAAGGCAATACAAAGGCAAGAGTTACATTCATGTTCAAAAAGAGACGCAAGGACAAGCTTAGCCAGTCAGCATAACTTCATAGGTGGGGAAGCTTTTCAAAATAATAATCACAGAGAAAAAGAAATGTAATCACAGTTTGCTGAGCTAATAACCATTTTTAGGATAATAATGATTGACTAATCTGACTGCATTTTTGGATCAGGTTACAGAGGGTTTATGAACATCATACAATAGATTACACAAAGTACAGTCTTTTTCAAAAGGATTTTGATAAAATTCACATAAAAAGCCAATCTGTAAAACTCAAACTAAAAACTGTGAGTAACAGCATAGGCAGAAACAGCCACAGTAGTTTTTCATAATGGAAGGAGGTAGACAATGGTGCATTGGGATTTCTGCTATGTTTATTAGATTATTAGATAGATAGATAGATACTTTATTGATGCCAAAGGAAATTACATGTCACAGTAGCATTACAATTTGTTAACTATACAAATATTAGAAGAGAAGTAAGAAAGAATAAAATGTAAGTTACCTCAGCAGTCTAACAGGAGGGGTCATCACTTCCCCGGCTATAGGTTGACTTATTATAGAGCCTAATGGCCGAGGGTAAGAATGACCTCATATAGCGCTCTTTGGAGCAGTGCAGTTGTCTTAGTCTATTACTAAAAGTGCTTCTCTGTTCAGCCAAGGTAGCATGCAGAGGGTGAGAAACATTGTCTAGAATTGCCAGGATTTTCTGTTCTACAACAGCCTCCAGTGTGTCCAGTTTGATTCCTATAACAGTTCCAGCCTTTCTAATCAGTTTATTGAGCCTGTTGGCATCACCCCTGTTGATGCCATTGCCCCAGCACACCACCATATAGAAGACTGTTCTGGCAACAGCACGCTGGTAGAACATGTGAAGGAGAGGCCTGCATATTCCAAAGCTCCTCAGTCTCCTCAGGAAGTAGAAGCGACTCTGGTCCTTCTTGTACACAGCCTCTGTGTTAGTGCTCCACTCAAGTCTGTCATCCAGGTGCACTCCAGGTACTTGTAGGTTCTCACCACATCCACGTCCTCACCATCAATAGTAACAGAAAGCAGTGCATGCTTAGTCTCCTAAAGTCTATCACCATCTCCTTTGTCTTACTGATGCTAAGTTGCAGATGATTCAGCTTGCATCATTTGACAAAGTCCTCCACCAGGGCCCTGTATGCATCCTCCCTTTATACACCCAACTATTGCTGAGTTATCAGAGAATTTCTGCAGGTGACATGTCTCAGTGTTGTGTCTAAAGTCCAAACTATACAGGGTAAATAGGAAGGGAGCCAATACAGTCCACAGCTCTGAAGCTGTACAAACTGTGGTCTGCTAGTCAGGTAGTCCATTATCCAGGATACAATGGAAGTGCCAACTTGCATTAAATGGAGCTTTTTCCCCAGCAACAAGGGCTGTATGATATTGAAGGCACTTGAGAAATCAAAAATCATGATCCTCACAGTGCTGCCCTGCTTATCCAATGGGAGTAGACTCTGTTCAGCAGATAGATGACAACATCATTGACTCCAATGTGCTCCTGGTAGGCAGAGAATTGAGGGCTGATCTGACCAGGGGTCAGAGGTGAGCCAAGACCAACCTCTCTAGGGTGTTCATGATGTGTGAGGTCAAGGCCACTGGACGGTAGCAATTCAAGACTTTTGTTTGCCCTTCTTGAGTACTGGGACCACACATGATGCTTTCCACACAGTTGGGACTCTTTCCAGGCAGAGATTCAGATTGAAAATGCTCTGGAGAACTCCACACAGCAACTCAGCACATTCCTTCAGGACCTTGGGGTTCACACCATCCAGTCCCAATGCTTTGCCGTGTCTGAGTTTCCCCAGAGCCCTGCTCGCCTGTTCAGTAGTGAAGGTGAGTACAGGATGATTGGAGAGTTGATGCAAGGCCAAGGGTGGGGGAAGTGAAGATCGGGACAAGAGCAGTTGGTATGTGAAGATGTGGATGATAGGTGCAGGGCAAGGAGGGGATGCAGACAGTTGTAGCCTGTGTTGTTCATCCATATAGAGGAGTGGAGGCACTGGTGCTGAGGGAGCATTCTGTGCCTCGGCACCTGACTGGTATGCTGAGGAGGGTGTGAACAGAAGGGCAGTTGTCAAACCTATTAAAGAATTGGTTTAGCTCATTTGCCCATTTAAAGTTGCATTTTGAAGCTCTACAGCTAGGCTGATTGAAGCCAATGATGTTCTTCATGCCTCTCCACACCTCCTGTGTACTACTCTGTCCAAACATGTTCTCCAGTTCTCTCCTGTATTCTTGTTTAGCCATCTTGATCTTCACCTTTAGCTCCGTCTTCACAGGCTTCAATTCCTCCCAGTGTCCTGATCTAAAGGTTCTCTTTTTGTGGTTAAGAAGAGCCTTTAGATCATTGGTGACCCATGGTTTGTTGTTAGGGAAAGAGGCAACAGTCCTTGACGGCATTATAGTTGACACAGAAGTTGAAGTAGCCAGTGGTGCAATCAGTAAGCCTGTTAATGTCCTCCCCATATGGTTCACAAGGCACATTCCAGTCAGTAACCTCAAAGCAGCCCTTCAAAGCCTCGATGGCCTCTGGAGACCATTTCTTTATTATCTTAGTGGTAGCTAGCTATCGCTGTATTTTGGGCTTGTATAAGGGCATGAGGTGAGGCACTTTGTGATCTAAGCTTCCAAGTGGGGGGAGAGCTGTGGAGCTGTAACATTTACATACAAGAGATCCAATGTTTTATTTTCTCTTGTATGACACTTGACAAACTGATCGAAGATGGGTAGGACTATCAATAGAGAAACATGGTTGAAGTTTCCCAATACTGCAATGAATGCATTGGGGTGTTGAGTCTGTAATGATCTGGATCTGGGAGTATAGGGTAAGATTTAGGGGAAAATTTCAAAATGTGTTAACGAACAGTGAAGGAATTACTAGTAGAGATCAAAAGCACATTGGATCCCAGGCTTTGTAAACAAGTAACAAAAGCAAGGGGATTATGATGATCAAACATTTGTTAGGGAACATCAGAAGTTGTACGCCCATTCTAAAAAGGATGTGAAGGCCAAATGGCAGTGCAAAAAAGATTTTCCAGAATGATTCCAGGAATGAGGAACAACTGCAAGAACAGACTAGAAACTCTAGGGTTATTAGCCTGAGAACAGAAGTCATTTAATATAGCTGAAGCAAAAAAAAGGCAATCTGAAGCGAAACGCTGGAGGTTCCTCCTGCATTTTGAGCATGTTCCTTTGGATTTCCAGCATCTGCAGATTTTCTCGTGCTTGTGAATCTGAAAGAAAATTATGCTGGTGACCTGAAAAAGTAGAAAAATTCAGGAAACACTCAGCAGCCAGTGTTTGTGCAGAGAGAAAAGATTTCAGATCAATGACTTGAAAGTAGATTTATTTGATGAAGGAGTACTAAGCCATTTAATAAGAGAGAAGCTGCTCCTATTATTAGGTGGGTTAAAGACCAAGGTACACAGTTTTAATAGGATTGCCCCCAAATACAATGGCTGGTTCTGACTGGAATATGCTCTATCAGGGTGTAGTGGAATATGATTCAGTGGTAGCTTTCAAAAAAGAAATGGATAAATATTAGAAGTAAAACTTTTCAGTGTTATGAAGAAGGGATAATGGGATTGATGGGAGTTGATGAGCTGAATGGCCCCTTCCTATGTCAAAGAACCTCTAGATTCTTTGATTCCTAATTAAATAATAAGTGTCATTCGACCCCTAACGAAATAACATTAATCAGTGCAAGGCTGACCCGCAAAGGCAAAATACAAATGTGTGATGGTACAGCAGGCAGTGCTGCTGCCTCACACCTCCAGCAGCCCTGGTTCAGTTCTAATATTGAGTAACATCTGAGCAGAGTTTGCAAATTCTCTCCATATCCCAATGGCCTCCTCCCATGTCCTTAAAGATAGTAATTCCAGTCTGGTGATTGCTGCACAGATAAACATTATTTACATATTCTGGACCAGTTTAACTCAAACTGCATGGCAGCATGATTGATTTAATTGGTGTCAGTGCTACTGATCAAAGAAAGAGTGAAAACAATTAGCCTGAGTTCCACCTCCTCCTCCTGCTTGTGATCCAGTGGCTGCAGTAACTAAAAGGCCTGCATCTCAGCATCAGACAAGGACAACATTAGGCTGGAACAAAGAAGAAATTTTAATTCTAGAGCTAAATAGATGAATCTTAGAGAAGTCATCCACCATTTTGATGTTCATTGGCTAGATTTATATAAAGGCCAGTTGAGTTAGAAACTATGATCTCTGGAGAAAGAAAAGGGGTGCAAACATAATGGGAAGAATGGTTTATATTAATTTCCTGTTCAGTGAATTCAACCCACGCATGCCCTCAGTGACACAGAAATACCTTACAGACTTTGTGACATTCCTCTGAACTTTCCCCGCGGCCTGTTCAGCACTAATCTCCCTATCAGCAGTGACCTTGTGTGACTAAGAATCAGGTGATAGCACATACTGAAAGAAACTTGTCAACTCTCTGCAAATTCTGATCAGCTCACAGTCATCCTCATTCCTGTGAAATTGCCATTTATACACCTTTCAAGTTATGCTTATAGCCCGTTAAATATAATCCTGATTATCTTTATATGTAATTTACCAATAGCCAAGAAGTTCTCTGTAACACATGGTGAATATCCAAAGCATACATGTAAATGTCCTGTTCTCTGCTACTTTGTAATTAATTTCAAATCAGCCTCTTACTGATCTGTCAATCAAGAAATGACTGAGGAATGCTAGACTTAAATCTGAATAATTGTGGTTAGAAGAGTTTGGAATAAATGCTTAGTTATACCAAGTTCTGGTTAGAACAACCCCAAAATAATGCATGTAGCTCTGGAGGAATGTACTCACCTTGGTTGGAGCATGGCAAGGATTTATCAGACCGATTCCAGACTCCAAGGATTAATTTACAAAAAATATTACATAGAGTCTTTTTCCTATATAGGGAATGTAATAGGGTAGAGGGAAATTAATAATAATACATACTTTAATTGATACTGAGTAGGAAATTCTTTTGTTACATCAGCATTTAGAACACACTTAGAAGTGTGCGGACTTAACTAATGTACAGAATAATAGTATACAATAATGTATCAATGTGTAATACTGTGCAATAATAATGTACAAAATAATAAAGCAGAGACTATTGTACTATGATGTGTGTTCTCCTGTCACACAGAGGTGAACTGTTGTATACATGCATTGCATTTGGCAGGATAGGTTTTCTGTAACGATCCTTGTGACAGCGGAGCTGAATGAGTCTGTTCACTAGGGTGCTCCACTGCTTATTCAGTGGGTCATGGAGAAGATGTGCCTGATTGTCCATAATGGATAACAGTTTGTTTAGTGACCTCCTCTCCACCACTAACTCAAGAGAGTCGGGGTTGTAGCCGAGGATAGATGGAACCCTTTTGATGAGCGTATTTAGTCTTTTTGCATTACCAGCATAGATGGTGCTCCCCAAACATAAAGCAACATAGAAGACTGCACTTGCTACACAGACTGGTAAAAGATTTCCAAAATACTGCTGCACACATTGAAGGACCTCAGCTTTCTTAGAAAATAAAGTCTGCTCACCCCCTTCTTGTAAACAGCCTTCTTGTTGGTTTTCCAGTCAAGTCTGTTGTCCAGGTACACCCAAGTATTTGTACTCCTTCACCACCACAACCTCTTCTCCAAAAGAAAATATTTCTTCTGGATCATGACTCCAGAATTAAGGGGGCATAGCTTAAAAACTTGAGATGGGCCTTTCAAGAGCAAGGCTAAAAAATACTTTACGTGAAATGGAATTTTTGTTTGGTCAATCAGAGATAAAAGATTTATCTGGGGAAAATAATCAAAAGGATGTAAGGTTAATTATAGAGGAGCTATGACTTCACTGAATGCAGGAACAAACTTGAAGGGATAAATGGCCTATTGCTGTGTGCATGCTAATTCCAATTATCATTACTATACCATTGAAGTTTACCGAAGGAATGGCACAATCTATAAAATGCACTTTTTTTTAATGAACATCTCTCAAATGCACATCGGTTACCCCCTGGAAAGACGTTGCGGAGAGGCAGATGGGATGACTACTCCTGTCTTGGAGATTTATTTCTGTTCCTTTGTCAAAGAGGTAAAATCCTGGAGCTCTTTACCTGTTTGTACTGTAGCAGCGTTTCCATCATTTTGCCTGCATATGATGAAAACAAACCCACATTTCAATCAGGCAAAGCGTTCAAGAGGTGTCCAACTGCTCAACATCACCTTCTCAGGAGCAGTCAATAATGGAAACTAAATGCTGGCCTTTTCAGAGACACCCGCACACTGTGTGAATGGATTTTAAAAACATGTATAGCCAGTTATTATCCTGAAATTAACCCTAGGGCTTAATCACATCTCTCCAAGAAACAAAGTAAACATTTCAGGTTAATGGATAGACCAGAGTGCTCCTTAGTCAGCAATCAGAAAATTTATTCTTTTTCATTTGGTCCACAAGTATGGCCCAACTTTCCGAATGCTTTCAGCATTTATACTATTGATAACCATTAACCCACATAATCGCACACTGCAGGGAGTGTAGTACCCTGTACATTAACCAGATGGCTCTTGAACCAGAGAAGATAACTTCACTTGCCTATCACTGAACTATTCCCACAACCACTTTCCAGAACTCTTCATCTCATGTTATCAATTTTATTGCTTGTTTATTTCTTTTTCTTTCTTCTTGTATTTGCAATTTGTTGTCTTTTGCACATTGGTTGTCCGCCCTGTTGGTGCAGTCTTTCATTGATTCTATTATGGTTATTCAATTTACTGAGTACGCCCACAAGAAAATGAATCTCAGCTTTGTATATTGTGACATACTGTATATATACTTAGATAATAAATTTACTTTGAACTTTGGAACATTGCCTCTTGTTCCCTTTTTATGTTTTGCTTCTAAATTCAAACTGCTTGTTACCATTCAATAGAAATTTCAAATGATATAAAAGGAAAAGATTTGGTCAAGAGAGTAGAACTAGAAGAACTTAAAGAGTGAGAAATATTGGTTCTCGATCTGGAGGCAGAAGATTTGAATAGTGTCCTGGTTTTGTTTTGTTCCACTTCCAACTCTGCCTGGGGTCTCTGCATCTCAGGTACCTCATGTAATTCTTCATGAGTGAAGCTCAATGTCCCACCTGAAACCCACCTCCTAATCACCATATCCCTCACTCCTACCCCTCACTCAGACTAAGATGTATCAACTCAGG
Source organism: Hemitrygon akajei (assembly GCF_048418815.1). NCBI lineage: Eukaryota > Metazoa > Chordata > Chondrichthyes > Myliobatiformes > Dasyatidae > Hemitrygon > Hemitrygon akajei. Next base: position 133,101,535 of record NC_133129.1, read on the forward strand.
GCAAATAGAAAAAAAGAACACACCTGTAACTATGAGCCTCTGTCGTGTATTGACATGACCTAGTGAGTAAATGACAAGTCGCGGTTGATCTCTGGGCATGAATATTTTACATTTTTATTTCCTTGCAATGTGACCTCTAAGCATTTAGCCCAGTATGTTTTCTACATCATTGCCTGGACCTCCCACAACATTTTTGATTTCCCTTTATCACCTGAGGCACGTTCTGGTATCAAGGGAAATATTTTGGGATAATGTCACTATGGAAACATCAACATGGATACTAAATCTAACAAAAGGGAGGAAGTCTAAAGGCATGATGGGACATGTCCAAACCAATCTGGTCTACTTAAAGGCAGCCTTGTATTAGTCAAATGACTGTTGCTGCAGAACAGAGAGTGCAATTGTAAAACTTACTGAAATCACTAAATACAATGTGCCTTTCATGCCCATATCTGACCTACTTTCTAAATGGAATCGACATGATTTTGATCTCCAGTTCTGCTCTTCTGTAAGAGTTGATTTCTAATGTTTTTACAGCTTAAGCAACATTAGTATATACCACCAAAACGACAATGTTTCACGACAAGCAAAAATGCACATCTTTACAGCTGTGGTTGATACATAGTTATCAGGAATAGGAATCTACTCCTTTACCTTTGGGACTTAAACCAACTTTGGAAACCTAATCAATGCTCTGGTCAAGATGTGCTCATTCTGCACAAGGTGTGGAACTTGGGATAATCTTTATGACGTGGACATCACCATTTATATGCCAAACAAGTAGGAAATCCACAAATTAAGTTCACAACTGGTCCTGCCTAAGAAGTATCGGAGGATTGCGTTGAAGTGACTACATGATGATTCCGGCCATTTGGGGGTTGACAAGACCTGTGGACTGCTCAGTGTCTACTGGTCCTGAATGAAGCCGGACTTTGAAGAGTACTGCAAGTCGTGCCTTCGATGTATACGGAGGAAGATGCCGAGGCCAGTCTGGAGGTGACATGACCCGGTATAGAATCTGGTTCCTCAACTTCAATCTGGTCCATTTGCTCAGCAGCAAAGACATCGCAGAGTGTTTCATTTTGTCTACTTGGGCCATGTCCCCTTTCACAACCACTGAACAAATGGTACCAATGCAGGGGTCATCTCATTAAGCAGCTGCCACTTCCTCAGGACTCAATTCTGGTAACTGCTTTGTCTTCAGAGCAGTCAGGTTGCAGTAAGCTTGTGGAATGGCACTATCAGAAGCTCCCAAATGATCTAGCACTGGATTCTGCCCTTGCCTTTCCTCTGCCTTCCCCGTGATGGAAAACTGGCACATGGCTTAGAATCCAGGGGCAGGAACACTCTCCCACTCTCCGTCTCTGTCCAGCCCTTCATGTGCATGTCAGGCCAACGATCGGCATCAATGTTCCGACTCCCTGATCTGTACTTCAGGCTGAAATCATAGGCAGACAACACTACCAAACACCGATGGCCTGTGGCATCCAATTTCGCCAAGGTTAGGATATAAGTTAATGGGTTGTTGCCTGACCTATCAGGATACATAGTGATCAGGGATGGGATTTTGAGAGTAGGCTCATACATGAGGATTTGGGGAGACTGGAGTATATATTCCCTAGATTTATGCAGCCAAGGAATCCAGTGGGGTTTCACATTTGTTATGAAAAGAACCAAATTAACCCAAACCAATCTCCCAGGCATTCACTGCCGGTGACTGCAAATGAAAACTAACTTGGGTTCTCTTGTTCCTAGCTCTGATGAAGGGTCTTGAATCTGAATCAGTAATGCTGTTTCTCTTTACTGACATACCTTCTGGCCTACTGAGTAATTCCACTGTTTTCTGTTTTTATTTAACATTCATGTTCATGCCAGTGATTTAGTAAAAAGAAACCCCTTTTAAAAAAATTCCTAATCTCATGATCCCTTTGTAAATGAGCAATTATCATGGTAATAGTTAATTAATTACAACTCCTGAGGTCCACTTTTTAAACTTAGTCCTTTAGTATCAGCATACTCCCTGAATGAGACCACTTGTTTTCTCTTTCCTCTTGGATAGGAAGAATATGATTGAGGATGTGGAAAAATTTCACACGGATATTGTTAGGAATGGAAGGTTTGAGTCATAAAGAGACTGGATAAACTGAGGCTGTTTATTCTGGAGCAAAGGCGGCTGACAATATTGAGAGTCTTTTCCCATTGCTCGAGGTGATCGAAAATGAGAGGATCACAGACTTAAGGCAAGAGTGGAAAGATTTAAAGTGGACTTGAAGGCCAAGATTTTTTTGTACAGAGGATGGTGGATATGTGGGATGAACTGCCAGAAGAAAGGGTAGAGGTAGGTATAATTGCCATGTTCATGCCTGCCTTCATCACATGAAATGGAGTTCATCAGCACAAACTTACACTGTTGTGGTAAAGGCACAGTATATATAATCACATCTGTGTAATACACAGTAGGAACTCAGCAGGCCAGGCAGCATCTATGGAAAAGAGTAAATAGCTGACATTTCGTGCTGAGCTGCTTCATCAGGGCTGGAAAAAAGCGACGAGAAGCCAGAGTAAGAAGGTGGGTGGGGGTGGGGAGGAAGGAGTACAAGGTGGCAGGTGATAGGTGAAACTGGGAGAGGGGGAGGGGTGAAGCAAAGAGCTGGGAAGTTGATTGGTGAAACAGATAAAGGGCTGGAGAAGGAGGAATCTGATAGGAGCGGACAGAAGGCCATGGAAGAAAGGGAAAGGGGAGGAGCACCAGAGGGAGGTGATGGGCAGGTAAGCAGATAAAGTGAGAAAGGGGAATGGGGATGGGTGGTAATTACTGGAAGTTTGAGAAATCGATGTTCATGCCATCAGGTTGGAGGCTACCCAGACAGAATACAAGGTGTTGCTCTCCCAACCCGAGTGTGGCCTCATCTGATTTCTCATCTCTTCTTTCAAGTCCCAATGAAGGGTCTCTGCCTGAATCGTCGACTGTTTACTCTTTTCTATAGATGCCACCTGGCCTGCTGAGTCCTCCAGCATTTTGTGTGCAATACTTTGATTTCCAGCATCTGCAGATTTCCTCTTGATTATGATCACATTTTAGTTATTTTTTTGCACTATTCATTATATAAGGGGACTTTCAGATAACTTTCATAGAATCAAATAAGCAGAGACATGAGCCCTTTTGACCTACCTCACCTGTGCTGGTTCTTTGCCTACACTTCCTCTATTTGCCCGCATTAGGCCCATATCCCTCCACAGCCCTAATGAGAAGCCCTAATTCATCAGTTCAGATTCACAGGCCAGAGGCCAAGGGCTTGAACTATCATGAATGGTTTACTTCATCATTTAGATACTGAATAAAATATTTGGGGGAAAAAACCTGAAGGTGTTAGAATATGAAACAAAAGATGCTGGAATCAGCTCAAACAGAGTTGATATTGGAGATCAAAAACTGGGAAAGGGGATAGTCAGTTTTTAGTTGTCAAGAAGATGGTGTTAGGTGGAAAGATAGATGAGACAAAAGGAATGCCTGTGATATACTGAAATAACAGTGAGCTGTTAAAGAAGGAAGTTAGAGAGTGATTAAGTGTCTTTGAATTGAAATGTTAACTATTTCTTTCCACAGATGCTGCCTGATTGGACGAGTGTTGCCTCGTAGTTTTGTTCAACTACAAACACCAGGTTGTTTTACTGGACAAGTACCCAAGAGCCAGGGAATTTAAATCCAGTAAACTTAAAATGTTCAACATAGCTAGTCTTGGCAACAATGACAACATGGGATATGTGTGAGTACCCATTACACAAGCATCCTTCATAGGAGGATATGTGGTGTCTTTATCTAGTCTTGCCTTGACTGCAATTCTAGAGACAAAGTAATCTGGTTGACTGTGAAAACAACCCTGTAAAAGGTGATGAATCCCAGCCCTGCCCGTGCTGCCCACGACCTGAATGAAGACAAACATTAATTCAATGGGGGCTTTGACAGAGACTCCGCTGACAACATTTTCAAGGAGGGCAAGGCAGAGCATGCAGTAATGTCAGCACCAGTATCAGTCATCTTGTGCAATTCCCTTATTTGGAACTCATTTCAACAGTATTTAATCATTTATTGCAAAATAATTTGAGTAGTTAAAAACTTTAAAACACAGTAGGTACTTTAGCAACACAAACAAAATGCTGGAGGAACTCAGCAAATCAGATAGCATCTAAGGAGGGAAAGAAACTGAACATGTTTTGGGCCAAGACACTTCATCAAGGCTGGAAAGGAAGTGCGCAGAAGCCACAATAAGAATGTGGGGTGGGGGGGGGGGGAAGAAAGGAGTCCTTTCTCTATTCATACAGAGTACTTCTTTATGGGTTAGAGCTACACTGCAGTGTCTCCTGACTGCGTGCTGGCAGGGTGCTCCTGTTTTCCGTGAAACTTCATAGATGTCCATGAGATTCCTGAGAAAATCTAGCCATAGATTGACCAGGTTCAAACTGATACCCACAGCCACTGAGTGAACAATCATGGACATGGGGCACAGGTGACTGTGTTGCCCAACCTGAGACAGGAAAATGGTGGCCTCTAGGGATTGGGGAGTAAACTGCTGAAGCCACACACCTTGCTGGCAACCTGACCACTCTGCTACCATTTCAATCTTTAGATACAAAACTGATCCAGCTGACGGATCCCAGATACCAGTGTCCGGTCCTTGCTGTCTTCACTTTTTCTGTTCAGGGACTGCTCTCTGCAAAATCCAAGCAGAAGAATATAAATTTGGGGGTGCAGTTGGAAATGGGGTGGGAGATGGTGTTATTGCTCCTACCAAAGAGACAGCAGTTCCTACATACTAAATCTCTGCTTCTACAGAGTACTGTAGTGTTCTGCTTAAACTGCTCCTCTCTGCTCATATAGGACAGCAATCTGTGCAGAACAGTTAGCTGCTCAAATACACCATTCCTCCACTCCTGGAGAACTACAACCACTCACTTGAATGGGGGCAACTATCCGCTCACAATACCCCACTCAACGAGACATCAATCTGCTCACTGATAGAATCTCTCTACTCTTTTAGAAATTCAAATAACTCATATTGCAAAAACTGGGCATCCAGTTGGATCAGTGTGGGATTCCAGGGAAGTAGCATGACATCATGCGACCTCCATCTGTAACTCCAATGCAGATATCATCAGGGCCAGAGGACACTGTGTAATAGCAATGTCACAAATTTCATTAAGCTTTCTACTCCTTCCTGTCATTCTCTGCTTGTTGTAACCCAAACTACTCTGTACACTGTGGCCTGGAACTACATCTAAATGGTTATCTTTGCTTCCTTAAACTAACCAACCCTTCCTCACTCTCAAACCAGCCCTTGCATTTATTTCCTCAAGTAATAAAGCCCTCGTCATAGCCCTTGTTATAAATTTTCCAGGACACTGGATCTAATTTGGTCTACATGGATCACATTGCAAAAGAAAAGCTATTTTTCTCAATACTGTTGCCAGAAACACATGAATAAAACCTCTGTCTTCTGTGCCATCCTCTGAGGATAATATTCACCTTTTGATCTGGGTGGGCGGGAGAGGCCTGGACTTATACCACCAGTTGATGCTGGAACAAAATACAGAATATTCTTTTGTGACACCATTGGGTGAAACATGTTCTCCGTATCACCAAAAGGATTTGCAATACAAACCTCAGATGTAGTGCACCATACAATCACAAAGAGAGATCACCCTATGGAAGAGGTGAAGAAGGGTGGACTAATATGTGCGATTCTGAGAGGCAGGGTAATGTAGTCTCTCCCTAGAGAATCAAGAACTATATTTGGTTGAAACACTGACTTGGCTTCTCCCTCACTGACACTGCCTGAGCAGCTGTGTATTCCAGCATTTTGCTTTTTCCTATTTTATGAGTGTCTGTGAATGCTAGTACTGGGGGTAGGAATGGCCTCTAATATGGGGATTGACATTCAAGCCTGTTGTGAAGAGAAATTCCTTTACTCAAGAGAACTGCAAATCTTTGAAAAATCTCCATCTAGAGGGCAGTGGACAGAAAACCATTGAGAGCATTCATAAGATAAAAATCTATTTATCCCGAAGACCAAAGAGACTTTTGCATGGTAAAGGAATCTAATGGCATGACAATTAGGTGGAAAAGACCAGCCATGGTCTTGGTAGAAACACAGAAGCATATAAACAGAGAAAGGAAACTGGACCTCCAGCCCACTGCATCTGCACTGATCACTATATTTATCACATTTTGTTCTTCCCACGTTTTCATTAAAATTTCCCAGAACAAAATGAATGGAAGAGTCAGTTTGAAGAAGCAAATAGCGCACTCCCACTTCCATGGTAAAATCCTCACCTAGTCTTGCATATTAATTCAATGAGTCATTAGTAAGCAAATCACTGCTTCTAAGAAAGAGTCGGCACATTTAGGGAAAAGATCCAGTCAATAAGTAGGTGAAGGCGCCTTTGATGCAAGACTACTCACTATAATTGTACAAACAATATGATTTTTGTCTTGGACCCACCTCAGAGACTGCATGAATCAGATAAGCTGCAATAACCCCCATGAGATTTATAGTCAATGTCTGAGTATACCATTCCTATGCACAGATAGCTCCTTTACTATCTTCATGTCTTAGTGGTACAGGTCTTACCTCTGAATCAGAAGCTGTGAGAGTAAGTCCCAGTCTAGAGACTTGAGAGCAAAATGTAATGCACTTTTTTTTAAAAGATGAGATATTAAACCCTCTTGGCAGGATTTCAGTGATGGTAGTGTTGCAAAGAGCAGACTCATCATAGGTGTCTTTAGAACACAGAACACAAGGAATTGGTGCAGGAAGCAGGGTTTCAGATTTCTGAATCATTGGGATCTCTTCTAGGGAAGGTATGACCTGTACTGTACTGAAGGATGGGTAGCACCTGAACCCAAGAGGCAGCATCTATAGGCAGAAGCGTTGTCGACGTTTCAGGCCGAGACCCTTCGTTAGACGAAGTCAGTCCTGATGAAGGGTCTTGGCCCAAAACGGCGACAGCGCTTCTCCCTATAGATGCTACCTGACCTGCTGCGTTCCACCAGCATTTTGTGTGTGTTGCTTGAATTTCCAGCATCTGCAGATTTCCTTGTGTTTGCCTGAACCCGAGAGGGGGCCAACATCCTTGCAGGCAGGTTTGCTAGAGCTGTTTGGGAGGGTTCAAACTTATTTGACAGGGAGATGGGAACTAGAGCAATGGGGCAGATGATACACTGTTGATAAGTAGATGAAATATGTTATGAGACTGTGAGCAATGATAGACAGATGACAGTGTAAAATTGCAGCCAGTGGGATGGGTTGAAATGTGCCTTTAAACTAAATGGTAGTCTCAACAGTTTGGAAAAGTGAGGATAAATAAATAGGGAAGGAGAATGCAGGAGAGCTTATGAAAGTCTCCAGAATAAGTAAAAAGACAAAGTTTAGAAAGAGACAAGAATTAACCAGATAACCTGGGGGCAAAATTAAAAAGGAAATGAAATGAATTGATGTCATTACTTACATCCTTCATATACAAGAGGATTAAAATCTTTACTTTACATCTCTGCCTAAATGTGCAATTTATAGTCATTTATAATAAACAGTATGTACAACAGGACAGTCAATATAACAGAAATACAACTGTATCAGCATGAATTAATCAGTCTGACAGCCTGGTGGAAGAAGCTGTTTCAGAGTCTGTTGGTCCTGGCTTTTATTCTATGGTACCGCTTTCCTGATGATAGCTGCTGGAACAGTTTGTGGTTGGGGTGACTCGGGTCCCCAATGATCCTTCGGGCCCTTTTTTACACACCTGTCTTTGTAAATGCCCCGAATAGTGGGAAGTTCATATCTACAGATGTGCTGGGCTGTCCGTACCACTCTCTGCAGAGTTCTGCAATTGAGGGAAGTGCAGTTCCCATACCAGACAGTAACGCAGCAGTCAGATGCTCTCAATTGTGTCTCTGTAGAAAGTTCTTAGGATCTGGGGGCCCCATACCAAACTTCTGAGGTGAAAGAGGTGTTGTTGTGCCTTTTTCACCACATAGCTCGTATGTACCGACCATATGAGATCGTCGGTGATGTATATGCCGAGGAACTTAAAGCTGTTCACCCTCTCAAACCCAGATCCATTGATGTCAATAGTGGTTAGCCCTTCTCCATTCCTCCTGTAGTCCACAACCCCTTTGTTTTTGTGACGTTGAGGGAGAGGTTGTTTTCTTGACACCACCATGTCAGGGTGATGACTTCCTCTCTGTAGGCTGCCTCATTATTATTTGAGATTAGGCCAATCAGTGTAGTGTCGTTGGCAAATTTAATTAGCAGATTGGAGCTGTGTAATGAGTACAGGATTGAAGGTGTTATATTTTAATGCCCACAGTATACAGAATAAGGCAGATGATCTTGTAGCACACTTCGAAACTAACAGGTCACTGATGTGTGGCTGAAAGAAGAATGTAGTTGTGAGCTGAACCTCCAAGGATGCACCTTGTATCAAAAGGACAGGCGGGTATGCAGAGGGGGTGAAGTAGCTCTTTTGGTATAAAATGAAATCGAACCCTCATAACGAGGTGACATAGGATTAGAAGATGTAGAATCCTTATGGGTAGAGTTAAGAAACTGCAGGGGTTAAGAATCTAAATTGGAGATGGTATCAGAAAGGATCTGGGAAGTGTGAATTGGGACAGGTTGTTTTCTGGCAAAGGTATTGAGTAAGTGGGAGGCCTTCAAAAATGAAATACTGAGAGTAAAGATTTGTATGTTTCTATCAGAATAAAAGACACAGATAAGAGGTTTAGGGAACCTTGGTTTTTGAGAGTTATTGAGGCCCTGGTTAAGTAAATGAAGGAGATACATAGCAGGAAGGAGCAAATGAGGCATTTGAGAAATACAAGGGATGCAAGAGGACACTTAAGGAGGAAATCAGGAGAGTAAAAGAAAGAATGAGGTTGCTTCAGCAGACAAAGTGAAGGAAATTCCCAAGGACTTCTACAGATTTATTAAGGGTAAAAGGATTGCAAAGGGCAAAATTTGTCCTCTGGAAGATTACAGTGGACACCTATGCATGGAACCGAAAGAGATGGGGAGATCTTAGGTTAATTTTTTACATCAGTATTTATTTGGGAGATGAACACAGATCTATAGATTGTGAGGCAAAGCAGCAGTGAGGACATGGACCCTATACAGATTACAGAGGAGGTGTTTGCTGTCTCGAGGCAAGTTAGGGTGGATAAATCCCCAGGGCCTGACAAGGAGTTTCCTCAGACACTATGGGAGGCTAGTGCACAAATTGCAGGGGCCCTAGCAGAGATATTTAAAATGTCTAATCAGGGTGAGATGGCAAAGGATTGGACGATAGTTAATGTAGTTCTGTAGCTTAAGAAAGGCTCTATGAATAAGCTAGAAAACTATAAACTGGTGAGCCTGACATGAGTAGTGGGAAAGTTATTGGAAGGTATTCTATAGGACTAGATATATATAAGTATTTGGACAGACAGTAAGTGGTTAGGGATAGTCAACATGGCTTTGTGCTTGTTAGGTCAGGTCTAACAGAGTTTTTCAAGAAAGTTACCAGGAAAGTTGATGAAGGAAAGACAGTGGATGTAGTCCACATGGACTCAATAAAGGCATTTGGCAAGGTTCTGTAAGGGAGTTGATCAAGAAGTTCAGTTGCTCAGCATTCAAGATGAGGTAGTAAATTGGATTTGACATTGGCTTCACAGGAGAAGCCAGAGTGGTAGTAGATGGTTGCCTCTCTGACTGAAAAGATTGTAACCAGTGGAGTGCCACAAGATTTGATGTTAGGTCTGTTGTTGTTTGTCATCTGTATTAATGATCTGAATGATAAAGTGGTTAACTGGATCAGTAAATTTGAGGATGACACCAAGATTGGGTGTGTAGTGAATTGTAAGGAAGACTATCAAAGCTTGCAGCAGGATCTGGACCAGCTAGCAAAATGGGCTGGAAAATGGCAGCTGGAATTTAATGCAGACAAGTGTGAAGTATTACACTTTGGGAAGACCAAGCAGGATAGGACATACGGTGAACAGTACGGCACTGATGAGTGCAATAAAACAGAGGGATCTGGGAATACAGATCTACAATTCCTTGAAAGTGGCATCACAGGTAAATAGGGTTGTAAAGAAAACATTTGGTATATTGGCCTTCATTAATCAAAGTATTCAGTACAGACTTGGGATGTTATGTTGAAGTTGCGTAATACGTTGGTGAGACCTGATTTTGAGTATTTTGTGCTGTTTTGGTTACCTACTTACAGGAAAGACGTCAATAAGATCAAAAGAGTGCAGAGAAGATTTACAAGGCTGTTGTCAGGACTTGAGTCATAGGGAAAGGTTGAATAGGTTAGGACTTTATTTCCTAGAGCCTAGACGAATGATGTGATAGAGGTATACAAAATTATGAGGGGTACAGATAGCACAAATGCGAGCAGGGTTTTTCCAGTGAGGTTGGGCAAGACTAAAACTAGATGTCATGATCTCAGGGTGAAAGGTGAAATGTTTAAGGGGAACATGATGGGGTACTTCTTCACTCAGAGGGTGGTGACAGTGTGGAACAAGTTGCCAGCGGAACTGGTGGATGTGGGTTCTATTTCAACATTTCAGGAAAGTTTGGATAGGTACATGGATGGGAGGTATGGAGGGCTATGGTCCAGGTGCAGGTCGATAGGACTAGGCAAATAGGTCGGCATGGACTAGATGGGCTGAAGGGCTTGTTTCTGTGTTGTAGTGTTCTAGGACTCTATGACCCTAATGCAAACAGCAGCCAGGATGTTGGTACAAATTACAAAATAAGATAGAAAAGGCATGTGTAAAGGACAACACTATGACAGTCAGGGAGATTTCAATGTGCAGGTAGAATCAGAGCAAACACGAGGAAATCTGCAGATGCTGGAAATTCAAACAACAACACACACAAAATGTTGGTAGAACACAGCAGACCAGGCAGCATCTATAGGGAGAAGCGCTGTTGACGTTTCGGGCCGAGACCCTTCATCGGGTCATCGGGGCGCCGCAGGGAACCGTACTCACTCCGGTCCTGTTCACCCTGTACACATCAGACTTCCAATATAACTCGGAGTCCTGCCATGTGCAAAAGTTCGCTGATGACACGGCCATAGTGGGGTGTGTCAGGAATGGACAGGAGGAGGAGTATAGGAAACTGATACAGGACTTTGTGATATGGTGCAACTCAAACTACCTGCGTCTCAATATCACCAAGACCAAGGAGATGGTGGTGGACTTTAGGAGATCTAGGCCTCATATGGAGCCAGTGATCATTAATGGAGAATGTGTGGAGCAGGTTAAGACCTACAAGTATCTGGGAGTACAGTTAGACGAGAAGCTAGACTGGACTGCCAACACAGATGCCTTGTGCAGGAAGGCACAGAGTCGACTGTACTTCCTAAGAAGGTTGGCGTCATTCAATGTCTGTAGTGAGATGCTGAAGATGTTCTATAGGTCAGTTGTTGAGAGCGCCCTCTTCTTTGTGGTGGCGTGTTGGGGAGGAAGCATTAAGAAGAGGGACGCCTCACGTCTTAATAAGCTGGTAAGGAAGGCGGGCTCTGTCGTGGGCAAAGTACTGGAGAGTTTAACATCGGTAGCTGAGCGAAGGGCGCTGAGTAGGCTACGGTCAATTATGGATAACTCTGAACATCCTCTACATAGCACCATCCAGAGACAGAGAAGCAGTTTCAGCGACAGGTTACTATCGATGCAATGCTCCTCAGACAGGATGAAGAGGTCAATACTCCCCAATGCCATTAGGCTTTACAATTCTACCGCCAGGACTTAAGAACTTTTTAAAAGCTATTATTAATGCTTTTTGAGATAGTGATTTAGATGCATATCATATTTTTTTTACTGAGTTAAGTATTGTATGTAATTAGTTTTGCTACAACAAGTGTATGGGACATTGGAAAAAAGTTGAATTTCCCCATGGGGATGAATAAAGTATCTATCTATCTATCTATCTATCAGGACTAACCGAAAGGAAAGATAGTCAGAGATTTGAAAGTAGTGGGGGGAGGGGGAAATGTGAAATGATAGGAGAAGACCAGAGGGGCTGGGATGAAGCTAAGAGCTGGAAAGGTGATTGGCGAAAGTGATACAGAGCTGGAGAAGGGAAAGGATCATGGGACGAGAGGCCTCAGGAGAAAGAAAGGAGGGGTGGGGAAGCACCAGAGGGAGATGGAGAACAGGGAAACAACTAAATATGTCAGGGATGGGGTAAGAAGGGGAGGAGGGGCATTAACGGAAGTTAGAGAAGTCAATGTTCAATAGTAATAGAATAGTAATAATAATAGAAGTCAATAGTAATCTCTTACTATCTTCCCTTTCGGTTCGTCCTGATGAAGGGTCTCAGCCCGAAACGTCGACAGTGCTTCTCTCTATAGATGCTGCCTGGTCTGCTGTGTTCCACCAGCATTTTGTGTGTGTTGTAGGTAGAATCAGAATTTGGTTTAAAATCGCTGGCATATGTCGTAAAATTGGTTGCTTTGCGGCAGGAGTACATTGCAATGCATAATAAAAACAACAAAAAATAAATAAGTAGTGGAAAAAAGATAAGAAAAAATACCGAGGTAGTGTTCATGGGTTCATTGTCTATTCAGGAATCTGATGGCAGGGGAAGAGGTTGTTCCTGAAATGCTGAGTGAGTCTTCAGGCTCCTGTACTTCTTCCCTGATGGTAGCAAAGAGAAGAGCCCATGCCCTGGATGATGAGGGACCTTAATGATGGATGCCACCTTTCTGAGGTTTCGCCTTTCGGTGCTGGGGAGGCTAGTGTCCAGAATGGAGCTGACTGAACTTACAGCTTTTTCTGATCCTACGCAGTGCCTCCCCCTCCACATCAGGTGGTAATGCAAACAGTTACCGTAGATTGCTATCCACAGAATATCTGTAGAAAGTTGCAAGTGACTTTGGTGACTTACCATTCTCCTCAAACTCCTGATGAAAATTAGCCGCTATTATGCCTTCTTTGTAATTGCATCAACATGTTGGTCCCAGGAACTTGAAACTGCTTCCCTTACCACTTCTGATTCCTTGATGAGGACTAGCGCGTGTTCCCTCGCCTTTTGTCTTACTGACATTGAGTACAAGATTGTTGCTGCAGCACCACTCAACCAGCTGATCTATCTCGCTCCTGTACGTCTTATCACCATCTGGAATTCTGCCAACAATAGTTGAGTCACCGGCAAATTAATACAGGTGGGGAAATCAGGTTGATGCTGGATTCCAAGAGAAGGAATTTTAGCATAAGATAGCTTTTTGGAGCAGCTTGTGGTAATTATTATGTAATGAACCAGGTTTGATAAGATACAGAACCCTTAGGAAGCCATGATCATTATATGATAGAATTCGCCCTGCAGTTTGAGAGGGAGAAGTTAAAATTCAGATGTATCATTATTTCAGTGGAGTAAAGGGAACTACAGATGCATGAGAGAGGAGCTAACTAAATTGATTAGAAGAGGACACTAGCAGGGATGACAGCAGAACAGCAAAGCCTGGAGTTTCTGAAACATTTAAGCAGACGCAGGATAGGTTGATCCCAAGTATTCTAAAGGGAGGATGAAGCAAATCTGGATGACAAGGAATGTCAAAGACAGATGAAAAGGAAAAGAAAGGGAATATAACATAGCAAAAATTAGTGGGAAGTAGAGGATTGGGAAGCTTTTAAAAATGAACAGAAGGAAACTACTAAAAAGAAACAAGGAGATAAAAGGTGAAATATGAAAGCTAGCAAATAATATAAAAGAGGATACCAAAAGTTTTTTTTCCAGCTATATAAATAAATGAATGGTGAGAGCAGATATTTTGGACCGCTGGAAAATTTCACTAGAGTGGTAATAATGGGGACAAAGAAATGGCAGACAAACTTAATAAGTATTTGGCATCAGTCTTCACTGTGGAAGACACCAGCAGTATGCCAGAAATTTGAGTGTGTCTTGGAGCAGAAATGAGTGTAGTTATTATTACTAAGAAGCATGGATAGACAATTGAATACAAAGAATAGGAATGATGGGAGCCTTTTCTAGTTGGCTGCCAGTGTGTAATGATGTTCCACAGGGCTTGGTGTTGGAATCACTTCTTTTCACGTTATTCTGTATGTCAATGATTCGGATGATGAAATTGATGGATTTAAAGCCAAGTTTGTGGATGATACAAAGGTAAGTGGAAAGGCAGGTCATATTGAGGAAACAGGGTGTCTGCAGAAGGAGTTAGACAGATTAGGAGAATGAGCAAAAAGTCAGACGGAATACAGTGTAGGGAAGTACATGGTCATGCACTTTGATAGAAGGAATAAAGGATAGACTATTTTCCAAACAGGGCAAATTCAGAAATCAGAGGTGCATAGGGACTTGGACGTCCTTGTGCAGGATTCTGTGAAGTTTAATTTGCAGGTTGAGTCAGTGGTAAGGAAGCCAAATACGATGTTAGCATTCATTTTGAGAGGACAAGAATATAAAAGTAAGGGTGTAATGCTGAGGCTTTATAAGGCATTGATTGGTCAGACTACACAAGAGTATTGTGAGCAGTTTTGTGTCCCTAAAGGATTTGCTGACATTAGAGACGGCCCAGAGTAGGTTCACGAGAATGATCCTAGGAATGACACGGATAATGTACGAGGAGCGTTTGATGGCTCTGGGCTTGTATCTGCTGGAGTTTAGAAGAATTGGGGGGGGGGGGGTCTCATTGAATCCTATCGAATACTGAAAGATCTAGATAGAATGGACTTGGAGAGGTTTCCTACAGTGAGGGAGTCTAGGAGCAGAGGACACAGCCTCAAAATAGAAGGACGTCCCTTTGGAACAGAAGAACAGAGATGTGGAAGAATTTCTTTGGCCAGAGGGCAGTGAATCTGTGGAATTTATTGCCACAGACTGCTGTGGAGACCAAGTCAATGGGTATATATAAACCAGAGGTTGATAGGTTCTTGATTAGTCAAGGTGTCAAAGGTAACAAGCAAAAGGCAGGAGAATAGAGTTGAGAGGGATAAAAAAATCTGCCAGGATGAATGGCAGAACAGACTCAATCGGCCAAATGGCCCAATTCTGACCTTTTAATTTATTCTAAAATTAATCTAACCTTGACATCCTATATAATCTTCAATTTTTCTATCATCCAAGTGCTTATTTAAGAGATTCTTAAATGCGTCTAGTATATCTCCCTCTATCATCAACCCCGGCAGGGCATTGTATGCACCCACCACTCTCTGTATAAAGAACTTGCCTCTAACATTCCCTTTATACTTTCCTCAAATCACCTTAAAATTATGCCACCTTGTATAAGCCATTTCTGCCCTGGGGAAATATCTCCAGTTTTCCACTTTTTCTATCATCTTGTACACTTCTGTCAAATCACCTCTCTTCCTCTTTTGCTCCGAAGAGAAAAACCCTAGCTTGTTCAACCTACCTTCATAAGACCTGCCCTGTGCAGGCAATGTCCTGGTAAATCTCCTCTAAAGAGTGGGGAGGGGAGTCTCACAACAGATTCCATTGGAACACCACTTGTCATCAACCTCCAGGCAGAATATGCTCCATCTGCAACCATCCTCTGCCCTCTATGGGCAAGCCAATTCTATATCCACACAGCCAAGTTTCCCTGGAACCCATACTTCCTCAATTTCTGAATGAGCCTATGATGGGGAACCTTATAAACTCCTAACTAAAAGTCATATATACCATATCCACAGCTCTATCTTCATCAATGTGCTTTGTCACATCCTCAAAAGTAATCAATTAGGCTTGTGAGACATAACCTGCCCCTTACAATGTCACACTTACTATCCTAACCAGACTATGCTTCCCCAAATACTCATAAATCCTGGCTCTAAGAACCCTCACAAATAATTTGCCCACAAATGAAGACTCACTGGTCTATAATTCCCAGGGTTATCCCTACTCCCTTTCTTGAACAAAGGAATAACATTGGCCACTAACTATCTCCTCCTGAAGCCAGTGAGGATGCAAAGATCATTGTCAAGCGTGCAGCAATCTCTTCTCTGACTTCCTGTTGTAACCTGGGGTATATCCTGTCTGGAGCCAGGTATCTATCCTAATGTTTTCCAAAAGTTCCAACACATTCTCTTTCCGAATATCAACATATTCAAGCATATCAGCCTGTTTTTATGCTGTCCTTACAATAGTCAAAGCCCGTCTCTTTGGTGAATAATAAAACAAAGTATTCATTCAGGATCTTCCCTACATCCTTGATCTCCAGGCACTTTGCTATAACTATCCCAATGGATCCTACCCTCACTCGGCCATCCTCCTGTTCCTCACATACATGTAGAACCCCTTGGGGTTTTTCTTAATCCTACTCGCCAAGGCCTTCTCTTGCTCCCTTATAGCACTCCTGTCCATTCTTCAGCTCCTTCCTGGCTACTCTGTATCTCTCTAGCATGATCCTTGTTTCCTAAATCTTAAATAAGCTTCTTTTTTGCTCTTGACTAGATGTTCCGTATCTCTTTCCCTGCTTCACTGGGACAACCTTATCCAGAACCCCAAGCAAGTTCTCCCCAGACAGCACCCACATTTCTATTGTGCATTTCCCTGAGTATATCTGTTGCCCAGTTCCTGCCTAATAGCATTATAATTCATCCTTCTGCAATTCAGTATTTTCCCCATACCATTTGCTCCTATCTCTCTGCAAGGCTATAGTAAAGGTCAGGGAGCATGTGGTCACTGTCTCTGAAATGTTCTCCCACTGACAGATCTGAACCTGGCCTAGTTCATTGCCAATCATCAAGCCTAGTTGGTTTGTCTACATATTGAGTCAAGAATCCTTCCTGGACACACCTAACAAATTCCGCGCCATCCCTCAAATTCAGGTATAACCCATGTTTTTTCTACAAGTCATACCTTCCCCAGAAGAGATCCCAATGATCCAGAAATCTGAAACCCTAACCCCAGCACCAATTCTTCAGCCACATATTCATCTGCCAAATAATCCTCTTAATGGTGCATACACAGGAAGCAATCAATCCAGAGATTACAACCCTTGAGGTCTTGCTTTTCAACTTTCTATCTCGCTCCTTATATTCTCCCTTCAGGACCTCTCTGAGATGTCACTGATCTTGGCACTAGTCTTTGTCAAAATCTATCCCTAATCATTAAAACAGATGTATACCAATTGTATTTTAAAAGCACCTAGCTAATCTAAGAAGATGTAGGCTGACTCTCTTCCCCTGCATTGGAGTTCAGCCAGGCCCACCCTGGTCTGATCCGTAGCTCTGGCTAGTTTTCTCCCCCCATCTACTGCTAACCTTTTGCTGCCCTCTGCTGTTTCACACATATATTGCAAGATAAAAATAAGGTACTAGCTGGGACCATCCTTGAAAGTAGATAGATAGATAGATAGATAGATACTTTATTCATCCCCATGGGGAAATTCAAAATTTTTTCCAATGTCCCATACACTTGTTGTAGCAAAAGCTAATTACATACAATACTTAACTCAGTAATAATATGAAATGCATCTAAATCACTAACTCAAAAAGCATTAATAATAGCTTTAAAAAAAAGTTCTTAAGTCCTGGCAGTTGAATTGTAAAGCCTAATGGCATTGGGGAGTATTGACCTCTTCATCCTGTCTGAGGAGCATTGCATCGATAGTAACCTGTCGTTGAAACTGCTTCTCTGTCTCTGGATGGTGCTATGTAGAGGATGTTCAGAGTTATCCATAATTGACCGTAGCCTACTCAGCGCCCTTCGCTCAGCTACCGATGTTAAACTCTCCAGTACTTTGCCCACGACAGAGCCCGCCTTCCTTACCAGCTTATTAAGACGTGAGGCGTCCCTCTTCTTAATGCTTCCTCCCCAACACGCCACCACAAAGAAGAGGGCGCTCTCAACAACTGACCTATAGAACATCTTCAGCATCTCACTGCAGACATTGAATGACGCCAACCTTCTAAGGAAGTACAGTCGACTCTGTGCCTTCCTGCACAAGGCATCTGTGTTGGCAGTCCAGTCTAGCTTCTCGTCTAACTGTACTCCCAGATACTTGTAACAAATTCAGAACGTTATCACTGACATTGTAAGAACCTTGAAGTAAAATTATTCATCAAAACATATGAGTGCAGCATGCAGTCAAATTCAAAAAATAGTGACTGAGGAAGATTACTGATCAAAGTGGTTGACGACCAGTGCAATAGTAATTGGGAGCACAGAAGAGATAATTATTTCTATTCAACATGGTTTTTGACATTGATGTATTTTTAGTCTTAATCTGGACCATTCTGAATAACAACAGTACAATATTTTCAGGTAAGAAATATAATATACAGGTTGAGTACCCTTTATCCAAAATGTTTGGGGCCAGAAATGTTTCAGACGTTTTTTTGGATTTTGGAATATTTAATGCTTGGTATCGCCATCATTTCTGACTCTGAATTTGGGTACTACCAGTAAGCAATCTTTGTCTTATACATGTTCATCACACATATGAACTTAATAGTAATAATTATTACATATAATTAATATAATGCATGCAGGGTAACAAAAGCAGCACAGCAGAGTCGGGAGAATATCTGAATCAGCTGTTGAAAAACAACAAACAACAGGCTTTCAGTCTCTGCCTACAATACCATGTTTTGATTAAAAGGTTACAGTACACCGTATTTGTATTTTACTTTTCATAAGTTTTATGTAAGATACAAAACCCATCAGCATTGTAGACTTGCTCTGGTGTTAGATTTTCATCAGTGACAAACTTATCACAAACTATTCAATGAATTGCTCTTCAGTTTTGTCATCAGTGCTTTATTTTAAAATTTTAAAAAATCTTTAAAAATGTAATGCTTGTGTTCAAAATGCAGTGATTTTTTTTGTCATTAATTGTAGGTGAGTAATCAGCAGCAAGACAATTCAGAACTGTTTTGGCCACTGCAGTTTCAAGCATTCAGGCTAGCATATGACAGAAATGATTACACTACTTCAACAAGTTAGGAACAACAAAGAGTTTGTAGGTATCAACAATCATCTTAAATGTTACAATGAAAAAGAAGATTTGGAGGATGTAATCAACAAAATAATTGTATAAAAGCAGTCCACTAATTGCAAAAAGTTCTGCACTGATTTTGTTCAATTACAGTAAATCAAAAGAACATCTCAGCATACATAAATTAATTCCTCTATCAACAACTATTAGGAACTAATACAGTTTTATAGTACTGTAGTTGTTTTGGTAGTGTTCTAATTAGCTCTGTATTTCATATAAATACACACTGTAATTTGTTACTCAGGTAAACCGTAGTTTTTAAAAATATCTTTTTAATTATTTCCATGAAACTTCAGGTAATTGGGACAGCTGCTTAATTGGGCCAAAATGTACTGGTCCTGATGTGTCCCAATTAACTGGAATCCACTGTAGTTTAAATCTGAATGTTTATTAGCTCAATCATTTTGTACATTTCAATGTGTTAGAAGTGCTTTGTAACAAAAAATTAAATTGTTTAAGGTACAAAAGTTTGGTGCAATATCTGATTAATTAAAAAGACAGTTTAACGAGCATGTTTATTAACTTGGGTAAACTTTTTATAACTTAAAACTAAAATGCATATGTATAGAGTAAGCAAGTCATGTGTGATCTCTAGTTATAGCTCATTACAAGGTGAATTTACTGGATACAGAAAAGGGTTGGATCAACGTGGCTGTTATTTGGTCTACTCCAATGTGTGCACTGTGGTGAGTCGTCTCTGCACACAACCAGAAAGTGCATGCGTGCACACCAGTTAAGGAGAGAGCCAGGAGTTGTGACTCTTCTACTGCTAATTTGTCCTCATTCAGAAAATCAGCTAACAAACATGATTCAGGCTAAGTGAAAGTTGGCACAGTGATTCATAAAATGCATCCCATCAAAAAGTCAACAATCAGTTATAGTGAATGATTTGCACTAACTGAAGTTGGAAATTTCCCATCAGGTTAGTACAGATACAACATTAAGTGTTAAAATTTGACCACTGCTTCATTAAAATAGAGACACAATCTTCAGCTTTATTTTTAAAAAGTCAAGGTTGACCTCCAAATTTTTCCATTCCCTTCTCAAGTTGCTGTGTCATGCTGGATAGCAGTTCTAATCGAGGCAGGTATTTTTCCCCCAGGAGATCATCACTAAAAGGTCATTTTCCTCAGGTACACAATGAGTGGCAAAGCAAAGTTTGTGTGCACTGTACAACTGTAATTGGGCCTTAACTGCAGGTTCCAGTAGGACGCAGGAGATAAAAACTTTTATTCTATTAACTCAGCACAACTTGGAACACCCATCCAGTTAGCCAATAGAGGAGCTCTTTGCTAGTCTGCTCAAAAGAATAATGATGATTACCCAAGTACATAAGTGTACCCACAGAAAAAGAATCTCAGGGTTGTATGTGTTGATAATAAACTTCACCTTGAACTTTGCCTGTTAGGTTGACTTTTGCAGGAGGCATGGAGACCCTGAGTATGTACTTACCCAAATTTAGATATCAGAAAACCACCCGCTGAAGAGCCAATGATCATTCCCACACCATACGAGAGACCAAGCTTCCCCAGTTCTCCAGTCCTTTCCGACTCCAAGGAGAGGTCAGTCACAACCATCTGAGCAGCTGGGAGGGGTTAAAAGGAAAGAATGCATTTTAAAATTGGGCACCAGAGAGATGAGCAGAAAAATGGGAGGAAAAACGTACCACACTGTACCTTGCATTCCGTGCATGAATATGGAGGGCAATCGAGATAGGAAAAGCAGCGACACATTTGTTGAGAGCCCCATTATCAGGCTGGTAAGGCTGGAGGAGAGGTATGCCAGTGAGAGGGCCGCTCGGCCTCCAAACAAGTCACCAAATCTGTCGAAAGAAGAATAGAAATACAATTTCAAAGATTGTTGGGAACGTGAGATTGGAACTGGAATTGGTTTAACATTGTCACACGCATCAAGATACTGTGAAAAGCTTGTCTTGTATGCTGTTCATGCAGATCAAATCATTGCACGGGGTACTGAACTAGAACAAGTAAACAATAACAATGCCGAATAAATGTAACAGCTGTAGAGAAAGTGAAGTGCAGATAAACAATAAAATGCAAGATCATAACGAAGTATGTTGTGAGGTCAAAAGTCCATCATATTACAATATGGTACACAATTGTACAAAGGTACAATATCTAATAATAGCAGGGTAGAAGCTGTCCTTAAGCCTGGAGGTATGTGCTTTCAGGCTTTTGTATCTTCTGCCCAGTGGAAGAGGGGAGAAGAGAGAATGCCCAGGCTAATTAGGGTTTCTGATTATGTTGGCTGTGAGGAGCACAGACAAAGTCCATGGAGGGGAAGCTGGTTTCCATGATTGTATACAGCTCTTTGCTGTTTCTTGTGTTAATTGCAGACCAGTTTCATCCTAAGCTGTTTTGTATCCAAATAGAAAGTGTTCCATAGTGCATCAATAAAAATAGGCAAGAGTTGATTGTGACAAGACAAACTTATTTAGCATCCAGAGATGCTGGAATATGAGGCAAAAAAAAAAGCCACTACAGCAAACTCTGTGGGTTAGGTAGCATCCATGGAGGCAAAGGATGGTTGATGTTTTGGGTCAAGACTCTGCATCAGGACTGGTGAATGTGGGTTACTGGAGGGGTACTTGTTGAGTCTTTCTCTGAGAAAGAAAGAGCATCCTAAGGTTTTCCTGATGGTGAATGGAGGTGTACAAGGACTAGATCGTGAAGATGAAGCAGTAGGGGCTAGGAAATTGTAAGTTCAAAGTAAATTTATGATCAATGTATATATTTGTTACTGAATACTACCTTGAGACTAATTTTCTTGCAGGCATTTATAAGGAAATAAATAGAATTTATGAAAAAACTATACATAAACAAAGACTGAAAAACAAGCAATGACAAACAAAGACAAACTGTGTAAATAAAAGAATACTGAGACTGAGTTGTAAATACCCCTTGAATGTGAATTTGTAGTCCCTAAAATCAGTTCAGAGTTGTGGTGAGTGAAGTTATCCATGCTGTTTCAGGAGGGGTGCCACAGTAACATGGTGATTAGTGTGATGTTCTTACTGCTTGGGACACTGGAGTTCGGACTTCAAATTCAACACTGTCCGTAAGGAGTTGTGCACCCGCTGCTTGAATGAGTGGGTTTCCTTTGGGTGGTCTGGTTTACTCACACATTCCAAAGACGTAGTGGTTAGTAGATTAATTGGCCATTGTAAATTGTCCTGTTATCAGGCTCGTGTTAATAGGTGGGTTGCTGGGTGGTGTGGCCAGAGGGGCCTGTTCTGCGCTTTAATCTCCAAAATTAAAAAAAATGCTCCTGGTGGTGTGAGAGTTGAGGCATTGGACCTCATACACGATGGTAGCACTGTAAAGAGGGGATGGCCTGGAGTGTGGGTGTACTTTATTTATTTGGAGATACATCATGGTAACTGGCCCTTTCAGCCACACCACCCACTAAACCCATGTGGCTAAATAACCTAACCCGTATGTCTTTGGAAACACACGCGGTTACGTGGAGAACATACCAACTCCTTACAAATGGCACCGGAAGATGAACACCGTACCACCCTATCATCATTTGTCCTTGATGATGGATGCTGCTTTCCTGTGGCAGCACTCCCTGTAAATGTGCTCAGTGGTGGGGAGGGTTTTGCCCGGGATGGGCTGTGCTGTATCCACCACTTTCTGCAATCTTTTCCGCTCCTGGGCATTGGTGTTTCCACACCAGGCTGTGATGCAACCAGTGAGGATACTCTCCACATATAGGAGTTTTTTGGTGACATGCTGAATGATTTCAAACTTCTAAGAAAGTGAAGGAGCTGACATGCCTCCTTTGAAATGGCACTTAAATACTGGCCCCAGGACAGATCTTCTGATATGATAACACCAAGGAATTTAAAGCTACTGACCCTCTCCACCTCCAATCCCCTGATGAGGACTGGCTCATGGACCTCCAGCTTCTTCCAACTGCAGTAAAAAATCAGCTGCTTGGTTTTGCCGACATTGAGTGAAAGGTTGTTATTGTGGTATCACCCAACCAGATTTTCAATCTCCCTCCTTTATGCAGATTTGTTACAATATTTGATTTGGCCAACAACAGTGATGTCATCAGCAAACTTAAATGCAGCGTTGGAGCTGTACTCAGCCACACAATCAGTAAGATCCTGTAAGACGAGGTCTTACGGTAAGATGGGGGTGCGTTCGATCGCAGCAGCTTCTACGGGGTCAAGTTTTTTAAAAAATACGTACTTTTTATGATGGCAAGATCCTGTTGGACATTAAGAATTTAAAGCACTGCAGATTTACCCCATCGGTGAGTTGCTCATTGGCAGAGAAACTGAAGGAGTTGGACTTGGTGTGGATTGTGCTGCTGCCTACATCGGCGAGGCATCGGTACATGAAGGAGGTGTGCAGTCTAACAGCGAGTGATCATCTTAAGTCGTTTCTCTTGTGATCGCAAGTCCCTGTTGGACATTGTTAATGTGGAATGCTGCAAGTCTGATTTACTGGTGGATGGTAGGGCAGCTGCGTGGCCTCGGTTATAGCGAGGACCAGGCCTCAAGGTGCGGTGTCACCTGTTTAAAGTCGTCCAGGAGAGAGGCGTCAGAGTTGGTGCGCTCCACCAGAGGCAATGTAGTGTGGCGTCCAAGCTGGACTCAGTGCTGCCCCCAGTGTTCACTCGGCAGAAGACAAGCTGTATTGGATTCGACTACAGATTTCTGTAACATTCATGGACTCAGGGTCTTGGATTACATTTTTTGAGAGACAGTATTTACTGATATCTTATAGGAGCTCTGTGCTGTGTAACTGTTGGTACTGCATTTTACACCTTGGTCCCAGAGTAACATTGTTTTGTTTGGCTGTATTCATGGGTATACACGTATGGTCGAATGACAGTTAAACTTGAACTTGAGCAGGAGGCTAAGCACACAGCCTTGTGGTACACCCATGTTGATAGTTTGTTGTTGCCAGTCTGTCCTAACTGGGGTTTGCCCATGTGCAGATAGAGGATCCAGCTGCACAGGGAAGTATTAAGGCCCAGGTATTGGAGCTTAGTGATAAGTTATGAAGTGAGAGGCTGAAGATGTCCGTAAACACTCCAGCTACTTGATCAGCTATGCCACCTGGGCCAGATATGGATTTGCTCTCCTGAAAGTTGCTCTTACATCAGCCTCAGAGACTGAAATATAGAGTTGTTAGGGGCTGTGGGCTTTGTGAAGGTGTCTCCATATTCTATCGGTCAAACAAAAGGAAACCTAGGAGCAAAATCTTGTCATTTATGTTGCTTGGTTTTGCTCTGTTGGAGGTGATGGCATTCAAGCCCCACCACAGTTGTTGTGCACCTCTATGAGATTCAAGTTTAGTCTGGAACTGCCACTTTGCATGTGAGATGGCTTTCTGGAGGACATATCTGGACCTCCTGTACTTTCCTGGAACACTAGTCCTGAGCTCCATTAATCCAGCCCTCAGCTGATTTCAAATCTCTTGATTTATCCAGGCTTCTGGTTGGAGAAGACAGAATGATTTTGTGGGGACATACTTATCCATGAGGTTTTTATAAAGTCCACAACAACTGTGGCATACTCATTCAGGTCCTCTGATCAGTCCTTGAACATGGCCTGGCCCACCGCTCGAAGCAATCCCATAGCCATAGGTAGAAGGGATTGGACAAAGGGAGGCAAGACAGAGTCAAGGTATAGAGTTAAATGCAGAAGCAAGAGAAAAGGGAAAAGAAAAGATTCCTTTCTGGTTACAAATCAAGACCATCGATAGCCAATGGACAATCAGGGAAAACACTGCGTACAGTAGTCACACAAATCACCTGGCATCTCTGGTTGGCAACGTAGCTGAAATATAAGCATATTCCAGATGCAACAAAAGCAGAACATTAACTAATTTGTAATTTTACATCAGTATGAAAATATTTAAAATGAATGTCTTTTCTACCCAAAAATAATTATGGTAATGTTTCTGCAAGAATTAAGCAAACCATCAGGATGGATATTCAAAAGATCAACTCCAGATCATACCAATCAAGTGAAGTTATAGTGTGAACTTACAGTAAATATCATAAGCTAAAGAACCACTTGAACACCAAGGAGCTACAAATGGCATCTTAACCACCCAAGCATTAAAAGCAGTTAATATCCAAATCATCAGATCTTTGAGAGAAAAACAACAATCTTAATGTCAAATGCAATTGCTTTAACATCAAAGTACTGGCAATCATGTACTCAAAGACAGCCCCATAACCTAATTTCTTCACTTTCTTTTATTTCTCCAGATAAGGAATTAAGGAGCCATAGAATAACACCTCCTGTATAAGTGCCTTCAAAGACTTAGTCAGAACCTTTTGATAAATTCTGCAAGAACTTTAAGCTGAGTCATGTCTTTTGCTTTGAAATTCTTTGGTGTGCAGAGTACCTAATACTTTGGCTCAGTTTGCTGCCTCCTTACATACTCAATTCTGCTGAATACTTTTCACTATTAGTGTCAACAGATACACACGAGCAAGAGCATAATACACCTTTCTTTCAAAGGAAAACTTGATGAGTAACCATTATGATGGAGAGTTCAATATTGTTCATTCTCTGCATTCTATTCAGTGTAGGCACCAATTTTCATTCATAACAAATCTGAAGTGTGTTGAATGGTAGTGCAAATTGGATGACAATGAATCAGCTCGACACTGTAAATAATATATTCAATGTTATTAAATACCAGACAAAGTTCATTCCTTCTGCAAAATTCCTTTGCCCATAAACAAAATATTAAAAACAGATTCAGAGTAAACCTGAAATCTAATACTGGTTTCTTGTTAACTTTCAATCCTTTACCAGGTCAAGATAACCGCTACATTACCATGGCGCCCATGTGGCTCTTTCACATCCCACTCAATTCTTTTGCCACTTTGCAAAAGGTATAATTTACAGCCTCCCAACATGTAAAGTGAAGCACCCAATGGTCATGGAGAGAATGTCCAAACTCCACAAGTACATCAACTAAGATTCGGACCAAATCCCAGATGTCCGGGTCATTCAGAACTATTGAAAAAAATTGTTAGTTTGATACATGGCAAAATCGGGATGTGGATTTGCCAGCTAATAAACCTTTTTCTAAACTGTTTTAAGGGCCACCTTGCTCTGGTCTGCCCACATGACCTAGGCTCTGACATCATGCAAGAAGCTCTTGGCCTCGCCATTCGTCATTCCAGATTTGTCCTTAAGTCAGTGCAGTATAATTGAGTATTTGAGCAGTGAATGCATCCAGCAGGCTCCACTCAGCAAAATCCAAGATGCTGCTAATTCTTGAGGGAACACACTACATACATATCTTCACTCTAAAGAGTATCTACTAATCACCATTTCCTGAATGCTTCCCCTTGAGCAATTATGTATAAGAAATAGAACAGTAAGGCACCTCAGACCTGCTCCTCTATTCAAAATCTCCACAATGCTTTCTCACATAATTCAGTTTTCTTGGATTGTTTAGAAAACAAGAATCTAAAAGTCTATTGACCTTGCCCTTGACTATATTTGCAGTCATGGCTCTCTGGAGGTAGAAAACTTCTCTTCACCTCACTCATAAGCAACCGATATCTTATTTCTATAATATGCCACTCTCTCTTTGATAGTACATTGTTTAATCTTACAAAAAAAAACTGTTTCATAGTACAGTACTTTATTAGAGACTTCTTGGAATTCCGTATTTCAATTCAATGAGAAAAACAAGATTTGATCTGCTTTTATCAAATCCATCCTGATCATTCCTTATTCACTCTGAAAAAAATATTAATTTTCATCTTGACAATGCTCCATTGTACCTACCCCCTGCACTCCTCACCCCACTGACATCTGATTTTTGTTATCAAATTTATGCTTTTCTCAATTTTCTAGCCATTAACCAGCACTCACACTTCCAAGGAGTTATACAATAATATGGTCAGAGTTTTTGCTTTCTCTACACTTTAGCTTCCTCCTTTATCTAGATTCATTGGATTTTTGCTCTTTCTCATTTACAGCCTCATCTTTAGCTATTTTAATTGTACTGTTTAATTTCCACTCCTCTCCCTAGCTCCTCTATTGCGGTTCGAATACATTCTCTTTTTATTGCGGGGGGGGGGGGGGCAGATAGAAAGGTGATGGATGAGATAGTGGCAAAAATAAAAAAATTGAAACTCTTATTGGTTGCCACTGAGAAATTTCAATCTTTATGATACAATCTGAAGATAACACATGCTCTATGTGATTAGCATAAATAGATTGTTTCCTTCAGTAGTAATACAAAATAAGTTAAACCAAAAATCATAACTGTTAGAGTGACTTTTGGGGTTAGCACATGTAACAACTAACTTAACTGACTTCAGATTCAAGTATGAATTGTGGATTAAATGCAGCTTTGAACAATGGGCTCCTAAAAACCATGAACTAAGTTATAAGAACAGACAATGCTGATTTAAAATTGTTACTTGTGTATTTGGGTGTCTGTAATATAGTTGTGAACATGTAGGTGTGATGGTGGGAAGATCCAGACAGTTGAAACTGTTACATCTAGTTCAAAGGAAGCATTGTAAATATGGAATTGTCCTTTGACCTTAGCCTGAATTGCCCTTTGATCTAGAATATAAAATATCGTGTAGTGTTGGGTCAGACAGATCCCTTGCTCTGAAAGTCAGCCAGTCACTCTCCCTCTCCCTCCTCTCCTCCAAATGTCTGCCAGCTTATTTGTGAATGTGTGTATCAAATAAAAGACTACTTTTCATATGTACCAACTGTGTCTCTCTCGTGACTTTGTTCACACGACAACAGTAACCATGTTGTAGTTCAAGTTTTTCTAACTAGCCTGTGATGAAGAAATCATCATCACAGGGTATTTTACAAACCACATATTATTAATGAATGACTTATTCTGTGCAATAAATTGTGTGTCCCTACACAAGAGGATGTCAGAAGTTCAACGCCAAGATCTGTGTCAGGTCAGCACGACAGGGTGCTGAAAACAGAAAATTCCACAATTGGGGAAAAGGAGGGAAAACAAGGAAACGTTAGCTTGATATCCCAAGGCAAGCACAAAGTGATGGAGCAGTTAAATTCAGGAAAGATTGACAGACTAGAATTATGACCAAAAGGTGAGGTCCTTAATGAATACTCTTCTTCAGTATTCACCAGCGAGAGGGACTTTAACAATTGTGAGGACAGGCTGACATGCTTGGACATGTTCTTGAGAAGAAAGAGAATGTGCCAGAACTTTTGAAAAACATTGGGATATATAAATCTCCGGGGTCAGATGGGACATATCCCAGGTTACCAAAGGAAGAGATTGCTGTACCCTTGACAATGATCTTTGCATCCTCATTGGACACAGGAGTAATACCAGATGATTGGAGGGTGGCAAATATTACTCCTTTGTTCAAAAAAGGAGTAAGACCAACCCTGGGAATTATACACCACTGAGTCCTACTTTAGTGGTGGGCAAGTTATTGGAGAAGATTCTTAAGAGACAGAATTTACATGTATATCGAAAAGCAGCCTCATTAGGGCTGGTCGCATGGCATTGTCAGGGGCAGGTCATGCCTCACGAACCTGAATGAATTATTTTAGGATGGGGCAAATGTGACATTGATGATGGCAGAGCAGTAAATGTGGTGTATATGGATTTTAGTAAGGCATTTGACTATTCCCCATGCTAAGCTCATTCAGAAAGTCAGGAGGCACGCTATCCAGGGAAACCTGGCTATGTGGGTGCAGAACTGGCGTGCCCAAAGAAGACAAAGGGTGGTAGTAAATAGGGAATTTTCTACCTGGAGGTTGGCTGCCAGTAGTGTTCCACAGGGATCTGTTCTGGATCCCCTGCTCTTTGTAATTTTTTAAATTTGCAGATGACGTGACAGTTGTTGGAGTTGTGGATAGTGTGCAGGGTTGTTGTAGGTTGCAGTGGTACATTGACAGGATGCAGAGCCGGGCTGAAGGACAGGAATGTTAGCTGAGACACAGCTTTCATTAGCATGGGCAGACACGTATCAAAATACAAGTCGGACAGCTGACCTGACATCTTGCGTAAGGAGCTGATGGATTACTGCTGCTCTAAAACCACTCGTGTTCCAGCTCTTACTGAGCCTCTGATGAAGCCATGGAGGAAAATTTAATACATCAGATATAGCCTTTTACAAAATCATTAAAGATTCCTTAAAGTGATGTCTTTTCTGTGCTACATGTTTCTATGATTCTAGATCTCATCACTAGCATGTAGATACTAGTAGTATTGCACCAGCAAATCAAACAAATATCTCCCTGTGTAAGTTAGCAGACTAAAGGAAGAATCAGAGATGATAATTGTCCGTTCCTTGTGCAGACTGTTCAAAATAGAATCAAATGTAAAATCAAGAGTTTGGAGAAATCGAATCCCATGGAAGTTAGAAGGGAACCAAATGGCTGGTGGCTGAATTGTTGGACTGCACTGTTTTTTCATGAAGTCTGCTTAGTTGGCACTTCTCTGTATTTTTTTGGGATGGGGAGAAGAAGAGGTAAAAGCATGAATTCTTGTAGAGGGACAGTCATTTAAGGTCACATTAAAATATAAGGGGCCAACAGTATTAAACTGAAAATCAGAATGCCAGAGGGTGTCATATTTTGCTGTCATATCAAAAATAGCAGCAACCTTGATTAATTACAATAACGGCAGGTAAATATCAGAGAAGCTGGTGAGCTTGCCTTCACTGAGATGAAATAGGCAATTCCAAATCCTCCAGCTACTAGAAGAACATAGATGTCTATGTGTTTAGATGCTAATGTTCTTAGCGGTGAAAGGAACTTTCAAAAGGACATGTCATGGCTGAAAGACCACCTTAGTTCAGAGTTTAATAGCCAAAGATACACAATCTATTGAAAGGACTGGCAGGTAGGCAGGTAGAGGAGGAGGAATGGCTCTGCTGGTAAAAAAAAATGAAACAAAATCTTCAGGAAGAGGTGACATAGGATCAGAAGATGTAGAATCCTTGTTGGTTGAGTTAAGAAACTACAGGGGTAAGACGACACTGACAAGGAGTTATATACAGGCCTCCGAACAGTAGTCAGGATGTGTTCTACAAATTACTTCTGCAGATAGAAAAAGCATGTCAAAAAGGCAATGTTACCTTGGTCATGTGGAGTTTCAATATGCAGATAGATTGGAAAAATCAAGTTGATATTGGATCTCAAGAGAGAGAATCTGGAATACATCCAAGATGGCTTTTTGCAGCAGCTTGGGTTTGAGCCCACAGCAAAATACTGGAGGAACTCAGCAGGCCATGCAGTATCTATGGAAAAGAATACAGTTGACATTTCAGGCCAAGACCCTTCATCAGGACTGGAGAAAAAAAAAGATGAGTAACAGTCTCTGCCCAAAATGTTGACTGTACTCTTTTCCATAGATGCTTCCTGGCCTGCTGAGATCCTCCAGCATTTTGTCTATGTTTACTGGATTTTCTGTATCTGCAGATTTTCTCTTGTTTGTGTTTGAGCCCACTAGATCTGGATTGGATGTTGTGTAATAAATTGGATATGATTAGGGAGCTGAAGGTAATGGAACCCATAGGAAACAGTGATCATAACATGATAGAATTCACCCAGCAATTTGAGAGCGGCAAGCTAAAGTCAGATGTATCAGCAGTACAGTGGAATAAGGGGAATTACAGGGGCCTGAGCGAGGTGCTGGCCAACATTGATTGGAAGGGGACACTAGCAGGGATGATGGCAGAGTAGCAATGGCTGGAGTTTCTGGGAGCAAATTGGAAGGAAAAGGATAGATACATCCCAAAGAAGAGGAAGAAAAATTTCGAGTACAAAGCTTTTATGTGCCTGTCAGAATAAAAGACAACACAAACAGGTTTTCTGCTATTTAAGAAAGTCTCTAAAAATAAACCAGGAAACTATAAACCAGTGAGCCTATACTATTGGGAAAGTTATTGGAAGGTATCTTAGGGACCCAATATGAGTATTTGGATAAATGGACTGATTAGGGATAGTCAGCATTGCTTTATGCATGGTAGGTCGTGTCTATCCAATCTTATAGAGTTTTTTTTGAGGAAGTTACCAGGAAAGTAGATGGAGGCAAGGCAGTGGATGTTGTCTGCATGGACTTTGGCAAGGTCCTGCATGGGAGTTTGGTCAGAAAGGTCTAGTCACTTGGCATTCAAGATAAGGTAGCAAATTGAATTAGACATTAGCCTTGTGGGAGAAACCAGAGAGTGGTAGTAGATGGTTATCTCTTTGACTGGAGGCCTATGGAGTGGAATGTCACAGCGATTGGTGCTAGGTCTGTTGTTATTTGTCATCTAAATCAATGATCTGGATGATAATGTGGATATCACCATGATCAGGGATGTAGTGGACAGTGAGCAGGACTACCAGACCTTGCAGCGGGATCTGGACCAGCTGGAAAAGTGGGCTGAAAAATGGCAGATGGAATTTAATGCAAGGTGTTGCACTTCTGTAGAACCAACTAGGGTAGGCCTTATACACTGAACAGTTGGGCACTGTGGAATGCAGTATAGACAAAGGGATCTGGGAATACAGGTCTGTAATTCATTGAATGTGGCAACACAAGGTAGATTGGGTTGTAAAGAAAGCTTTTGGCACATTGGCCTTCATAAATCAAAGTATTGAGATGTTATGTTCAAGTTGTACAAGATGTTGGTGAGACCTAATTTGGAGTATTGTGGACAGTTTTGGTCACCTGCCTACAGGAAAGATGTAAATACGGTTGAAAGCGTACAGAGAAAATTCACAAGAATGGTGCTTGGTCTGATGGATCTGAGTTATAAGGAAAGACTGAATAGGTTAGGACTTTATTCCTTGGAATGTAGAAGATTGAGGGGAGATTTGATAGACGTATACAAAATTATGAGGAGTATAGATAGGGTAAATACAAGCACACTTTTCTACCAAGGGTGGGTGGGGCTTTAACTAGAGGTTATAGATTAAGGGTGAAAGGTGAAATGTTTAAGCAGAACATGAGGGGGAACTTCTTCACTCAAAGAGTTGTTAGAGTATGGAATGTGTTGCCATTGCAAGTGGTTCATGCAAGTACAATTTGAATGTTTAAGAGATGTTTGGATAGGTATACAAATGGGAAGGGTATGGACAGCTATGGTCCAGGTGGAGTTCAATGGGACTAGGCAGTTTAAATGGTTTGGTGTGGACTGGATGTGGCAAAGGGCCTGTTTCAGTGTTGTACTTCTATGACTCTATGTGCCTTTGAAGTTGGAGTTAAGTGAGCATTGTTCTCTTTAAGTTCTTGTGGAATAGCAGCTAAAACTAAAATTTCACAAAAGTTTTACCCTGTACAACATCATTTCCTGGACCAAAATATTTACCTGCCAAACAGAGGTCCACCCAGAAGCTGGACAATGGCAAACGTTGTCTGTAGATAACCAAACATGACCGCATCCATCCCCAACTTCTTTGACAAATACTGGGGACAAAACATTAAGTGTTAGAATCTGGGATAATACTGTGCACTGTTTTGAAACAGACGACAGCTCTGACAGACGTCATCCTCTCCACATTTGTTACATAGAAACATTGCTGCCAGTGTAATACTGAGAAGAAAATTGTTTAAATTCAGGATGCAATTAACAGCAGAACACACAACAGTACTTTAAAAGCATCAGACGGTACCAATAATCGGTACCAAACAGGAGTGGAATATAGTGCCTTGCAGTAAGTTCATATGTTTAGTCAAATAATTTGACACCAGGAATCAGAAGTACAATGTTAAAATTTTCAATTGATTTAAATTGGGGCTTGTAGTTAAAAATGGGACAAAATACAAAATGACAAACATCTGGATCATTGGCATATAAACAGCAAATGAATTTTAATATAGGTGTTAGAGGGTATTCTAGAGTAATGTGAACATAGCAAATGAGAACCAGGCTTCAGTTCTTAAAGTAAATCTAAATAAGTTCACAAAGCTTGCAATTAGCTTTCATTTTTTTGGTGTAAATTGCAAGCAGTAAATTGAAGTTAAAAGTCCAAGCTGCTTCACAGACTAAGAAATTGCATATGCAACAGCCAAACTTTAAGATATGGGGTTGTGTTAATTGGCTTCCATCAAACCAGGCAACATGACTAAGTTATTTGCAGCATTGTGACTGAGAAGCAGCTGACAGACCAGATGGACATTGTCACTTAGCATATCAAACATGGTTAAAGGTATAAGCAATCAATAGTTTGTGTATTTACAATAATTGTGTACTCAGAGACAGCACTGACAAATTAATTTTGGGTATCTGAGATTTCTGACCCCAGAAGCTTTTGGACTGTTTTTGTGAATTATTTTGTGACAAAGCTGTTTGCACACCAGAGGCATCTGTCACTGTAGATATTTTATCTGGATAATTGGCATATAAACAGAGCATGAAATTTAATATAAGCATTGTTGAGGCTGACTGTTTAACTTTAATTGTCATTTTCTTTGTTGTTTAACAGTCAATTGTCTGCATGTATTTAAGTAGCCTTTGTATACATAACAGTTTAACATGCCTCTAGTTGCTACACAAAGAATAATTCTGGAAGTTTTGTTCTTTCATTAAGTGGCGAGTATTTTCTCTCCACACGGATCTCCCTCCTGGCACTTATCCTTGTAAGCGGAACAAGTGCTACACCTGCTCCTACATCTCCTCCCTCACTACCATACTGGGCCCCAAACAGTTCTTCCAGGTGATACTTCACCTGAAAGTCTGTTGGGGTCACCTGCTGTATCCAGTGCTCCGATGTGGCCTCCTGTATATCGGTGAGACCAGACATAGATTGTCATAGAGCACCTGTTCTCTGTAGGCCAGGAATCCTCGTGGCCACCCATTTTAATTCCACTTCCCATTCTCATTCCAACATGTCAGTACAAGGCCTCTTCTACTTCTGCGATGAAGCCACACTCAGGTTGGAAGAGCAACACCTTATATTCAGTCTGGGTACCTGATGGCATGAACATCGATTTTTTGAACTCTGGTAATGCCCCCACTCCGCCGCACTTCTCCTTCACTATTCCCATTTCTCTCTCACCTCATTTCCTTACCTGCCCATCACCTCCCTCTAGTGCTCCTCTCTCCCCTTTTCTTTCTTCCATGGTTTTTTGTCCTTTCCTATTAGATTCCCCCTTCTCTAGCCCTCTATCTCTTTCATGAACCGATTTCCCAGCTCTTTACTTCACCCCTCCCCCTCTCTTGGTTTCACCTAACACCTTGTGTTTCTCCCTCCCTTTCCCCCACCTTCTTACTCTGACTTCTCATCTTCTCCAGACCTGATTAAGGTTCTCGGCCTGAAACATTGACAGTTTACTCTTTTCCATAGATGCTGCCTGGCCTGCTAAATTCCTCCAGCATTTTGTGTGTGTTGCTTGGATTTCTCTTGTTTAACATTTTCTCATTAGTCAATTAAGTAAGTATTTTCTAATTGGTTGGCTTTCATCTACTGAATTTTCTTATCTTTTGGGTATAAAAGTAATTGCTTTATGCTAATCGTCATCTTTAATTCCTCTCTTTTCAAGTGGCAGTGACCTCCCGACGCTGTTCTGTTCCTATTCTCTTTATTCTATCAAGTCTTATTAAAATGATAATGAAGCAACATGTTTTATGACTCATCCCTGACTTGTAAAAGAAACTTGGATTTAAAGCAGAAGCCAACAATTGGCCTAGCCAGCTAACATGATTGAAAAGATTTGGAGCTTGGAGGAAACACACCCAAACAAAAGGGGCAAGAACCTCCTCTTTATATTCCAAATTGTCTGAGAGAAAACTAATTTTGGCTTCTACATCATTGGATAGAAATCATGATTGAGGATTGCTCTGTTGCTTTGTAAAAAAGCATAGCTGTAAAATAGAAACATAACCCAGTAGAGCGACATGCAAAACTGGGAGAGCACAGACTTAATATACAAACCTGTAGAGCATCAAAAATTAAATTTGTGCAAGCAGAGGAGCACAGATTAAAAAAAAATTAAAAATTTCTATGAGCTAGTAGAAGTGTAAAACGAATTAAAATACGTGCAAGCCAGCGGAGATTAGGGGAAAAAAAAGAATTTAATTTGGGTTTCACAACAACCTGTTAAAATTTCAGCTGTAAACTGTTAATATTTCGAGATCACGGTCAAAGTAATAAGTATGCATGGTTTAAGATCAAAATCAAAATGATGGCCAAAGTTGTGAAACGTCCTAAGAATTCTTACCAGAATGAATCAGAGGTACTGGTAATAATGGACAAGTTTTCAAGATGGGTGTAAGCTATTCCAGCAAGGAAAGTGACAACCACGCACACAGCAAAAACTCTGATCAAGGACTATATCCCTAGATGGAGATTGTTATGTCACTTCAACTCTCACCCAGAAACACATTTCCCTGGGAATGTTTATCTGGAATTATGCCAACTGATAATCAAATAACAACTGACTAAGTATCACGAGGAAAGTGTACCATGGCCTAGGCTCTTCCTATGGTCTTAGGTAGCATCAGAGCAACCCAACCAATAAAACTTAACCAAGTCTATTCGAGGTGGTAGCAGTCCATTCTATCTCACTACTGGTAGTCCTCGACCTCAGAGAGGCTGATATACACATTATGGCAGAGATTTTAGTTAACTATTGTGTAAAATTAACCCAAGCTGTACAGTCTGTTTCTCAACAGGTTTCTGCTGCTTGGGAACACCAAACAGAAGGAGGACGTACCCTGATTCCTGGCAAGTGGGGTCTGTTTAAGAAACTGCATAAGGAAGCACTGGGAGCTCAATAGGAAGGTCCTTATCAAGGGCTGTTAATTACCAACTCAGCAGTGCAAGTAGAAGGTAAAAGTGGATACATGTCAGTCATTGCAAGCAAACTATTAAGTGGTACCGGACAAAGACAATAGTGCAGTGGTTAATGTGTTAGTAACCTCTGTCACAGTGCTTATGCTGCCAAGGTACAGTAAACAAATCACTAACCAGCCAGTAGATTCCAAGCAAGTTAACAACTACTGGACATTATGAAGTTTATTGTATTATTATTTGTTATATTTTTGCCAATTTCCCCTAATCATAAAGTATACGTATTATTGACGATCAAAAATATCACAATCCAACAAAGCTCCTGCCAGGTAATAAGAAATGGTCTATGTTCATAGAACAATATGTACTTTGTGTGGAAATTGAACCTACTCCTCTCTTCCATGTAATTGGTTAGAATCTTGTTATTTAGGATATGTTTCTCCTGCCATGAAACATACACACACCTTACCTTCATCACAAATTAGTCTAGAAGTAAATGACACATTTCAGAAGGAGATTTTTACATCAATTGTCTTCCCATTTTATGGTGTTGTAAGGAGTACAAGAGATTAAAAATGTTGCTGTAGCCTTTGAAAGGGTAACAATAGAAATGATTGCCATGTATAAGATGATTCTTCAAAATCATATGGCATTAGATGTTCTCTTAGCAGTTGGGGGGGGAGGGCGGGGAAGAACATGTGCAATTATAGGCATTGTACTTAAATACCCGAGTCAGAAGCCATTACTAACTTGGCTGATCATATTTGTAAAGAAGCAACTAAAATACATCAACTTGATGGATGAGATTTCTGATTAGATTCATTCAATTCACAGAAACTGCGGTTACTCATATTAATCATACTAACATGCCTTATCATAATTAACATCTTATTTTACTTCTTTAAAAGCAATCATTAATAAAATAGTTCAAACTTGTGGAAGTATGTCTACTAATCTGTCCATGACAATCTTATGAATACTTTGAAGAATATATGCTCTATGCTATTTCATAACCCAAGTAGTTTTTTTTGATAACTTTGTAACATGAATACCAAAAGATTTTTTGCCTCTGAATTTTCAGATGTAATGATTCAAAATGTGTGATTTAGAATTAAAGGTGGGGGGATTGCTGGCTCAGACTGTTTAATTTTAATTGTCATTTTCTTTGCAGTTTAACAATCAATCATTTGCTTCTATTTTAAGTAGCCTTTATATCATATATGTCAAACTCAAGGCCTGCGGGCCAAATCCGGCCCGCGGTGGAATTATCTTTGGCCCGCGAGATAATATCTAATTACTATTAAAGCTGGCCCCAGTAATCGAAGCGCCTATGGCGTATGATATGGCTAATGCTGAGTTTATTCAGGTACCAGGTTTTCAGGGTTTTTAGATAGATAGATAGATAGATAGATACTTTATTCATCCCCATGGGGAAATTAGTGTTTATTCGGCAGTCTTGCTCGGCAGTCTTCTTCATAAGAAACGGAATTTGTAAAGTGAAACACTTTGTAGTTATAGCAGAGACTGAGACACATGAGAGCAGGCTGAAAAAATGGAGGCAATGAAAGCTGCGTTCGCACGCGTCCGACTGATCCGGCCCGCATGAAGCTGCATTTTGCTCAATCCGGCCCGTGACCTAAAATGAGTTTGACACCCCTGCTTTATATATACAAGTTTAATATGCCTCTAGTAGCTATTCCAAGTATAATTCTGGAAGCTTTGTTCTTTTATTAAGTGGCTAGTATTTTCTCATTAGTTAATTTTACCACAGTATTAAATAGTATTTTCTAATGGGCTGTCCCTTATCTATGGAATTTTCTCATCTTTTGGGTATAACAGTAGCTGTTTTATGCTAAATGCCATCTTTCGTTCCTCTCTTTTCAAGTAGCAGTGACCCCCCCCCCCCCCCCGGGGGGTATCTACTGAAAATAGCGCCTATGGCAAGCACTGAAATTGCGTCCCTTCCAAACATCTGACACCCATCTTATAGATAACTTGACCACAATATCAGCTCAAAAATACAAGTCAAGCTCGTTAATCTTTTAATTTACAAATTATGGCACTACATGAAAATTATAACTGCTCCTTGTCCCTCCTTGCTTTCACTGATGCAAATTGGTCTATGATGTGATCAGTCAGTTTTTTCAGTTTCTTCTCTTTCTACACTCAGCAGAGCAAGATCACAGAGTCTGCCTTGACCCATGGAGGCTCTCAAATACAAAAGTATTAGTTTTAACTTGCTGAATGATCTCTCACAGCTCGTGATGGAAACTGCGATGGTTAGCATTATCTGAATAGCAATGCGAAGATTGGGGAAGATGTTCTCATCTCCATACTGAACAATAAATTCAAGAAGCTCTTCAGGTCTTGATATTTTCACGTTGACCCGCCTTGATAGCAACATTCTGCAGTCCAAAATTTCTTCATATAGCTGCTGTCCATCAACATCAGAGCTGTACAATTCGCCCAAATTTTCACACTTCTTCTTTAGGTTGTTACTGTCAGCCCCATAACACAGTCCCTCGGCATCGAGAAGGAACCCAAACTTGATGTCAGTGTCATACAAACGAGCGAACCTTTCGTCCATTTCTCTGTGAAGACGGTCAAGTGTTTCCTTCATGTCTCTTTCCATTTCCTCCTTAGCTGTTAAGCCAGCGTCTCTCAAGTTCTCATCAGCCATTCGTTTCTTTCATCTCTGACGTCTTTCAACCTCCATTCTTGACAGAGACCAACTCCTTCTTCGAGTGACTCACTGACCAACACTTCTCTTTCATCATAAAAATGTTCTTGAGGGCTTTCAAATCCAGGGCAGCATCGTGGAAGTTCATGCTAGGATCCTGCAGCCTCTTTTGAATACGGTCAATGTGAATGAGTACTTCCTTCCAAAATCCTAGCAAAATTAGAAAATCGTAATTCAACATGTGGTTGTACAGCTGCCTTGCATCACTTCCTGTTTCACTGGTCTCGTTTTCATTGTCTATCATGTTCTAGAGAACTTGAAGTATCTCCTCAAGGTACTTGTTGACGGGCTTCACTGCTTCTGTCCTTGCACTCCACCTGGTTTCGGACTCCGAATTAACAACCACAGGCACGGCGTTCTTGAGTTTTTCCCAGCTCTGTGTTGAACGAGAGAAAAACACGTAGAGAGCTTCGATGGTTCCAAAATATGTGACCATCATTGTATCCTGTTTGGCTGCACGTACACCCACCAAGTTGAGTGAGCAATTGTCATAATTCACAAACACTGCCAGGTTGTTTTTCTCACT
This sequence comes from Hemitrygon akajei, assembly GCF_048418815.1. NCBI lineage: Eukaryota > Metazoa > Chordata > Chondrichthyes > Myliobatiformes > Dasyatidae > Hemitrygon > Hemitrygon akajei. The sequence continues at coordinate 133,140,550 of NC_133129.1, forward strand.
TATTCTTTAATGAACACCACTTCTGTGCCCAGCCATCACAGCAGCGTTATCTGTGACCATCACTGTGACTAACAATCTTGTCACTCCATTTCGTCCTTCTCTAGCTGTTTCAAGATGTCTTCAACCAAGCTGTCAGCATCCTTCTGGCTTATTTGGATAAAACCAAGGAAGGACTAACATGGACTGTTTTCCTCTCAAAATCAACTTCCACATACCTCACTACTTCTGACATCTGCTCATGGTATGCCTGATCAGGGATCGAGTTGAACATGAGACCACAGAGTACTTGGCTTTACGAATGCTTCTTAGTAAACCCTGGTGAACAGTGGATGCCATCATGTGGATGAATTTGTTCTGGACACCCAGTGAAAGACAAGACGCGGATCCAGGATGACTTTCCAAATGAGTGAGGTGTTCTTTTATGACAGGGTCAAAGATGGCCAGCAGTTTCAGTAGGCCAAGGATATTTCCCACATTGGAGTCATCGTCTAGCTGAAGTGACTCCCTGTGTCTTCACAAAGCCAGGTTCTGAGTCACAAGGAATTTTATGCAGTGAAGGATTCTCATCAAGATATCATGCCACTTCTGCTTTTCCTTCTCAATCTGTGACTGAAATACCGTGTCAATAACTCCTGTTTCCAGCTGTTTCTTTCCATTTCTTTCCACTGTGTGAAGCATTCCCGATGATTCTTGGCATTTTCATGAACACTAATCCTTTCCGGTGCTTTCCACTGGTTGAATCCACTTTCCTGCTCCAATGAGGATTGATGGTCTGACCAGGAATAGAGAAGACAACAGATACAAAATGCAGACTTTTTAGAAGGGGAATAGACCAGCCATGAGCAAGTCACTTCCTCACCATGACCATTTCCCAATTTCCTCTTGAACCAAGTTTTGTTCATTGAGCGGTTATTTGTTGGTAGGAAAGGCCCCTCACTGTTCTGGAAATACTTCGAACCCAGCTTTATTATTTCTGTTCTCAATGTGTCAGGCAGAATTGCTTTTCCAGTATCCTTGTTGAACTTCAGAAGTCCAATGTCATGCTCTTCAATCACTTCTGGTATGACAGTTCGAGGCTCTTTGACACCATCCAGTTCACTAGGTTCAGTGTTGTCAGGTTCAATCTCGTCAGGTAAAATCTTGTCAATAAACTCAACATCACCACTACCACCATCATCTTCCCCTCCTGTCATGTCCACATTCTCTGTTGCAGCCTCACTCTTAATCTCATCATACTAGGATTTATCTGACTTGACTTCTTCCGTGGCTTGTGACACATTTGTACTTGATCCACCTTTGGATTCTGACAAACTTGTAGTAGGCATAGGTGACTCCATGGAACGTGTCGAACTACTTGTTCCAGGCTTTTCAAAGAAGGGCATGAAGAACTTGCCCAACTTCTTGGCTTCCTCCGCCTCCAACTTCTGTCCTTCAGCTCCACTTTCTTTCTTCTTCGTGAAGAAATGTTTCATGGTCTTCTTACACAATGCTGTGAACTAAGGCCATCCTAGTGCTCCTCACCCATGATAATCAAAGACAGATCATACATCTGAAGAAAATTCTTTTTTCACTATCCGAGGATGGCTTGTCTGACTTTACTAGAAACTGCTCAGTGGCACCTCCTGCTTCAAGTGGCGCCCAGGGCACATGCCATACCCGCCATACTTTAGATACGCCACTGACACCCCCCCCCCCCCAACACTGTTCTGTTCCTGTTCTCTCTGCTCTATCAACTCTTAATAGAACGATTGTGAAACAGCTCTCTGAAAAGATTGAGAAGTGACTTGATAGATCTATTTAAAAAAATGAATGGAGGGGGTATTTAAAATAATGGAATTGAGTAATATAGAGGAAATGTTCTACTTCTAGGTGTGTCCCAAACTCAGAGGCATAAAGAATAGGATTTTCAGTAATAAACTTATTCAGCAGTTGTTGTGCAGAAACATACTCATAAACCTATGAAGAATCAAAATAAGAATGAATGAATATGAAGAGGCATGCAAGTTTACATTGATAACACAATATACAAAGCCAAATAAAGCCATAGATTACAAAAGAAAAAATGCATAATGAACCTTTATTAAACATCAATCTGGCCACAAATGAAATATAGTGACCAGCTCTGGGTGCCACATTTTACAAAAAAGTATTTACAGAAGGTGTGGAAGATGTTTCACAAACAAGAGAAAAATCTGCAGATGCTGGAAATCAAAGTAATACACACAAAATGCTGGAGGAACTCAGCAGGCCAGGCAGCATCTATGGAAAAGAGTAGAGAGTTGACGTTTCAGGCTGAGACCCTTCAGCAGGATTGGAGAAAAGAGATTGGAAGTCAGAGGAAGAGAATGGGGGAAGGGGAGGAAGTAGTACATAGTAATCAGTGATAGGTGAAACCAGGAGAGGGGGAGGGAAGTCAATTGGTGAAAGAGTTAAAGGGCTGGAGAAGCGAGAATCTGATAGGAGAGGACAGAATGCCATGGAAGAAAGGGAAGGGTGAGGAGCAGCAGAGGGAGATGATGAGATAGGAGGAGGCAAGGAGGTAAGGTGAGAGATGAAAATAGGAATGGGGAATTGTGAAGGAGAAAGGGTGGGGGCTATTACTGATAGTTCAGAAGATGTTTATCAAAATGATTTTGAGATGGAAGACATTGGTAATGTTGATAGACCGGGGAAGCTGGAATTGCTGTAATGAGGAGGCTGCAAGAAAAAGTGGCAACAGTATTTAAAATCACCAGGGTAAAGACACCAAGTAGAAAGAAACTAATAAGTACTTGGGTGCCCAAGATTTTTGCACAGTACCGTACTTGTCAATGTGGAGCAGAAAGTGTGTACATAAATCTGGCAGGAACAAAGAGTGTTGGGAGTGGTGAGGATAGAGCACCACTGGAGTGAAGTTGGACAGTAAGCTGAGGGGGAGGGGCTGGGCACATATACACCTAGGCCCGAGACACCAAACAAGGTCATTTGATTCCAAACAATTGGTTTATTGATCATTACAGAATGTCTCTCTGGAGCTTCCTGTTCTCTCCCTGCTCCTTTCCCCTTTTCCCAACCATGATTCCCCTCTCCCTGCCCACTTCCCACTCTCAGTAGTACACAACAGAGGCCCATATCTTCACTCACATATGTCATAAATATTTTTGGCAGCAACAGTACACTGCTATACATGAAGTTACTACAGTAATGTGCAAAAGTTTTAGGCACCCTAGCAATATATATGTGCCTAAGACTTTTGCACAGTACTGTAGAATGGTGATTGACTAAGAATCCATGTATTCATGCAATGAGTGACTAGGTTCTGGAATATACTGGCAGGGGCAGTTTTGGAGGTAGGTTCAACTGTAGTGTTCTAAAGAGAACTAGGTAAGTATCTGAAGAGAAATAATTTACAAAACTGCAAGGAGAGAGCCGGGGTACAGGCATATGAGCAAGATTGCCCCTTCACATATTTGGCATTAATTATTTGGGCTGAATGGCATCATCCCATGGTGAAACCATTCTGTGATTCTGATGCATTAGGTGGTGGGATGAGGTCTGGTGGAGATTGAAAGTGAATAAAAACATGCCTCACAAAAAGGTCTGTGTATTCTACATAATTCTTCAAACTAAACCTTCTGTGCAATCTCTTCCTCCAGCTTTTGCTTTGTTTCGACTTCTTGCTCTCTTTGGAGTTTTCAAATCATTTGCTGGAGTGAAACAGCTCTGTGTTATCAGGATGAATTTAGCTAACTCTATTCTATCTCACACCAACATTAAAGATGAAAACCAAAAAGAATTTTAGTTATGGTTTGTCTGGTTTCTTTGAAGTGCTGACTCAAACTTGCATCCATTCTTTATATGCAAGTTTAGATTATATCATTTCAGAAGTTAGAAAAGCAGGGAATTATTGTCTATGTTTAGGTTTCCCTCAAATTAGACCACAAGCAGCACTTGAACTGCTGTGCTGGTTAACAAACTACACAACAGAAACCAGGGGCTAAAAATCTGTTTGCACTGAAAGCCAAGCACTATAATGGTACCATCTGGGGAAATTATGCACTCTTAGCACAAAGAATGTGAATAATTGGTTGCAAGTTGTGTGGGAGAATAAATAGGCTCACTAATTGTGGCAGCACTCCAAAACTGCTGTTTAGTTTGTTTCAGGATGTTTCCTCCCAAGTCCTTCCTTAACTTTAGAATTACTGTAAATTCCCATTGACGTGTTTGTTCCTGCACTTCCATTTTAATTTTTATTTTCTTTGTGCATTTGTCTGAATACATTTCCTCTTGTCTTTTCCTTTACTTACCTTCTCACAAAATTTGACTGCGACTCTGCGCTAGGCTCAGCTCAAATGCCATCTGTAAATTTGTTGACGGTACAACTATTGTGGCAGAATTTCAGATGGTAATGAGAGGACACACAGGAGCAAGATACATCAGCTAGTTGAATGGTATTGCAGCAACAACCTGGCACTCAACATCAGTAAGACAAAATAGCTGATTGTGGACTTCAGGAAGGCTAAGATGAAGGAATACACACCAGTCCTCAGAAGTGGAAAGAGTGAGCAATTACAAATTCCTGGGTGTCATTATCTTTGAGGATCTAACCTGGACCCAACGTATCAATGCAGCTACAAAGGCGGCACAACAGCAGCTATATTGAGGAAATTTGGAAGATTTTCCTCTCTTTACCCACTTCCTAGTCCACCCAACAGAGTCTAGTGAGCAGAAAGCATTCAGACAAGAAAGACTGATGATAACTGAATAAGACGCTAATTCAACAATGCAATGAAGTTAACTTCTCTAACATTTTGAAACAGGCAAGTGCATAAGATGAAAGATTTGGGTTAGCAAGAAGGTAGCCAGAAACTACTCAAGGTGGTCATCAGGAGATACATTAGTAGGCACTCATCATGAATATATGGGGATAGATTTGAATAGGCCTTTGAAAAGGAAAACTACATGTTGCTATCCAGCTGCAGCACCAGACTTACTTTCAACCTTCCCAATTCCCTTTTGCTGTTTGTCTAAGAATGTTCCGAATGTTCCCAGATCCTGCATTAACTACAAAAAAGAAGAAAATGCAGGAAATACATAGCAGGTCAGACAGCACCTCCTGAAAGAGACTCAGATTAAAGCTCCAGACTAATCATTTTCACCAGAATCAGGGAAAAGCAATTTCATAGCAGGCAGAGGTGTGAACAACCCCAGGGGATTGGGACAGAAGGTACAAGTGTGGCTATATGGTGCCAACTGAGACCACTGAATGTTTATCTGGAACCAAAAGGAAGAAACTGGTGAGGTTTAAATGACAGCTGATTTTTATTGAGTGATCATATTTGCACAAGACTAGAAATAAAATAGAAGCACGGATTAAAACAAGGTGTGTTAGGCAATTACTTGTTATTAAGCAAAGCTTTTCACTTCCTCAGGATATTTTATTGGTAAACTTGATTTAATATTCCATTGAAATGAGGAATCCTCTTATAATGCAACAGAAAAATACTAGCCCATATTATATGCTCAAATTTTATAACGAAGCTTCAATCTACAATTATTTCAGGAGGTGCAGTTACTACTTCTTTTCTCGTGAACAGATTTGCCAGATCAAAACTGATCACTGTAGACCATCACATTAGAAGAAGTATTTCCATTCTGTTCTGTAATGATATAATCCAGCGTACTCCACACTCTAACATCATTGCCAAGCCAGATAATCAAGTCAGGTTCAATAATAACTTGCAGGAGACCATACTGGAAGCAGCACTAACCATACCCAAAAATTATGTGCTGACCTTGTGAAGCATGTATGTTAAACAGGCCAAACGGCCTGCAACATACACAGCTCAGGATCTCACAATCAGCAGACAAGACAGAGTTGTAGAGCTTACTGTAAACAGTCTTCAATAGTGGCCGATAATTCAACAGTTAACGGGAGGAGAGTACATCAGCTTCTTCATCCTCGACAAAAGCAAGTCATTTATTGGGAGTACCAAAACAAAAGGACTGAAGTATTCACACCATGTTCACTCAGCAGTGTTGGGTTGATGATCCAGCACGGCTTCCTTTGGTCTTTCCCACTGTTACAGAAGCCACTGCTCAGCCAACTTCATTTACTCCACATGACAGAAGGAAACAAATGACAGCAAAAGCAAATTTGTAACCTGTACTGGATACTTGTGCTGTTCTCATGCACTTCTTCTGTGCTTCTCTAAGTCTTTATTAAAGATGAACAGATGGCAGGCAATTCTATTTAGCCACTTTATTTATTGGTAGATGAGTGAACAGAAAAACAACAATTTTGCATTTGAAACATTGGCTCAGTTTTGGGGTTATATTGCATTTTATGGAGTACAGTAAACTATAAGTTTCTGTAGTTTCTATATGTGCAATTGAATATGGAAGCCTGTAGGTTACTGTCCAGTTTGTTCTGGTTTATGACTTTCACCATAATGATACACTTAACAGTGAAATTTTAGAGCCATCCACGGGTTGTTTACTAATTTAAGAAAAGTGGGGATGGGTTAGTGCAAGCTAACCTTTCTTGAACAAAAAGTTAATTTTATAAATGTGGGGTCATATTCTAACAGAATTTTTACTAACACTAGTTTTATTAGCGCTATTTCCATTCCCCTTCACTAGATTGTTTTCCTTTAGACGCACTATCATTTTTGCAAATAGCACAGATCTGTCAAGTGGATGAAACATGGCAATCTGGTGAGTGAGAGTTTTCAGTGTAATCGCAGGAAAGAGGTGATGTTCTGGTTTCCACTTAGTGATTTAACTAAACTTAGCGGTACATAGGTACTCCTGAGGCAGTCAGTATCCTGGACAACTTGGGGTGAAGGAAGTGTTGTAAGCTAGAAGAACTCAAACTTTGGAGATTCTCCAACCCCTGATGTCACTCTAGTCCATCTGCAAAACTGAGTGTTTACAGACAGAACATTTCAGAAAATACTCATCCTACAGCTTGTTTATGCAGCCAGAGAAGGACCAAGCAACTACCAGACAGAAGAAGAGGCTGTTGAAAGCATCAAAACAGTATGAATCTGGAGAAAGTGGCACTTGTAGAGGCTGACCAGGTTATACCCTAACAGGCCACAAACAATAGTCCCAAGGTAGATTAGTTAGTGCTGTGGGGGTGGAAAATGAGCAAAAATTTTTTTTAAAAAAGGGGGGTGAGAAACTGGTAGAGTAGAAAACTTATGAGATTTCGAAGTTCAAAGTACTGTACATATACTGTATGCAACCTTGAGATTTTTAGAGACCTATAGGAATAAGATTAGGAAATTAAGTTTTCCTTTGTTTTTAATGTTAGACATCTAAATGCAAGTCTTAATGAATAAGGCAAATGCACTGAGGACACTGATACGTTACGTGGAACTTTGTTACAGCTATTATGGAAACGTTCTTAAACTTTTGATGTACATATGCGGTTTACAGTCAAAATACAGAGTGGCAATATTGGTGAAACAGTCACTGCTTGGTGGTATGATACATTATGTTGGAAGGTTCATCAGGTGAAGAAATAGATGGACATGAAAAAAAATGGGGCAGTTACACAGTAGGCGGAGTGTACTATTGGGCTCAACAGTCTAAGAGAGGCAGGAGCCAAATGTGTAAACAAATTTCTGAAAAAAATTACACTAGGATAGTAATAATGAATTTCAACCTTTTTTTATATTGACAGAGACATTGGTACAGAGGATGCAGAATCACACAATTGCATTTGGTAGAATATTTCAGTCAACAGTTAGCAAGCCCACCAAGAGTGCAAAGCAATTCAGTTTTGCTTTTAGGGAATGAAGCAGGGCAGAGAAAATTAGTACCACTTTTCTGGTTATGTTTGTTTCAGCATGTTTTTGGAAAATTCAAATATGTTCTAAATTTGGCTAAGGCTGGAAGCTGAGAGATGATTTCAGTTAAGTGGACTACAAAAAGTGCCTTGAAAGCAAATGAGTCTTGGCACTTGAAAAGTAAGTCTGGTATAGAGTTGTATTATAAGAGGGAATGACAAAAATGTTTTACTCCTTTTTAGCTACAGAGGTGGCTCTGCTGGAATGGAGGATAGATTAATTGTAAAAGCCAGTTTTCTGTCATATTGTACATGCTACAGATCCACTGTAGAGGGCACCAGACCACAAGATATACTGTACATATACAGTAGATTGTCACAGCTTCCCAAGAGACTGAGAGACACCAATAATATTGTTCCTTCATTGATGGTGGCAAAATCCAGGCTACTCTAAGTAATAAAAAATATTAAAACTACCATATTGCCCTTCAATCTTATAAAATTAAAGGATGTTTGTTATTGTTTTTTAAAAATAATTATTGAGTACACAAAGTTAAAGGGACAATTCTTGCAAAGGCCCTGTACAAGTCCATACTGACCATATTCTCCACCTAGCTAGTCCCAATTTCCTGCATTCAGACCACATCTTTCCTGGCTCCTCCCCTCCATGTACATATCCGGGGGGGGGGGGGGGGTCTTCTTAAATGACACTGCCTCAATCACTTACTCTGGAGGCTTGTTCCACATTTTCACCATCCTCTGCATGAAAAAGTTGCCAGTCAAGTCTCCTTTAACTCTTTCCTCTCTTGCTCCTTATCTATACCCAGCAGTTTCAGACTCCTCACTCCACTGGAGGTTGGAGATGATCTGTCTTGGGGTTGAAAGACTGTATGTGCATGGGTGAGGGGGGAGGAACAGGGCTGGTTTGCTCTTGTTACGTTCTGTGTTGTTGTTCTGAGCATTGCGGGCAGGCTATGCTGAAACGCGTGGTGACACTTGCATGCTGCCCCTCAGGTGTATTGGTCGATAATGGAAATAACACATTGTACTGTATGTTTCAATGTAGTTTTGAATCTTGAATCTGGGGAAGAGAAACTTTGTCAATGCCTCCCAAACTTTTAAACATTTTATAAGGTTGCTTCTCATTCTCCTGTGTTCAAAGGAGTAAAGGTATGCCTCACCAACCTTTCACTGTTAGGGCCTCTAGTCCTAGTAAAATCCTCAAATTTACTCCGCACTCTGTCCATTTCATCCACACCTTCATCTACAGGACCCTAAATCATGCACAGTATTCCAAGCGCATCCTCACTAATAACTTACACAACTGCAACATAATCTCCCTGACCAATGTAAGCCAATATCCACAACCCAGAAGAGCCAATAGAACTATGTTCCTACTGATCTCAACCCGGCTGATCATGTCCCATGAGGATAGCAAGCCAATCAGCTCAGACTCTCCTCATGGTTAACTGGCCCAGCATTCTTGCTGATCCCCATCAGGAATGTCACTAAAGGCCAGTATTTTCAAAGTGAGGATGGTTAGAGACTGTGTACCAAGACTGTTTTCATGACCAGTCTCCAAGACTATCCTTCTTTCGCCAAAGACTTGATGAAATTATCATTTGACTTTTAGTTTCAGTCGTTAAGCTTGACATCCTATGGACACCAGGCAGTTAGATTTCTGGCCTATAGAAGCGCTGTTCAGTTTGTATGCAAGTTTGTCTCGTATGAACAGCACATCCTGTATATAAACTGTTTATAAAATGTATCATTTCCTGCATGGGCTAATTTAGATTCAATCTGAAACTCATAGTGGGAAGCCACGCATCTCCATCCTTTCTTTATATGTCCTTGAAATAACAATATCTTTTCACAAGTAAGATCTCATTAAAAACCCTGAGGAAAGCTTCAGACTCTGGCGATTTTTGAGAAGGTATTTGACTTGCTGCATAGTTTTGTACATATGCACTGCGAAGGCAGTAGGCACCCAGTAGCATTTTATTTTACATTATTTTATTAATATATTATTATTGATACCCATGGGTATTCAATCCAATAACATTACAATCAGTTCACCGTCATTTAATTAGTGACTTGAAGTAAGCATAGTTACATTTCAACACAGGCGTTGTTTTGTTTGCTAAGTGCCTAAAATGAATTGGGAATTAAGTTATTTTAATGGTATTATGGGTCATTTACTGTATACCAAATTGAAAATAGAAAGTATTTGCTGTTCACTCTGCAGATTCCTCTGTACTAGGGTGATTGCACGATTTATATGCTGAATATTTTGAATTCAACTTAGATTTCCAGTTGCTTCCTACTTCTACTAACTACTAATTTCTAATGGCCTTTGGCATACTCATCTTTTATTTCTTAAATTTAACCTGCCTTCAGCTGTCCTGAATTTCTGGTTTCCATGCCTCGTGGACAATATCTGCATATTTATCTGCATGTATTGGAGAATAAAGTTGCAACGTTTGCTGTGTGGCCAGAACTATGTGACAGCCTTGTGTTTGCTATCTACTATGTACCCAACTTATTAGCCAGAATGTAATCTCTGTATTGTCTCTGTACTATTGAACACATCAGTGCCTTGAGAATATAGCTAACGGTGAAAGTAAGCTCAGTGCCTTAAGAATGTAGTTAACAGTGAAAGTAAGCATGTAGAGATAACGGTGGTAGACGGGATCGTGGAGTGGTGTGATGGTATGGGAACCAGTCAAGGCCGGGAAGGGGGACACGTGTTCCAAGGAGTAGACTAGACAGGATCGTGCGATGGTGTGATGGTGTGAGAACCAGTCAAGGCACTAGAGCAAGTATATGCCAATGAAACTAAGATAAGAAATTACTATGAAGAATATTGTGAACCAGGGCTCGGCGGACAATTAGTGACATGCTCATTAATTGTCTCAGCTTTTGTTTGCAAATAAAGGCTTAAACTTCTCGAAAAACCTTCTACGTCTCCTGGTTATTTCAAGAAACCACGACAAAATTGGCGACCGCGGCAGGACCGGAAAGAGACCCGCGGAAAGGAAACGGCAGATTGGGAACGCTTCCTGGTCCTCTAGCCCCACAAGGCTGACAGAATTAAGGGTGCACCCAAACAAAAGGTAAGCGCTTTTTGCGATAATTTGGACTAAGAATTCTGTTGGTTTTGGGGAGGTCTCGGAGACTCAGAAGTGTGGAACCACTGCTGAAGGGTCTCTCTGGTCCAAAGAATCTGGCAGAATTGGGGGTTAACAGGAGGCTCAGAGGATTGATCGAGAACACTGCAGTGGAGGTAAATACAAATAAGCTAATAAGAAGTTAAGTGAAGAAAAATTCCACGTGGTGTTGGTAAGTCCCTGTGGATACCGCTTCATATGAAATGAAGGTCTGAATGGGCAGGGAAAGGAAAAGTAGAAAAATCCTCGTGGATACCGCCTTAAGAGATAAGGGTCTGAATAGACGAGGTGCAAAGAGAAAGTTCTGTGGAAAGTTCTAGGTAGAGGACTGCACGGGCAGAACGGAATAGGAAACAAGGACAGGTAGAATATTGATTACAAGCGAGGAAAACACTAAGGTACTGGAGAAACAGCCTGTTAGAGAGAGAGGGAGGTACAGTGAGAAGCTGGCTTCAGCTCCATACCGGATGTGAAAGAAGCAGAAAGGTCCCCTCCCTATTATGAGGAAGGAAACCCTAAGCAGTGCCCCATGTTGACGGGTACAGTAAACATGCAGGGAGAAGTTACTGAGAGGGAATTGCCAGAGGAACTGTGAAAAGTACTCCAGGGGCCGACCAAGTATTGAATCAGGACAGAAAGGAAGGACTCCACAGGGAGACCGAGGGAAGAAGAGGACCCTGGAGAAATTTGTGTGGGAGGCAGTAAAGACATACCCAGAGATGGATGGGGAGACAGGCAAGGAGGAGAGCCAGGGCAGGTGGGAAGAAGGAGGAAGAATGATGCCGATGCCATTGTTATTAAAAGGATCAGGACAAGTGCAGTATATCCCTTGGGGTATACCTAGAAGGGCTGAAAACACTCTGCCCAGTCTACATGAAGGAGCAGGGAAATGGATTAGAGCCTTTGAAGAAGAAATGGTGGGACGATTATTGGCTATGGGAGATTTAAAGGCACTATTGATAAGGTTGATGGGAACCTCCAAATTTAACAAACTAATGGAAATGGCTGGTATAATAAACCCGAACGACCCGAGAAATGACGGAGATGGGTTCGACAGAGTGAAGCAGAGGGTATGGCAGGCCCTTAGGAAGCTTTATCCACCCAAAGTAGACCCCAAAGCCTTAAAGGGGGATCCACTGGGAGACACTGAAAACCCAGCAGCCTACGTAGAAAACCAGTTGAAAAGGTGGAGACTGGAGACTGAGCAAGAGGTGCAAAATAGCTTATTTATGACTTCACTGTTCCGACATAGCATCTTGGATGCAATGCCTCCGCAAGTTAAATCCAAACTGAAGGAAGTGGTTGGGCTGACGTCAATGACCCCACAAGAATTTAGAGACCACGTAGTCTATGCGGTTGAGAAATACCGGAAAGACAAACAAAGGTTGGCTGAGCAGCAGGAAGAGGTGCAAAGAAAGTTAACACAAATGCAGCTCGAAGAACTCAAAAAGAAGGAAAAAGAGAAAAGCAAAAAGATGCTGCCAGCACCACCGGTCCGAGTACAGCCATCGAACTGGATGAAGCACCGCTATATGGAGGAACCGATCATACTGTAAGACAAGGGCCGGAAAACCCCATGCCAATAATCAACGTCTTTGGAGGAGCATTCCCACAAATGCCCTATCAGGAACAGACTAAATTCAAACAGCCCAGACAGGACTGGAAGTCCCAAGGAGGGGGACAGAGGAACTATGGGCAGAGGGGACCAGTGAGGAAACAGGGGGAAAGAGAGGTAGAGAGATTGTGCTGGGGATGTAATCAGCCAGGTCACATGAGAAGAGATTGTCTGTTTACACCATGGCCTGTCACACACCAGCAGGAACCAATAAGAAGGGATCTAAAGTTTAGCTAAGGACCAGCCCCCACAGGCCCATGCAGACCTGTGAACCCCTATGGGAGGTATTAGGGGTGCCCCGAGAACTTGAGTGGGAAGGGACATTACCCAATGATAACAAGGGAGGCAGAAGAGGAATTCATTGTTCAGGTTATGTTAGAAGGGCAACTGACACCAATGATGATAGATACTGGAGCCACGTACACTTGTGTACAGCCACAGTATGCCCTTCACCTTCCCATGTCAGGAAAGTTTATTAAGATGGTAGGGTTCTCGGGGAAAACACAGTTGACACAGTGCACGGCTCCAGTGCAGCTGAGAATGGGAAATAAAGGAATTGTTTTGCCGGTGCTAGTATCTAAAGGAACTCTGATTAATTTGTTAGGCAGAGATGCCTTATTGAAACTGGAATTAAAATTAGAATGCACCAGAAATGGGCTGAGTGTGGAAAGAGCAGGGGCTCAATTGATAGTGCGAGAAGGCAAGAAGGCTAATGTCTTTTGGATAGGAGACATAGCAGATCAGATTCAGGAAACCTGGGAAAAATGGAACAAGGGCGTGCAGGCTATATTACCCAGGGCTGTAATGCCCAAATCTGAGCTACATTGTACAGTGATTTTTGACGAGACTCAGAACAGGGAGTTAGAGGAGAGATGGCACGTGGAGGCATGTACCCAACAGCACCTGGAAGGGGAGGCTGTGATAATTGGAAAGCAAGGGGCAGCTTTACAAGTTAAGTGGAACATCTTTTTAGAAAAATGGTACAGGATACCGGAGGCTGCGCCCCACGTAACGTTGTTGGTAAACAAGGGATATCAGTCTAAAGACCCTTAGTTAAGAGTGCTGAAACCGTAACAGTGTGGAGGAAAATCACGCTGGAGGTGTGGATATCAGAAGACAACAATTGCATTAAAATAATAGTAAGTGTAGATATGGTAGGGACAAAGAAAGAGGTCGAAATATCTGACAAATGAAGTGATCCCAAGGTTTGGAATACCTACAGAAGTTAGCTCAGACAATGGTTCAGCTTTTATCCAAAAAGTGGTCAAATTGGTACTACAAGCGCTGAGGATAAAGCAAAGATCTGGATGTGTATACCACCCTCAGACGCAGGGCATGGTAGAGAGAATTAATGGAACCCTGAAAGTCAAACTGAACAAAATCTGTGCAGACACTAAACTTAATTGGGTCGATGCTTTACCGTTAACATTGATGAGTTACCGCATACAAACTAATCGAATGACATGCCTGGCACCGCATGAGATGCTCACTGGGAGGCCCATGCCAGTGCCCCAGTGGAGAGGGCCGTATAAAGGACCTAGTTTGGAACAATTGGAAATAGAATTGAAACAATACATGCAGCAGCTAACTATGATACGTAAGTCTATTTAGGCACAGGAAAAACAGAAAGAGCTGGAGACTGTACAAGGGGAAGGACTAATCAAACCAGGAGAACAGGTTTACGTGCGAGTTTTTCGGAGAAAGTGGAACGAGCCGAGAAGGGAAGGACCCTTTACGGTGACCAAGGCATCACCCACCGCAGTTCAGGTAGAAGGACGCTCCACCTGGTACCATCTGAACCACTGCACGAGGGCAGTCCCGCAAGGACAATCAGGTGAGGAGTCCGAGGTAAGTGATGCGGAGGAACAGTTAGCAGGAGACAGACAGGAGGAACAAAGAGCCAGACACCTACACTGGAACAGCTGAGAATGCAGTATCAGTTGAGCTATGAATGTTTTACATGGACAGGTGCTCGTTCAGTGGGTCATTTCAGAGGTAGCTGCACTCAGATGTGGAATGTGACCCCAGGCGAAAGACACATAGTAGATTCCCCTCCACCCGAAGGTGCATTGGACGCCCAGACCATCCCCTTAACAGACACCTGGTGGCTGTGTGGTGAGGAAGGGGGTCTGAGATCCACGCTTCCCCTCAATTGGGCAGGTTCGTGTATACGTGTTATGCTACTTCAGGAAGTTATAGTATCCCCAGAAGTACACTTCAACACTGATATCTCTGAACAGCAGACACTATTACAGAAAAGGAGAAAATATGAACCCGACTCAATGATTTGGATAGATAGTTTAGGTCAGCCGAGAGGTATACCTAACGAATTTAAGGCGAGGAATGAGATTGCTGCAGGCTTCGAAGCATTTCTACCCTTGATAGGAACTATTAAGAATGTTGAATGGATAAATTATATATATATTACAATCAGCAAAGATTCATCAACTACACTAATGATGCATTGGAGGCCTTGGGACAACAGTTAGATGTAACTAGCAAAATGGTGTGGCAGAATAGACAAGCATTGGACTGGCTGTTGGCAGAAAAAGGAGTTTGTGTGATGTTTGGAGAGCAGTGCTGTACTTTTATACCAAATAACACTAGTCCAGAAGGATCGTTTACTAAGGCAATGTATAAGTTGAAAAGTCTCAGAAAGGAAGTTAAACAGAATGCAGCGTTTGGACATCAGTTATTTGACTGGTTAGAAAGTAGACTCGGAGGATGGGGAGTATGGCTGACTAAAGATGGCAATGACTGTCGGTATTGTATTGCTGAGCTGTGTGCTTGTTCTGTGCTGTTTTCTTCCTTGTGTCAAGTCTCTTGTAGTGCGTGCTGCAACCAAACAATTTCCGATGCTCGTGGAGATTACTGAAACAAGCTTAGTGGAGAAAGAAGCACCGAAGAAGTACTGTTACAGCCTACAACACCTGCAGGATGAACAAGAGCAAAACGACAGTGTGGGAGTAGATTGCAAGGGCGTCTGAGTTTTTTTCCCCCTGTCTCAGATACAAAGGGACAGGTTTTTGACTCAGCGGCCTAGGGCAACAGGGAGAGAATACTTTGAGGTCTTGGCGCAGAAAATTATAGTTTAACCCGAGATTTGGGAATAAGTGCTGGACTTTATTGGGGCTTTTGTGCGCAGACTCTTAGTCTTCTTTCTCTGTGTGAGGCCCTATGGGTCTCAAAGGGGAGATTATATTGGAGAATAAAGTTGCAACGTTTGCTGTGTGGCCAGAACTATGTGACAGCCTTGTGTTTGCTATCTACTATGTATCCAACTTATTAGCCAGAATGTAATCTCTGTATTGTCCCTGTACTATTGAACACATCAGTGCCTTGAGAATGTAGCTAACAGTGAAAGTAAGCTCAGTGCCTTAAGAATGTAGTTAACAGTGAAAGTAAGCATGTAGAGATAACGGTGGTAGACGGGATCGTGGAGTGGTGTAATGGTATGGGAACCAGTCAAGGCCGGGAAGGGGGACACGTGTTCCAAGGAGTAGACTAGACAGGATCGTGCGATGGTGTGATGGTGTGAGAACCAGTCAAGGCACTAGAGCAAGTATATGCCAATGAAACTAAGATAAGAAATTACTATGAAGAATTTTGTGAACCAGGGCTCGGCGGACAATTAGTGACACGCTCATTAATTGTCTCAGCTTTTGTTTGCAAATAAAGGCTTAAACTTCTCGAAGAACCTTCTGCGTCTCCTGGTTATTTCAAGAAACCACAACACATGACTGAAGTGACTGCTTGCTTTGAAGAAATCTTCATGATCCTGGCATTTGTAAAGCTGTAGCTTTATCAATCCCATCTGCAGATTAGTATAATACTTTCAAGAAAACGTGCAATCAACTGGACTGCTTCAAGGTTGCTTGCTGCTTTTGTGAGAACCTTACATGTTGTTCCCCAGCAGAAATGCCGCTGGTTGCTCCGCATCAATCTCCTGAAGATATATCCAATGTGCGTTCCTTCCACAAGAATGATGATTTGATTATTGAGATTGGGTACCTTGTGTCCATCCGGAGCTGACCTCATCTATATTGCAGCACAACTTGTCTTGGCCACTGCACAAGTGTTTGATGCCTGCTTCAGTATGCTTTCCTGGTAAATTTATCCAGTTCACATTGTGAGCTCTTGTTTCTTGTATGCAGGGCATCTGTTTTCTCAACTTTCCATGTACTTACAACATCCACAGAACTTACAACACCAAACCAATTTATTCTTCAAGTAATCTCTTGCTTCACTTCATCCACTTCCTTTCATTGGCCGTTCAGCATTTCTGAACTGCCTTGAATTAGTTCTGCAGCTTTTCAAGTCTTTATGCACTTTTACTCTCACATCAGAGTCATTCCCTCAACCAAGGCTCCCACGTTCAATTCAAGTTTACTTGTCATTCAACCATACACGAATACAGCCAAACAAGACAGTATTACAACAGGGTTAAGGTGCAAAGCACAGTACCAACAGTCCCACACAAGACAGCAAGCAGAAATGTATCACAAACATGGAATAAAACAGTCCCTAAACTCGCACTATCAATCTACAGTCGACCACAATAAAGCCTGTGTTCCACCGAGCAACTCCAGACTGGACGTCGCAGTTCTTCAAATCAGCAAAACTGTGGTTAACTACAGTATTAATAATTTAGCTCCATTCATAATGTATTGAAGATCATGTAAAACAGTTGGTAATTTAAATGAACAGGGACACTTTATTAAATGAAATAAACACCCACAGTGAAGGACACTATTCTTGCTGTGGCTTATTTTCACACTGGCAGACTGTTCTGTCCAGTGCTACGGTAACCTCTGGACCTACCTTTAATGTTCTTATTCTTCCATTACCACAGATCATTTCCTTTGCCACTTAATCACTCCTGCTTGATACAGATCTCCTCTGCTCTTCTTCCCTTACTCAGCTTTTAGCCTGGTTCAGCACTTACATAAACAGTTAGATCTTAATTTCAGCCAATTCTCAGGTAAGTTCATCTGTTCTTAACCGATGAAATCTTAATTGTTCTTCACTTAGCAACATCTTAATTACTAAACTACATCGTGTAACTGTTGGAAAAACATGCTAATCAATATACACAAAACAAATTCCTCAAAACAGGAAATGGAAAAGATGGAGGAGGGATACTGACAACAATAACCTTCCCAGATCTTCTTCAAATGGCATCTCAGGATCTGTGAAAGCGAAATACCATTTGACCAATTTACTAGAATTCTTTGAACTAACATGTGCTGTGGATAAGGAGAACTGGAGGATGCAGTACACTTGCATTTCCCAGAAGATACTTGATAAATTTTATTGTAGAAAAGATCACAGTATAGGCATGGATAACTGGCTGGATAGCAGAAAGCAGAGAAGGCACAAATGGGTCTTTTGCTGGTTAGCCTCAACATTTCTGAATCAGATGTGTAATTTGTTGCTTTGTGGCAGCAGTACAGGCCAAAGACATGAAAATTACTATAAATTACAAAATAAATATTATATAAATGCCTTCGGTTTACATCCAAGGCAACTACGGTGTACGTGTATGCACGTGTGTGCATATGCTGTGTCAGACCTTGTCTCTGTGTCTTTCCTTACTTTCCAAAATAGCTTCCTTTTGTCTTTACCTCAGTGTTTGGCAGCACAAACTTCTCTTTATCAAGCAACATGAAAATGGGTAAAAAAAAACTGAGCAATCTTGGATCTCAAAGCAAGTCACTAATTCATTCAGAAAACCAATCATTTGCTCATAGGAAATAACTACCAATGTTTCATAAGATCCAAGAGGCCCACTACCACCATGCCACTGTTCATATTCTGCTTACCTATTAAATGGACAATTAAGTCAATTGATTAACTTGGCTATTAATTGCAGTAAACTCCACAAACAGAGCAGTGGAACTTTGCATAATTTGATAGTAGATAATTTCCTGTGCTTGGATAATCCTAATTATTGATAGTGTGAGAAAATCTTTGAAAATTCCAAGAACTGAAAGCTGTTTAATGTAGAAACTGTTTTTTGTTGTTACTGTTTACTTGCTTGCTCACAATTAAAAGTGATGTTTTATCATCCTATATTTATTAGAAGGAATGATCAATTTAAAATGGATTTACAATAAAATATAGTATCATCAGTTCTGGCAGGTAACAGTGGGCAGAGTGAAGAGATGATGGCACTAAACAGAAAATCCTTTGCTCACATCTTTGGAAACAGCTCTATTTCTATCTTTGATATCTCTTTATTTTTTCCCTTTTCAAGGTTCTTTTGAAGACTCTGACCTGGAGTTACATTCTGGCTTGGGTCCTTTGCGGGAATGGGACCTGCTCTCAGGGCCTCATGACTGGCCGCTTTTTGATATTCCAAGGATGTGGCCTGGAATACTAGTGCACCTTCAGGATGCCAGGTTTCCGTGGCTCTGGAGATGGGCTGATTCAAGGCCGGTGCCCCTGACTACGGTGTCGCGGGAGAATATGGAACATCGGAGCAGCCGTGAGCTGTGTGTCCACAGACCTGAGCCTTTCTGGGTGCAGAGCTCGGAAAAAGTGACGCAACAAACTTTTAACATCATAAATCAACGAGTTGTTTGTTATGTCTCCCCTCTCGCCGTGAAACAGGGACACCTCTTTTTCCCTTATTAGGGTGAAAGAGAGCCTGTGGTATGTCAAATTACTGGGTGAATGAGTAGTCTTTGGGGTACTGCAAGTCTGTGTTTTTATTGATGCTTTGCTGCACTCTTGAGTGCTTAATGGAGGGCACCGATGCTTTTATGCTAGTGGGGAAGGGATGGGGGGCTGTTTGTGTGTGTGTGCGTGTGCGTGTGCGTGTGCGTGTGCGTGTGTGTGTGCGTGTGTCTGTGCGTGTGCGTGTGTGTTCTGATGCTTAACTGTCATTCATTCTTTGGGACAATCTGTTTTCATGGATGTTTGCGAAGAAAAAGAATTTCAGAATGTATATTGTATACATTTCTTGGACATTAAATGTACCTATTGAAACCTATTGTATACTGACAGAACACTGCTACTGTTAGTGTAATAAGTGGTTGGTAAGAAAGTCCATGTCCTATGCTTTTCTGGGGCAGCAGTTGTACCATTATAATTGTGGGAGAGCGGACACCTTCACAATTCAGAACCTCATCAGTTGCGGAGCAGACTCAATGAGCCAAGTGGCCTAATTCTCTTGTATCTTATTGCATGACTGCTAAGATTGCAGATGACACAAAGATAAATAGGAAATTAAGTTGTGAAGATGCAAGAAGGCTACAGAAGGGATGAGGAAGTAAATTGCATGGGCAAAGATCTGTCAATTGAAGTATAATGTGGAAAAATGAGAGATTGTCAAAATGGGGAGAGATTGTAGAATTGAGTCTCCTTCCCCCAGTACATGATTTACAGGTACTGCAAGTAATTAGGTAAGCTAACAAAATTTTGCTTATTGCAAAGGGAATGGAATGCAATGATCAGAAGGTATGCTTCTGTAATGTTGGGAATGCACTGTTGTGGTTACAATCAGATCAGCTGTGATCTTAATAAATATCAGCCCCACAAATCTGCTCTGCCTTGCCTCTTAAATTCCTAAACCTAAAATGTATCCAATGAGACACAGAAGGGGAAGTAGTTTCAGTATGACATACATTTTGCAGCCATTTGAAACTACACCTGACCTGGAACATCTCACTGTTAAGTGTCCTCCATTTTAGCTGTTGAGGGAGTTTACCACCATCATCCTGGCAGCAGTGTACACTACACTCCTGGCCAATGTCTGGCAGACACTAGAGGAGCTGAGCAATTATCAACAGTCATGATAAAACACACCCTGATGCCTTCCCGATCATTGCAGGGGATTTCAACCAAGCAAGCTTGAAGAAACTACCAACTATCAACATATCCCATATGGAACCAGAGGAGCAAACACACTTTACCACTATTACACCACCATCTAGAACATTTACCATGCATCCCAAGCCTGCAATTTGGCAAGTCCAATCACATGGCTATTCTACTTCTGGCACACAGGCAAAGTCTGAGGACCACAAAAGTATGGTTAAGGTATGATCAATATTCGGGGATTGATCTTCGAATTTAAATGATAATGTCACTGTTGTCACCGACTTCATCAACATCTGTGTGGATGAGTGTGTGTGCCTTCAAAAGCATACCAGACAAAACCAAACCAAAATTCATGGATGAACCAGGAGATTTGTAGTCTGCCGAGGGCTAAATCCGTGTCATTCAAGACTTGTGATCCAGAACTATGCAAGTATGACCTATGGCAGACTATTTTATGAGCAAAAAACAATTCCAATTGAGGTTATAGATGGAATAGGAGGTATGTCAGCTCTGGCAAGGTTTGCAGGCCATTATTTCCATTCAAGTTGAAACCTAAATTCACGAATGGCTGCGATGCTTCACTTCCAGATTAGCTCAATACTTTTTATGTACACTTTAAAAGCAAGAATAAATTTACACCTGTGCGAATCCTGCTGCATCTGTTGATCTGTGATCTCTGTCTCAGAGGCCATTGTCAGAACATATTTCAAGAGGATAAACTCTTGCAAGATGTCAGGCCCCAATGGTGTACCTGGTAGGGCACCAAAACCTGTGCCAACCCATTGGCAAGTGTTCAAGGACATCTTCAATCTCTGACTGCTGCAGTCAAAAGTTACCACCTACTTCAAAAAGGTGACAATCATACCAGTGCCCCAGAACAGCAGGGTGAGCTGCAACTTAATCCTTCATTTCCCCTTCTCCTCGCTGACAATCAACGCTGATGCACCTCAAACTTGTCTGTAGAGCAGTTGTCCTTACTACATTAGAATATGGAGCTGAATAATGCACCACATGGAGTAGGCATCTGAAAGCCCTGGAACAATACCACCAAAAATTATTAAAATTTTAAGGATCAACTGAAAGATCAACCAGAGTGCAGAAGACAAACTGTGCACTTGCATATATAAATAAATAGCAATAAATAATGAGAATTTCAGATAATGAGATAAAGAGCCCTTAAGGGGAGATAATTGGAGTAGGAACATTTCAATGACGGGGCAAGTGAGTGTAGTTATCCCCTTTTATTCAAGGGCCTGATGGCTAAGGGGTAGTAACTGTTCTTGAACCCGGTGCTGCAAGTCCCCAGGCTCTTGTACCTTCTACTTGATGGCAGCAGTAAGAAAAGAACAAGACCTGGTGGTAGGGATCTCTGATGATGGATGCTGCTTTCCTATGACAGTGTTTCATGTAGATGTGCTCAACAATTGGGAGGGCTTCACCTGTGATGTACTGGGCTCAATCTACTACCTAGGGCACCTTAACCAAAAAGTATCCAAAAAAGATCATCTCATGCAAATGCTCCCAGGCAGCAAAAGATTATCACTAACACTATCAACATGAACATGAGGCAAAACACTTCTGCATAATCACTCTATTGAATTCCACTGCAAATTATCTTTTGACATTATTGGATAACATTTCATTCAACTCATCAAAACTATTTCAATTTCCTAATGACATGTTTCATCAGTGAGAAGGGAAAGCAAACTGGCCATTAAATGCCAGTATCTACGTTAGAGAAAAATAAACCTGGAATTCCCTCAGTATTCATTACATATTCCATTATATCTCACTATGAATTTAAATATCCCTTTAGTACTTTAAGCAGCACAAATATCATGCATACATAACTCAATAGATGAAAATCAAAACTTGAATTGTGTAAAACTGTGGGCAAACGAACTAAACTCATTTGAATTAATAGCTGCTCTTGACATCATGGCAGCCCTTGATGATACGGAGGAAAGATCCCTAGTAAATTGAAGGCAATAGATATTCGAGGGAAAACTGGTCACCTAGAAGAACAGTTTACCTCGTTAAGTCGTACATAACTCAAAAGATGGTTATAGTTGGAGATCAAGGTTGCAGGACATGAGAACTACAGGCAAGTGACTTGGTAAATCTCAAACAAAATACCAGAAAGAAACTTATTGGCAAGTCATTGCTGCATGATGATGATGATGATGATGATGATATGTTCTATCATTTTGTTGGTGAAACACGGTAAAAGACAGAATTGGATTTGTCCTGCTTTATATACACAAGAGACATCTTGGTAATTCTCCTTTCTACTAGAGTTAGTTATACCGAAACTTCCTTGCCAAGGACGGGGATAAAGTTGTAGTACAGCCCATTAACACAACCACGATATCGCTGGTTTTGCCAAATCCAGTGTCCTCAGCTACTTCTTGATTACCCAGAATAATTCCAGCTGTCAGAAGGCAAAAATAGACCACATATTTGTGTAAGAGAACACTTTGCACCTAGTTTCAAAATAAGTTTGCAAAAAGATAGGTCTGGTCTATGGGTTGAGATTCTAAATTGGAGAAAGGAAATTTTTATGGCATTGGAAAGGATCTGGCAAGGGGACTGGGCCAGGCTGTTTTCTGGCAAAGGTGTACTTGGTAAGTGGGAGGCCTTCAAAAGTGACATTTTGAGAGTACAAAGCTTGTATGTGCCTGTTAGAATCAAAAGTAAAAACCTTATCCACATACCTCGACTCAGCTTATCCCCCTGGTTCAGTCCCTTCTTATCTACAACTGTGATACTTCACATGATCTTCAAGGATTTCAAGTTCCTTCGCCCCGAGTATCTTATTTCCACTATGGATGTCTAGTCCCTTTACACCTCCATCCCCCACCAGGAAGGCCTCAAAGCTCTCTGTCTCTTTCTGGACACCAGTTCCCCTCCACCAGCACTCCCCTCCAAGCAGATGTGTGCATCAAGAGAGTGTCCTCACTCTAAAACTTTTCCTTTGGCTGCTCCCACTTTCTTCAAACAAAAGGTGCAGCCACGTCCACCTTTTTGTCAGCTATGTGGAACACTATATTTCAAGACTACACTACTATCTCTCCCCAACTTTTCCTACACTACATCGACAACTGCATTGGTGCTGTTTCTTGCACCCATGCGGAGCTTGTCGACTTCATCAATTTTTTCAAACTTACATCTTACCCTCAAATTTACCTGGTCCATTTCTGACACCTCCCTCCCCTTCCTTAGTCTCTCTATTTCTGATTATCTACCGATTGTCTATTATAAACCCACGGACTCTCACAGCTACCTGGACTATATCTCTTCCCACCCTGTCACTTGCAAAAAATACCATCCCTTTCTCTCAATTTCTCCAGCTCCACTGCATCTACCCTCAGGATGAGGTTTTTCATTTGAGAACAAAGGAGATGTCCTCCTTCTTCAAAGAAAGGAACTTCCATTCCTCCACCATCAATGCTGCCCTCAACCGCATCTCTTCCATTTCGTGCACATCTGCCCTCACCCCATCCTCCTGCTACTGCACCATGGATAGGGTTTCTCTTGTCCTCACCTGCCATCTCACCAGCCTCTGTGTCTAGCATATAATTCTCCATAACTTCCGTCCTCTCCAACGGGATCCCACCACCAAGCACATCTTTCCCTCCTCACCACTTTCTGCTTTCTAAAGCAATCACTCCTTACACAACTCCCTTGTCCATTCATCCCTCTCACTGATCTCCCTTCTGGCCCTTATCCTTGCAAGCAAAACAAGTGCTACACCTACCCCCTACCCCTACACCTCCTCCCCCACTACCATTCAGGGCCCCCAACAGTTCTTCTAGGTGAGGAAACACTTCATCCATAAGTCTGTTAGGGTATCCGGTGCTCCCGGTGTGGCCTCCTGTATAACTGGTGAGACCTGACATAGATTGGGAGACTGCTTCACCGAGCACCTACGCTCTGTCTGCCAGAAAAGAGGGGACCTCCTAGCAGCCACCCATTTTAATTCCACTTCCTATTCCCATTCTGACATGTCAGTCTCTACCGATGCGAAGAGGCCACACTCAGATTGGAGGAGCAACACCTTATATTCAGTCTGGGTAGCTCCAACCTGATGGCATGAACATCAATTTCACAAACTTCTGCTAATGCTCCCCCTTCTCTTTTCCCACTCTCACCTTATCTCCGTACCTGACCATTACCTCTGCCTGGTGCTCCTCCTCCTCCTTTTTCTTTCTTCCATGGTCTTCTGTCCTCTCTTATCATATTCCCTATTGTCCAACCATGTATCTCTTTCACTAAGCAACTTCTGAGCAATCTACTTCACCCTTACCCTCCCCTAAGTTTCTCCTATCACCTTGTGTTTCTTCCTCCCCTCCTCCACCCTCTAACTCTGACTCCAGTCATAATGAAGGGTCTCGGCTTGAAAAGTTGACTATCCTCTTTTCCATAGAAGCTGCCTGACCTGCTGAGTTCCTCGAGCATTTTGTGTGTATGGTTGGGATTTCCAGCATCTGCAGATTTTCTCTTGTTTGTAAAAAGTAAAGATAACTAGTTTAGGAAAGCTTGGTTTTCATGTGATATTGAGGCTTTGGTTAAGGGAAAAAAATGGAGGTGCATAGCAGGTAAAGGTGGTCAGGGACAAATGTGGTGCTTATGGAGTACAAGAAGTGCAAGAGAACACTTAAGGAAATCAGGAGGGCTAAATGAAGACATGAGGTTGCATTAGCAGACAAGGTGAAGGAAAATCCCAAGGGATTCTACAGATATGTTAGGAGCAAAGGATTGCAAGGGACAAATTGGTCCTCTGGAAGATCATAATGGTATTCCACGTGTGGAACCAAAACAGTTGGGGGAGATCTTAAATTAATTTTTTTTTGCCTCAGTATTTACAGAATTAGTAAAGACTAAGGACAGAACTAGACCCCTTTCCTACATAGTGGAGATTATGTCATCTGGAGATGACACATCAATCAGTTGAGGGGAGCAGAGTTGATTGTTAGAGAAAAAAGGTGCCCAGAGCTGTCCTAAATAGTGGGAAGTTCACAGCCACAGATGCAATGGACTGCTTGCACCACTCTCTGCAGAGTCCTGCGATTGAGGGAAGTACTGTTCCCATACCAGGCAGTGATGCAGCCAGTCAGGATGCTCTCAATTCTGCCCCTGTAGAAAATCCTCAGGATTTGGGGACTCATGCTGAACTTCTTCAAACATCTGAGGTGAAAGAGGCACTGTTGTGCTTTTTTCACCACACAGGCAGTATGTACAGACTAAGTGACGTCCTCGGTGATGTGTATACCAAGGAATTTAAAGCTGTTCACCCTCTCAACCCTAGATACATTGATGCCAATATGGGTTAGCCCATCTCCATGGGTTAGTCCACAACCAGCTCCTTTGATTTTCTAACATTGAGGAAGAGGTTGCTTTCTTGACATCACTGTGTTAGGGTGATGTCTTCTTCTCTGTAGGCTGTCTCATTATTATTTGAGATAAGGTCAAACAATAACTCACTAACCCTAACCGTTCACCTTTTCCAAAATGCAGTGTAGGGCAATTTTACTGTTATAATAAAATAGCAATATTGAGGAAACTTGTTCACAAATGAGTGATGCATTTACCATGCTTAATATACGAGGAATCAGGCATGAACTGCATATAATTCAATGTTCAAATCAAGGATGAAATTTTGCAGTTACAGAAACAGATGTTGTCTGTACAGAAAGACGCCATACCTAAGCAAGTGCATGAATACACTTTATGTAAATGACCAATGGAAAATTATCACTGTCATCCAGAATTACAACACTTTGTCAGAAGCAAGTTCACCTTTCAGTGGTTCAATGGTGTTTGATCTGGCACTATCCAGTCATTATCGCCATTGTTATGAAACAAAAAAATATGGATAACCCTTATTTTAGAGTCATAAATGTTTAAGGAACAGCCACAGTCTCTGTGTGCTGGTTTTACCTAGACAGCAGCTTAGAAAATTTTATAACAGACAACAGTTCATCAGCAGTAGGCATCTACATTAGGGTCAACATTGATCCAATCCTGAAAATGACCAGCCAAGACTTTCTAAAGAGGTTACCATCAAAAAGGGATTTCTTTCCCCCCAAAAAATGTTTTGTAAGTCTTCCATTCCAAACAGCTGTAAATCAAACAGGTTGGCAGCTGTGCTATGACTCAGTTATCGATTACTCCTGACTTGTATTCACCATCCACGGCATAGCAAAATATTTGAAATCCAATAGTGAACCAGAGTCTGTTGTTACGAATGTGCCACAACTCTGAGGGGCCGAAGGGTACAAAGTAGCCCCCTCCTTTTTGAGAATCGCAAGATCGCTATTAATTCAGGTCTGGGACCCAGGAAATGAGAGAGAGACACGCAGAATCCACAAGGGTTTGGAATGTGTCCTGGCCCCCAGAAAGGCAGAACCATTGATAACGACTATTGTCTCTTGGAGACGGAATTGTGTATCGAGTACTGTACTATTCATTGAAGCCCTCAGGGAATGACCAGAGTGGGCTGGTTGAGGGATTGCATCATCCCAACCTGATTGACATCTGAGACCCCGTGTGTAAGGATAAAAGAGGGTCTGGGGAACAACCCCTTCAGACGCACCAGGAGAAACGCTAGAAATCCTGTGACAGCGTTTAATAGCGACAGCCGGTGGGGGCCCGCGTGCATCCTTTTCCATTTGCCAAGGAATTGGTGGGACTTACCACGGAAGAACGGCTTAGCTAAAGAAGAGGCCACCAACGAAATTTCGAAGGATCGACATCATAAAAAGGAAAAGCTGGCAAGTTCTAAAAATCTGTCTCTCTCTCCAACCAAAAAGCTGCAGCCTGAATGAACTGAGTGACTTTTATACTTCCATCAGACAATACATTATCCCCTAGACAACGATAGAGCTATTTCTTATTGATTATTATTATACCCGTGCTTTTAGATTTAGTATTGACGACGTATATTATCTGTATGTTTGCATTGATATTATTTTTGTGTATTTTTATCAATAAATACTGTTAAAAATAGTACCATCAGACTTCAACGGACCTCTCTATCTTTGCTGGTAAGTGACCCAGTTACGGGGATCGTAACACTATCAACACAAGTTCGAACACTTATAGCATAACGACCATGGTTAGCATATTCTCACCCTACCACATCACCCAGTGTCAAATGGAGCAGCTGAAAAAGTAGTAAGAGTACATAAGTATTTAAAACAGTACAATTGTTACTATATAGACATCAATGATCTACATGTTGTATTTCTGATTAACAAACCTTTTGTTCTCACTTAGAATTACTCCACACTTGATGCACAGAAGACTTAGGCTACATCCACACTGGACCGGATAATTTTGAAAACACCGGTTTCGCGTAAAAACGATAAGCGTCCACACTATGCGTTTAAAAAAAATATCTCTATCCACACTGAAATGGAGATTTTGGCGAATCTCCTCCTGCTGTACATGCACAAGACACATTTACTGAAAACAAGCGACATGTTTGGTGTCGAATCTCGCCGTAAAAGTGCACATTTGTGTAGTTACAGTCCAGAAAAACTTAAAATGACAGACAACTGTTGGCTCTCACGTGGGAGAACTTAAAACTAAAAAAAACAAATACTGGAGCCTATGGAGGCAACCGACAGGGAATTCACGGACTGTATGACCCGGCTGACGACGAACATTGAAAAACTGACTAACTCTGTTGCATTAATAAAGCATTATGTGTGTGGTCTGACAGCCAGAACAAGGGTTGAGAGCTGGACTTTGTGAAGGAGGAGAGTTAAGTGACTGACTGGTCGTGAGTCAGAGGAATGGAGTCTGAATTTAATAAAATTTAATAAATTTTTAAAAAATAATTTAATAAAATTAATAAAGCATTAAATGTATAAAACATGTCTGCATCACTGTTATCTTGTATTTCCATACAATGTTACATTAGGCTGTTACACATCTATTGTCAGAGAAGTACTTGCATAAATAGGTAAACCACCTTCATACGAGCAAGGACAGAAAAAGGCAAAATGAGTATAGTATACTTAGCTATTTAGTAAGTTATGGGTCAAAGTATTTGGTGAGTACATTTCTAACTCTTCTGGCTTCAGTCTCGTTGCCATCTGTTCTGAAATTGTTAGGTTGCGTTCAAGAAAACAATGAAATAGCGCGCAGCCATCTGACAGCGTTTTCAAAAGTCTCTGGTTACTCCGTCCACACTGATCTGCCCGAGCAGCGTTTTCAAAAATATCCACCTTGGAAAGTGTTTCTGAAAAGCTCCGGTTTCGGGGGACAAAAACACCGTTTTAGTGTGGACGGAGGGTAAAAACGAAGAGAAAAAGCTTTGGTTATGGATTTATCCCGCGTAGTGTGGATATAGCCTTAGAACTTGCCTCAACCTAGTACCCTGGGGAAAACTTGTAGCAAAAATCGAAATGGTGGAATGAAGTAGTCAAACAAGCAGCATCTGAGGAAAGGAACAACAGGGATATTTTGTTCCAGAGGCCCTTGCTCAGAATTGAGAAGACAGTGGACGATTTACAGTTTACAAAGCAGATCTGGTGGAAAGGAGTGAGGTGCAAGACAAAAGTTTATATGGAGATAGGCTAAGACAGACCAGATGATGAAGTGCATGAGTACTGACTGTTAGCAAGACATTTTAAAGAGAAAGGGATTTAAACATATTAATGGGAAAACTGTTTACCTCAAGATTAAAAAGTCAATTTGCATTCCTAAGATTGCAAAATGCCTGGACAGTTAATGAGATGCTGTTCTTCTAATTTATGGTGGGCTTCATTATGGCAGTGAAGGAGGTTGCAAGCAGATAGATCAGAATGTGCGTGGCATTCAGAATGATCAGAACCAGAATCAGGTTTAATGTCACTGGCACATTATGAAATTTGTTGACGTACAAACAAGCTGGATGAACTCAGCAGGTCGGGCAGCATCTGCCCGACCTGCTGAGTTCATCCAGCTTGTTTGTATGTCTTGATTTGACCACAGCATCTGCAGTATACTTTGTGTGAAATTTGTTGGTTTGCAGCAACAGTACATTGCAATACACAAGTAATTAAAAAAGCGTATAAATTACAGTAAGAAATATATATACAAAAATAAATTAAATAAGTAGTGCAAAAAGAGAGGGGGAAAATACTGAAGAATTGTTCATGGGTTCATTGTCCATTCAGAAATCTGATGGCAGAGTGAAGAAGTTGTTCTCGAAATGTTGTGTCTCTCTCTTCAGGTGCCTATACCTCCTCCTTGATGGTAGCAATGAGAAGAGAGCATGTCCTGGGTGATGGGAGCACTTAATGATGGTTGCCAGCTTTCTGAGGCATTGCCTTTTGAAGATGTCCTGAATGTTGGGGAGGCTAATGCCCATGCTGGCTGAGTCTACAACTTTCTACAGCCTTTTCTGTTCCTGGGTAGTGGCTCCCTCCATACCAGATGGTGAAGAAACCAGCTAGAATGTTCTCCATAGTACATCTGTAGAAATTTTCAAGTGTGTTTGGCAACATACCAATTCTCCTGAAACTCCCAATGGAATCTAGTTGTTGTTTGCCTTCTTTGTAATTGCATCAAAGTGTTGTAGAGATGTTGACCCAGAACTTGAAACTGTTCACCCTTTCCACTTCTGATTCCTCTATCAGTACTGGTGTGTATTACCTTGACTTGCCCTTCCTCAAAGTCCACAATCAATTCCTTGGTCATACTGTGCAAAGTTGTTGATATGACACCACTGAAACAGCTGATCTATCTCGCTCCTGTACATCTCATCACTATCTGAAAATCAGCCACCAACAGTTGTCATCAGGAAATTTATAGATAGTGTTTGATCTGTGCCTAGCCAACAATTGTGTGTGTAGGGAAAGTAAAGCAGCACGCATCCTTGAAGTGTGTCAGCGTTGATTGCCAGCGAAGTGGATGCTATTTCCGATGCACACTGACTGTGGTCTTCCGGTGAAGAAGTCACGGAACCAGTTGCAGAGGGGAGGGGTACAGAGGGCCAGGGTTTGGAGCTTTTTGATTAAAACTGAGGTTACCATACATTCAAACAATATATGTTGCATTGTTTCTTGACAAGTGCACTCCCTATAAATGTCTATATTATGTGTATTAATTCTGAACAAGCAAGTATTCAATGTTCTACATTGGTGAGACCCAATATCAACTGGGAGAGTGCTCTGTCAAATACCTCTGCTCCATCTGCCAGAAGTGGGACCTCCCAGAGACCGTTTTAATTCCTAACCACATTCCCATTCCAACATACCAATCTATGGCCTCCACTTTTACCATGATGAGGCCACTCTCAGGGTGAAGCAGCAAAAAATATATATATTCTGGGTAGCCTTCAAATTGATGGCATTAACACTGATTTCTCCTTCCTGTAATTTTCTCTTCCCCTCCTTCTTCCTTCTCCTTCTATTCACCAGTCTGGCCCCTTACCACTTCTCACCTGCCTATCATCTCCCTCTATTCCCCCTCCTCCTTCCCTTTCTCTTCTCAGACTCCTTCTCCAGCCCTTTACCTTTCCTACCCACCTAGATTCACCTATCACCTTCTTGCTAGTCCTTCTTTCTCTCCCTCTACCTTCTCCTCTGGCATCTGTCCTTTTCCTTTCCAGTCCTAATGAAGGGGTTCAGCCTGAAATGTCGACTGTTTAGTCATTTCCATAGATGCTGTCAGAACTGCTGAGTTCCTCCAGCATTTTGTATGTGAGTTGCTCTGGATTTCCAGCATCTACAGAATCCCTTGGGATTATTCAACCTAGTAAATCCAATATATAAATGTGTAAGTATATCTTATTCCCTCTTTTTAGATTTCTAAAGTGAATACATCTTTGGCACAGCATTATGAGCCAAAGGGCCTGTATTGTGCTGTAGGTTTTCTACGTTCTATGCATCATGGTGTTGAACACTCAGCTGCATTCAATAAACAGCAGGCTAATGTAAGTATTATTATTGTGCAGGTGATCCAACGCCAAGTGGAGAGCCAGTGAGACTGTATTCGCTGTAGACCTATTGTGGTGATAGGCAAATTGCAATAGGTCCAGGTCCCTGCTTAGGCAGGAGCTGATACTAACCATGACCAACCTCTCAAAGCACTTCATCATAGCAGATTGAAGTGCCACTCTGTGACCGTTGTTGAGGCAGCTCACCTTGCTCTTCTTGGGCACTGGTATAATTGTCACCCTTTTGAAGCTGGTGGGAACCTCTGACTGCAGCATAAGGGATTGAAGATGTTCTCAGTTGGCACAGGTTTTCAGAGCCTTACCAGGTGCATCACCAGGGCCTGGTGCTTTGTGAGCGTTCACCTGCTTGAAAGATGCTCTGACATTGGCCTCTGAGACAGAGATCACAGGGTCATTAGATGGTGTAGGGATTTGCATAAATGGTTTTATTCTCCCTTTCAAAGTGAGCATAAAAAGCGTTGAGCTCATCAATGAGTAAAGCATCACCATTTATGATGTTTGGTTTCACTTTATAGGAAATGGCTTGCCAGAGCTGACCTGCATCTGATTTCATCTAGTCTCAATCAGAATTGCTTTTTTGTTCTTAAAGTAGCCTTCTGTAGGTTGTATCTGGACTTCTTGTATAGTTCTGGATCACCAGTCTTGAAAGCCACAGATCTAACCCTCAGCAAAGTACAAATCTCATGGTTCATCTATGACTTTTGAATTGGCTATGTCCAATGTGTTCTTGAAACCTCACACTCATCCACACAGCGGTTGATGAAGTCAGTGACAACTGTGGTGTATTCACTCAGACTCAAAGATGAATTCCTGAATATTCTCCAGTCCTGTATTCACTCTTCCACCTCTCCTGATCATACCTCCTTGGTCCTCACCTCTGGTGCTTCAGTCTTTACTCTCTCTATATGCTAGGAGTACAAGTACAGCCAGGTGATCAGACTTCGCAAAGTCTGGGTGAATGATGGCAAAGTAAGCATTCTTGGTGATGGTAAAACAGTGTTCAAAAGTGGTAGCTCCTCTGGTTCCACAGGTGATGTGCTGGTGGTAGTTGTTTAGAGACTGCAGGCTGCCACTGCTGAAATCCTCCACAATTATAGGGAAGGAATCAGAGTGCATAGTTTTGTGCCTGCAGATTATGGAGTTTAGCTTTCCTATTGCCCGCTAGGCATTGGCCTGAGGTGGAATATACACCACTACGAGGATGATGGTGGAAAACTCCTTTGGCAGATAAATAGACGATATTTGACCACTAGGTGTTCCAGGTCAAGTGAGCTGGATTAAGACCACCACGTATGTGAACAATGATGAGTTAATTATAAAGCATACTCCACCTCCTCTGCCCTTAAAAGACTGAGCTATCCTGTCTTTATGGTGATTGTCGAAACCATCGAGCTGCAGTGCTGTATCCAAAAATGGTAGAAGGTAGCAAAGTTTTCATGATGCAGAGTACACAGAAGTCCCCGATGTCCCTCTGTTGCAGCAATTTTGCTTTGAGGCCTTCAGCTTTATTTTCCAGAGATTGTATGCTCAGCAGAATGATAATCAGGAGTGGGGTGGGTGGGAGGTGGGTCTAAAACCTCTCTGGTTCAATTTTACCTACAGCCCAGCATCCTTTCCTCCCTTCCTTATTCTTAAAGGGAAACTGCACACACAATCAGAGTCTGCATTTCAGGATCCGTCGATCTTGAGTATTAATAGATTTTGTAAACATCTTAAAACAATGTTGCCTACTAAAGTACCCATGGCAATTCAGCAGGAAGTGGACAGTTAGTCCTGTGGACTGAGCACAGGAACTTGGCAAAGCAGTCAACCAATCAGCTTTTGTTTTCTGCATTGCAGAGGAGACCACATTCTAAATACCAAATACAGTAGACTAGTTTGGAAGAAGTGCAAATGAATTGCTGTTTCACCTGGAATGTTTCTTTAGGTGCCTGGATAGTGGCCAAAAAAACAAAAGCAGTTGCATTTCCTCCAGTGACATGGGAATGTGCTGCAGGTTGGGGAATGGTGGGTAGGGATGGTAGAGTGGACCAGGGAATCATGAAATGAGCAATCCTTGAAAAATGCAAAAGGATGGAGGGGATGGTGGAGAATTTGGGAAAACATGTGATTTCTGGTGCGATCAGTTCAGAGTTGTCAGAGTAGCAGGGAATGTTATCATTGTTCTGTCCCAGGGAGAAGCAACGAGCACTTGTGGAAAATAGAGGAAATAAAAGCTTTATCTACTATAGCAGAGAAGGAGGAGGAGGAGGACATGAGATCCAACAAACAATCTGCTGGAAGAACTAAACATATTGAGCAGATTAAGGAAAGGAATTTATGAAGTTTTGGGTCAAAATCCTTCATCAGGGTTCAATGATGGACATAATTCCCTTCCTCCACAGATGCTGCTCGAACTGGTGAGTTCTTTTTGCAGAGTGTTTGTTGCTCCAGATTCTAGCATCTGCAATCTCTTACATCTTGACATTTCAGATGTACCAGAGCTGAACGACTCATCATTGCAACAAACATGTTAGAGACAAAGGTATTGTGGAAAGATCCAAACAAACATTTCAGATGAAACACCAACTTTCTTGCAACCTAGTCCACTGCATTAATTTTTCACAATGTGGACTCCCCAATGTTGCACAGGCCAAAAAAAAGATTAGGTGATCACTTTCAGACACCTGTGTTCAGTCTACAGGGATGATCCAGAGCTTCCTTTTTCCAATTCAACTTTCAATCACATACACATTCCAAACAGTCCATGGTGCGCCTCCTTCACTGCCATAGTGAGGCCCAATGTCATTAGAAAAACAATATCATACTATCCAACTGGATTGGGCATTGAATAAAACCTTCTGGAATGGGCATTGAATTTAATTTCAGGTAAACTTCTCTGTCAATGCTTTCCACAAAGATGCTGAAGTCTCTTTCTCAACCTCTTTCTTTAAAATGCTTCATTAAAGGTTAGCACTCACCTAATCTGTTAAGCAGAAGATACAGAAGCCTAAAAGCATTTATCATTGGGCTCAAAGACAGCTTCTATCCCACTGTTTAAGACCCTAGTATGATGAGATGGACTCTTGACCCCACAATCCACCACTCTTATATTGCACCACATTGTTTACCTACAATGCACTTTATTCTGCATTCTATTATTGTTTTAACTTGTTCTTCCTCAATGCACTGTTTAATGATTTGATTTGTTGGAACACTGTGCAAGAAATCTTTTCACTATCTTGGTACGTGTGAGAATAATAAACTAATTCCTATCTCCATATAGTCTTTTGTAATTCTTTATGTTGTGAAAACTGACCCCTCCCATTCTTCCCAGTTCTGAGATTGACCTGAAACATTAACCATTTTCTATTTCCATATATGCTGCTAGACAAACTAATATTTCCAGCATTTCTATTTTTGTTTCAGATTCCAGCATTGTCAATTGAAATTATTTTACAAATATGCAAACAGCAACATGGCAAAACGCAGATAGATTTACAAATGCCCTCAGAATTGTTATCGAAATTCTGAGACTGATGGATTGGACCGCAGTTCAATCCAACTGTAGTCCATATTGGTCTCTTTCAATTCCATGTTTTTTCCCATGTTCTCACCCATTCTTCCTTGTTGCCAATTGGTAGGCTGAGGGTTTGGGGCTTGATGTTCTTGTTATTGTTTCTCCATGTGGGTGATCTGTTGTTTTTTGTAAGAGGAAAGGGCTGGGGTTTGCTTGATTTTGTTTCTTTTCATGCGGGGGGGGGGGGGGGGAAGAGAAACTGATGTCTTTCAACTACTTCTATGGTTCAAGATCCATAAACCTACCTGTCCAGGAAGGAAGAATGGGTGAGAACATGGAGAAAAAAAACATAGAATTGAAAGAGGCCAATCTGGACTACAGTTAGATTGAACTGCGGTCCAATCCATCAGTCTCAGAATTTCAATAACATTTCTGAGGGCATTTGTAAATCTATCTGCGCTTTGCCTTGTTGCTTTTTGTGTATTTGTAAAATAATTTCAACTGACAATGCTGGAATCAATGTCCATGTTTTCTGCCTCACCAAACTTGCATCTGCATACCTCAACTCCTATTATCTCCCCGGTTCAGTCCCTTCCTACCTAGATTCATGACACATCACACGCTTTAGATCTTTACAATGACTTCAAGATCTCTGGCCTCAATTGGCTCATTTTCACCATGGATATCCATTCCCTATATGATGGCTTTAAAGGTCTCTGTTTTTTTCTGGACAACAGACACAGTCTGTTCCCATCCACCACCACTCTCCTCTGTCTGGTGGAATTGGTCCTCCCTCTCAATAATTTCTCCTTTGTCTCCTCCCACTTCCTTCAAACCAAAGGTGTAGCCATGAGCACTTGCATTGATCCCAGCTATGCCTGCCTTTTTGTTGGTTATGTGGAATAATCTATGTTCCAAGCCTATACAGGCATTGCTTCTCAACTTTTTCTATGCTACATCAATGACTGCATTGGTGCTGCTTCCTGCACCCATGCGGAGTTAGTCAACTTCATCAACTTTTCCTCCAACTTCCACCCTGCCCTCAAATTTACCTAGTCCATTTCTGACAGCCCCCTCCTCTTTTTTGATCTCTCTGTCTCCATCTCTGGAGACAGTTTATCTACTAATATCTTTTACAAACCCACTGACTCTCATAGCTTTCTGGACTATACCTCTTTTCACCCTGTCACTTGCAAAAAAAAAAAAAAAATGCCACCCCCTCCTCTCAGTTCCTCCGTCTTCACCACATCTGCTCTCAGGATGAGACTTCTCTTTCCAGAACTAATAAGATGTTCTCCTTCTTCAAAGAAATGGGGTTTCTTTCCTCCACCATCAATGCTGCCCTCACCCACATCTTTTGCATTTCACACGTCTGCCCTCACTGCATCCTCCCACCACCACACCACTCCGCGTCCAGCACATAACTCTCCATAACGTCCACCAGCAAGTACATCTTTTCTTCCCTCCACATTCCACTGGGATCACTGCCTACGAGATTCCCTTGTGCACCCATCCCCCTCCTGGCACTTATCCTTGCAAGCAGAACTTGTGTTATAGATGCCCCTACACCTCCTCCCTCACTACTGTTCAGGGCCCCACACAGTCCTTCCAGATGAAGCAATACTTCACTTGTGATTCTGTTGGGGTCATCTACAGTAAGGCCCAATATAGATTGGGAGACTACTTCACCGAGCACCTATGCTCCATCTGCCAGAAAAAGCAGGAGCCCCTGGTGGTCAACCACCAATTCTACTTCCCATTCCAACATGTCAGTCCACGGCCTCCTCTACTATCGCGATGAGGCCGCACTTGGGTTAGAGGAGCAATACCTTATATTCTGTCTGGGTAGACTCCAAACGGATGGCATGAACATCAATTTCTCAAACTTCCAGTAATTGCCTCCCCTTCACCATTCCCATTTCCCCCTCTCACTTCATCTCTTTACCTGTCCATCACCTCCCTCTGGTGCTTCTCCCCTTTCCTTTTCTTCCATGGTCTTCTACCCTCTCCTATCAGAAAACCCCTTCCCCAGCCCTTTATTTCTTTCACCTGTCACCTTCCCACCTCTTTACTTCACTCCTCCCTCTCTCTCGATTGCATCTATCACCTTCTGTTTCTTCCACCCCCGATGAAGGTTCTCAGCCCAAAGCATTGACTGCTGCTTGGCCTGCTGAGTTCCTCCAGCATTTTGCGTGTGTAACTTCGATGGTTTTCTGTATTTTATGGCTATATGGAGAAGAGTTGTAATCTCCAAACACACTTTGAAAATAAAATGAATCTTTGATATGCATAAATGGCTTATATCTAGAATAGTTTTCGTTCCACCACAATACCTGATCCGTTTTATTCATTACAAGGGAGATGCTCACACTAACTAGCATTGAGAATAAACAACAATTTAAAAAATGAGTGGTTTGTAACCGTCGTTATGGAGACGAATCTGTAACTACCACAGTAAAGACAAATTAAATGGGATTAATATAAAAGGTACGCTTAT
The DNA here is from genome assembly GCF_048418815.1 of Hemitrygon akajei. NCBI lineage: Eukaryota > Metazoa > Chordata > Chondrichthyes > Myliobatiformes > Dasyatidae > Hemitrygon > Hemitrygon akajei. The sequence continues at coordinate 133,177,877 of NC_133129.1, forward strand.
GTACTTTACAATAAGTAGAAAAGTATCTCCGCCCAGCTGAGGTATTGCTTCCTTTCCAAACTGTACCCCCTCGGCCATTTGAAAAGGAAACAAGAGACAGCAGACGGAATACAATGTGCTTTTATTCTGGAAACGGGTTAATAGAGACCAATTTATTAAACTTAAGTTACTTTAGTTATAAATCTGTACAAGGAACTTTCAGTCCCGGCTCAAGTTTTGTGCAACAAAATTCACCGTATTCCAGCCAATCACAGATCACTTATCAAGAAAACTCTTCCTCAGTTTATAACTCACCGGCATGACTCCGTTCTGAATCCAAAAACAAGTGGAATAAAGAGCCATGTTGAAGTGAGTTATTAGAATGACGAAGCCCACCCTGGCATCTTTCTCAGGACTGGTCATCATCTCCAAGGCACAGAATCTCTGGGTTTCACTCTTTTGAGCAGTATAGAATTAAAATCGGGCAACTTTACAACTCTATTAGAGGTCTCACTGACATACGCCCATGACGAAGAGCCACTAAATCAAAGTGCAATCCAGAATCGGCTCTCTGTGACTTAAATGCACTGGCACTGCTAGCTGACCCCCTGAGCAGCCCGGTCTGACCGGCGCGCTCCAATCACGAAGCTGGGCGCCGGGGGCAGAACCAAACAAGCGCTTGCTGCCTCGCCGAGTGCGAGATGGGGGAACAGCCCACTCCGAAAGGCCGCCACCCTGATTGGTCACGATCTGGTTTCTTGGCTCTGACTTGTCCAGCTACCTGCCAATATCTGTCAACCTGGCGGGGCAGGAACACGGACTGCCAGGTCAAAGTCACGGAACCGTACTGGGTCGGCAATATCATCAAACGCCGTGGCCCGCCACAAACTAAAGTTATACCAAAGGCGTCGGAGCTTCGGGAGACTTTCAGAGAGGGATTACGGGAGTTGTAGTTACATGGATGTAAGGAGCTGGAGTCGCAAGTAGATTGAGGGGGAAGGACTACAACTCCCAGAGGCAGTTGGCCTCACTGATCCGTCGCTTCCGGTGAGCGCGGACGAGAGAAGGATCTGCAACGGAACTGTGCTGAGCCGTACGCGGGAATCGGGCCTACACTGAAACCAGAGGGACATGGACCCGGAGTCACAGCTTAATGAACAGAGAACCGCAGTCCTTTTAGAGTTAAATAGTATCCTGTCCACCACTCGGAATCTGTGAGTCTTGAGGGGTGGAGAGGGAATGGCGCGAGAAACGTCATTTTGCATGCTCTGTTTTTCTATTCCCCATTCGGGCTCCCCGCTTACCCCTTCCCTTCTCCTCATCTGCCCATCACTTTCCCTCCTTCATCCCTTTCTCCCATGGACTTCCCTTCTGTCAGATTCGTCATTCTTCAACCTTTTTCACTCCATTTTTCACTTCCTTCTCCCTCACTTGGCTTAACCTATCACCTGCCAGCTTGTATCCCTTCCCCTCCATCTCCTCCTTCCCCCCCTTCCCCTCTCATCAGCTTCTGGCCGAACACATATGCCAAGGACTAACCTCACCCACAGGCGACAGTTATCATCTATATGTACTTTATTTGTTCAACTCAGTCCCAACTCTGCATTCTTTTAGTTCGCCTCTCCCTACCCATGTTAATATATTAATTTGTGAACAAATAGACAATTTGGAGAAAAGTGTGTGTGTGTGTGGGTGGGTGTATACACACACACATACACACAGATACCTGCGTGGTTAGTCCCCTCGCTTATATTTTGGGCTAAAAGTTGATGAGAAAGGGTGGAACAGTTTGGTTTATGTTTTTTAATGCTTTGCAAATAGCTTTGAACTCATATAAACAAGACATGGTTGGAATACTAAAGTGAAATTGGGATAGTAGATATCCATGAGAGTGAAAATGAAATAAATGTTGCATGACAGTATTGGGAGAGTGAAGAACTGGAAATGAAGCAAGAAAGGGTAAAAGGAAAGGATCCTGTTAACATTGACAATTTAATTCCATCTATTAACGGGGTAAAGAACTTAATCTTTCTGGAGTGACCTCATACAAATGCTTTGTATTGGATAGCCTACTCCTTGCCATTGACACATTGTCTTCTACTGTTACAATATCTCATTAACCAACTTTAGAAGTCTACTGAGTGAAGTTCACAGTTTTTAGCAGGTGCAGGTTCAGTGGATAAGATCCTTAGCCCATGCTGATCCCTTATAAAAACATCAAATTCAAATTATTTCCAAACCCTGATGATCTTGGTGGAGGGTTAAAGAAACAGGTCATGAAGTATGCTAAATACCTGAAGTACAACATTACAGAAACTGGCAGGAAATCTCTCAGTTCTTTGTAACACATAGTACTACCAATAAATAAAATCTCTTAGCCTCAAGTTGAACACTTAGGAATTTGGGATCAATAAGCAATTTATATTCTGGAATTTCACTGGTGTTGTAGGTGATCTGATTGATATCAAACATTACACAAATATTCAGCAATACTACTGAGGCTGTGAGGAAAGCAGGTATAGAGACCATTCATAGTGCCTAATATGCTGAAAGAATAGTTGTGTACACTCATCACCATTTGACGTAGGAAGGGTTACCTAAATTGACTGACCTTAGATAAAATAATGAAGAAATTACTTAATCCATCTAAAAGCATTTGATGTAAAATAAACTACATTGAAATAGCTTAAGAGTGGTGAATCAATTTTAATCATGTTTATTGAGGGGGGAGAAAGGTAGGCCAAGACACTGAGGATCTCTTTGCCATTTAGAATCATGTTCTGGAAGAGTTTAATGCTCATATGTAGTTGATTTATTAAATTAATTAATATGGATGTTGTGAAATATTGTAAAATGCAGTGGTAAATAACAGTTTCAAACTTAACATGTCTTTACATTTAAACTCTTCTTGGGCAGGTATCAATTATAATTAACGTTTCGATGACAAACTCTGCCATCTTCATCAGGGATGATGCCGAAGCATGTCTGGTGGTATTTATATCCCTATTGTCCGACCCTCCTGATTGGTTAGTCCTCATCCAATCAGGTTTCCACTCTCCCACCTTATTTACAATTAAATTGTAAGGGTCATATATACCCGGAAAGCACAAGATTCTTTTTCATGTCTTTACATTTATTTGGATATTTGCACAGTCCAAATTATGTCTTGGGGAAATTAGCAAATAAAAAATATTAATTTAGAGCTCCTGACGTTGTTTTTGCAGTGTGTGTGAGCTCAGGACTCTGGTAGCTTTGACAGACCGAGAAGAAGGGAAACTAGCCCAGTCTCAGAACAAAGTAAGTAGATTTCTCCAATGAGGGATGTTGGAGGGGAGAATGCTGTAATGTTGTGTATCCAAAGGGTAATTGATGGATTTAAATATTTTGTTTAACATCAGGCAAAAAATGGCAACTTCGTTCCAATAAGTGATATATTTGAAGATTCATTTATTGGGACTTTAATGCAAAATTTTCTGATGCAGTGTGAATTGCTTCATCTTTTGTACTTAATATGTTTGCTGATCAAGCTACTCCACTCTATTTGGCACTAAAATCCAACCTTGACGATTTAGCTGAACTTGTATTTGTTATATCATTGCTTTGTGTATTGCTGCCCCTATAGCTGCTGCAGTCAGTGGCAGTAAAACCTACCATGATGGTCAGGCTAACAGGCAGGTGAGGTCATGGATGGGAGACCATATTCTCCAACCTGCCTGGCCACCATTCTCAAAGTTAGAAGTAAATTTATTATTAAAGTACATATATGTCACCATATACAAACCTGAGATTCATTTTCTTGCAGGCATACTCAATAAATCTAATAACCATAATGGAATAAATGAAAAACTGCACTAACAGGGTGACAACCAATATGCAAAAGACAACAAATTATATAAATGCAAAGATAAATAAAATAAAAATAATAAATAAATAAATAGATAGATAAATAAATAAGCAAGCAAGCAAGCAATAAATTTCAAGAACATGAGATGAAGAGTCCTTGAAAGTGAGCCCAAAGGTTATCGAAACAGTTCATTGAAGGGGCGAATGAAGTTACTCTGGTTCAAGAGCCTGATGGTTAAGGGGTAATAACTGTTCCTGAACCTGGTATTGTGAGTCTTGAGGCTCCAATACCTTCCTGATGGTAGCAGTCAGAAGAGAGCATGGCCTGGATGCTGGGAGTCCCTGATGATGAATTCTACTTTCCTGCAACAGCACTCCGTGTAGATGTGCTCAATTGTGAGGAAAGCTTTACCTGTGATGGATTAGGCCGTAGCCATTACCTCTTGTAGGTTCTTTCCTTCAAAGCATTGGTGTTTCCATGCTAGGCTGTGATGCAACCAGTCATTATACTCGCCACCATACGTCTACTGTATAGAAGTTTGTTAAAGTTTCCGAAGACATGCCAAATCGTTTCAAACTTCTAAAAAAGTAGAGACACTGCTGTACTTTCTTTGTAATGGCACTTGTGTGCTTGGCCCAGGACACATCCTCTGAAATGATAACACCAAGGAATTTAAAGTTGCTGACTATCTATCTCTGATCCCCTAGTGAGGACTGGCTCGCTGACCTCAGCTTTCCTCCTCCTGAAGTCAATAATTAGTCTCTTGGTCTTGCTGACATTGAGTTAGGCATTGCTGTTGTGGCACCACTCACCGAGATTTTCAATCTCCTTCCTATATGCTGATTTGTCACCACATTTGACTCAGCCAACAACAGTGGCATTGTCAGCAATCTTAAATAGGACATCGGAGCTGTGCTTAGCCTCACAGTTGTAAGTATAAAGCAGGCAGAGCAGGGGGCTAAGCACACAGCCTTGTGGTGCCTCTGTACTGATGGAGATTGTGGAGTAGATGTTGTTGCACAACTGAACTGACTGGAGTCTGCAAGTGAGGAAATCAAGGATTCAGTTATACAAGGAGGTATTGAAAGCAAGATCTTGAAGCTTATTGTATAGTTTTGAGAGAATGATAGTGTTGAATGCAGAGCTTTTAGTTGCTGAAGAGCATCCTGATATATGTATCTTCATTGTCCAGATGTTCCAATGTTCCAGGGTTGAGTGAAGTTTTCTTTTATGAGTTACCAGTAGTGTAGCAGGATAAATCAGACCATATCGTAAGTCCGAGATCGAGAACAAGGCCAACTCTTTCTTCACTGAATCGAATACACGCCTTCGCTTAAGTAATTCGGCAGAGACGTCGGGGAAAAACCTGATTCTTTGATTATCAAAAAGTACAGATTCTTTCAGTCTGGCTGCCTTCATAACCTGAATTTTATCGGCGTAGTTTAAAAACTTCATTATCACTACCCTGGGTCGCTTGGCCGACTTTGTTTCAGTTTCGTTTGCCCTGCCTATTCTGTGTGCTCTCTCAATTAGCAAGGGCCCAGGGAAGTTTTCAGCACCCAGAGCCTCGAGAATCCATTTTTCCAAAAAATAGACCATATCTGACCCTTCCGCCCTCTCTGGAAGTCCCACCAAGCGAAGGTTCAAGCGGTGGCTACGGTTTTCCAAATCGTCGAGTTTAAGCACTAACTCCTCCAAAGCTGCTTTCAAAGTAGTATTCTGAGTACATAAAGAGGCGATATCGTCCTGATTGGTGTTAATTCTCCCGTTGGCTTCTGAAATGCGCGCTGTAACAGCTTTCAAATCTGCTTGTATTCCTTGTATTGTGCTCAGTAGCCCTTCAAATCTTGACATAGAGTCATCCTTCATTACTTGAATGGTGTTTAGGATTTGGCTTTGACCTGTTAAAGCCTCCTTCTTGCCGGTATTGTTGGTGGTCTGCACCACGTGGCTACAAGAGGGGCCCAATTTCGGAGTCTTTTGCGTCTGCTTTGTTGCCTTCGGTGGCATTTTGGCTTTCCTTCAATTTCCAATCAGATCAAACTGGAACTGTTCAGGTATTTCAAAGTTGTTTAGTTATGTAATTTCAAAACTTTTCGTAGAGGCTCCGACACACATCCGCTCAGCACGGCGCCATAACTGGAAGTCCTATTTACCAAGTTAATGTTAAACCTACATGTTGTAGGTTTTTTTCACCAAAAAGCAATGAAGAAGAATCTCATCCAAGGTGATTAAAGCATTGTGTGTAATAGAAGTTGCTCATGAGGTTATTGGAATGCAAATTACACTTTTCATCTGTTGTTTGATACCTGATACCAAAATTATGCTAAGTTTGAACATGTTCAATTCTCACCACTACTTACCTTCCTGAAAAAAACATTTCTATTGTTAATGCTGGAACCACAACTAGCAATATGTAGAGTAAAATCCGGTCACAGTATTTAATTTTTACTGAAATCTGAGTCCAGATGAAGAGTTTTGACCCAAATGCCAATAATTCCTTTCCCCTTACAGATACTCCTCGACTCGCTAAGTTCCTCCAGCAGGGTATTTGTTGCTCCACATTCCAGCAACTGCAGTGTCTCTGAAACAAGCCTAAACAGTTATATTGATAACTCTGAAACATATAGGTAGACAAATTTTACTCACAAAACTTTAATTTTTTAACTGCCTGACAATTTATAAACATACACCACTGATTGTAAACAACGATGTTACACCCAAGTTTATGGAGAGCTAGTAATCTCAGCAGTATTTTACTGGGAATTCCACAATTGTCTAGTGCCATTGGCTGGGAAAATCAAAATTCAGCCCAGGCAAAGATTTGTGGCTTCTTTGAAATAACAGTAATGACTTAGATAGGAGAAGTTTAACACCAAATTAAGGATATTACTTTTGCATGTACTATCAAATTTGGGTAATCAGATTAGTACATCAATCTGTAAACAGTTTTAAATACAGATATACTAAATTATTTTTACTTTTCAAAAATAAATTATCCATATTCAATTGAAATCACTGTCAAATGATTTACTGCAATTTGTTCAGATTGAAAGTGAGTTTGTTATACTTTGAGGAAAGATAATGGTGAATTAATGATTGGTTAGGCTTATATTTAATGTTATTACACTAAATTGCTCTCTGTCTGCTGATCTTTATTGAGACAAAATAGTGGGTACTTGCCACTGTTCCCTCTAAGCTGTGCGGGTACACAGTAGCCGAAGTATCCCCGGACACATAGCCTTGTTGCTGGAATGTTAATATAATTTTGAAATTATGCTCATAAAATTAAGAAATACCCTGTAATTAATGTGTTAATGACTATAATCCATAAACTTTCTAAATTATAAATGTACCACAACCTTTACTTTGAAATATTTTAGGACTTCAACATATTTTTAAATTGACAGTATTTCAGGTTACAACATGGTTACAAATTGTAACAATAAACAGAGAATGGAAGTCGGTAGTTCATTGTTGAGAAACTGCTGGCTCACTGAACGCTGACGCCATCTCATCAAAACATTTTACTTTTGCCATTGTGTCCGTCAGTTGTATTTTAATTTGTTGGGTGCATCAGCTTTGTGCTTCAGAAACATAATGGAAGAATTGCAGAAATCTGCTTTCCTTACACTAATTGCTGATGAAAGAACAGACATTTCAGTCGAAAAAATGTTAATTTTTTATTTTAAGTTTTGACCGGAAAATGAAACTTCATATAAGACTGTTTATAGGTATCTTGAAACTAATTGCATGTGACAGTATCACCATTGTTGAAGTAATTAAAAAAATAAGCAACAGTCTTGATTTTCAAGAGATGGTGATGTTTATGTCAGATAGGTTAAATGATATGCTTGGAAAGAATAATGGCATGGCTGTAATTCTTTGACAAGTAAGGCATCTGTCTGAGCAACATTGCATTGCAATAGAGAAGACCTGGAATTAGATGACATGTTGGAAAAAAATATCTATTATGCAGGATGTAGAAACACTGTACAAGCAGTGTATACAATGTTCAGCAGGCTATCTGTTAGAAAAGGAAAGCTAGAAAAATTAACTAATGTCACAGAATGTAATGCTCTATCATTTTGACCAATAAACAAAGTAAGATGGCTGTTAAGACATTTTGTCATTACTGCTTTTATGAGGAATTAAAGTTTTGATCCAGTATTGCAAAGAGTAAGTTATTGAGTGTAACCTTCCAATCAGCAACTACTGCTTGAATAGAGTTAACTGCCCTTAATGATGTTTTAGAAGATCTGGCAGCTCTTTGTAAATTCCTTCAGAAAAGCTATTTGAATATAATTGAAGCATTGCAGTATGAAGAAGTAATAGTTAACAAATTACGGTCACAGTATCTTGGCGATGCTATTTATTGGAGTGACAAACTGCTTGCCTCTATAAGTTCTGATACCGATACCGCGCCTTATTATTCGATTAATTCAACATGTATGTAATCACTTGGGTAATAGGTTTCTTGACGATAAGGTAAGAGAATGGCAAGCTTTTGACCCTGTTGTTATTGCAAATGCAACAAATTTTGAATTTGGAAAAGAGAATGTTGCATGACTGACAAAAAAAACTCCGCATTTAAAGTTCCACACAGTTTGCAGGCCATGTAAAAAAAAAAGTTCCTGCTCAGAGCAATGGTTTGTTAGCTCAGCTGTTTAAAAATTAGAGGGATTGTTGACATTGAATGTATCAGACAAATCTGAAACATAAATATTGATCACTGCTTCAACTAAATTAATATTTTGATTTAAAATTGATTACTTATATTTTTAATACACAAGTATGTACTTAGTGAACGGTTCAATGTATTTAAAATATCCATCTACTGAACTACAATACCGTGTTCTTTCCTTACCAGGCTTTGAGCTCCCTGGAAATCTGGAAGCACCTGTTTGCTGCAGTGTCTACAGAAGTCAACAGTCCATTGTTGCAATAAAATGGTAGATGAGGAGACTTCCACAGATCTATTGCTTCTAACAGACCCAAACCATGAAACCAGATTATTCAATGATGTAATATCCATTGGTGAAACTGATTCAGAAAATAATCCACAGTCACTTAATTCCATATCACATGTTGATGAATCTGATCCAGGTGACTGGGAGCTGGATGACTCACTTGTTGAACCGCAATGTGATTACATGTCAGATCATTCTCTGATCACTGGAAATAGTCCACCATTGCAGCTGTTTCAGTTACGGGGAGCTAGTTCTGGGTTCACTTCACGTAGTCACAGTATATTCAGTGGCTTGGAGAATGCAGTAAAACTTGATGCTTCTCAGTCCAAAGACAAGAAGATCATTGAAGGAGAATTCAAACATCCACCATATCAAGCTCCTCAGGAAAAGCTGACGGAAGGATCTCCTTCAGAGAAAATGATAGTCATGGTACCAGCCAGAGCAAGGCAGAGCACGGTCTTGTGTAAAAAGCCACACTCTGTCCCAGACTTCCTTCTGCATCCAGAACGCTGGACAAAATACAGCTTGGAAGATGTTCCAGAAATGAGCAATAAGAAAAATACAGCAGTGGCGCTTGAGTTCATGGGTGTTTTGAAAAAACGAAAAAAAGAAAAAAATACAGACATGCAGCAAGACCTAACCGAAGACCTAACAGACTTCAATGAAAGCTCCAGTTCCTGTTTCAATCAAAAATCTGACAGTGGTGTTGGTAAAATCGTTTTCAGAAAGCCATCAAAACCAGAGGTAACAGAATGGGATAGTCCTGACAAAAAGGTTGATGTGATCAAGAAGAGAGAGAAGAGCGGTGAACTCAGTTCAGTAGATCTGGCACTTTCAGATTGCAGTGAAGTCCAGGATGCAGAAGCTTGGTGGCATGATAAAGATGTAGCGGAGCTGTCAAAGGACAGGAAACAGATAACAGCAGAAGAGAAGGAGCAAAACTCAGTCATATTTCACAATGTAAGAAAGAGAAATCGGAAGAATATTCGAATGAAATTGAATGAAGACAGCGAGGATGACTAATATCCACATGGTTTGATTTTAAATAGATTATCTTAAAATCAATATTTAGTTAAATATTCCTTTGACAGAGCTGTCTCCTTTTAGGCCATGCTTTAAGTTTCCCAGGAAGGTAGTATTAATTTTGTACAGTTATCCAATGTTTGTATTCACAGGTGTATGTTATGGGGGTTGGGGAGGGTTTGGAGTGTGATGTAGAGGTGGCGAGGGAGGGAGAGGCAGGAGAAGTTCTAAATGGGTCAGGTTTGTGATGGAAAGGAGAGAAATGTAAGATCTTGAACTGTAGTGAAAGTAAAATGTACACTATGTATAAACACTTTATGCTTCAAGTGACAAGAACTGCAATGTTATTTTGAAACCCAGACGAAAAGAATGAGAAGCCCTAACATGAGCTTCTATGTGGCAAAATTCAGGGCTTGAGAGTAAAGTACTAAATTGTATTTCATGTGACCAGCAATGTTAACAATGCACTGTTGCTTAACAATTATTAGTAGATGTAATTTCAAATAAAATTAATCCACAAGTAGGTATTTGTGACGTGACCAACTTTTATTGTCCATCTCTCATTGCTTTTGGTTCTAATCAAGCAGTGAGTAATGCTTGAGAAGTGCTGAGCTTAGAATTCACTTGGGTTTTCCATCACACTGACTTTAACCTGTAGACAACAAAAGGCTTTGAGAACTTGCCACAGTATAGTTTACCATAGTCCAATAAAATTGTTAATCAATGGTGCTCCTCCTATCTTTCAACCTCCACCACCTCCCCCAGCTAGAGTTTTGATGAAGCAGATAGAATTAGCAAGGTACTGTCCTCAGGAACCACTGTGGCATTGTTCTGGGCTTGTGAGTGGCCTCAAACAATCTTATATTTCTTTGTACAAAGCTGTCCTATGAATCCAGATATTGGAGAATTTCTCCCCACTGATGCAGTTCGATTTCAGTTTTACTGGACACCATGAAGGTAGTTTTTGATTGAATGCACTGTGAAGAAGTCATTATTACCTTATCTCTGGAATTCAGATCTTTCCCCATGTTTACATAAATGATATTTGGAGCTGTTTGGGTATGACAAAACTAAAATTAAACATTGAATAAGCAGGTTATTTAATAGGGCAATCATTAGGACCTTTAATGATCTGCTTGAGTACAGGAAATACAAGAGAACACAAGAGTGAGAAATCAAGAGGGCACAAAATGGACATGAGATTGCTCTGTTAGACAAGATGAAAAAGAATCCCATGTGCTTCTATAGCTATATTAAGAGCAAAATGATATCAAGGAACAAAATTGGACCACTTGAAGATCAGCATGGTCATCTATGCATGGAGCTGAAAGAGATGGGGGAGGTCTAAAATGAATTTTTTGCATCTTTATTTACTCGAGTGACAAACCCAGTCTATAGAACTGTGGCAAAACAATGGTCGGGTCATGTATTTTATTTGAATTATTGAAGAAGAGGTGCTTGGTCTCTTGAGACCTGTTAGGGTGGATAAATCCCCAGGGTCTAACAAGATGTCTGTTCGGACCTTGTGGGAGACTTATGCAGAAATTGCAAGAACCCCGGCAAAGATATTTTAAAAATCTTAGCCACAGGTGAGGTGCCGCAGGACTGGAGGATAGCTCATGTTCAGTTGTTTAAAAAGGGCTCTAGGAATAAACTGGGAAATTATAAGCCGGTGAGCCTGCCATCATTTGTGGCTAGATTATTGGAAGGTATAAGGGACAGGATATATAAATATTTGGATAGACAACCTGATTAGGGATAGTCAACATGGTTTTGTGAAATGATCATGTCTAACCAATCTTATAGAAGTCTTCCAATGTTAATAAAGGGAAGATGGTGGATGTTGTTTACATTGACTTAAGCAAGAGCTTTGACAAAGACCCGCATGGGAGGCTGGTAGAAAGTTCAAGCACTTGGCATTCAGGATGTAATAGTAAACTTGACTTAGCAAAAGAAGACAGTGGTAGAACATGTTGAGTACCCCTTATTCGAAACTCCAAAATCTTTTTTTTTCGAGTGCTGATATGATGTCACAAATGGAAAATTCCACAAGGCACTGGGAAGGTTCCCTGACAATGCCCAGGTCTCTTTGCATCGCAGACAGTTCTGAGAAGTAACCTCATATATGCAATGAACAGAAGTTAATGAAAAAAGAAAATCACTGCATAATGCAAAAAATGAAGATCTTGATCGTGCATTGAAAGAATACATTCATCAGCACAGGAGTGAACATATGTCGCTTAACAGTATGCTGATCATGAAACAAGCAAAGATCTATCATGATTTAAAAAAAATTAAAGATAAAGCATTTACTAGTCACAAAGTATTGATAAGTTTACAAAGATCATTGCTCATGAAAATCTAGCACCAGAACAAGTCTACAATCCTGTTGGTTTTTATACCTTACATAAAACCTAAAAAAAAGTGAAATACAAATACAATGTAATGTAACCTTTTAATCAAAACGCGATATCGTAGGTGGAGACTGAAAACCTGTTGTTTGTTGTCAACAGCTGATTCAGGTATTATCCCGATGATGCTGTGCTGCTTTTGTTACCCTCCAGATGATAATATTTTCATCATATTAATGGTATGTCATAATTTTCACTGTTAAGTACATATATGTGATGAACAAGTGTAAGACAAAATTCAGAGTTGGAAATGATGGCAATCCCAAGCTATCTCATTGTATATTCCAAAATCTGAAACACTTCTGGCCCTAATCATTTTAGATCAAGGATAGTTAGCCAAAAATGTTTTTTTTCTTACTGGAAGTCTGTAACTAGTGTTTTGCCATAGGGATCGGTTCTGGATCTGTTGTTTATCATCTACTTTAATAATGTAGATGATAATGTGGTACACTGGATCATCAAATTTGCAGATGACACCAAGATTGGAGGCATAGTGGACAGTGAGGAAGGTAATCAAATTTTGAAAAGTGATATGGATCAGCTGGGAAAGTGCGGTAAAAATGGCAGATGGAATTTAAAACGTGTTTCCCAACTTCTGCAGAATCTCAAACTGCTGGAGGAAAATAAATAGTTGACGGTTCAGTTTAAGACCCTTCATTAGGACTGGAAGGAAGGTAGGAGTACAGGCTAACAGGTGATAGGTGAAACTGAGGGGGAAGATGGGTCGGTGGAGGAGTGGGGGGGGGGGGGGGGTCTGAAGAAGAAAGAATCTGAGTGGATAGGACAGAGGACCGTGGAAGAAAGGGGAAGTTGAAGGGCACCAGAGGGAGAAGGGGTGAGATGGGAATCAATGGGGAAAGGAAAAAGAGAAGGGGCAGAGAGAGAAAATAATGGAAGTTTGAGAAATCAGTGTTCATGCCATCAGGTTGGAGGCTATCCAGACAAATATGAGATGTTACACTTTGGAGGACAAAAGTCTTTGTAAGACTTATGAGGCCCCTCATTGGTCAGGGTTGACCATGGATATTGCATCTTAGATGGCTACATGATATGCAAACCATGCCAGTACAATATGGACAATATGTTGCCTATGCAGCAGGCTCACCCTCTCCATGCAGCTGATGAATCTAAATGAACAGCAGAGACCAATACCATTTGGCACTAGTGGCATCGTAGAGGTTGCTAGACAGCATTGAGCTCAACCTAGTACTGACTTAGAGACTCCATCCCCTGATTTTTCCTTGTGTTTACTGCCAAAGCCCTTCCCTATGAGTGCTAATAGCAGAGGTTTGAAATCAGAGTTTTCTTTCTCTTAGATGAGGTACTAAAATCAGTTGATCTGAAGTGACTTGTATTCAGGTGCCAGTAACCCATCTTTGCCCCTTCTCCTGTCAGTAGAAATGGGCTTAGTAGCAAAGCTACACATTAAAGCCAGGAGTTGGACTTAGTTGTCAGAGGCTATTTGAAATGCACTCCAATAGGAACATTTAATATGTAGTGGGAGCTTATCCCCCACTACCTCCCTGGCTACGACAACCTTAAATAATGTAGGATTTATGCAGTGAATAGTTGTAGAACAAAGGGACCTGAGAATACAGATTTAGAAATCCTTGAAAGTGACATCACAGGCAAATAGGGTCATAAAGAGAGCTGTGGCATATTGATCTTCATAAATCAGGAGTTGGGATATTATGGTGAAGTTGGCTAAGATGTTGGTGGGTATTGTGTGCATTTCTGGTCACCTACAGAAAAGATATCAACAAGCTTGAAAGAGTGCAGAGAAAATTTATATGGATGCTGCTGGGACTTGACCTGATTTACAGGGAAATGTTGACTAGGTTGGACTTCGTTCCCTGGAACATACAAGAATGAGGGAGATCTTATATAGGTATAGAAAATTATCAGCGGTGTAGATAAGTTAATGCATGCAGGCTTTTTCCACTCAGGTTGGGTGAGACTAGAACTGGAGATCACACACACTGGCCACTTTATTAGGTACACTGTACCCCTGCTCATTAATGCTAATATCTAATCAACCAATCATGTGGCAGCAACTCAGCACATAATAGCAGACAGACATGGTCAAGAGATTCAGTTGTTGAGACTAAGTATCAGAATGGGGAAGAAATTTGACCTACATTCCACCGACTTTGGTGGAATGATTGTTGGTGCCAGACATGGTTGTTTGCATATCTCGGAAACTGCTGATCTCCAAGGATTTTCATGTAGCACAGTCTCTGGAGTTCACAGAGAAAGGTGTGAAAAAACCATCCAGTGAGTGGCAGTCCTGTGGATGAAAACACTTTGTAAATAAGAGAGATCGGAGGAGAATGCCTAGGCTGGTTCAAGCAACAGGAAGCTGACAGTAACTCAGGTAACTATGTTTTACAACAGCAGTGTGCTTCAGAGCATCTCTGGATGCACAACACATCGAACATTGAAGTGGATGGGCTAAAGAAGCAGAAGATGACACCAAGTTCCATCTAATACAGGAGTGGAACCTGGTTTTGTGTAAAAGGTGAAATATTTAAGGTGAATTTGAGGTAGTCCTCTTTCACTTAGAGGGGCAAGGGTGCAATGAGCTGCCAGTGGAAGATGCAGGTTTAACTGTAACCTTTAAAAGAAGTTTGAATGAAAGATAGGGAGGGTTGTGGTCCAGGTGTAGGTAGATGGGACTAGATAGAAAATCAGACAGACAGGCTAAAGGGCTGTTTCTGTACTGTAATGCTATATGAGCCTATGAGCATTGTAGAAAGGCCACATATCAGCACTTACTTCCAAATATATCTCAAGGGATCAATGCCACATTCTTGAATATTGCAGCGACACATACTTTACAAGTATACAGTCGAGGTAAGTGGCTACATATGTACTCAGATGTTACTCCCAGCAAAGTATTATAAGGCAGTAATATTTAAGGATACTTATGGCATGCCACACAGGCCTCAGAGAAATAAGGATCCTATATTGTGAGGACTCAGTAGACTTGCATCCTTGTGAGTCAGTCAAAGCTTGTAGTTAGGCACATACTAATAATCTTCATTGTTACAGGTGATTCGAGTCTTTATTGAAAACTTCGACACTTGTATACATGTTCAAGTTTATTGTCATCTGACTGTACATACTATATATACAGCCAAATGAAATGACATTTCTCTGGACCACAGTGCGGCCACAATACATATATCACACACAACAAAACATCAAGATATCACCTTAAATAAGATAATAAAATATTCAAAATGCATGCAGTTCACAGTACAGGTAAATGGCACAGTTGAACAGCTTGCTGCTCTAGGTGGCAGGGTGTACCAAAATAAGCAAACTGTAAGGTAATAATGATTCTAATCCTTGGGACTGGGATGAAGACACCAAGAAACATACACAAAATGGCCTTACTTCACATTAACTTAATTTTCAACATAATCAAAGACTCTTCCCACCCTGGTCACTCTCTCTTCTTCCCCCATCCACTGGGAAGAAGATGGAAAAGCTTGAAAACTCAAACAACCGAACTCATTGATAGCTTCTATCCTGCTGTTATAAAACAATTGAATAGACCTATTGTACAATAAAGATGAACCCTTGATCTCTCATTCTACAGTATCATGTGTTTTGTTTACCTATACTGAACAATCTCTAACTATAGCACTATATTCAGCATTCTGTTATTGCTTTCTCCTTTATACAGTTTCAACGTACTTCTGTTTTGGAATGACTTAGCTCAATAGCATGCAAAACTACTTGTTTACTATATCTAAGTGCATATGACAATACAAACCAATTTCCAAGATATCTTTTATTCTTTGATGCACAGACAAGATTTAGTTCTTATCAAGTCAGAGTAAAAAGATTTTTGGCCCCATAGGATCATGCAGGTTCCCGACAGAACAATCTCATTAGTCCCTTTCCATTCTCCTTAATTCCCTGTACTTATGAAATTGATTTTCTCCTGTATGTCACCTCTAGTTTGATTCCTTTTACTACTTACCTAGTTTAGTTGATACTAATAAGTTGTACAGCATAGAAACAGGCCCTTTGGCTCACCACATCCATGTCAGCCTTTCTGCCCATCTATTCTAATCCTATTTGACGGTACTATCCCTATCAGAATCAGGTTTATTATCACTGGTATTAACGTGAAATTTGTTAACTTAACAGCAGCAGTTCAATGCAATACATAATATAGGAGAGAAAAAATAAATAAAAACAATAATAATAAATAAGTAAATCAATTACAGTTTATGTACATTGAATAAATTAAAAAACACACAAAAACAGAAATACTATATATTTAAAAAAAGTGAGGTAGTGTCCAAGGGTTCAATGTCCATTTAGGAATTGGATGGCAGAGGGGAAGAAGCTGTTCCTGAATCACTGAGTGTGTCTTCAGCCTTCTGTATCCCCTACCTGATGGTAACAGTGAGAAAAAGGCATGCCCTGGGGGCTGGTGGTCCTTAATAATAGACGCTGCCTTTCTGAGACACCGCTCGCTGAAGATGTCCTGGATACTTTGTAGGCTAGTAGCCAAGATGGAGCTGACTAGATTTACAACCTTCTGCAGTTTGTTTCGGTCCTGTGCAGTAGCAACCCCCCCCCCACCCCCACCCCAACATACATGACAATGATGTAGCCTGTCAGAATGCTCTCCAAGGTACATCTATAGAAGTTTTTGAGTGCATTTGTTGACATGCCAAATCTCTTCAAGCTCCTAATGAAGTATAGCTGCTGTCTTGCCTTCTTTATAGCTGCTTCAATATGTTGGGACCAGGTTAGATCCTCAGAGATCGTGACACCCAGGAACTTAAAACTGCTCACTCTCTCCACTTCTGATCCCTCCATCAGGATTGGTATGTGTTCCTTCATCTTACCCTTCCTGAAGTCCACAATCCGTTCTTTTGTCTTACTGACGTTGAGTGCTAGGTTGTTGCTGCGGCTTTAGGTGGTCTAAAGCCACATGGAGAGCCATTGAGATTGCATCTGCCGTTGACCTTTTGTGGTGATAGGCAAATTGCAATGGGGCCAGGTCCTTGCTGAGGCAGGAGTTCAGTCTAGTCATGACCAACCTCTCAAAGCTACTGGGTGATAGACATTAGGGCAGCTCACATTATTCTTCTTAGGCACTGGTATAATTGTTGCCTTTTTGAAGCAAGTGGGAACTTCGGACCGTAGCAGTGAGAGGTTGAAAATCCTTGAATACCCCTGCTAGTTGGTTGGAACAGGTTTTCAGAGCCTTACCAGGTACTCCATTTGGACCTTCCACCTTGTGAGGGTTCACTCTCTTTAAAGACAGCCTAACATCAGCCTCTGAGAGAGATCACAGGGTCATCAGGTACAGCAGGAATCTTCACAGCTGTAGTTGTGTTCTCCCTTTCAAAGTGAGCATAGAAGGTGCTGAGTTCATCTAATAGTGGCAATATGTTCAAAATGCATTAGTTTCTATTGAACATCATGGCCTAAAGGGAACAAATAGACTTGGCACATGAGTGAATGATAGAAGTCATCCATGGGATTTCGAGCAATTTTCCCCAGCATCACATTTAAAGTGATTCAGTTCTAATCTTTAAATTCTAACTTTCTCATCCTGCAGCATAATTTGGAAAACTCAAGAACTGACTATTCTTCATTCAGTTGACATTGCATTAACTCTAACTCTCATCTTGATCAATGCTGATATTGCTGTTATTCTTAATATTACATGGCTTTCAACTTTATCTGTACTTCCCCATTTCTGTCCAAAGGAAGAGTAAACTTTACATAATCTATACTTGATCAAAGTCAAGGTCACATGCACAAGCACATGTATGCTCAGGCATACTTGGAGCAACTTACTTGGAACAGCATCACAGGCACATAGGATTAAAGGCATAACATTTACAAAAAATATATAAATCGAACATAAATTATACATAAAGGAAAAATTAGAACAAAAACTCGATTGTAGTGCAAAGTGGTCATAGTGTTGATATTACTGAGTGAGTGATTAGAATCATACAGATTGGTTCTAGAACAGAATGGTTGGAGGGAAGTATCTGTTCCTGAAGCTGGTGATATGGAAGTTCAGGCTTCTGTACCTCCCGTCCAATGGTAGCTGCAAGAAGGTGGATGGCTCGGGTGGCTAAGAGGGTAAAAAGGGATTATTCTGACATGGTGGGGCCAGTGTTTCCATCCAATTCTGAGTGTGGCAAAGGATAAAAACAACTGTGTACTAAGTCATTTTTATGATGATCTATGCTGGTGTTGTTGCAGAATAAGGTGAAGAGCATGCAAGTGTTTTCACGTGATATTAAATATGCCAGCTGGCTTCAGTTTATCAGTGATAATCTCTTTGTACTTCCAACCACCACCCATCTGCAACACTAAACTGATTTTTTACCTCGCCTTCCTAATTCTGATGAATGGTTCTCGACCTGAAACATTAAATCTGCATTTCTTTCCACAGCTAATGCTTGGACTGCTAAGTCTTTTTAGCAAACACAGTAATTTTTCTTTAAAATTTCTCAAGCAATAGGCCAGCACAATCTCTATATCTTAGATCATCTTCACTATAATCCTACAATTTGATTCCTGTTTCAGCTTGTTTTAGATCATGCATTGCCATGATGTACTCACTGAACAGGTTGAACGAGTGCTAAATAGACTCATTAAGTAATACAATATGGAAACTGGCCCTCAGGCCAACCAAGATATCCATCAAGGTTAGTCCTATTTTCCCATGTTTAGCATGTATCCCTCTAAACTTTTCCTATCCATGTACCTGTCCAAATGTCTTTTAAATGTTGTAATTGTATCTACCTCAATTACTTCCTCCCTCTGCACGCTTTGAGTGGAGAAACAGCACCTAAGGTCCCTTTTAAATCTTTCCCCTCCCACCTTAATCTTGTGCCCTCTAGATTTTGATTCCATTTTCCTGAGAAAAAGACAGTGTGTTTTCACCTTGTCTCTGCCCCTCATGTTTTTATACTTCTCTATAAACTCAGTCTCCTATGCTCAGAGAAACAAAGTCCAAGCCTGCCCACCCCCTCCCTGCCCCTCAATTTCTGGCAAAAATTCTTGTGAATTTTCTTTGCACTCTTTCCAGCTTAATGATACCTTTCCTATAAAAGGCAACTAAAACAATAAATAACATACTCCAGGGAAGAACTCACCAACACCTTACACAACTGCTACATCACATCCTGATTAATGAAGGCTAGCATGCCTGATGGCTTTTTTACCACCTCATCTATCTGTGTTGCCATTTTTAGGAAACTATGTGGTTGTACTTGGAGGTCCTTCTGTTCTGCAACACTCCTCAAAGCACAACTGTTCACTGTAAATGTCCTAACTAGGCATGGCTTCCCAAAATTAGACCCCTTGCATTTATCTGAATTGAATGCCATTTGCTTTTTCTCAGTCCACTTGCTTCTCTGATCCGCTGTAAGTTTTGGTAACCATCTTCACTGTCTATGGTGCCACCTGCTTTAGTGTCATCTGAAAAGTTACTAACCATGCCTTGTATATTCTCAGCCAAATTGTTTAAATAAATGTCAAACAACAATAGGCGCTGAAGCCCCATGGTACCACACCAGACACAGGCCAAAAAAAACCCTACCACCATCACCCTCTGCTTCCTACCATCAAATCAATTATGGCTCTCCCTGGATCCCATGTGATCCAACCTTCCAGACAAGTCTTTCCTATGAGACCTTGCCAAGGTCCACATAGGCATCCTTCAGTACCTTTCTCTCATCAATCTTCTTGGTTACTTTTTTTAAAAACAAGCTTTAATAGATTTGTGAGACTCAATTTTTCATGCACAGAGCCATGCTGGCTATCCCTAATCAATTCTTATCTACCCATGCAGTATACCTGAAGCATCTCTTGGGCTTTTCCTTAAACTTGCCTACAGATGCTTCTCATGCCCTCTTCCTGCCCTCCTGATTTCCCTGCTAAGTGTTTCCTATATTTCTAATCAAGAGATTCACTTTATCCTCACCCCTAAACCTGATGTATACCTCTTCCTTTTTCTGTCAAGAGTCTTGATATCTCTTGTCCGCTAAGATTCCCTAAACTTGCCAGCCTTACCCTAACAGGAACATGCTGTCGCTGACTCTGGATATCATACTTGTAAAAACTTTCCACATAGCAGATATCCCTTTACCTACAATATTCTCACCCAATTGACCTCCACCTAATGCCTTCAAAGAACCCCTGTTCCAATTTAAGCCGTTAAATTCCTAGCTTTCTCCATAACTATTTAAAAATTATTTGAACTATTATGGTGACTGGTAGCAATATACTCCTCCGTTGATACTTCAATCACCTGCCCTACCCCATTCTCTTAAGAGGAGGCCCATTGTTGCATCCTCTCTACCCTCTGTATATTGATTATCTACACATCGAGGTTTTGCTCACTCCTCAGTACTCCCCTGAGCGCTACAGACATACATCAGGTCAGATTTTCTATGTTAAAAAAACTGATTAGACAATGCAACTACCACTCACCACAAATACTGATTTCCCCGAACTCTCTCTCAAGCTGCTCTCTTGTTCATTCTCCCAGCCATCTTCACTTTGGAATCAATTCCTCTCCGCTAAATCTGCCCCACCTCCAATCTCCAAAAACAAATCTACTACTTTTTTAACTTTGAGGCTGTGGGGTGACACTCAGGAAATGCTCAAGTCCATTCACAAATGTGTGTTGTATTTAGTCTGCTTTCTTTCAACCCCTGGCAGCTCTACGGAAAAGAGAGTGGCCAACAGTAGGATAGAACAACTTCCCAGAAGGTCAAAAATAGAACATAGGAGTGACTGGCGTGACTTCAACAAAATCTGCCTTCTTTAACAAAATGGCATGCAGCCAAAGGATTACTTAATTGTTGTCATAGGTGGCATTTGGGAAGTGAGTCCCTGATTTCATTGGACTCCAGCCACTAGGTGGAGTACTCTCTCAGCAGATCCTAGTGGATGAGCCACTGGAAGAGAAAAAAAGACAAAAAAATAGGGTGGAGATGGCAGGAATTATTATTAAATTGACCAGTGACGAAGAGCAATACAGTACTTCGTCATCTATAGTAGGGTTTCTCAACTGGGGTTCCATGAGATAGCGCAAGGGGTTCTGTGGGAGATGGTTATTAAAACAAACATCATTTTTTGAACTTCGCACATTGCGTGATGTAGCACAATGTAGTGCTCACAGTGGTGAGCAGTGAGCAAGCAGTCCCGTTAGCAATCTCATTAGACATCTCACACGGTATGGCAGTACGCATATGGACCCTGTTTCTTTGGTTGAGTCCCTTCTCAGTTTTTGATGTGAGATAGGGGAGGCCGTTGATAATTAGTGAGTGCTGTATTGCACAGAGGGAAGGATGGTAGGCTGATGAGCGTGAAGTGCGTTTTCCGAGCCTTGAATGGACTCGGAAAACTTGGGCTGTGACGTCAACCTCTCCCTCTTGAATTACCTCCCCCAACTTCCCTTACGTGCCGCCGACTGACTTATGGGAACAAACAAACTACCAGTGTAGTAGAAAATTGGAGGGAAATTTTCATTCTAAAGACGGTCCAGTCCAGTGTTATTGTCCAGCTTACGGACAACTCTGATAAGGTTAATGATGAAAAGTTACAATCTTCTGAGTCATTTCACTGCACTAATGCAACAATGGACACAAAAATGTCAGTCATCACAATGAAAGCTACTGATCAATGGGTTTTTCATGGACTGGTGACCAAGTTGTCCTATTCCATTGTGCCGAGTCTGTGGCAAACAACTCACTAATGTAGCAATGGCTCCAGCAAAGTTGAACAGACACTTACCTACAAATCACAGCCATATGACACGTAAAAGTGCTGATTACTTTAAACAACTATTGGAATCTGAAAACAAACAGATTAAAGCTTTTGAAAATAAATTCATAGTCGATAGAAAGATTCAGGAAGCAAGTTATTTAATAGCTTTAAGACCAGTTCACTAGAGAATGTTTAAAAAACTGTGTGAAAACCTGGACAAAGTGCACACCAATCTCCTGTTACATAGAAACATAGAAAACCTACAGCACAATACAGGCTCTTTGGCCCACAAAGCTGTGCCGAACATGTCCCTACCTTAGAACTACCTAGGCTTTACCCATAGCCCTCTATTTTTCTAAGCTCCATGTATCCATCCAGGAGTCTCTTTAACGACCCTATTGTTTCCACCTCCACCACCGCTACTGGCAGCCCATTACACACACTCACCACTCTCTGTGTAAAAAACTTACCCCTGACATCTCCTCTGTACCTACTTCCAAGTACCTTAAAACTATGCCCTCTCATGCTAGCCAATTCAGCTCTGGGGAAAAGCCTCTGACTATCCACACGATCAATGCCTCTCATAATCTTGTACACCTCGATCAGGTCACCTCTCATCATCTGACGCTCCAAGGAGAAAAGGCTCAGTTCACTCAACCTATTCTAATAAGGCATGCTCCCCAATCCAGGCAACATCCTTGTAAATCTCCTCTGCACGCTTTCCATGGTTTCCATGTCCTTCCTGTAGTGAGGTGACCAGAATTGAGCACAGTACTCCAAGTGGGGTCTGACCAGGGTCCTATATAGATGCAACATTACCTCTTGGCTCTTAAACTCAATCCCAAGATTGATGAAGGCCAATGCACCGTATGCCTTCTTAACCACAGAGTCAACCTGCGTAGCAGCTTTGAGTGTCCTATGGACTCGGACCCCAAGATCCCTCTGATCCTCCACACTGCCAAGAGTCTTGCCATTAATGCTATATTTTGCCATCATATTTGACCTACCAAAATGAACCACCTCACACTTATCTGGGCTGAACTCCATCTGTCACATCTCAGCCCAGTTTTGCATCCTATCAATGTCCCATTGTCACCTCTGACAGCCCTCCACACTATCCACAATACCCCCAACCTTTGTGTCATCAACAAATTTACTGACCCATCCCTCCACTTCCTCATCCAGGTCATTTATAAAAAATCACAAAGAGTAAGAGTCCCAGAACAGATCCCTGAGGCACACCACTGGTCACCGGCCTCCATGCAGAATATGACCCATCTACAACCACTCTTTGCCTTCTGTGGGCAAGCTAGTTCTGGATCCACAAAGCAATATCTCCTTAGATCCCATGCCTCCTTACTTCTTCAATGCCTTGCATGGGGTACCTTATCAAATGCCTTTCTAAAATTGATACACACTATATCTACAGCTCTACCTTCATCAATCTGTTTAGTCACATCCTCAAAACATTCAATCAGGCTCGTAAGGCATGACCTGCTTTTTGACAAAGCCATGCTGACTATTCCTTATCTTATTATGCCTCTCCAAATGTTCATAAATCCTGCCTCTCAGGATCTTCTCCATCAACTTACCAACCACTGAAGTAAGACTCACTGGCCTATAATTTCCTGGGCTATCTCTACTCCCTTTCCTGAATAAGGGAACAACATCTGCAACCCTCCAATCCTCCGGAACCTCTCCCGTCCTTGTTGATGATGCAAAGATCATTGCCAGAGGCTCAGCAATCTCCTCGCTTGCTTCTCACAGTAGCCTGGGGTACATCCCATTCAGTCGCAGTGACTTATCCAATTTGATGCTTTCCAAAAGCTCCAACACATCCTCTTTCTTAATATCTACATGCTCAAGCTTTTCAGTCCACTGTAAGTCATTCCTACAATCTCCAAGATCCTTTTCCATAGTGAATACTGAAGCAAAGTATTCATTAAGTACCTCCGCTATTTCCTTCGGTTCCATACACACTTTTCCACTGTCACACTTGATCTCATCCTATTCTCTCACGTCTTATCCTCTTGCTCTTCACTAACTTGTAGAATGCCTTGGGGATTTCCTTAATCCTTTCCGCCAATGCCTTCTGGCTCTCCTAATTTCCTTCTTAAGCTCCTTCCTGCTAGCCTTATAATCTTCTAGATTCCTATAATTACCTAGTTTTTTGAGCCTTTCATAAGCTCTTCTTTTCTTCTTGACTAGATTTACAACAGCCTTTGTACACCAGGGATGTTGTAGCCTACCATCCTTTCTCATTGGAAAGTACCTACTCAGAACCCCATGCAAATATCCCCTGAACATTTGCCACATTTCTTCTGTATGTTTCCCTAAGAACATCTATTTCCAATTTATGCTTCCAAGTTCCTGCCTGATAGCCTCATATTTCCCCTTACTCCAATTAAACGTTTCCCTAATTTGTCTGTTCCTATCCCTCTCCAATGCTATGGTAAAGGAGATAGAATTGTGATCACTATCTCCAAAATGTTCTCCCACTGAGAGACCTGACACCTGACTAGGTACATTTTCCAATACCAGATCAAGTACAGCCTCTCCTCTTGTAGGCTTATCTACATATTGTGTCAAGAAACCTTCCTGAACACACCTAACAAACTCCACCGCATCTAAACCCCTCAATCTAGGAAGATGCCAAAGACCCTGTTATTATTACTCCTTTCCAGAATCTGTCTCCCTATCTGCTCCTTGATGTCCCTGTTACTATAAAAAACACCCAGTAGAGTTATTGACCCCTTCCTATTCCTAACTTCCACCCACAGAGACTCTGTAGACAACCTCAACATGATTTCCTCCTTTTCTGCAGCCATGACACTATCTCTGATCAACAGTGCCATGCCCCCACCTCTCTTGCCTCCCTCCCTATCCTTTCTGAAACATCTAAAGCCTGGCACTTGAAGTAACCAATCCTGTCCCTGAGCCATCCAAGTCTCTGTAATGGCCATAACATCATAGCTCCAAGTGCCGATCCACGCTCTAAGCTCATCTGCTTTATTCATAATACTCCTCGCATTGAAATAGACATATCTCAAACCATCGGTCTAAGTGCGCCCCTTCTCTATCACCTGCCTATCCTCCCTTTTGCACTGTCTCCAAGATTTTTCTATTTGTGAGCCAACCTCCCTTTCCTCTGTCTCTACAGTTCGGTTCCCACCCCCCAGCAATTCTAAGTTAAACTCTCCCCAATAGCCTTAGCAAACCTTCCCACCAGGATATTGGTCCCCCTCAGATTCAAGTGCAACCCGTCCTTTTTGTACAGGTCACATCTGCCCCAGAAGAGGTCCCAATGATCCAGAAATCTGAATTCCTGCCCCCTACTCCAATCCTTCAGCCATGCATTTATCCTCCACCTCATTCTACCCCTACACTCACTGTCACGTGGCACAGGCTGTAATCTCTAGATTACTACCTTTGAGGTCCTGCTTCTCAACTTCTTTCCTAACTCCCTGTAGTCTGTTTTCAGGACCTTCTCCCTTTTCCTACCTATGTTATTGGTACCAATATGTACTACTTCCCACTTTCCTTCCCACTTCAAGATATCGTGGACGCAATCAGAAACATCCCAGACCCTGGCACCTGGGAGGCAAAATACCATCTGCATTTCTTTCCTGCGTCCACAGAATCACCGATCTGACTCCCTAACTACTGTATAGAGTCCCCTATCACTGCTGCCATCCTCTTCCTTTCCCTACCCTTCTGAGCCACAGGGCCAGACTCTGTGCCAGAGGCACGACCACTGTTGCTTCCCCCAGGTAGGCTGTCCCCCCCAACAGTACTCAAGCAGGAGTACTTATTATGAAGGGGGACAGCCACTGGGGTACTCTCGAGCACCTGCTTCCATGTAGCCAAAAAAAAGGCTTGCATTACTGGGACCCATGCAAATGCCCATGGCTACACCTTTTGTTTGAAGATAGTGGGAGGAGCCAAAGGAAAAATTATAAAGAATGAAGACAAGTTCTGCTTGATGGAGGAGAGTCATGGTGGAGAGGAACTGGTTGGGTCTGGTGTCCAAAAAGAAACGGAGAGCTTTGAGACCTTCCTGGTGGGGGATGGAGGTGTATAGGGACTGATTGTGAAGGCATTAGAAATGATTTTCCAAAAAGTATCGGACTCTGGCATGGTGCCAGAGGACAGGAAAATTGCAAATGTCACTCCACTCTTTAAGAAAGGAGAAAGGCAGCAGAAAGGAAATTATAGACCAGTTAGCCTGACCTCAGTGGTTGGGAAGACATTGGAGTCAATTGTTAAGAATGAGGTAATGGAGTTCCTGGTGACACAGGACAAGATAGGATGAAGTCAGCTGGGTTTCCTGAATGTAAAATCTTGCCTGACGAACCCGTTAGAATTCTTTGAGGAGATTACACGTAGGATAGATAAAGGGGATGCAGTGGATGTTGTATATATGGACTTTCAGCAGGCCTTTGACAAGGTGTCACACATGAAGCTGCTTATCAAGTTAAGAGCCCATAGCATTACAGGAATGTTACTGGCATGGTTAGAGCTTTGGCTGATAGGTACAAGGCAGCAAGTGGGAATAAAAGGATCCTTTTCTGGCTATCTGCCAGTGAGTAGTGGTGTTCTGCAGGGGTCGATGTTGGGAACAATTCCTTTTATATCAATGATTTAGATGATGGAATAGATGGCTTTGTTGCCAAGTTTGCAGATAATATTGTTACGTACCCCGTAACTGGGTGTCTGACCAGCAGAGAAAGAAGTATCCGTTGGAGTCTGGTGGTACTATTTTCAAACAGTGTTTATTAGTAAAATATACAAATCAATATCAACAATGCAAATATATAGATAATACACGTTAGCAATACTAAACCTAAAAGTGTGGGTATAATAATAATCAATAATAAACAAGCTCTATCGATGTCTAGGGGATAATGAATTGTCATATGTGAATATAAAGTTCAGTTCAGTTCATACGTGCTGAGGTAGTTGTTGGTTCTTGTGTTTTAATCGGTGGAGAGAGAGAGAGAGAGAGCGACCAAACAGTGACAGCTACAGTCAGCCAAACCTTCCTTTATGTTCTTGATCCGTCGATGTGTTGTTGTGGCCATTCAGGTATGACCCCTCTGTCCTTCAGCTAGACCGTTCTTCTGTGGTGGACTCGTCACCCAGGCAAGGGCAGACACACACACAAGCCCCCACCGGCCCTGCTAATAACACTGTGAGTTAAACTGACCGATCCTTTGTTCGGTCTCCGATGCCCCACACCTTCTCGTGGGTTCCAACACTCAAGCAGTGCTCACTAGTGTGTCTCCTGGTGTGTCTGAGGGGTGTCTCCTCAGACCTCACTTTTATCCCTACTCACGGGTTCTCAGGTGTCAATCAGTTTTGAATGGCTTAGCCCATCAAACCAGCCCACTCCGGCTGTCCACTGAGGAATTTGAATGAACAGAATGGTACCAAGTAAACAGCCCTCTCTGGAGCCATAAGTCTTTCAGGAGTCATAATATGGTGGAACAACAAGTCTCTCTCTCCTGGTGTTATCTCTCCCTTATCTGAAGCAGATGTTCCAGTCCCAGTATGTTTTCCCTTTGTCTCTCTTTCTCTCTCATTAGCAGCATGGTAACAGTAACAGTTTGTGATTCTCCCGGGGGTGGGGGGAATATGGGCAACTCTGCATCCTTCTGCCCATCAGAGCTGTTCATCCTTCGTAACAATATGAAGATTGGTGGAGGGGCAGGTAGTATTGAGGAAACAGGTAGGCTGCAGAAGGACTTAGACAGATTAGGAGAATGGGCAAGAGAGTAGCAAATGAATTACAATGTTGGAAAATGCATGGCCATGCACTTTGTTAGTAGAAATAGACGCGCAGACTATTTTCTAAATGGAGCAAAAATCCAAAAATCTGAGATGCAAAGGGACTTGGGAGTCCTTGTGCAGAACATCCTAAAGGTTAACTTGCAGGTAGAGTCAGTAGTGAGGAATGCAAATGCAATATTAGCATTCATTTCAAGAGGGATTGAATACAAGAGCAGGGATGTGATGCTGAGGCTTTATAAGGCATGGTGAGGCCTCACCTTGAGTACTGTGAGCAGTTTTGGGTTTCACATCTAAGAAAAGATGTGATAGCATTGGAGAGGGTTTAGAGGAGGTTCATAAGGATGATTCCAGGAATGAAAGGGTTAACATATGAGACCCATTTGATAGCTCTGAGTCTGTACTTGCTGGAATTTACAAGAATGAGGGGAGATCTCTTTGAAAATTTTTGAATGCTGAAAGGCCTAGACAGAGTAGATGTGGAAAGGATGTTTCCCGTGGCAAGGGAGTCTAGGACAAGAGGGCACAGCCTCAGGATAGAGGGGCATTCACTGAAAACAGAGCAGCGGAGAAACTTCTTCCTAAATCAGAATCAGGTTTATTATCACTGGCATGTGACATGAAATTTGCTAACTTAGTAGCAGCAGTTCAATACAATACATAATCTAGCAGAGAGAAAAAAAAAATAATAAAACATAATAATAAATAAACAAGTAAATTAATTACCTATATTGAATAGAATAAAAAATGTGCAAAAACAGAAATACTGTATATTTTAAAAAAACTGACATAGTGTCCAAAGCTTCAAAGTCCATTTAGGAATCAGATGGCAAAGGGGTTCCTGAATCGCTGAGTGTGTGCCTTCAGGCTTCTGTACCTCCCACCTGATGGTAACAGTGAGAAAAGGGCATGCCCTGGGTGCTGGACATACATAATAATGGACGCTGCCTTTCTGAGACACCGCTTCCTAAAGATGTACTGGGTACTTCATTGGCTAGTGCCCAAGATGGAGCTGACTAGATTTATAACCTTATGCAGCTTCTTTCGGTCCTGTGCAGTAGCCCCTCCATACCAGACAGTGATGCAGCCTGTCAGAATGCTCTCTACAGTGCAACTATAGAAGTTTTTGAGCGTGTTTGTTGACATACCAAATTGCTTCAAACTCCTAATAAAGTATAGCCGCTGTCTTGCCTTCTTTATAACTACATCAGTACGCTGGGACCAGGTTAGATCCTCAGAGATCTTGATGCCCAGGAACATGAAGCTGCTCACTCTCTCCACTTCTGATCCCTCTGTGAGGATTGCTATGTGTTCCTTCATCTTACCCTTCCTGAAGTCCACAATCAGCTCTTTTG
Organism: Hemitrygon akajei; assembly: GCF_048418815.1. Taxonomy (NCBI): domain Eukaryota; kingdom Metazoa; phylum Chordata; class Chondrichthyes; order Myliobatiformes; family Dasyatidae; genus Hemitrygon; species Hemitrygon akajei. The sequence continues at coordinate 133,207,014 of NC_133129.1, forward strand.
TCTTACTGACATTGAGTGCAAGGTTATTGCCACAGCACCACTCCACTAGTTAGCATATCTCACTCCTGTACACGCTCTCATCACCACCTGACATTCTACCAACAATGGTTGTATCGTCAGCAAATTTGTAGATGGTGTTTGAGCTATGCCTAGCCACACAGTCATATGTATACAGAGAGTAGAGCAGTGGGCTAAGCACACACCCCTGAGGTGTGCCAGTGTTGATTGTCAGCGAGGAGGATATGTTATCACCAATCCGCACAGACTGTGGTCTTCCGGTTAGGAAGTCGAGGATCCAATTACAGAGGGAGGTACAGAGCTTCAGGTTCTGCAACTTCTTTAGCTAGAGGGTGGTGAATTTCTGGAATTTATTACCACAGGTAACTGTGGAAGCCAAGTTGTTGGGTGCATTTAACATAGATCTTGATAGGTTCTTGACTGGACATGGCATCCAAGGTTACAGGGAGAAGGCCGGGGAGTGGGGCTGAGGAGGGTAAAAAAGGATCAGCCATGACTGAATGGTGGAGCTGACTCAATGTGCCAAATGGCCTATTTGTGCTCATATGTCTTATGGTCTAATTCCCTGTCTCTGTTGGTGATAGAGGTGATGTGTTTGGGCCGTTTTGTTGGAATTGCCAGGCAAGTAATTGCAGTACAACTTGCAAATGGTACACACTGATAGTTGAAGGAATTCATGTTTAGCGTGGTAGATGGGATACCAGTCAATTGAACTGCTCTGACCTGCAGAAAGAACGATGAAAGAGAGCCAATAATTTACATAGGGTGACATCAAAAGCAGGTTCTTCTGCCCAAGTGGATGTATCTGGGGAGCCTGAACACTGGCTCCATTCCACACATGGTCCAAGCTAAGCACCTACAACCACACCAGATATGATGATAGTTGCATTACACCCAGTTGAAGATTGTGGTCCGCAGAGCCAATGTTTGCTGTTTTATAAGAAAAGAACTGGGGTTTGCCAGGGGGTTAGTTTGGGTAGGGGTGGGAGAGGTGGAAATGTCAAGGAGTGCAAGGATATCATTGGGGAACGAGAAATAACCAGGATTTAAAAAAAAATTCTCTTTTAAATGGCACTTAATTGACAGAATGTTGGGAGAATTTCTGCCTGAACACCCTCATTTACATCCATTTTGAAGCAATTATTAAGTTGCTTTTGAAGTAATTATTAACTTAGTAAAATTACTAAGTTGTACTGATTTCCCAAACATTTTTGCACTGAAGACAAATGGAGTACCACCTGGGAGAGATCATTTACACACTGTCTTTTCCTTCTAGGTACATTTCCAAAGCTTGATATTCATCAGCTTCCCTTGCCAGTATATAGTGGGTGGGTATCTAGAGGTGACACATTGCAACCTCTTCCTTAATTAACATCTGAAATGGATTTTATATGAAATATTGCATTTATTTTATTGATATTTGTGTAAATCAAATAGAGTCCATGGTTGGAATAATTCACAATATGACAAGTAAATAAGCATAACTTTAAAAGAATTGGCAGTTAGAAGTAAATATTTTGTAAGCAAGATTTATGCATAGAATGTAAGGTATAAGCAGATGTACAAAACTTGGAGCAAAAATGATTTTTACAATGAACATTTAGGATAGATCATAGAGGATGAAATTATCATCAGGAAAACAAGCTACAGTGCTGAGGATGCTGACCCAATGAAAGTGAAACAAAATTGGCTGATGTGATTATTCGTTGAATACTCCAACAAAGCAACAATATTTTAAAATTTAAATACCCCAGTTATCCAGGAATTGGGATAAATCCTAAGAATCAAAAGACCCACAGTCCTCTTAGTCTATGTTATAATGTTTCCTTACATTAACAAGAGAGTAAATTTTGCAGATTTAGTTTATAAAAACACATCTGATCCCAAAGTAATGAGGTCTTAACCCCAATTTCCATTCCTGGACAAACAATTGGATTGTTGACATTAAAATTTCCCTTGCATTTAGCATCAAATTTCACATAACACACTTTAAAATACATTAATACATGCATGGAGAAGAATTAACCTATTTGCAGCAGCAAAAGATAATCTTAAATGTGTTTCGTAGTTTTTCCTTCAGACTAATCAGACATGGAAACATTGAAAGGACAGGCTTGCTGAAACACTATTGTACTAAACCAGGAAAATCATATAATTGTGTTAAATGGCACATTTCCACAGTTATAAATAACATATGAAATTATTGAACATTTCATGCTGAAGTCTATAATGTCACAGTATGCACCTTTAGTGCTGATGCACCTTGGAGATAAATGGCTTGTGTTACTGGCTGTTATAAAGTCCCATAGTTTATTACCTTGCCACCTCAAACTTCAGCTCATCCAAAACTCTGCTGACAATATCTTAATTTACATCACATCCCATTTCCCTATTAACTCATGCCTTGCTTACTTGGTTCATGAATTAGCAATGATTCAAATTTTAAAATCTCATTCTTCTTTTCAGAATACTCAGTGCCCTCTTTCTGCCCAGATCTGCATTCTTTCCCAGTGTATCTTCAAGATTGGGAAGTAACAGAGTAAACATAGTAATTATCGGTTATATCTATCATTTCTTCTTCTTTCAGATTTCAAGCATCTGCAATTTTTTTTCATTATGCACTTCTCCTTACTTACACTTCACTAGAGTCCCTGCCCTGTACCAACACAATGAAAACTGCCAAACATGGATCAGCCAAATTATTTTGTAACTTGTATCAACATGCTTTTAGCTTAATTTGTTACAGCAATCTTCCCTGAATACACTGCTGTAGAGTTGTGATTTAACATATTTTGTTCAGTAAATGTCGGAGCTTGTGGTCTTTGTTGGCCCTAGTTTTCATCATCTAGAATTCAGAATCAGCTTTATTATCAACTGCATGTGTCATGAAATTTATTAACTTAGCAGCAGCAGATCAATGCAATACATATTATAGAAAGAAAACAGTAAAAATAAATAAGTAAATCAATGACAGTATATGTATATTGAATAGATTAAAGATAATGTAAAAACAGAAATAATATATATTTAAAAAGTGACGTAGTGTTCATGGACAATGTCCAATTAGATATCGGAAGGCAGAGGGGAAGAAGCTGTTCCTGAAACACTGAGTATGTGCCTTCAGGCTTCTGTAGCTCCTACCTGATGGTGGCAATGAGAAAAGGGCGTGCCCTGCACACTGGGGGACCTTAATAATGGACACTGTCCTTGTGAGACACTGCTCCTTGAAGATATCCTGGGTACTTTGTAGGCTAATACCCAAGATGGAGCCGACTAAATTTATGACACCCTGTGGCTTCTTTCGGCCCTGTGCAGTAGCTACCCGTGCCCCCCCCCCCCCCCCCCCCCAATATCAGACAGTGATTCAGCCTGTCAGAATGTTTTTGGGTGTATTTGTTAACGTACCAGATCTCTTCAAATTCCTAATGAAGTACTGTCGCTATCTTGCCTTCTTAATAGCTGCATTGATAAGTTGGGACCAGGTTAGATCCTCAGAGATCTTGACATCCATGAACTTGAAACTGCTCACTCTCTCCACTTCTGATCCCCCTATGAGGATTGATATGTGTTCCTTTGTCTTACTCTTCCTGAAGTCTTACTGACAATCAGCTCTTTCGTCCTATTGAAGTTGAGTGCAAGGTTGTTGTCACGACACCATTCCACTAGTTGGCATATCTCGCTCCTGTATGCCCTCTCATCTCCATCTGAGATTCTATCAACAATGGTTGTATTATCAGCAAATTTATAGACAGTATTTGAGCTATGCTTAGCCACACAGTCATGGGTATAGTGAGAGTAGAGCAGTGAGATAAGTACACACCCCTGAGGTGCACCAGTGTTGATCATCAGCGAGGAGGAGATGTTACCATCAATCTGCACAGATTGTGGTCTTCTGGTTAGGAAGTTGAGGATCCAATTGCAGAGGGTGGTACAGAGGCCCAGGTTCTGCAACTTCTCAATCAGGATTGTGGGAATGATGGTGTTAAATGCTGAGCTATAGCCGATGAACAGGATCCTGACATAAGTTTTTGTCTGTTAGCCATTATCAATACCATGAGATGAAAATCCATTTTGGGAGCACAAATACGTATGTAATATTTATATTTAAGCCTAAACTTTGAAAAAGGTCTCGTGCATAATGCATGAATAAGAATGCTTCAACATTAAAGCTGTTTTAAGTAATAGTACAATATGTTAATATGAAGTGGAGAAAAGTTACCCCTCGTTCCAGAATGACAGTTTTGTGGAATGGGGACAGGTTGGGTACATTAGGCCTCTATTTCTAATTTTTTACAGAAGGCAGAGTAGAGTTTGAGATCACTTGAGCTATTGTTTGTGGTAAGTGTCAGATTTAAAAATGCAAGCAGATCATGTTGGGAACTTTCTTTGGAGCTTGGGATCATTTGGGTTATTGGACACTTGGCTGGGGCATTGAAAAGATGTTGGGTTTAAACAGATCAGCCATTTTTTGGAGGGGGCCCCGGTTAGAGTGGGAAAGTGAAGCTTTGGCTCAAGAGGCTTCAGCTAGGAGGAAAGGAGACTAAGATAAGTTTCTGGTTTCTTTCTTTCCTTCCTTATTTACTTCTTCCTTTCCTTTTTTGTTTCTTCTTTCCTTCCTTCCTTCTTTCTTTCCTTTTTTCTTATGCACAGTCAGAGCAGTGGGAATGTTAGGACAGTAGGAAGACATGGAGACCTCCAGTATGCCTGACCATTACATTTGCAAGAAGTGTATCCATCTTCAGCTTCTTATAGACCGTGTTAAAGAACTGGAGTTGAAGCTGGATGAACTCTGGATCATCGGGGAGGTTGAAATGGTGATTGACAGAAGATACAGGAAGCTCATTACATTTAAGGTGCAGGACATTAGAAACTAGGTAACTGTCAGGAGAGGGAAAGAGAATAGGCAGCCAGTGTAGGGTACCCCTCTGGCTGTTCCCCTCAATAACAACTATATTGTCTTGGATACTATTGGGGAGAGTGACCTAGCAAAGGAAGACCACAGCAGTCCATTCTCTAGCACTGAGTCTGACTCTGTGACTCAGAAGGGTAAGGGGGTGGGGAGAGAAGAGGCAAACAGTCCCGAGCCCTCCATTCGTCAGGGTCGACCGTGGATGTTGTGCCCTAGCTGTCTATGTGATACACAAGCTAGTATGCAACCCAGCGAAGGACCATATGAAGAGCAAGCTGTTACTCATGCAGCAGGTTCCCGCTCTCCACTTAGCTGATGAACGGCAGAGACCAATAAGTTTGATACCAGCGGTGTCACAGGAGTTGCCAGTCAGCATCGAACTCGATGTAGGACTGTTTGAGTGACACCAGCTCCAGATTTTTCCTCTGAGTGGGTATAGCATGGCAGTGGTGGTTTGGTATCAGAGTTTTCCTTCTCCTAGGTGAGCTGTCAACTGTGGCTGACAAGCTCCATCTGGAAAGAAACATACCATTTAAGAATCTCATTCTCTTCCATATGACCTTCTGTCTATTTGTTTCCTTAACCAGTAGTGATAGGGGATTCATTAGTTAGGGAAATAAACAAACAGGAGATCATATGGAAGAGAACGAGATTCCTGAATGGTATGTTTCCTTCCAGATGGAGGTTTAAGTATAACTTGGATCAAGTCCACAACATTCTTAAGGGGAGGGGGAGGAGCCAGAGGTTGTAGTCCATGTTGATATTAATGACATAGTCAGGAAGGGTAATGGGGTCTTGCAAAGGGTGTTCTTACCACTGCTGCCCGTAATCATCTCCAAATGGGGCTAGAAATAGGAATATAGTACAGTTTAACATGTGGCTAAGGAGATGGTGCAGGAAGGAGTGCTTCAGATTTTTGGATCATTGGGCTCTCACCTAGAGTACATATGGAACAGTTTGCACCTGAACTGGAGGGGGACTGATAGTCTTGAAGGAAGGTTTGCCAGTGCTGCTTAGGGTAGGGGTGGGGAGCTTTAAACTAGAGTTGCCGGGGATGGGAACTAGAGTGCTAGGGTAGCTAGTGGAGTGGTTGTGGGAAAAGCAGTTGTTAAGCCTGCAGACAAAGAGGTGAACATGGTGGGACTAATGTTCTGGGTTGTGTCTGTTTCAGTGTAAGGAGTATTGAAGATGAGCTTAGAGCATAGTTCAACATGTGAAATTATGATATTGTAGCCATTAGTAAGACTGTTTTCAGGAGGGGCAGGACGGGTAGCTCAGTGTTCCAGGGTTCCATTGCTTTAGACGTGGTAGAGGGGGAGGCATTATTCATCAGGGAAAATGTCATGGCAGTGCTCAGGCAGGATAGACTGGAGAGTTCATCTGCAGAGGCTATATAGGTGGAAATAGGAATAAGAAAGGGATGTCCACATTATTGGGACTATATTATAGACCTCTAAATAGTCAGCAGGACTTAGAGAACAAAATTTGTAGAGAGATAGCAGAATAACCTCAAGAGAAATGAGGTTGTGATAGCAGGTGCTTTTAACTTTCCAGATATTGATTGGGACTTTCATACTGTAAAAGAACTAGATGGGATAGAGTTTGTCAAATATGTTAAAGAAAGTTTCCTTATTTGTTACATAGAGGTCCCAACCAGAAAGAGTGTGATACTGGAGTTCCTATTATGGAAAGAGAGAGGACAAGTGACAGAAGAGTGCATAGGGGAACACTTTGCATCTAGTGATCATAATTTCACAATAATTATGGAGAAAGCTATGTCTGGTCCTTGGGTTGAGATTCAAAATTGGAGACGGGCCAATTTTGCTGGCATCAGAAAGGATCTGGCAGAAAGAATGTGGATTGGGAGAGGTTGTTTTCTGGCAAATGGATGCTTGGTAAGTGGGAGGCCTTCAAAAGTGAAATATTGAGTGTACAGAGTTTGTACGTTCCTATTAGAATAAAATACAAGACTTACAGGTTTAGGGAACCTATGTTTTTGAGGAATTTTGAGGCCCTGGTGAAGAAGAAGAAGGAGGTGTATAGCAGATATAGGCGGCAAGCGACAAATGAGGTGCTTGAGGATTACAAGTGATGCAACAGAACACTTAAGAAGAAAATCAGGAGGCAAAAATAAAGCATGAGGTTGCACTGGCACACAAGGTGAAGGAGAATCCTGATCTATCAAGAGTAAAAGGGTAGCAAGGATCAAAATTAGTCCACTTGAAGATCAGCATGGTCATCTAAGTATGGAGCTGACAGAAAGGAGGATGATCTTAAATGGATTTTTTCTTCTGTATTTACTCAGGAGACGAGCCAACTGAAAAAAAATTTCAGTGAAGTGATGGACCATGTCCAGATTACAGAAGAGGGAGTGCTTGCTGTCTTGAGGCAAATTAGGGTAGATAAGTCCACAGGGCCTAACAAGGTGTCCCCTCGGTCCTTGTGGGAGGCTAGTACAGAAATTACAGGGGCTCTAGCACAAGTATTGATATGTCCTTAGCCACAGGTGAGGTACCAGAGGATTGGAAGATAGCTAATGTTGTTTTGTTGTTCAAGAAAGGCTCTAAGAATAAGCCAGGAAATTATAAGCCAGTGATTCTGATGTCACTGGTGGATGAACTATTTGAAGGTGTTAAAGGAATAGGACATATAAGTGTTTGGTTAGACAGGGTTGGAATAGGGATAGTCAACATGGCTTTTGCATGGTAGATCATGCTTAACCAACCTAATGATCCAACCTGTTTTTCAATGAGGTTACTAGGAAAGCTGATGATGGCAAGGCAGTGGATACTGTCTACATGGACTTTAGCAAGGCCAATGATAAAGTCCCACATAGGAAGGTACTCCAGATTGGTAAGTCACTTGGCATTCAGGATGAAATAATAACTTGGATTTAACATTGGTCAAATCCATAGAGTGGTAGAAGATGGTTGCCTCTCTGAGTGGAGGCCGTAACTGGTGGTGTGCAGCGATCACTGCTGGGTTTGTTGCTAGTCATTTATATTAATAATATGGATGATAATGTGGTAAACTGCATCTTGTAGATGACACCAAGATTCGGGGTATCGTGGACAGCAAGGAAGGCTATCATAGCTGGCAGCGTGATATGGATCAGCTGGAAATATGGTGTAAAAAGTGGCAGATGGAATTTAATGCAGACAAGCATCAGGTGTTGCACTTTGAGAGGGCACCCAGGGCAGGACATACATAGTGAATGGTAGGGCATTGAGGAGTGCAGTAGAACAGAAGGATCTGGGAATACAGATCCATAGTTCCTTGAATGTGATGTCCCAGGTAGATAGGGTCATAAAGAGAGCACTTGGCACATTGGCCTTCATAAATTTGTGTGTGAATGTCTTTATCTGAACAAAGGTAACTGAACATTCAGAGGAGTCTTGTCATAGTATGCTCCCATTGTAATAATGAAATTCAAAAGAAGCATTTGTCAAACACAAAATATTGAAGTAGATAGTATCATAATAGCTACTGAAGTCGTATTGAGTTGCCTGCTATTTGTTCTTAAGATTATAAAATATCTGATGTACTTTGTGTTCTGGCAGACTACACTGAAGTATGCACAATACTCTTGGTGTGGCCTCACCAACACTTTGTACAATTGTAATAAAATTCTCACGTTTCTAAATTGCAACCGTTTTGCAATAAAAGCCAATATGTCATTTGCTTCTTAACCACTGCTAATCTTGTGGTTCATGTGCAAGTACACCTAGACCCCTTCACACTTCACTTCTTTGCAGTTCCTGTTTAGATAATAGTCTGCCCTTTGGTTTCTCTCACCAAAGTGCATTGACATTACCTGTGTTCCCTTTTCTTTTCCTTTTCAGTAATTCAAAGTATTTTAACCACTCCTAGTTCTGTTGAGAATTTAATTTGTTTCACCCTCTGCTCTCTGATCTGCTGGATACTTCTTACAGCACCAACCACAAGATTCACAGGTTTTCAACTTTTCTTTCTTTGTAATAGCCCACATCAGCATGCTTCATGAACAGCTTATTGCCATAGCAACCCTACATTCGGCTAGAGTTGACAATGCTAGATGCACCCCTCCTGATTTGTGGTTATTCATTTTCAGTCAGAACAAAACAAAGAAAACAACTACCTACTTAATTAATAACACTTTTTTTGGTAAACGATTGCTGTAATTCCCCTTTCAGAATTGAGCTCTTGAACAGCTTGCATGACCTAGCATTTCTGTCTTGAAGGTGCATTATGGTTGTGACATGGCGGGCCAAATTGAGGTGGTGGGGCCCGGCCCTGAGAGGAGGGAATGAGCCAATGTTTGGCCATTGCTGGAGCAGACTTGGAGGTGATTTGATGTGGCAGAACTGAGGAGAGGCAGAGTCGATGCAGAGCCTGGGCCTGAGAGCAAGGAAAGACTCAATGTTTGATCAATTTAAGCGCAGAGCCAAATTGGAAGGGTCGTGTACAGGCCGATTCGAGGCAGCGGGGCACCAGCATATTGAAGCGGCAGGGCCTGGGTTCAAGACCAAGGAACAACTCAAGGTATAGATGATTTAAGCAGCAGGTTAGATTGAAAAGGTCAGGGTGTTGAGGCCGGAGGCAAGGGACAGGCCAGTTCAGCTCGCTGCTCCACATTTACTTGGCTCTGCACTGCATTGAGACTGAGGCCTGCTCCTGAATCGGTTGCAGGAATGCCTTGTTTTGTGTCTATGGATTCACTTACATAAACTTCAATTCTGGATGCTATTTGCTTACTTTTATGGTTGCATAATTTGTTTTTTTTTCTCTGAATATTGGGTGTTCAATGGTCTTTTTTTAAAATGGGTTCTGCTGGGTTTCTTTGTTCCATGGTTGCCAGTAAGGAGACGACTCTCAAGGCTGTATAAGGTTTACACAGTTGGAGTGAGTCGTTCTCCGATCTTGGCAATTTGTGTTGGTGATAGAATGCCACAAAACACTGGTGCTTAAATTCTGATGTTTACAGCTTACAGTTACCATTTTATAGATTTACTGTAAGCCCACAGAAAATGAAAGTCAGAGTTGCATGTGGTAGCATGTATGTACTCTGATAATAAATCTTACTTTGAACTTTAATTGCAATAAACCGAGTTAGATTGCTGATAATTTCCAATTAAGGTTAATTTTTTGCAGGAAGGTTATTCTTTACATTTTTATGTTTATTGAATGTGTGTATTATAATTCATAACACTGCTCAGAGTTCAGAAGAGAAGAAGGAAGCACATTAGAGATTTAGAATTCACTGTACCTTGCAGATTGCTGGGTTAGCTCCAACCATGGCTGAAATCAGTATTATTTAAAACAGAAGCAGGAAATACTCAGCAAGTCAGAGTGAGAAATAATATGGAGTTACTGGAGGACGAAGGACAGGGGTAAGTGTAGTTCAGATCATTGCGGGAATCTGTGGGTTTGTAATGGGTGTTAATCATCAACCTGGCTTTCTTGGAGATGGCTGTCTGAGATGAAACAAGCGAAAGTGAAAGCAGTTAGTTTTGAGTTCTGTATGAGAGCGGGAAAGAGCGCAAGTATAGTCATCAAAATACTGGAAAGATAGCAGTGGAGTGACTAAATTTGGGGATGCTCAGGAAACCTAAACTAGAAAGGTGTGGAGAGCTGAGGCTGATAGAGGCTGAATGAGGTCATAGAGGAAGGAAAAAGCAGAGAAGTGAAAACAATGTGATTTTTGAAAACCAGCAATTTTCAATCATCATCAGAATTATGGCAGTTGTCATCAACTTGCTATAGAGCAGCACTTATGCACATTAATAGAAGGCTAAGGTTTCATCAAAGACTCCTCAAAACTCAAACCATGATCATTGGGAAACAAAAAGGCAGCAGGTAGACAGGAATGCCATCAACTGCAATTTCCTCTCCAAATTATGTACGTAAATTGGGCAGAATTCACTTCAAGATATTACTATCTTGATTTTCCTTCATTGACTTGAATGTTCACAGATGACAGCTGCAGTCTGATCTCCCTGTTCCAGTTGTCAGGGAAGCAGATGCATCATTAGGATAGGTTAAGCAATAAGAAGAATTTGAGAGCAGCGCAGAGAAGGCAGAAGTTCAAACCACCTTGATTTGCAAATATTTCACTCTTCCTTCATTGTCGCCTAATCTAAATAATGGAACTCCTGATCAGTAACATTATGGGGATACCTTCTTTATAAGGACAAACTCAATGTTGAAAAAATGAAGGAGTTGATCATGGATTACAGGAGGAATGGAGACAGGCTAGGTCCTATTGACATCAATGGAACTGTAGTTGAAAGGGTGAGTAGTTTTCTCAGTGTACACATCACTGAGGATCTCACCTGGAACTGTACATACCAGCAGTGTGGTGAAAAGGGCACAACAGCACCTCTTTCACCTCAGGCAGCTGAAGAAGTTTGGCATGAGTCTCCAAATCCTCATGATTTTCTTTAGGGGCACCATGGAGAGTATACTGACTGGCTGTGACACCGCCTGGTACGGGAACTGTATTACCCTTCATCGCAGGGCACTGCAGAGAGTGGTGCAGACAGCCCAGTGCATCTGTGGATGTGAACTTTCCTATATTCAGGCCATTTACAGCAGCAGGTACATAAAAGAGGCCCGCAGAATCATCAGGAACTCAAACCACCCTAACCACAAACTGTTTCAGCTGTTACTTTCTGGCAAACGGTATCGCAGCATTAATGCAAGGACCAACAGGCTACAGGGCAGCTTCTTTCACCAGGCCATCAGAATTATTAATACACAGTTATCTTTTTGCATATCTGACTGCACATTGTGTCTGACTACATACATGATAAAAAACAATTAGGTATACAATCTTAGTGTTTGGGCAGTATCCTCCCACATTTCCCTTCCCTATTGCTTCAACATTGCAACGGAGATACAATATAAAGATTTTTTACTCTCTCATGTTGTGAGATGGATGTAATAAAAAAATTCTAATTCTAAAACTTCCTAAAGACATTAACAACTTATAATAAAAGCTGAACTTGCCAGTTATTCCTACATCCCCAAAATCAGGAGTACCTGAGAATTTAGGCCTAGACTTTGGAACAAAAGTATGACATGCTACTCCCTAATATAAACACGTACATGACCCAGCTTTTCCACAACATTTGTCTGACATGGATACAGATGACATCCTAGTTGTTGTTTGGAAGGTCTTCTCTCCAGATTTCATTGTACCTCTACCCAAGCTGTGCCAGTTCTATTACAGCACTGGCTCCTACCTGACAGTATGGAAACTTGCCGATATACATCACAAAGAGCACGGCAAATCCAATCCAGTTAATTACCGTTCAATCGAACTATTCTCAATTATCAGCCTAATGATGGAAAGGGATAACAGCAGTGCTATCAAGTGGCATTACTCTCTAATAATCAGTTTCAGTAAGATCACTCAGTTCTAGATATTTTCATAGTGAGAACTGAATTCCTGATGTGAACTGAGATTGACAGCTATGAGTCAACTGACCAAGAGTGGCATCAAAGAGCCCAAGTAAAATTAAAGTCAGTGGGCATCAAGGGGAAAAGACCTCAAAGTCTTTCAGAGATATACCTCCCACAAAGAAAGGCAGGTGTGATTGTTGAAAATCAATCATTTTAGACCCAGGAAATCACAGCAGAGGTTCCTGAGGGCAGCGTCCTAGCCTAACCATATTCTGTTGCTTCATCTACGACCTTCCAACCATCAGAAGGCTAAAAAATAGATAACTTACATCATGCCCAATTTCATTTGCAATTCTTCAGCATTTAAATCAATCCACACCTCGACCTACAGCAAGACAACATTCAGGCTTAGAATGATAAGTAGCAAATATCATCCATTCTACAAACCTGCCAGGCAATGAAATAAGTCTAACTGGCTTTAGCTTACTATCAATGTCCTGTGATTGCCACAATCCTAGCATTAAATGGAATGGACACATAAATATTGTGGCTACAAGAATAGTGCAGAGATTGTTTATCCTTCAGTGAGTGACTTACCTCCTGACCAATTACAATGCAGCAATCAGGACTTTAATGGAATGTTTTCCACTTACCTGGGTGAATGTAGCTCCAATGACACTTAAGGGGATTGACACCATCTAGGTCAAGGCTGCTCACTTCATTGGTACCCAAACCCCACCTTTACACTTTACACTTGCAGACACTGACTTAGGCTCCTCCTAAGTTCACAGCCTTTAACACCAACAAATGAGAGGGACACATGGAAAACCACCCGCTTCAGATTTCCTTCTAGGCTGCACCGTTCTGACTCGGATGTTATTGAGCTTCCTTGGTCATCAGTAACTCTAAATCCTGTATCTCTCTCCCCAACAATACCATGATAGTGCTTTCACTATAAGGACTGTAGTGGTTCAAGAGGGCAGATAATGTCATCTTCTTAAGGACAATCAGGGTCACAGAAACATGCTTTTCAGCCCACCGAGTCTTTGCTGATCACAAAACATTCATACCCAATAACCTTACATAAATCCCATTTTATTCTTCTCCCATTCCCATCAACTCACCCCAGACTCTACTGCTTACCCACACAATAGGAGCAATTTACAGTGGCCAATTAATCTACCTACCTGCATATAGACAATACACAATAGGCGCAGAAGTAGACCATTCGGCCCTTCGAGCCTGCACCGCCATTTTGAGATCATGGCTGATCAATTCCTATCAATACCCGGTTCCTGCCTTGTCCCCATATCCCTTGATTCCCCTATCCATAAGATACCTATCTAGTTCCTTCTTGAAAGCATCCAGAGAATTGGCCTCCACTACCTTCTGAGGCAGTGCATTCCAGACCCCCTCAACTCTCTGGGAGAAGAAGTTTTTCCTTAACTCTGTCCTAAATGACCTACCCCTTATTCTCAAACCATGCTCTCTGGTACTGGACTCTCCCAGCATCTGGAACATATTTCCTGCCTCTATCTTGTCCAATCCCTTAATAATCTTATATGTTTCAATCAGATCCCCTCTCAATCTCCTTAATTCCAGCGTGTACAAGCCCAGTCTCTCTAACCTCTCTGCGTAAGACAGTCCAGACATCCCAGGAATTAACCTTGTGAATCTACGCTGCACTTCCTCTACAGCCAGGATGTCCTTCCTTAACCCTGGAGACCAAAACTGTACACAATACTCCAGGTGTGGTCTCACCAGGGCTCTGTACAAATGCAAGAGGATTTCCTTGCTCTTGTACTCAATTCCCTTTGTAATAAAGGCTAACATTCCATTAGCCTTCTTCACTGCCTGCTGCACTTGCTCATTCACCTTCAGTAACTGATGAACAAGGACCCCGAGATCTCTTTGTATTACTCCCGTACCCAACTCTATATCCTTCAGATAATAATCTGCCTTCCTGTTCTTACTCCCAAAGTGGATAACCTCACACTTATTCACATTAAACGCCATCTGCCAAGTATCTGTCCACTCACCCAGCCTATCCAAGTCACCCTGAATTCTCCTAACATCCTCATCACATGTCACACTGCCACCCAGCTTAGTATCATCAGCAAATTTGCTGATGTTATTTTCTATGCCTTCATCCAAATCGTTAACATAAATGGTAAACAGCTATGGTCCCAATACCGAGCCCTGTGGCACCCCACTAGTCACCACCTGCCATTCCGAGAAACACCCATTCACCGCTACCCTTTGCTTTCTATCTGCCAACCAGTTTTCTATCCATGTCAATGCCTTCCCCCCGATGCCCTGAGCTTTGATTTTACCCACCAATCTTCTATGTGGGACCTTATCAAATGCCTTCTGAAAATCGAGGTACACTACATCCACTGGATCTCCCCCATCTAACTTCCTGGTTACATCCTCGAAAAACTCCAACAGATTAGTCAAGCATGATTTACCCTTGGTAAATCCATGCTGGCTCAGCCCAATCCTATCACTGCTATCTAGATATGCCACTATTTCATCCTTAATAATGGACTCTAGCATCTTTCCCACCACCGATGTCAGGCTGACAGGTCGATAGTTCTCTGTTTTCTCCCTCCCTCCTTTCCTAAAAATTGGGATAACATTAGCCATTCTCCAATCCTCAGGAACTGATCCTGAATCTAAGGAACACTGGAAAATGATTACCAATGCATCCGCAATTTCCAGGGCCACCTCCTTTAGTACCCTAGGGTGCAGACCATCTGGACCTGGGGATTTGTCAGCCTTCAGTCCCATCAGTCTTCTCATCACCGTTTCCTTCCGAATGTCAATCTGTTTCATTTCCTCTGTTACCCTATGTCCTTGGCCCATCCATACATCTGGGAGATTGCTTGTGTCTTCCTTAGTGAAAACAGATCTAAAGTACTCATTAAATTCTTCTGCCATTTCTCTGTTTTCCATAACAATTTCACCCAATTCATTCTTCAAGGGCCCAACATTGTTCTTAACTATCTTCTTTCTCTTCACATACCTAAAAAAGCTTTTGCTATCTTCCTTTATATTCCTGGCTAGCTTGCGTTCGTACCTCATTTTTTCTCCCCGTATTGTCTTTTTAGTTAAGTTCTGTTGTTCCCTAAAAACCTCCCAATCATCTGTCCTCCCACTCACCTTAGCTCTGTCATATTTCCTTTTTTTTAATGCTATGCAGTCTCTGACTTCCTTTGTCAACCACTGAAGCCCCTTTCCCCCCTTTGAATCCTTCCTTCTCTGGTGGATGAACTGATTTTGCACCTTGTGCATTATTCCCAAGAATACCTGCCATTGCTGTTCCACTGTCTTTTCTGCTAGGCTATCCGTCCAGTCAACTTTGGCCAGCTCCTCCCTCATGGCTGCATAGTTTCCCCTGTTCATCTGCAACACTGACACCTCCGAGCTGCCCTTATCCTTCTCAAATTGCAGATAAAAGCTTATCATATTGTGATCACTACCTCCTAATGGCTCCTTTACTGCGAGATCGCTTATCAAATCCTGTCAACACTAAATCCAGAATAGTCTTGTCCCTGGTCGGCTCTCGTACAAGCTGTTCCAAGAATGCATCCCGTAGGCACGCTACAAACTCCCTATCCTGTGGTCCAGCACCAACCTGATTCTCCCAGTTCACCTGCATGTTGAAATCCCCCATAACTACTGCGACATTACCTTTGCCACATGCCAATGTTAACTCCCTATTCAACTTGCACCCAATATCCATGCTACTGTTTGGTGGCCTGTAGACAACACCCATTTGGGTCCTTTTGCCCTTACTCTTCCTCAGTTCTATCCACACAGACTCTACTTCTCCTGACCCTATGTCCCCCCTTGCAAAGGACTGAATCTCATTCCTCACCAACAGGGCCACCCCACCCCCTCTGCCCACATTTCTGTCCCTACGATAGCACGTATACCCTTGTACATTCATTTCCCAGGTCTGATCTCCCTGCAGCCATGTCTCCGTTATCCCAACAACATCATAGTTACCCATTCGCACCTGGGCTTCAAGCTCATCTGCCTTATTCCTGACACTTCGTGCATTCAGATATAGAATTTTTAACCCATTTCTCCTCTCTCTGATTGAATCGCTGCCTATTGTGCTTAACCCTTTGGGATGTGAGAAGAAACTGGAGCAGGTGGAGGAAACCCATGTAGACAAACTCCACACAGATAGCAACAGAGGACTGAAATGTACCTAGGTAACCAGGAGGTGCTCCGGGGTTGGTGAATCCAAAACTAGAGGGTGCAGATGCAAGATAAGAGGGGAAGGATTTAAAAGAGTGCTGAGAGGTAACTTCTCGATGGTTGTAGTGAGTACCTGGAAAGATACTGTAGGTACATGGAGGGAAGGGCTTAGAGAGTTATGGGCTGAATATAGACAACAGGGAGGATCCTCTAGTCAATGTAGACTGGAAGGGTCGTGGGAGCTGCTTCCATGCTGTATTGCTATATAGCTCTTAGGACAGTGGCTCTATCAGCAGCACCATTGCACCATTGTACCACTCTACCCAACTGCATCAATGTGGTGTCCAAGTACAAGCAATAATTGCTGGCTTGGCTTGTGACATATAGATTCCATTTAAAAGATAATCAAACCTTGGCATTCAATGCTGGTACCATTCCTGAGTCCTCTGCTATCAACAGCTCTGACCAAAAACTCAACTGGACTAAGGTACATAAATACTATGGTTACAAGAGCAGGTCAAAGCTGTTGTTCAGTAATGAACAACAAAGCCTTTAGTCTGCCTGTAAGTCAGCAGTGTGATAGAATACTGTGTATTTGCTTAGATATATGCAATTGTAGCAATACCTAGGAGAATGGCATTTGCTTGCTGGCATCCTGTCACACTCCCCTAACCATTTTATCTCTCCACCATTAGTACACTGTGGTATCAGTAAGTCACACAAGGAAGAAACCATCTCATGTAACAATCTATAGCACTTTACAACCATTGGATTGCTATTGAAGATCAGTTAAAGTAGGTAAACATTACATTTACGCAAGGCAGATTAAAGTTTAACCACACGACCTCTTGCAGGAGTAAGGAAGACCAGCATATTCCTGCTCTGTTTCCTGACATTTAATTATTTCTTTATCCATGATACTGAGTAGCGCTCCAGGCCCAAATTCCCTGACCTTAAATTTTAGAAAACATACAATGTACAGACAGATTTCAGGTGATATAATCTAGCATTTAAGTTAACCTTATATGAAATTTATCATGTTTTCCAGGTGAGGCAACACTTTACTTGCAAACTGCTGCAGTTGTCTTTTGTGTCCGGTACTCCTGATGTGGCCTCCTCTACACTGGTGAGACCTGTTGTAAGTTGGGGGACCGTATTGATGAGTACCTCCACTCCCTCTGCCAAAAGTGGAACTTACCAGTGGCCAAACATTTCAATTCAGATTCCCATTTCTATTATGACATGTTGGCCTATGGCCTCCTCTTGTGCCATGATGTAGTTACCCCAAGGGTGGAGGAACAACATCTTATATTTCGTCTGGTAGCCTCCAACCTGATGGCATGAATATTGATTTTTCATTCTGGTAAAAAAAATTCTCTCCTCTTCCCCTGTTCTTCCATTTCCCACTCTGGCCTCTTATAACTTCTCACCTGCCTATCATACCCCACAGTTCCTCTCCTCCTATCCTTTCTCCTATGTTCCTCTCTCCTATCAGATTCCTTCCTCTCCAGCCCTTTACCTTTCCTATCCACCTAGCTTCATCTATTGCCTTATAGTTATCCTCTTTCCCCTCCCCCAACCCTTTTATGCTGGTGTCTTCTCCCTTCCTTTCCAGTCCCGAAGAATCAAAATATCGACTGTTTGTTCATTTCCATGGACGCTGTCTGCCCTGCTGAGTTCCTCCAGCATTTTGTCTGAGCTGCTCTGGATTTCCATCATCTGCAGATTTTTTTGTTATCAAGTGCAGTTTATTGTCATTCAACTGTACACTTGTATGCCACCATAGAAACAATGTTCCTTCAAACCAAGGTTCACAACACAGGACATATAACTTACAGACACAACACATAAAGTAATATTACCACAAATAAATTAACAAATAATGAGGTGCATTTATGACACAAGTTAAAAAATAAACAGTACAACAATACTGAAGCTTCTTATGTGATGAGACCTGGCTGTGGCAGGAAGACCTGGGTTATATGACCAAATTGGACTATAAGGTTATATGCTTTCAGAGTAACTTACTGAACACTTAATATTTATATCTCCTACACTGAAAAAAAATGTGTTGTGACTCAACAAATCTATTTTTGAGGACGTATTTGAGAATATTGACCAAGCAATTTTAATAGACTGATAGTTTGACTGGTTTCTACATGCAATATGTGAACTTCTACCTTGCTCCCTATCGTAGAGTTACACAGCACAGAAACAGGGCCTTCAGCACAGCTAGTCCATGCCAACAACTGCATCCTCCCTGCTAGTCCAAGTTGCCCACATTCAGACCATAATCCACCACGACCCTCCCCTCCATGCACCTATCCAAATGCCTCTTAAAAATTGCAATTGTACCTGCCTTAACCACTTCTTCTGGCTGTTCATTCCAGGTACTTGCCTCTCTCTGTATAAAAAGGTCTGTTTTTAAATCTTTCCCTCTCATCTTTTATCTGTGCCCTCCAATTTTGGACCCCCCAACCCTGGGGAAAAGACTATAACAGTCCAATATCCATACTCCTCATATTTTATAAACTTCTATGAGGCCAACTTTTATTCCCCTGCACTTCAGTGAAAAAAGACCCAGCATGGTCAACCTCTCCCTGCAACTCAGACACTCTAGTCCAGGCAGTATCTTCATAAATCTATTCTGCACCCTCCCCAGCAGATAGTCTTTCCTCTAGCAAGGCGACAAAACTGTACACAATATTCCAAGTGCAGTCTCACCAATAACATGCTGTACATAAATGTGACATAATGTCCCTACTGCCAGTATGCAAACCACCTTCTTTATCACCTGTCAACATGCATGGCGGCTTTTAGCAAACTGTGCACTTGTACTCTCATGTCCCTTTGTTCCACAGTACTCATCTGGACCCTGCCATTCAAAGTTCAAAGTATGTTTTATTATCAAATTATGTATATATTATACAACCTTGAGATTTACTCCTTACAGGCAGCCACGAAACAAAGAACCCCAAAAGAACCCATTAAAAACAAACACCCAATGTGCAAAGAGAGGAACAAAAAGCAAATTGTGCAAACAATAAAGCAAGCAAACAGTATTCAGAACTGAAGTTCGCAATGCCAGGCATCACCAAACTGATTCAGAAGCCTACTAGCTGCAGGCCACAGCGTCAGTCCAGCACAGATTCAAGCAGATCCCCTAGATCAGCGAGCTGAACCAGTCCGTCTCTTGCCTCCGACCCCGACACCACAAGCATTGCAATCTGGCTCAATACGGCCAATACCCTATCTTTCCAATTTGACTCAGCACTTAAATCAATCAAACTTCAGATCTTTCCCCGCCTCCCCTGGCTCCGCCACATCCAATTATCCACCCTTTCCAATTTGGCTTGGCCTTTAAATCAATCAAACCTTGGATCTTTTCATACCTCACTTGGGCTCTGCAGCATTGAATGGCCTCCGAGTCCGCTCCATCAACTCTAGTCCAGACATGTTGCAACTGTCCTGCTCCAGCGAGACTCTAGCCACACAGCAAAAATGCCAGTTCGTACAAGTGATTCAGATCTGCTCCAGCACGGAACCACTGGCCACTGTTTGCTATGTTCATTTACCAGAAAAAAGTGTGAATAATGAAGCACTTAGTTGCTTTTTTGTTTCTTTGGCATCCAGCAAGTTGTCACTCAAACCAGTAAGTAGTGCCAGACTTAAATCTTCTCTATATAAACCCTACAGTGGTTTGACTCTCCAAAATGCATCACCTTACATTTATCTAAGATGAAATCTAATTGCCATTCCTCAGCCCATGCCCATAAATGATCAACCAACTTCACAGTAACAAGGCTCCCTGATCTAGTTTCATCAGTAAACTTGCTAATCATGCCCTGTACATTTGTAGCCAAATCATTTACATAAATGAGTAATACATGTTCCAACATTCCCTGTGGCATCCCACTAGTCACAGGCCTCAGATGGAAAATTGACCTTCAACCATTACCCTCTGCTTCCTATCATTAAACTAATTCTGAATACTCACTAGTTGCCCCTCAATCTAACCTAGATCAGCCTACCATGCAAGACCTTGTCAAAGGCCTTACTAAAGTCCACATAGACAACAGCTACTGCCCTACCTACCTTCATTTATCCTCTTAGTTAACCCTTTGAAAAACTCCAAAAGATTCATTAGACATGGCCTTCCACACACACTTACTATTCCTGATCGGACCTTGACTTACCCAAGCAATGGTAGATTTTGTCCCACAGAACTAGTAACTTCCCTTTAACCGAAATCAGGCTCACTGGCCTGTAGTTCCCTGGCATGTCCTTGCTACACTTCCTGAAGAATGGAACAACAGTGGCTACCCTCCTATCTTCTTGAACTTTGCCAGTGACTAATAATGAGGCAAATATCACTACAAGTGCTTCTCTGATTTCTTCTCTGGCTTCCCATAAGTTCCGTGGTTGCACTTGGCCAGGTCCTTGGGATTTGTCCACCTTGATGTGTTTCAAGTGCTCTTTTTTCATAATATGTAAATGATTCAAGACCTCCCTACTTATTACCATCATTTCTTCAGCATCCATGATATTCCCCTTAGTAAACAGCGAGGAGAAATAGACATTAATAACCTCAGCCATCTCCTGTGTTTTTATAGATAGGTGGCCCTGACATCTACACCCTTATTCTGGTACCACCTCATTATGGTCTCCATTCCATCACAAACTTTCTGTTTGCTCTAATGGCCTCTCTCCCAATAATTGAACTTCCAAATTTTCCCAAATGTTGAAGTGGAGGGTCATCAACCTGAACCATTAATTCTGTTTCCCTGCACACAACCTGAATACCACCAGATCTATGAATGTGGAAATAACTAAAGTACACCTCAGCTTTGAGTCACTGGGTAATGAAGAGAAGCAGGAATGGGTGATGGCCATTTCCTTGGGGGATGAGGTCAATTACTTTTGGAAAGCATTGTAGAACTGTAACCCCACTCCTCTTCCTCACAATCTCCAATGCTAGAGTTAACCCTTACTCATCTCTAGCAAGTATGGGCATCTACTGGAAAATTCTCAAACCAGGATCCAAATATAGATGTTATACGCTAATGACATGGGGCAGATTTCCTCCCAATTAGTTTCATCTTCCCTAAATGGTGGAGGCTCCTTGACACCATGTGGGATAGAAAAGTGAATCTTAAATTAGTAACGGGATTCTGCTATCGCGGATTGCCACAAATGCTGCACGTCTCTGATAATTTATTTTCTGGCTATTCAGGGAAATTTCCAAGGAACCGGGCTTTTCACTCCAAGCTTGAAACTTAAAGTAGGACGAACGAGCTCTGAGGTTCGCACGAGATTACTCAAGCTGCACGGTCCCGGAATGAGGAAGTCGTAGCCGAGGGTTGTTGGGAACATAAGGCTGTGCAACTGAGAGGTTTCTCGTAGCGATCAGAAAGCTAAGAAAACAGAAGCGGTTGTTAGCCAAGTGGATGAGATGTCCCTCGAAGGGAGCTACTGCTAATTCCAATCTGGACACTGATCATCGGCAGGATTCAAACTTAACCTTTAGTTTGGGAACACTCCAGCGCACGAGATCGCACTCCGAGATAATGGAGCAGGTAAGTCTACAAATATACCAATTGTTTCCGTCAAACTTCAGGCGTTTACCTGTCTCGAACCGCGGTTATTCCTTCAGCACAAACGCCTGAGTTTTTTTGATAAATAAAGCTTCCAAACATAAGGGTGTGACAGGTACTTTGAACCTATTGACTAGGAGAAATAGAATTACGCCTCTCGGTTTCAATATATTCTTGTATTTGCTTTTTTATTCTCCAAAACCGGAGAAAAATAAATGTGAAGATAGGGGCTGAGTGTTATTTTCCGGGTCACAGCGAAGGTTGAAGTGTTTGAAATATCACGTACAATTGTGAAAGTGTTTTGAGTGTTTTGAAAGACTGATTTGTTGGGAAGGAAACGGAAAGAGCGACAATTATTGATTTCAGAGCAGGATAGTCTGACATTGAGCCCTGAAAGGGAGATTGCCCTGCTCCCAGTTTCCTGGGCATTCCGAGTATAGGTTGGTACGGAGTTGGCCAATACTCCACCAGGATAATGTGCTCGGCCTCCTTATCAATTCAAGTCCAGGTAATTCAGTACAACGAGATGAGCAGTAGGAACCGCCCGATTTTGCAAACCTATCGCGACTAATAAAAGTTCAATTTCGTTTATGTTTTTCTGTCAGGGTATCATTTAGCTTCACGTGCATAATGGTACATAGTTGAAGGAAATCGGAGAGTTAAATTTGTGGTAGTGCAGGTCTTGTGTTAGCGAACCTTTTGTAAGGGAAGAGACGGGCCAACGTGCAGCAATGCTTGACAAAAGGGGAGTTTACAGAAAAGGATAATGCAACAATGCAGCAGCCGTGTTAAATAAGGAAAGTTAGTGAAATGTCAAAGATAAAGGGATTTTAGCTTAACCGACAAAGCAGTGTTAACAAGGTAGGTGAACTAAAGGCACAAATGGAAATCCAGGAGTTTGACCTAATCACAAGTAGTTCTGCAGATGCTGGAAATCCAGAACATGCACACAACATGCTGGAGGACTCAGCAGGTGAGGCAGCATCTGTAGAAGTGAATAAACAGTCGACGTTCCCGGCAGAGACCCTCATCAGGATTGGAAAGGAAGGGGAGAGGGAAGATGCTAGAAGGTGATAGGTGAAGTCCAGGTAGGTTGCCCACCCCCACCCCCAGAGGGAATGAAGTAAGAAGCTGGGAGGTGATAGGTGGAAAGGCAAAAGGCTGGAGAAGAAGGAATCTGTTAATCTGATTGGAGAGGAGAGTGGACCATGGGGGAAAAAGGGAAGGAGGATGGACACCAGGGGTAGGTGATAGGCAGGGGAGGAGAAGAAGTAAGAGGCTAGAATGAGGAATTGAACAAGAGGGAAGGGGAAAGGGGAAGGGAAAAATTACCGGAGGTTGGAGAAGTTTATTATATGCCATCAAGTTGGAGGCTAGCTAGATGGAATATGAAGTGTTGGTACTCCAACCTGAGAGCAGCCTCATCATGGCAGAAGAGGAGGCCATGAACCATCTATGTCAGAACGGAATTGGGGATAGGAATTAAAATGGATAGCCTCCAGGTAATTCCATTACTTTGCCGATGAAACAAATCGACAAAGCAGTCGATTAGGTTTGAAATAATAGCCTTTACACACACAGCTGCCAAATGAACAAAGGCAGAAATCTTTACACAAAAAAAGTAATAGGATAATCTTGGGCAACTTTAATATTCACACACAATCAAACTGGTAAAGGCCGATTTGTGGATGATTTGATGAAATACTTTATGACAGTTTGTTATGGTGGACTCTTCAAGTGAACAGGCTGCTTTAGAACTAGCAAGAAACAAATAATAATGTTATAAAGGATTATTTGTAAATGTATTCATAATATAGGATTTTGCATTCTGTTTTAGTGACAATCATCAGTCCAAATCTAGAGTGTTAAACTTAAAGTTATTAGGTATGAAGGAAGAGTAATTGATACCTGGTTTGTTATTATCACAGATATCAAGATGCAAAGATAGGGAGCCACAAGGAGCAGCGCCATGTTCATACAATGTAAAGTTATAGTAATGCATTAAATAAAGGTACCAAGGGTCATATATCTGAGTTGCAGATGACACTGAAATAGGGAGAGAAAGAAAGTATAAGGAGGACACAAAATGTTTGCAAACGAAACTGGAGAGATTAATTGAATGCATAAAAGGATTGTAGGATGAGTATAACGTGTGGAAACATGGCTATCCACTTTGGAAGGAGGGATCAGAAAAACTTTATATGTAACTGAATGCTGATGTTTGAGATTTGGGTGTTCAGGAAAAAGGTCAGGGTGGAGTGGAGAAACAATTGAATAGGAATAGAATGTTGACTTTATTGCAGGAGCTGTGACTTAAAACACTGAAACGTCTTGTGTGTGTTTGAAAAGTCTTGTTATAGTTGTATGAGGCTTTGATAAGATCACACATGGAATGCTGCATTTGTTAATCTCACCACTTAAATAATATTAATTTTACCAGTGTGGACAATCTCACAGTTTCCTACATTATACTCTAGTCGCTAATGTTTTGCACATCCCGTTAGCCTACTATCTATTCCAGTGGTCCCCAACCACCGGGCCGCAAATCATGTGCTACTGGGCTGTGAGGAAATGATAATGATTTGGTGATACGAAACAATATGAGTCAGTACCTTTCCTCATTCCCTGTTACGCCCACTGTTGAACTTGAACGCACGCAAGGTCATCAGTCGCCCAAACGCAGTGATACCCTAGTGCCAGGGATCACTGGTTGGTCTCGGGTAACCAGCCACCTTGCGTGGCGGGCGAGAAGTGCTGTTGCTACTGGCCTGGAGCGCGGACAGATGGACGCTGCCTCTAAACCTGTTTACCACACCGAATGTTCGTGGGGAACCGGGTGCTAAAATATTCGCAGACGATCTAATTCGGGGTCAGGGTTGCGTAAAGTAGCAGAGCAGCTAACTCGTTGGGATCTACTGAAAGTCATCCCTCGAGCCAAACTTTTGTCGGCCGATAGATCCTACCTACCTACAAGGGGGGCGGGCGAATGCCCTGTCACACTCCTGCTCGCTCTCTCCAGACTGCGACCACCACGGGGACCTCCGGCCCTTACCTTATCCTCTCATCCCACTCACGACCAGCCGCACTTCACCAAGGTGTCTGGCGGCAGGCGGGTGGGAGACTATCTAATGAGGCAATGAAGCCCTCAAAACTGCTTCGGTGCCTTGAGGCCAAGCACCCTGCACTTAAAGACAAACCCATTGAGTTTTTTGAGCGGGAAAAAAATGTGAGCAAGCAGGACAGAAGCAAGTGCTGAGAGCCATGAAAACTAAATTATGGAATAGACTGGACATAAGGAACCCCCTTCAAGTATCGCTGTTACCCATCACTCCTCGATTGGACCATGTTGTTGCAGGGAAATAAGCCCAGGTCTCCCACTGATTCAGCGATATTGATGTGTTGCAATGATTTTATATGTTCATACGAGGAAAATATGCACTGTGTGTTTAATATCCAAATGTTACTTAAAATTTTATGATGCTATTGACTTATAAGTGACTTACATAGTCGCCTATATTCCGATCGTGATTAACAACCACCACCCATCCCCACCGTCGACCAGTCTGCAAGAATAATGTCTATATTAAACTGGTCCGTGGGAAAAAAAGGGTGGTGACCCCTGATCTATCTTCTTTGAAGACTTTTTTTTTGTCTTTCCCACAGTTTCATTTCCCATCTACCCTGGGTGTTATCAGCTAACTTGGATATTTTCAAATAAGTCAATAATATAATTTTAAATTGCCAAGACACTGGAAGCAGTACAATTCAATTAATATCTAGGGACATTGCCTTACTGAGGAAATACTGGCCTATATTCTCTGGACCATTTAGAAGACTGAGGGATGATCATATTGAAATAAGAGGATCTGACAATCTATATCTTTTGATGGTTACCTAGCTGAGAATGGTTTCTCTGGTAGGGGAAATTCAGAACATGAAGGCCAA
Organism: Hemitrygon akajei; assembly: GCF_048418815.1. Lineage (NCBI taxonomy): Eukaryota > Metazoa > Chordata > Chondrichthyes > Myliobatiformes > Dasyatidae > Hemitrygon > Hemitrygon akajei. The sequence goes on from NC_133129.1 coordinate 133,233,072, forward strand.
AAAGATGAGAAATTTGTTTTCCAAGAGGATTGTAAGTCTTTGGAATTCTCTACCACAAAGAAAGTGGGTGCTAACCAGATTCACATATTGAGCCTGGGCATGAATGAATTTATTCTTAGCTTGCTGTTGTGCAGAGAATTGCCACCAAGTACATTCTTTATTTCTGCATTGGTATAGCACTAATCTGACCAAACTGCAGATCAGAGACTGGCTCATTTGATTGGGCACCAGAGTTGGCATTCGGTCCAGGTGCATATACCAGAGATGTCTGGAAAACATCTTCCAGTAATTATGAGATGTGCAGTAGTAGATCTACAACTGTTGTGCATCCTAGTTGTTTTCTCTTTTGTGATCTACTAGTTACTGCTTAGAGTCAAAAAAAAGTTCTATTTAATATTTCCTGTGTTGCAGGGCAGGGGGTGGGGGAGGGAAATGGTTACTATAGATGCAGCTGGACTGAGTTGATGTTAAAAAGATACGCAAGTCGGAAAATGATTTCTACTTTTTGGAAATCAGGAACCATTTGCCCAGAATACTCCCTTGAGTATTCATGAGTGAAAATAAATTATTCAGCTAGAATGCTCAATAGGGAGATAATATGAGGATGTTGTGGGAGAAATGTGCTGAACGTTCTTTGCCCAGTGCTTTTTTTATGTTGATGTTGCTTGTAATTATCAGCAATGAACAAGAGAAATACACTCTGCATTTGCCATCTCTTTGAGTTCATTATATAAGATGGAATAAATAGAATGACCACGCTAACCATTTATGTATCCGTTAATCATCCAATATTTTGTAATTTACTCTTTTTACCAAATAAGTCAACCTAGAAGTGAGACTTTAGAAATACTGGGTCCATAGAATACTCATAGAATAATTTTATCTTTTACAGAATGTAGATGGATGGGGTACAGCCATTGTAAAAATAAATAGGCAAAATACATGGTGTAAATGCTGGGAATCTGAAATAAAAATAGAAAATGCCAAATTAGTTAAAAAAATGGGTATGAAAATTTTGTCAATGAGAAAATTTTTAATTCATTAAAAGCAGTGAGGAAAACTGAATAACCTGGAGGACTTTTGTAAGGTTATTGTGGAAAGTAGGTTGAAAAAGCAATGTCCATTTATTAAGTAATAGTAATTGCCCAAGGAATGAAAGGTGTATATGGATATCAGTTTACTGAGCAGGCAGAATGAAACCATTAACCTGTATGGGGTTAAGCCAAGCCAGTATTTATTTGACAATGCAAGTAAAAGCCGCTATACTCTCCATATACTCATAACTATGTAGCTGAGCACAGCTCGGCTGAATGGTGCTACAGCATCAACTTCTCACTCAGTGACACTTCAGGAAGTGAAAATGCGGCAGGCTAATCCAGACATCAGCAGTGGGAAAGTGTTAGCTGTTTGAAGTTCTTCTGCAATCACATATCAGATGACTTGTCATGGGCCCAGCACACCGAGTAGTCACAAGGAAGGCACACCAACGTCTTCACTTACTTTGAAGGTGAAGGGCGTTCAGCATGTAACTGAACACACTTCTACTGATGTACTTTTGACTGTCTGCTAACTGGTTGCATTATGGTCTTGTAAGGCAATCCAATGCACAGGAAAATAAAAAGCTGCAGCCCCACCATCAAAAAGTATCTACAGGAGGTGCTTCCTCAAGAAGGCAACATTTATCATCAAAGATTCCCACTATCTGGGCCATGCTGTCAGAGGGAGATGGAGAACAGTCAAGGAGTGATTGTGAGAGGGGCAGAGAGAGGAAAACAAGGGGGGGGGGATAATAAATAAATAAGATATGGGGTAAGAAGGGGAGGAGGGGTGTTAATGGAAGTTAAAGAAATCAATGTTCATGCCATCAGGTTGGAGGCTACCCAGACGGAATATAAGGTGTTGTTCCTCCAACCTGAGTGTGGCTTCATCTTGACAGTAGAGGAGGCCATGGATAGACATACCAGAATGGGAATGGGACATGGAATTAAAACGTGTGGCCGCTGGGAGATCCTGCTTTCTCTGGCGGACAGAGCGCAGGTGTTCAGCGAAATGGTCTCCCAGTCTGCATCAGGTCTCACCAATATATAGAAGGCCACACCAGGAGCACCGGATGCAGTATATCACACCAGCTGACTATCACACCCCTTCCCTTCCCACTGATCTCCCTCCTGGCACTTATCCTTGTAAGCGGAACAAGTGCTACACCTGCTCTTACACTTGCTCCCTCACCATCATTCAGGGCCCCAGACAGTCCTTCCAGGTGAGGCGACACTTCACCTGTGAGTCGGCTGGTGTGGTATACTGCGTCCGGTGCTCCCGGTGTGGCCTTTTATATATTGGTGAGACCTGACGCAGACTGGGAGACTGTTTCGCTGAACACCTACACTCTGTCTGCCAGAGAAAGCAGGATCTCCCAGTGGCCACACGTTTTAATTCCATGTCCCATTCCCATTCTGATATGTCTATCCATGGCCTCCTCTACTGTCAAGACGAAGCCACACTCAGGTTGGAGGAACAACACCTTATATACTGTCTGGGTAGCCTCCAACCTGCTCTCCATCTTCCTTTAGTGCTCCCCTCCCCCTTTCTTTCTCCCTAGGCCTCCCGTCCCATGATTCTTCCCCTTCTCCAGTTATGTATCCCTTTTGCCAATCAACTTTCCAGCTCCTCCCCCTCCTTTCTTCTATCATTTTCAATTTCCCCCTCCTCCTCCCACTTTCAAATCCCTTACTATCTTTTCTTTCAGTTAGTCCTGACGAAGGGTCTCGGCCTGAAACGTCGACTGTACTTCTTCCTATAGATGCTGCCTGGCCTGCTGCGTTCCAACTGCATTTTGTATGTGACACTTGATTCTTAACTTTCCTTGGAAATGGCACAGCAATTTTTTCAGTTCTAAGCAGATAAATGTGTAGTAGCTGGTGGAGAAGTAGGTATAGAATGAAAATTCTGAAGTTTATAGACAAAGTATAAAAAACAACTTTCAATCTTAGACAAATAAGCCCATCAAACAATATTGTTTGAAGTTTAAATGTTGTCTTCGGGTTGTGATAGAAAAAGCTGCTTAGCTCTAATCTGGGGCCAGAATCAGGATGAGGGAGAATGGTGTTCACTAGTATTTACACACAAATGCTAGACCTATCTTAGCTGAGCGAAGGCCTGTAGCTTACAATAAATTCTATTAGTTTAGGAAAAATGCCCTCTTATTAGATTTTGTTGTTTTATTTAATTGTTTGAGTTTTAATTGATTTTAGGTTTGTAAGGATGGTCTTGGAGACAGAGAGAGGAGTTATGAGTCAGGTTAGAATTTAGGGACAGGGATGAGGGGGAGTTAGAGGTCAGGCTGGAGTCTAATTCTCTGATCTACATTCGAAGACCAGCGGACATGGACATAGGACATCTGTGATTGGATGTCGGACTTTGGACCAGCAGAGAGTGGACAATGCACCCCCTCCCATAGGTCAGCAAGTTGTTGGTGGGTTCTGGAGCTGGATTTCGTGTGGGGAGGAGAAACAAATTCAGACGACCCTCTAGGTTTGTGAATCAGTGAAAACAGAGTTTAAGGCCTAGTGTTCGGGGTCCTATAATCCTGTTTCTATACACCTCCGTTTTAAATGATTGGCCTCTTACTTATGTCCTCTTGTTCATGGCACTTCCATTAGAGAGAAAAGGTAAATAGGAGGGTTTGTTTTCCCTTTGCTGCAGCTTCAATGAACACCAAAAAGCAATCATTTTTTTCAAATCAGTCTAGTAAATCATTTTAACGTTACTACTTCTTCTATAGTTTTGGCATCCTTAATTTATTACAATGTTTTCTTTGATAAAGTAAAGAAGCCATCTTTTCTTTGAACACTGTAAGAGTCAATAAAAATCAACAATGCAAAAAGGAAAGCAGATGTTCACAGCTGTAAAAAAAAAAGTGGATTTATCATGGTGCTGAACCCATCAAAACACAAACTTAGCCACTAGACTTTTAGAGCTGGGGCTTATCACTTCTTGAGTGAGTTTGACCACTGTCAGCAGCACCTCTTTTATGGATTTTAAGGATTTTTAATCCTGTTGACTCTAATAAAATAAACTAAGATTAATTAATATCAATGTAGGTTGGCTTGATGGATGTGGTCTTGGAAATTGACAACAGAATCTTACAACCAAGCCTTGGGACCCCTTCTGTATATGCATAAATAACTATCTATCCAAGTAATGAAATAAACACAATATACTTGCATAATAAGAAAAACATAAAAGAAACATGAGAAATTCTGCAGATGCTGGAAATTCAAAGCAACACACATACACTGCTGGGGAATATCTGCAGGTCAGGCAGCATCTATGGAAATGAACAAATAATCCTATTTTAGAATTATACTTATTGTAATGAAGCATGCTATAAAATTATAATGAAGCAGAAGCTCAATTTATTCCATTTAGCAATATGTTCAAACATATACAATAAAGTGACAGTAACTTTGACCTATTTTGAGGTCATAAATAGATGAAAGGGATGTGATAGAGCTTGTATCTGAAATTCTCCAACTAAAAAGTACTGAATAGCTGATAAAGTAACCCTATAGAAACAGGGTGAAACCCAGGCTGAATCAAAACAGGAAGCTATGTGAGGCATTGATCATTTCTTGTAAGCAACAAATTCTCTCAAACTGCAATGTGATGAAACTTTCTGAAACATGTCTCTTCTTGTCAGTGCTTTTCTTAATTACCACAGATTTGCATAAGTTAACATAGAACATAGAAACGTAGAAAGTCTACAGCATATTACAGGCTCTTGTAACCATGTAACCTACTCTAGAAGCTGCCTAGAATTTCCCTACCTCATATCTCCCTATTTTTCTAAGCTCCATGTACCTATCTAAGAGTTTCTTAAAAGACCCTATTGTGTCCGCCTCTACCACCTTTGCTGGCAGTGCATTCCATGCACTCACCTCTCTGTGTGTGAAAAACTTATCTCTGACACACCCCTTGTATCTACTTCCAAGCACCTTAAACTTTGCCCCCTTGTGTTAGCCATTTCAGTCCTGGCTATCCACACGATCAATGCCTCTCATCATCTTATGCACCTCTATCAGATCACCTCTCATCCTTCGTCGCTCCAAGGAGAACTGGTTTGTCAACAAACAGTTAACCAGTCAACCAGTTTACAAACCCAGAATCCCCCATTATAGCATCTAATAATTTATTAAATATTGCTAGGGTACTTGATAGGACCATGTTGATGGAAATATCTTTGCAATGTTGAGCAACCTGTCAAAAAATCTATGGTTAATCTTTCCTGAAAAATTGATACAGATCATTTCATTACAACAGTGTATTTTGTACAAGGTGAAATGAAGTGTGTAGAATAAAGTGTTACTGTTACAGAGAAAGTGCAGTGCAGGCATGTAATAAGTGTAAGGCCATAACAAGGTAGACGGTGAGGTCAAGAGTCTATCTTATTGTACAAGGAGACTGTTCAATAGTCTTTACCAGTTGAATACAAGCTGTCCTTGAATCTAATGGTACATGGTTTCAGGCTTTTGTATCTTCTGCTCAGTGAGGGAGAGCAGAAGGGAGAACATCTAGGGTGGGTAGAGTCTTTCATTATGTCGGCTGCTTTACCAAGGCAGAGAGAGCTGTAAACGGAGTGGAGGTTGGTTTCTGTAATGTGCTGTGCTGAGTCCGCAACGCTCTACAGTTTCGTTCAGTCACGGGCAGAGCAGTTGTGCCCTTTCGGAGTTGCAGAGACATTGGGCAGGCTGCGCGAATGCTTCTACTGGCCTGGTACAGGCAGGATGTGGAGCTGTTCTTGCACTGCTGCGATGGTTGCACGGTCCAGAAGAAGCCGGGCTGACAGTCTAGGGCACCAGTGAGCAGTACATGGTGGGGGCCCCAGTATGGGTCTACTGCCCCTCCCAGAAGAAGGAACTATCCCCCAGGCTGGGAAGCCACTGGAAGGGGCTGGGAGAGGTGCTCGACTGCATCTCTGATGTGGAATATTGGGTGCGGTTGCTTGAACAGCGGAAGGCAGTCGTGCTGCACCAGGACCGGCTGGCACCATGATGGCCCTTGCCAACACTCTGGGTGCCCTGCCTCTTTATCTCACACAAACAGGGCTCCAGAATCCCCCAGCACCCCAGGCGACAGTACCGACCCCCACCGGAATTTTTGGACTTTGTCATTTATGGACTCTGGGGTTGCTGACCCCTTGGGTGGGGGCAGAGTGGCACTTTGGGTGGGGGGGGGGGTGATCGACAGCCTGCCCCTGCATTTCTTTTAATTGTTCTTGTGTCAAAATGCCTTTGTGGGATTGTGGTGGTAAGTTCCAGTTCACTTATTGTTACATTTTAGCTTGGGTTATTGTAGCTTAGTTATTCGCTTGTGTATTTATGGGTCACCCTAACTGTAATCAAGGTGTGTGATGGCTCATCTCCCCCATCTGTATGAGACTGGTTGGGGTCATGGTGCCTGGTCTGTTTTTGTGTTTATCACAATAAAACTGTTGTTGAGTTTAACGAGCTTCCTTGTGTGTCATTATGGACCGAATGCTCGCTGCAGTATGATATATCTAGGTGTCTTTAATTGATAAAAATAACTGTTCTAACTAACTGTTCTAAATCACACTCAGCTTTATTATTACTGACACTTGCTGTTCTAACAAATTTTGTTCCTCAATGGTATCTCAAACCTCAATTTGAATTTTAACTTCCCTGTGAATAATTCAAATAAATTTCAATAGCTGCAATTCCCCGTAAGAGTTGCAGAATAATTTGGCTTCCATCAGGTTTTTGTGGCTTACTTGGGATACATATTTTCCACAAATGCCAAATGCTTGCACATGTGCCAGTCACCGTGTATATTGTGTCCTAGCTGTCTATGTGATCTACAAGCCAGGAGAGTACAATATGGAGAGCAGGCTGTTGCCCGTGCAGCAGGCTCCCGCTCTGCATGCAGCTGATGCATCTAAAGGAACGGCAAAGACCAATACAACACACTCAAAATGTTGGAGGAACTTAGCAGGTCAGGCAGCATCTATCCATCAGTGTTGAATCAGCGTCGAACTCAACATAGGACTGTCTTAGGGACTCCAAGCTAACCACACGTGAAGGCCTGCATCTAGACTTGTGTGTCAGAGACTATTTGAGATGCATGGCATTGGGAGCATTTAATAGAGGGAGCTTATCCCCATTACCTCCTCTGGCTATGACAACTTTAGGAATCAAAGAAAAAATTCTGGTCATTGTGTAAAAACTGTCCCAATGTCACTGTACTGATTTAATTCAGCTGAAATTGTGGATTTTTGAATTATATTTAACTTCCCCTTGAGCATTTCATATTTTGCAAGCTTGGAAAAAAAAGTCAGTTTAAAAATTCACCACAATTATAATCATACAAATCACAATTGAAAACTGAATTTATCTAGTGATTACACGAGGAAATCTGCAGATGCTGGAAATTCAAACAACACACACAAAATGCTGGTGGAACATGATCCTTTCCCTTCTCCAGCTCTGTATCACTTTCGCCAATCACCTTTCCAGCTCTTAGCTTCATCCCAGCCCCTCCGGTCTTCTCCTATCATTTCGCATTTCCCCCTCCCCCCACTACTTTCAAATCTCTTACTATCTTTCCTTTCAGTTAGTCCTGACGAAGGGTCTCGGCCCGAAACGTCGACAGTGCTTCTCCTATAGATGCTACCTAGCCTGCTGTGTTCCACCAGCATTTTGTGTGTGTTATCTAGTGATTAGTTTGTGAAATGTACCATTGGTAACCATCTTCAACACAAGTCTCTGGGATCACCCCATCAACTTGCTGATAAACAAGGACAAACTGAGCCAGCAATGTCAACACAGTGAGTACAAGAGCAGATCAGATGATGGATGTCCTACAGTGGGTAACTCATTACTTCACACCTCATAGCTTCTCCATAACTCACAAGGTAGGTCTGAAATATTTTCTGGCATGTCCTCTGCTCTGCAGAATGAGTACAGCTGCAGCAAAACTCAAGATGGTCAACACCATCTGAGACAAAGTAGCTGACTTGATTGAAGCAGAGTCTTCCATCCTAAATATTAAGTTCTGTCACCACCAGAATACCATAGTCAGAGCATTACCGTCTCCCGCCCATGTATATTCTGCTCACAAAATGCTGGACAAATCCAATCTGGTTAATTACAGCCCAATCAGTTTTCTCAAAGTGATGGAAGGTTTCACCAGCAATGACAAATATTCATCAAGGATCTGCTCAATAATATCCAGTTTGAATTTCACCACAACTATTAATTTCTTACTCCACCTCTACTGGTCATCTCTAACACTAAGAAATCAAGGGCTTCAGGTGTTTGGTTACATTACCAATTGCAGGTTCTCTTTAGTTACACACTATCCTGACTTTAAAACATATTGCTAATCCTTCATTGTTTCTGGAACACCCTACCAAAAGCATAGAGGAAATATCTTTAATAAAAATATTGCAACAATTCAGAAAGATGGCTCACCATTTCCTTTTCAACATACATAGTTGGATGATAAAATTCTGGTCTTACCCAGCCCAGTTCCTGAAAATGAATAAACAAAGGAAAATAAGAAATTTGTAGCTGTTACGCCAAACAATTGGGCATTACTGGAATCTTTATATCTTTCTCTTTAATGCTGAGCCTTCCATTTTAATTAATTTGCTGTTCACTTCTGGTGTAAGCCATATTCCTCAAACTAAATGATCTCTCAGTGCATCATTAAGCCCATTACTGAACTGATAATGCTCCTTCAATTGACAATCCTGACAATCCCTTCAATTCAGCCATGTAAGCTGAAGCGGACTCTCCTATTTGATTCCACTTATGAAACCTAAAGTGTTCTGCAATAAACAATCGCTTTGGTTCTAAGTGTTCCTGCACTACTTTTACAATAGCAACAAACCTAATTTCTGATGGTATGGTTGGAGCTGTCAAACTTCGAAGCAAACTGTATGCCTTTAAACTCAATGCACGCAGCAAAATTAGCATTTGACTCTCATTGGCTTTTTAATTTGCTTCAAAATACTGTTCCAATAGTTTAGTACACTTGAGCCAACTACCCACTGAGCAATCAAACATGCCTTCCCTTCCATAGAACATGTGCTGGCTGCTTTTTTAAAAAGTCAACCATCTCTCCATGTGCTGGGCTGTGCTTATTTTACTCGCAGTTGCTCTCGCTGCATTTATATTTAGTTCGAAAGTCTCACTGCGCTTGAACAGGTTGGTAGCCACCATGGGTCTGTTTTAAAATTCAAAACGTAACTTCACACTTTATATTACTTGGGTCTGTTTAACTTCAAAACATTAAACTATTTCAAAGGAATCTGAAAATGTGAGTCTAACTTCGAGCTTACTTCAAGCAAGGCAGGTACATATCACGCGGTAGCGTGATGACGTATGCAATTAACGTATTTATACATATAATTCGTAATGATTATTTTAAACAAACAATAATGCTTTATCAACAACAAATTTACAAGTTTACTCAAATATTACTTAAATATTAAATATTCAACACTCTCCTCCCCAGAGCAATCAGTTTTATTTTTCTCTTATTTTAAAGTTCATATTATCTAATAATTGTTCAGTGAAAAAGGAAACCTAGTTATATTTTCATGATAACACACTTAAACAAAGGATGAGTTGATGCCATATGGAAGAAGGAATATTGGTAGTGAATTGTTATGCTCTTGGCAATTTTTGATAACATTTTTCTGGATTAGTGTGCAGGATCTATCAATCATATAATAAGTTTGATGACTTCCTTTAGTTTATCCCAGAGTCTACAACAGGAACTGTCCTTGTTACTCATTACCAGTAGGTATGTTTGGGCTTGCAGATACTCAATCGACCTTGAACGTATCAGACTTTTCATATTGGGATTTATGAGCTTAAAAAATAAACTTCAAAACTCTACTTGTGTGTAGATATTTAAGCTGGATATTTAAGTTGTATGCTGTGCTTGGAGATCCACTTAATGACTTCAGATGAGGATGTGTAACTGCTAAAGGATTGTTTAGGACAACAAATTAATTTGCCAATCTTTTATTTTAAAAGACCACATTAGCCTTCATTTACTCTCAGTTCCTATGATTTTTAAAAAAAGGCAGAATTAAAGTTCCATGTCATTTCCTTGTTAGTAATGGCACTTACATTCTTCAGATATTTTATCCAAACTTTCGGTGTGAAAGGTAATCAATAAAGTAAAAATAGCATGTCATTTTATTATTAAATAACCTGCAGTTTTTGGAATTTAGTACCTTAGGCAATGATATCCATGAAGATTCTATATTTACAGATGTGAACACTAAACTGCAGCATATATATCAGTTTATCTAATGTTTCTTTTACCAGAATGAAATGATTAACATTGTACCCTGCAGTGAAGAGGAGGGCCCACTAATTGAGGATAATAATATACAGGTAATTTTATTTTTAAAATATTTGAATAAATCATAAAAAAATAAGTAATTCTGAAAATTGTGAATGCTGCCATTCTACTGGCATGAATTCTAAAGGTTGTGACCCATAGGTGCTCACTTGTTCTACATCGAACTATAAGTATCTTAATGGAGCTATTGACATTCCCAATCATCACTGAAGAGTAGGTATCATGTTTTTTTTTCTTTTCTCAGTTGAACATTGTCATTCAGTCTTCAGAAATGTGGCTTCATTCTTATGCCTGTTGGCTGTTCCCTTGGTGACCAGTTGGAGTGTGTGAGTGGTGACCTCCGCTCTGTCGGCCACAACAGACAGGATCTCCCGGTTGCCACTCACTTCAACTCTGCTTCACATTCCCATTCGGATATGTCCATACATGGCCTCCTCTACTGCCATGACGAGGCCAAACTCTGGTTGGAGGAGCAACACCTCATATACTGTCTGGGTAGTCTCCAGCCGCTTGGTATGAACATCGTATTCTCCAACTTCCGGTAATTCCCTCCCTCTCCCTCCCCCCATCCCACTTTCACTCTGTCTCCTCTTCCAGCTGCCTATCACCTCTCATGACTCTGCCTTCTTCCACTACCCATAGGGCTTTCCCCTTAGATTCCTTCTTCACCTCTCCTGCCTATCCCCTCCCCCACCCCTTGATCTTTCCTCTGATTGGTTTTTCACCTGGCACCTTCCACCCTCCCCCCACCTTCTTTATAGGGCCCCTGCCCCCTCCCTCTTTAGTCCTGATGAAGGGTCTCGGCCCGAAACGTTGACTGCTAATTTCAACGGATGCTGCCCGACCTGCTGAGTTCCTCCAGCTTGTTTGTACGTGTTGATTTGACCACAGCATCTGCAGTGTGTTTTGTGTTTGAGACTTTTCACTTGGTTTGGTTTTTGTCTGCCTTGCACATTCTCTCTGTGACCTTTTCTGTGACACTTTCTGCAGACTTTTTCTCTGAACCAGCAGTCATTTGCAACATGGAAGGATTTACCACATTGATAACATCTTTGGCTTTGTACACCATTTTGTCCATTTCACATTCTAACCACCTTTTCTGTAGTTCTGCTCTGGGCTCTTAACGATATTGCAATTGTCAATGCCTGTTCTGAGTCTAGGTCGCTTTCTACCAGTAACCTCAGTTGAGTGCTTTGACTATGCATGCCACATACAAGCTTGTCTCTTCATGCATCAGAAGGTCCATCTTTAAAGTCCCTGCACTGGGAAAGGTTACGCAGTTTTGCAATGTATTCAGAAAGGCTTTCATCTTTTGACTGGTTCCTTTTGTAAAATCTAAATCTCTCAGTTACTTTAGGACTCAAGTTACTTTGTAAAATTGTAACAATTTCATTGAATGTCTTGCTTGCTGGCTTTTCAAGGGTTACTAAGTTGTGTAAGAGACTGTACATTCTTGCACCCATTAAGTTAAGAAGTGTAGGGGCGCTTTTTTTTTGCTCCTCTATGTTGTTCCCATTACAGTACAGTTCAACCCTCTTGTTATATGTCTCCCAGCCTTCATTAGTGCTATCAAATTTGTCAACTTCCCCAAATGAAGCCATCCCTACATTATTTTCACTTTAAATTTAGCGTGTCTTTCACTGTTACTATGCATGGTACTCACACGTTTGTTAGTGTCTGTGACAGCCTTCTTGTGCCGTTTAACTCTTCGTATTTAATCCCGTAACTGTCGGTGCCGTTGGTGATATTCTCTGACATTCAGATTTGTACCTGTCGGCAATTTGTTGTGTCTGTACACAAATACACAGCAACTAAATAAAAACACGCACACAGGAGATGGCTTTAACTGATCTATTCACATTGCAGAAAGGGAGAGAGGACAACGAACATGCGTAGACAACAGATTAATATGTAGTGATAAGGTGGTGGTGGGGGGGGGGTGTCATTGCTCTAAAAGAAACAGATGCATACATTACATTTACAAAGGTCTTTCACATACTGTATCATTCTATCCCTGAAACACCCAGTTCACCAAAACCCACAATTACCCAATAAATGAGTCACATTGCTTGCTCCATCAATAATTAGTAGGGGGTGAAACCCAGCAAGCGGTTTGTGGTTGCTTCTAATCTCATCAGGATTCCTGGTAAAACATCAACCCGTGTCTTTCCTGTCTCAGCAATAGCTTTGGCTAAGGTGTTCTTGATTGTTAGGTTCATCCTTTCTACCATTCCTGAATTCTGAGGGTGGTAGGGTACATGGAACCGTTGTCAAATCCCTAACAGTTGGTACATTTCCTTCATTGCTTGCCCTGTGAAATGTGTTCCCTGCTCTGAGTTTACCTGGACTGGGGTTCACCACCTTGGGAGGATTTCCTGAACTATCCATGTAGTGGTGCTGGCATTGCAGTTCCTTGTTGGAAAAGCCCCTACCCACCGGGTGATGTGATCCATGATTACAAGATAGTAGCTTCTCCTCCTGCTGTTTAGCAGAAGGCTATCTGGATGTTTTCCCGGGTCCCCTCAGCTGTGGCTGGTTTGCCAGCTGCAGCTTTATGCCTCCATAGGGTTATGCTGGGTACAATTGACACAATGGTGGCATAATTTCTCAACATTCCCTTCCCTGGCACCACAAGTCCTGCAGGAGGGTTGAGATCATGCTCTGCCTTCCCTGATGTATCACCTCATGATATAACTTTAGTATCTGCCTAATACACGGTGGGTCCACAGAGACTCCTTCCTCCCTGTGTGTCCAGCTCCCATCTAGCTCCTCCTTTGCTCCCTTTTTCCTTCTCTTCTGCCAAACCTTCATATAATCTTGCTAAACTGACTTCAGTCAGTTCTTCCCGCACACTTGCAATTTCAATGGCCTCTCGTTCCTCTGCTGCCTTCTCCACACCGATGTCTGCTCACTCATTTCCTTTCTGTTCCGTACCCTCCCCTTTCTGGGGAACTTTTACTTTAATTACTGCCATCCCCTCCTGGCAGACTCACTGCTTCCAGCAGTTGTCGTATTAGGTGCCTGTGCTGAATACCTGCCCATCTGCTGTTGGTGACTGCTCTCAGACTCCCTGTATTCATGAGCTCTGCAATGGTATGGAGAGTGTGTAGTATGAGTTGTCCCATCATTACAGCTGGTTCACTTCTCTCAGGGCCCAGGTAGTGCAGTCTAAAGCTGCTATGCAGCCGGGACGTTCTACTGCAATGGGTGTCTCTTTGGTTGAATAATATGCCACTGGCCTTCTTGTGTCCCCGTGGTCCTGCACCACTGCACTTTAGATAGATAGATAGATAGATAGATACTTTATTCATCCCCATGGGGAAATTCAACTTTTTTTCCAATGTCCCATACACTTGTTGTAGCAAAACTAATTACATACAATACTTAACTCAGTAAAAAATATGATATGCATCTAAATCACTATCTCAAAAAGCATTAATAATAGCTTTTAAAAAGTTCTTAAGTCCTGGCGGTTGAATTGTAAAGCCTAATGGCATTGGGGAGTATTGACCTCTTCATCCTGTCTGAGGAGCATTGCATCGATAGTGCCCTCCCTCATTGCTGCCATCTAGATGAAAGGAGTGAGCCACACCCACTAATCCTAGCACAGTTACAGAGACCATGGCTTTCCTGATATCTGTAAAAGCCTTCCTTAACTCACACCCATCTTCCTCCAGAGGGGGCTTCCCTCCTTTCATTGAGGCCTGTATCTGGGCTACTAGTGCAGAGAACACAGAAAGTACGCAGTAATTGAATAGACCTATTACCTTACTCGCCCCCAATACTGGCTGGGGCATGAAGCTGATTGCCAATGTCTGTCATCTGACATGTCCTTCCTCCTCTGTGAAGTGATGTAGCCGAGATACTGTCCAGTTTGTTTTCCTATCTGAGCCTTGTGTCGACTGACTTCAAACCCCTTATCTCACAGTATCTCTAAAACACTGGCTATCGCCCCTAAATGACCTGCTATTAAGGGCAGTGTAGTCTATTGTTAACCAAAACGATCCATCGAGCTTCTTTACTGGCCGTATAGGTGAGTTAGTAGTTGACACAATCTCTCTAAGTATCCCCTGGCATTTTCATTCTTTCACTATACCCTGAATTGCTGCCAGTGAAGCTACACTGGCTATGTTGTGTTCTTTGTTGGTTGTACGTGTTCACTGCCCCCGGCTTGTCCATACTATTTCTCCCTTTCCTGAATCTATAATGGCCCCTGCTTCTCTTAGGATGTCCAGTGCAAAGATAGTGCCCTCATTATTGGGTAACACCTAGAAATACACTGGAACCTACATTCCACCAACTTTGAGTATCTGTGACTCACTTCTTCCTTATTTCACTGATTTTCCTCCTACACCTGTAAAATAAGTAGTCTGTCCAGTTGTTGGCAAGGGTAGGTCAGTTATCGATACCAATGTCCCTGTATCCACTAACATATCACATTTCCAGTGCCCTAACAATGCCCTTGTGTACATCCACAGTCACCAGCACTGGCAGTGGGGGCTGCCGCCACATCTTTTTCTGACTTATGCGCCGACTTCACCAGCTCTTTGATACATAAGAAATAGGAGCAGGAGTAGGCCATCTTCCCATTGAGGCTGCTCCACCATTCAATCATCTCAATCTCCACCTACCTACCTTTCCTCATAACCTTTAATTCCCCTACTATGCAAAATTCTATCCAAACTTGTCTTAAATATATTTACTGAGGTAGGCCCTACTGCTTCATTGAGCAGAGAATTTCATAGATTTATCAGTCTCTGGGAAAAGCAGTTTCTCCTCATCTCCATCCTAAATCTACTCCCCCAAATCTTGAAGCCACGTCCCTAATTCTAGTATCTGATCAACAGTCAGATTGGGCGTTGGTGGGGTGAGCAATTGTGTGTTGGCTGTGACTGTCACCTGTTCTTCTTTCCTCTTTTTTTGAACACTGGCACCAACCATGTCCTGATAGGACACAGCTGTAGTATATCACCGGATTTACCCTCCCCCACCTATTCCAGCTGTTCCTTGCTACGTGTCGTGGCTGCCAGCACACAAAATAAACCTTCTGCGACATCACAGCAACTGCATCCACTGTAGCTACTTTATGATTTCTCTTTCTTTCTTTGGTCTATCTCACAGGCCCCTGAAACTATCGCAGAGTAGGTCAACCCCGCTGCTATCCCTAAATCTAAAGCTTCCCAGTGTGCTGAGCTCAGGCCTACCTTCATCATTTTCAGGAAGACTGGGTTGTCCCTCACTGGATTATCCAACCCTAAATATTCCTCATATGCTCAATATTTAGGATCTGCATAATCCATGGCTGTCTCATCATCTCTTTGAATCATTGCCATTATTGTTTCCCAGTTACTCTCACCTCCCCACAGTCACTGCTTCACTTCCCCCTTAAAAGAGTGAAATCGTTCTTCATTGCTGGCGGTCCCGGTAGTTGCCCATGTACCATTCCACTCCTGACACCAAATGTTGTTGTGTGAATGAAGTCACCAGAGAAAAGTACTGGTAGATATGAAGCAGCCTCTTTATTTGACAAAACAAGATACAGCAGGCATCAAATGGAGAAGCTTTCGGTCAAAAAGTCTGCCTATGCCCTGCACTACACACATCTTATGTGCATTCAAAGGACAATTCCATATTTACAATGTTTTCTTTGAGACTACACCCAAACTTCACCCACACCACAGTCATATAAATGAATTTTAATCAGCATTGTCTGGTCTCTTGTTTCATGGCTTTTAGGAAGGTATTGTTCATTTAAATTAAATCTACAATTAACATTCCGATTTGAAAATTGGCGATTGCTAAATGTAAATGTTCTAAACCCAAAAATCACTCTAACAGTAGGTATCATGTTTTCTCTCTTTACTCAGTTGAACATCGTCATTCAGGTTCATTGACTAGATAGGGAGAACCCCAGTTGCTCTGTAACCACCTAAAAACTTTTCTTAACTCAGTAATTACTTTCAGAGTTCAACTCATGCTACATTGCTCTGAAATAGTATTCCCGACAGATAAATCATAAAAAGAGATGCAAGATGCTGTATACAAGAACTTCACCAACTGCTGTCATTTTGGAGACGATTTGGGCTTTTACACAGACCACTGATATAGTATGGAATAGTTGACCATTCGTGTGATGTTTGAGTTCAATGCAGAAAATACACCACATTATATGCTCTAAAGAACACTATCAGATCAGTCTGGAAATAAGCTTTCCTGTGTATTACCCCAACGTTAGCCCTTTATGACGAAGAGCAGGAATTTGAGCTCCCTTTATATTGACACTTTAAGCATTCTCAGAGTAGAATTTGCAGGACATCAGCACTGGCAAACATGCTCAGTCCAAATGAAATACAAGTCTGAAGGGAGATGGAGCTCTGTAGGAAAATGTAAATGTTTGCTATGTTTTGACATTCTAAACCCATTTTCAGAATCATTATGTATTTATTTTTCAGGATAACATTGACTTTGTCCTAGTAGCGAAAAAAACAGAGAATGCCAATGACAAAAATAAAAATAATAGGCAACTTTATCTGAGAGAATTAAATGAAAAGGGCTTCCGAATAATGGTGAGTAGAATTATATCAATGTGAAATCTGAATGAATTTAACTGTAAAAGTTATATCTTAAGATTTAAAATTACACTTTCATTGAATAGAATTTTGACACAGATTTAATAAATAATGACTGGTTGAAACACTTAATGTAAATTGAACTGATAATGATTTTTGTAAGGATTTTTGAGAGGAATTTTAAAAGTGTAGAACTGATGAGATATACAAACAGGGCAGAAGTACTGTATTGACTGGATGGTCCTAATCCAAGTTCCATTATTTGTTTGTTCAAGTTAGGAATCCACTTGAATTTTACAAGCATGGATCAGTAAAAGTTTCAAAAATAATCACAGTCCACTATATGTTAAGCTATTTTTCTACTCAGAGATGAATAAGACAGGCAATTCCATGGACACGAAAAGGAAACACAGATGGTAGTTTGCCTCCCAGGGGCAGGGGCCACCATGTTTCTGAACGTGTCCACAAAATCCTGAAAAGGGAAGGTGAGCAGCCAGAAGTCATGGTACATATTGGTATCAATGACATAGCTAGAAAAAGAGAGGCGGTCCTGAAAGCAGGATACAGGGAGTTAGGAAGAAAGCTGAGAAGCAGGACCTCAAAGGAAGTAATCTTGGGATTGCTGCCTGTGACACGGACAGTGAGGATAGGAATAGGATCAGGTGGCAGATAAATGCGTGGCTGAAGAATTAGAGCAGGGGGCAGGGATTCAGATTTCTGGCTAAATGGGACCTTGTCTGGACCAGGTGTGAACAGTACAAAAGGGATGGGTTGCACTTGAATCGGAGGGGGGTCCAATATTCTTGCGGGCAGGTTAACTAGAGCTGTTGGGAGTGGTTTAAGCTATCATGTTGGGGGTTGGGAACCAATAGACCTGAGGATGAATCAACTGGTTTACAAGTGGATGATAAGTGCAACGTGAACGTAAGGAAGGACAAGCCAATGAATGGGTACAACTGCAGACAGAGCAAAGGGTTAAATTGTACCACAGAGGCAAAATTCATAAGGGTGAAGAATACAGGACTGAAGATGCTGTATTTAAATGCACGTAGCATTTGGAATGAGGTGGACAAACTCATGGTGCAATTAGAGATTAGTCAGTATAACGTTGTGGGCATCACTGAGTCATGGCTTAGAGAAGGCCATAGTTGGGAGCTTAACATTAAAGAATATACTTGTATCAAAAGGACAGGCAGAAAGGAATAGGCAGTGGTGTGGTTCTGTTGGTAAAAGATGGAATTACATCTTTAGAAAGAGGTGACATAGGGTCAGAATGTTGAATCTTTGTGGATGGAGTTAAGTAACTGCAAGGGTGAAAAAAACACTATGGGAGTCATATATATCATATATAGACCTCCAAATAGTAGCAAAGATGTGGGCTTGAAATTGCAAAGGGAGCAGGAAAAGGCATGTAATAAGTGTAATGTCACAATTGTAATGGAGGACTTCAATATGCAAGGAGATTGGGAAAATCAGGTTGGTGTCAGATTGCAAGGCAGGGAATTTGTTGAATGCCTATGCGATGGCTTTTTTGAGCAGCTTGTGCTTGAGCCTACTAGAGGAAAGGCTATCTTAAATTAGGTGTTGTGTAATAACCTAGATCTTATAAGGGAGCTTAATGTAATGGAACCCTTAGGAGGCAGTGATCATAATATGATTGAATTCATGCTGCACTTTGAGAGGGAGAAGCATAAGTTATGTGTATCAGTATCACAACGGAATAAAGAGAATTACGGAGGCATGAGAGAGGAGCTTGCCCAGGTGGATTGGAGGAGGCCACTGGCGGGGATGACGGCAGAGAGGGGATGGCTGAAGATAAAATGCTTTTGGCATTAGAGGAAGTAACCTGGCATGGATAGGCTGACAGGCATGAGGCAGTGAGTGGGAATAAAGGGGAGCTTTTATGGCTGGCTGCCAGTGACTAGTGGTGTTTTTCAGGGGTCAGTATTGGGACCGGTATTTTCATATTGTTTGTCAATGATTTAGATAATAGAATTGATGTCTTTGTGCCAAAGTTTGTGGATGAAACAAAGATAGGTGGAGGGATAGGTAGTGCTGAGGAAGCAATGCAATTGTAGTAGGACAGACAAGTTGAAAGAATGGGCAGATGAAATACAGTGTTGGGAGATGTATAACAATGCGTTTTGGTAAAAGGAAGTATTATTTAAATAGGGAGAAAATTCAAACATCACAGGTGCAGAGGGAGTCCATAAGACCATAAGACATAGGAGCAGAATTAGACCATCTGGCCCATTGAGTCTGCTCTGCCATTCAGTCATGGCTGATCCTTTTTTAAAATCTTCTCCTCAACCCCAGTTCCTGGCCTTCTCCCCGTAACCTTTGATGCCATGTCCAATCAAGAACCTATCATTCTCTGCCTTAAGTACACCCAATGACCTGGCCTCCACAGCTGCATGTGGCAACAAATTCTATAAATTCACCACCCTTTGGGTAAAGAAATTTCTCTGCATCTCTGTTTTGAAAGGGCACTCCTGTATCCTGAGGTTATACCCTCTTGTCCTAGACTCTCCCACCATGGGAAACATCCTTTTCATATCTACTCTGTCTAAGCCTTTCAACGTTTGAAAGGTTTCAATGAGATCCCCCTCATCCTTCTGAATTTTAGCGAGTACAGACCCAGAGCCATCAAATATTCCTCTTATGATAACCCTTTCATTCCTGGTACAAGACTCCCAGAAGGTTCATTAATGGAGTATCACAGGGTTAAAGGAGGGGTGAAGAGTGCTTGTGCAAGACTCCCAGAAGGTTAATTTACAGGTTGAGTCTGTGGTAAAGAAGCAATGTTGGCATTTATTTCAAGGGGAGTAGAATATAAAAGCAAGGAGATAATGCAGAGATTTTATAAGACACTAGTCAGGCTGTACTTGGGTACTGTCAACAGTTTGGGTCCCATATCTCAAGAAGGGTATGTTGTCATTGGAGAGTCCAGAGGGGGTTCACAAAGCTGATTCCGGGGATGAAGGGGTTAAGATATGAGGAGTATTTGGCAGCTTTGGGCCTGTACTCACTGGAATTTAGAAAAAAGTGAGGGGATGTCACTGAAACCTACAGAATGTTGGAAGGACTAGATAAGGTGGATGTAGAGAGGATGTTTCCTATAGTGGGGGTCCAGAACAAGAAGGCACAGCCTGAAAATTGATAGAGTGCAGCACATGTTCTTTGGCAGGGAAGGCACGATAATTTTTTTCAAAAGTCGGAAAACAGAAGAATTCAAATGTTCATAAACAGTAAATACAGGGTGATAATAATCAGAAAAAAGCAGAAATGGCTGGCTATATTGGAAAGATTGACATGTTTGATTACACAATGGGTGTCTGGCTCATGTATACTGAGTTAATTCAACAATATTTTGAAGCAAATGAAATAACCATTGAGAAACAATTTTGCTGAATGCTTTGGGTTTAAAGGCATACAGTTTGCTTTGAAGTTTCATCAGCAGAACCAAAAGGAAGTGGAGCATGAACAAAATTTCAGCATGTAGACAGAAACCAGCCTGGCTGAACAAATTGTGTACTATTGTGGCAGGGGTTTATATACACCAAAGAAATGCAGATTTAAAGTTGAAACTTGCAGAAAATGCAACAAATTTGGACACCTTACAAAGAACCTGTTGTGCAGACAAAATAAATGAACTGCACAGAGAAAAGAAAAAGCAAAAGTCAAATTGCAATTCCAAGAAAGAGCATTGATCTGCATGCTGTTGATGAAAAATCTGGTTTTCTTCTTATCGTGTCCACAGACAGTCTATATGTGGCCCAGCCAAAACTGGACACATTTTGCGCCTTGTTGTTGAATCTGGTAATGATGAGAGAGACACAGGACTGTGTAGCCTTAAGATTTACAGTGTGGAAATTAGTAACAGGCAAGCAATATGGCTTACAACAGAAGTGAATGTCAAATTAATTAAAATGTAATTGGACACTAGTTCATCTATTTCAGTCATTCCACAAAATGAATTTGAGAGGCATTTGAAAGATTGTAAATAGAAGTCTGCAGGCATTCATCTAAGAACTTATACAGTAATAAAGGTAACTCAAGTGGAAATGACATTCGTAACTGTGAAATACAACAGCCAACAAGTCACATTGAACATTTATGTGGTACAAACAGAGGACCAGCATTGTGGAGGTGTGATTGGCTGAGGCAACTACAACTTGGCTAGAGATCTATCCACCATTTGCATGCCACATCTCCTATAATAAAGTCAACTGAAAGTGATTTAAGAAAGATTTTGGATGATGTCATGACTTTGTTCATGCTGAACACCATGAACTTCTGCCCAACAGAGGACAGGTGTTGGTGCTAACCTCTGTGCCACTGTTTGGGAAGCACATTGGACCAAGGAAGGACCTTCAGCGACAAAGTAATGAAAACAGTGGTCTGACTACAACAGTTTTTAGATAGATTGATAGATAGATAGATACTTTATTCATCCCCATGGGGAAATTCAACTTTTTTTCCAATGTCCCATACACTTGTTGTAGCAAAACTAATTACATACAATACTTAACTCAGTAAAAAAATATGATATGCATCTAAATCACCATCTCAAAAAGCTTTAATAATAGCTTTTAAAAAGTTCTTAAGTCCTGGCGGTAGAATTGTAAAGCCTAATGGCATTGGGGAGTATTGACCTCTTCATCCTGTCTGAGGAGCATTGCATCGATAGTAACCTGTCACTGAAACTGCTTCTCTGTCTCTGGATGGTGCTATGTAGAGGATGTTCAGATATATCCATAATTGACCGTAGCCTACTCAGCGCCCTTCGCTCAGCTACCGATGTTAAACTCTCCAGTACTTTGCCCACGACAGAGCCCGCCTTCCTTACCAGCTTATTAAGACGTGAGGCGTCCCTCTTCTTAATGCTTCCTCCCCAACACGCCACCACAAAGAAGAGGGTGCTCTCCACAACTGACCTATAGAACATCTTCAGCATCTCACTACAGACATTGAATGACGCCAACCTTCTTAGGAAGTACATTCGACTCTGTGCCTTCCTGCACAAGGCATCTGTGTTGGCAGTCCAGTTAAGCTTCTCGTCTAACTGTACTCCCAGATTTTGTCTGCAACGAGAAAGCTTCTGATATATTCATCAGGCAATTACTTGTGAAATGTGGCTTGGCTTTAAACTGGAAGCTCAAGGAGCTTCAGGAAAGTTGCAAGCATTCAGCTTTTGTGAGTACAAGGAACCAGAATCTGCTCTGCGTGCATTTAAGGTTATTGCATGAACTTCAAGTGGGAGGCACAAAGCTGCTTCTGAGAGTAAATGTAAAGACTAAAGCCCAGCTGGTTGAATGAAAGGCCAGAAAGAGAGGAGTCAAAGGAGATACAAGAACAGAGGATTAGCCAGAAAAAGTTGTGGATGAGAGAACAAAGAAATCAGATCAAAAAGAGAGCAATAGAAGGATTAATAAGAATTAAATGAACCTTCCTAATATCAAGATGCACAAACTAGAAGATGTAAAAGGAAGAAGAAAGGTGTCCAGAGCTGTCAGAATCACTCCCACAACCACCATGGAGGAGGCACCAGAACCTGGGATTGTTTTCACAGCCACAAGTCTTGCCTGACAAGCAGGGAGATCCCCCTTGTCATGAACAACGTTACCCCACAACACTAAGAAATCCTCCACAGCAATTAAATCTTTCAACCTGAGTGGGATGACTTAAACATTTACTATGCTGTGGGTGTCTGTATTGCAGTTGTATTATATAATATACTGTGTATATAGTTGAGATGCATTCTTATTTTCCTGCAGTTTATAGCAAAGCAGGGAGGAGTGTTGTGTATTTAATATTTCAGTAATGTTTGAGTAATCTTGTATATATCCAAATCAGATCAGTACCAGGTTTAATATCACCACATATGTCATGAAATTTGTTGACTATGCAGCAGCAGTACAATGCAATACATAACAATGGGAAAAGACTGTGAATTAGAGTAGGTATATATATTAAATAGTTAAATTAAGTAAGTAGTGCAAAATGGAAATACAAAAGTTAGTGAGACAGTGTCCGTGGGTTCAGAGTCCATTCAGAAAACAGACGGTAGAGGGGAAGAAGCTGTTTCTGAATCTTTGAGTGTGTACCTGCCTCCTGGTGGCCGCAACAAGAGCAAGTTATCACCTGGGTGATGGGTGTCCTTAATGATGGATGCTGTCTTTCTGAGGCATCACTCCTTGAATATGTCCTGGATACTGTGGAGGTAGTTCTCATGATGGAGCTGACTAAGTTTACAACTCTCTGCAGCTTACTTTGATCCTGTGCAGTAGCCTCCCCATACCTGACAGTGATGCAGCCAGTTAGAATGCTCTCCACAGTACATCTGTCAAAAATTTCAAGTTCTTTTGGAGACATACCAAATCTTCTCAAACTCCTGATGAAAAGTAGCCGCTGTCATAGCTTCTTTATAGCTATGTCGATATGTTGTGTCCAGGTTAGATCCTCAGAGATATTGACACCCAGGACTTTGAAATTGCTCACTCCTTCCATTTCTGATCCCTTTATGAGGACTGGTGAATGTTCCCTTGTGTGATTATCCTTTCTGAAGTCCACAGTTCTTTGATCTTACTGATGTTGAGTGCAAGGTTGTTGTTACGATACTACTCAACTAGCTGATATTTCTCACTCTGGTACACCACCTTGTCACTATCTGAAATTCTGCCAACAATGATTGTATTGTCAGCATATTTATAGATAGCATTTGAGCTGTGCCTAGCCACATAGTCAGAGGTGCTAGAGAGATTAGAGCAGTGGGCTGAGCACACAGCCCTGAGGTGCGACAGTGTTGATTGTCTGTGAGGTGGAGATGTTGTTTCTAATCCGCATAGATTGTGGTCTACCGGTTCTGAATTCAAGGATCCATTTGCAGAGGGAGGTACAGAGACCCACGTTCTGGAGATTTATGATCAGAACTGTAGAAATGATTGTGTTAAATGCCGAGCTGTAGTCAATAAACAGCATCGTGACATAGGTATTTGTATTGTCCAGGAGAGTTAAGGCCACTTGAAGAGCCAATGAGGTTGCGTCCACTGTAGACCTATTGTGGTGATAGGCAAATATATTGTTTGATAAAGCATTCTGTTCATTTAAATAATTTATTATGCATTCCATGTAAAAATGTTAATCACATATGTCATCATACTACCACGTGGTATGTGCGTGCCTTGCTTAAAGTAAACATTAAATTAAACCCTCATTCCCAGAATCCTGTGTCTTCTTTTAATGCTTTGAAGTTACAAATCATAGTAAACCAGGAAGCTGCAGAGTTCTGTAAAGGGATAATATAAAGTGAACTTAATGTTAACTTGCTCGCTTTGTCTTTTTGAACTCCCTTGCTTAATATTTTGACAATCCCATACTCAATAAATCTGAAATGCTCATGCAGTACATTCTATGATAACTCTTGCAGTATTTTGTACTCCTATACCAAACTTTTGTTTATTTATTAGCATATTCTGAATGTGGCAGTAGCTTCTAAATGTGGTGGTAGGGTAGCTTAGTTAGCACAATGCTTTACAGTACAGGTGCCTCAGATTCAATTCCACTACTGCCTGTAGGGAGTTTATACATTCTCCACTGTGCCCCTCTGAGTTTCCTCCAGATGTTCTGGTTTCCTCCCACAGTCCAAAGACATACCAGTTGGTTGGTTAATTGTTCTTTGATTAGGCTAGGATTAAATCGGTGGATTGCTGGGCAGCATGGCTCAGAGGGTTGGAAAGGCCTATTCTACACTGTACATCAATAAAATAAAATCAAATCAAATCACAAAGGAGCTGTAGATAACACGGCTGAATCACGTCTCCATCCTGACCTCCAATGCTGCCTCTGTGGAGTTTGCACATTATCTCTGTAATTGATCGGAATTTGCTCTGGTGTGTTGTCTCTCCCTATGCTCATTTTAGGCTAACTGACTACTATGTATTGCCTCTCATATTAGTTGGTGCAGAGTTGATGGTGATATGACAAATAAGTCACAGGAAGATAAGTGAGGAAATTAGAATAATGGGGTTTCCCTGAAAGCTAGTATAGACTCGATGAGTCAAATGGCTTCCTTCCATGTCATAGGGAAATCTCTTTCATAAGCAGTTGTGGAATACTGGAACTGGTAACCCAGGAAGCTGTTTGCTATTTTTCACTATTACCTCCACTTGCTCTGTCTGTTTGAACTATACATTCATAATATCCTTCACAATGTCACCTCCCCAAGGTTTATTAGACGATTTCTATGGGTAAATTGACAGATTTAGAGAATTAAATTGAGGCATAGCACCACTTTTTATCCACTCTATTTTCTACCATTATATTTACTGACTGCAGTAAATGTTTACCTCTTTTCAGATGTTTCCTTACAAGGGAAACAAAGATGACAATCTCCTCATGCATATGTTCCGGTTAACCAACACTGAGTTCCAAGTAGTGTAAAGACCCAGGTGGAAAATGAATTGTCACTTTTTGAACATACATTGGGGTTTATTTGAACTGTACAGAAAGCCAAATACAGATAGATCAAAGACTGTGGGAATGCCTATGAGAACTAAAACAACAGTTAACTGGAATCTTAGCATTATATTTATGCACTGAAC
Source organism: Hemitrygon akajei (assembly GCF_048418815.1). Taxonomy (NCBI): domain Eukaryota; kingdom Metazoa; phylum Chordata; class Chondrichthyes; order Myliobatiformes; family Dasyatidae; genus Hemitrygon; species Hemitrygon akajei. Next base: position 133,258,639 of record NC_133129.1, read on the forward strand.
AAAGAGGTTCTGCAAGGTAATTACTCAATCTGGTTTTGGTTTGTCCAATCTAGAGGGCATACTGAATTTATTACTCTAAAAATGAAAGAAGTACAAGTGAATAGTTGCTTCATCTGGAGAGACTGCCTGGATCCCTGGATGGTGGGAAGGGGTGAGGTAGTTGGACAGGTGTTACATTGCCAGTGGTTGAGTAAGTATGTACCATGAAAAAATGCTGCCTGTTATGCTGACATCTCTAAAACTTTCCTGTTTCTATTTCAGTTTCGCAGCATCCATAGTTTTTGGCATGCAATACAAAAGAGGGATCCAGTTTTCCTAAATCCTCAAACAATTTCTATTGTTTACTTTCATAAAAGTGATACTTAAAGTGTAAAAACATGCAAACTAATTTAAGGAAGCATAACAGTTTCCTTCTATCTCAGAAAAAAGAAGATTCCCAGAATCAGTATTTTGGAATTGAAGCTCGTGAGGAGATCTTTAAGGAGTACATTCATCACACAAACGTGTCTCAGGGAAGATATGCTGTTTGTAAATTGCACAGTGTCACAGAATCAACCAGGTATTGACATTATCTAATTATTTATATGTACTCAATAATTTGTCAAGTATGTCTGATTCATATCATTATATAAGGTGCAGTAATGGAGTTAGACAGATCATTTTGGAACCATAATGTGCAATTAGACTACAAGTGATAATTTTGTATTTGATCATTGAAGAGAGCAGTTAAGAATACTCATCATCTCTAAATAGTTATGTAATATTGTAGACAGATGTGGCACTTATCAATTTCATGGCTGTATCACATCCCCACCATCCACCCTATGCCATGTTTCCAAAGTCCTGACCATATTTACCAATCTTTTTTTTTCAGTGCCTGGCTGTATGTAACTTGTAACTCTTCAAAGTCTCTGAAGTTCCTGTTTAAATGTCCCTTCTTTACATTATTCTTGTAAGAGACTTTATCCTTGGTAAATGAGTTACGTGTCTTGGATGACTTCAACTCTACTATCAACCGTGCAACATTGCTTTCCACTGTTCATTTACTGCTGGGTTTCTTTTCTCTGTCCTCTCCTGGGATCCTAATGATACTGTTCAGCCAGAGCAATATTGGGCCATATATAGGGCAAATGGTTGAGTCTGATTGTATTTTTTCCAAACACACCATTATACATGTCATATCCCTTGCCTGCCATCATCGCTGCTGTATATAAGGAATCCTATTCTTTATTCTTATCACACTCACTCCCATTCTTTTCCTCAAAATCTTCTTCACCACTGTAGTATTTAGAGGCTGCTGCTTAAGAAAACAAATAACAGAAGCAAAGCTAGTAACAAAACATGCAGGGACAACAGATCTTTTATTAAAGGCAGTCAAAGCAGAATTAAATGCAAGTTGGGAACCCATCTGGGAAAATGGCTCTACCTAATCATTTAGCAGTTTTAAGTGTGTATGTGTGTAAAATATATCTCTCTAACCTGCCCTCCAAAAGCTGTCAAGATTTCATAACCCTTGATGACCATTTCCATTCCACATGTGCATTTTCAACCCCACACATCCACCCATATGGTGGACTTGTTACTCACTAACACATTTCTGTTTCAACTTTTTTAAAATGGAATGAATGACCTACTTGGTCGCTCTCACTCTCTCTCTCTCTCACGCACGCACACACACACACACACACACACACACACACACACACACACACACACACACACACACACACACACACACACACACACACACACACACACACACACACACACACACACACACACACACACACACACACACACACACACACACACACACACGAATATTAGTATGAACTTTAATTAAGCCATATGGAATCTCATGCACAGCAATGATTTTTTTCTCAGAATTATAAATAGATAAAACTAATGGCATTCATAAGTGCAAATAATCCAGAATTATCAAGAAATGATCCATAAAATTACAGACTAAAATGAATAACTCACAGAATGCAAGTGCTCTGAGAAGACTGAGTGGGTTCATTTATTCTTCTATAGATACAGCATTTGTCATTTTTGGAGAATTCTTGCATATTACCCTCAGCTAATATGTTAATTTTTTTGTTCATTGCAGAATACGAATTATAAATTTTATTCTGTGGAAAACAAAGTGTCCAAAGAATGGTGATAAAAAGGGTAAACAACATATTTTTACTAATATACAGAAGCCTGTAGGACAAATTGACTAATGCCACAAAGTTGCAGGTGTGCAATTAAGTATGTACATTGCTGTCTCAAGTTATGAAGGCTGCTCTTAATTTTGAAATTAATCAGTGGAAATTCTATTTTAAATAATATTTCTTGCAATAATAACTATAATTATCACAATACCAATTTCATTGTTGATCTTAGTGGACTTCTGCTATTTTGTTTCAGGTAAATTTTATTGTTCCTATAAAACGTGCTTCTATTGTACTACATCTTCTATTTGTCATCTCTGTAAGCTAGATTTTACCAGTCTCAGGCAAACTTGAGAGGTAAGTAGAGTTGAGAAGGGCTGGATAAATAGGTGCCATTGTTTAGCCAGGAGCAGCTGTACTGTTTTCTACATGTTCCCACCTTCACCAAAGCAACATAGTAATTTTTACATACAATAGGTACAAAGGTAAAGAAACCATACCACTCACAGAAAATTGCAGTTTTGAGATTCCCAACCATATCTCCACTCATTTGTGCACCAGCTTGCTTAATATTTACTGTAATATTAAAGTTGATCTTGACAGTCTGCTTATCTGGATTAAGTAAGATTATTGTTTCCTTAAATGCTTTAGAAATAGTTTATAAACATTTTTTTGACTGAAATGTATAGGACATAACTTTAAGGTTCATAGAACACAAATCAGAAAGGTAGCAGATTGACTCATTTTTGGAGGACACAGATGAAGTGAAATGGGCAAACATGGGATGGAATGGAGATATGAAGTGATAATTTTGGATGAAAGGATGAGATGTGGTAGAAGGATGAGGTGCTGTGGGGTAACAGTGCATTATAGTTTCAGAGGGTTTTTGCTAAAGTATTTGGGAATTCTTAACTTTATAAACTAAGGCCAATCATGTACTTCCTTCTTAACTACACAAAAAATACATTTTCATTACCACTGGCACGTATCCCGTGACCGGGTTAAAGAACCATCAGAAATGGAAAATTCTTTGGTGTCTGGTATCACTAGTAACTAATAGTGTTTATTAGTAAACTACGCAATACAGTAATATAAAATGCAAAAATATATGAAACAGGTTAGCAATGATATATACAGAAGTGTTGAAATAGGAACCAAAACCAGGCTCTTTCAAACCTAGGGGTAAATGGGTACAGTCTTACGATTATATGTAAGAAAGGTCAGTTCAATGCACGAGGTTGCTGTTGTTGGTAAGAGAGAGAGATTTGTAATCCAAAGGCGCATGTTGTGAGAAGGCAATTATGTCCATATTCCAAAATAACAATAGCAGTAGGTTTTATCTCTGAAGTCGTTCCACTCCACACACGAAGTATCACCGACAGTGATCTTCAATGAATATCCTTTCAACCCAAGTGGAATTCACACCGGAATTCAGCTATGGGTCATCCCAAAGTGGTGGCCACAGGATACTCAAACAGAATCCACATATGGATTATCACCAACAGTAGTTTATCATTGAGGTACCATCTTCAAGTGGTAAAACTACCAACCCAGGCCAGGATTATCACACACACGAGGAAATCTGCAGATGCTGAAACTTCAAACAACACACACAAAATGCTGGTGGAACACAGCAGGCCAGGCAGCATCTATAGGGAGAAGCACTGTCGATGTTTCGAGCCGAGACCCTTCACCAGGTCTCTCTCTCTCTCTCTCTCTCTCTCTCTCTCTCCCTCTCTCTTTGTAACAGCTCAGTATCCAAAAGCCAGTCTCATTCTCCCGACATTTTAAAGTGATTGTCCACAGAAAATATGAACCCTAGGGGTACATAACACCACTAACTTGAATTTCTCTCTCCTTATTCTTCTAACTGTTTGTTTTTACTGCCAAATGCCATTGTTTCTTTTACCAGCCGCCCTTTTTTATCTAATCCATACTTACTTTGTAATCATCCAGATCATTTTGCTTTTTTCCAGTTATATTTATTTTTATCTCTTGTCTTGCATCACATTTATTTCATTTGCGCTAAAACTTAAAACCCATGTGTGGTTTCACAGTTTTTCTGACTTTGTATCTCTTTTTAATTTTTTCAACCTCACCCATGTCTAATTTTGGAAGAATTGACTCCCCATCTGGAAACTTGTGTAAATGTGCTTTGCAATGGTCAGCAATCATCTAGAAAGTGGTGATTTATGACTGCATTGCTATTGGTAGAAACAGAGCGATATCTTATTTCATGTTTTAATTTCATTTTAGACAGCATTTCTCTGAGGAAGTTATTGAAAGATGGTGCATTTCAGGCAGTCTTCCCTCTTCATGAGGTAAATAATATTCTTTATTCTGCATTTATTTGGTGCCTTATCATGTGTGGGAACATATACAATGAAATATTTTTGCATGTAGGCAAATTTACCAGGCAATTCTATAGTGAAAACCAACAGCCAATAAATGAAATGATTAATCTGGTTTTAGTCCAATAGTCGCAGAAATCTTTTTTTTTACAATCATTTGAACTAGGAGATATGATCTTAATTTAACATTTCATGAAATGACTGCATTGAAATTCTCTTGAATTAGACTGAATCTGTTTCATTGATGGATTGTGTAATGTTTAATGAGCTCTACCTTCAACTTAATAAAAAAGAAAACAATCTTTTAAAATAATTTTACCGTGTTTTAAAAGAAGATCTAAGTGTAACTATGCTATAATGTCATCATCATGGAAATTGCAGGAAATATTCTGTTGAATGTGGAGGCTCATGGAGTAGAAGGTAAAGACTAGGGGAACCCTATCCTTGTTCTTTCCTGAAGGAGAAAAGGTGAAAGCAGAGGCCTAGGAAATGGAAAAATTTTCCAATCAAGTTTGTGTCATTATTAATGAAAGAAGGGTAGCCTTGATAGAGTTACCAGTGAAACTCTGAATAAAGGCAACAAATAAAATTCATAATAATTTAATTTTTGAAGAAAAGCTGCAATTTTAAGGAAAGAACTAAAGAAAAAATTGTTAGAGTAATGTCATCCCCATCAAGCAATTCTCTTTGCGGTATTGCTGTTCATGGACTGCACTGCAGTGGCTGTCAAGGTACAGACTGCTATCAACTTTTAGCTTGAGATCCTTCTAGGATGCACTGACCATGGCCAACTAATCATGTTAAGATATCAATGAAGACGGTCACAAATCCCCATTCTTCAACACCCCCATGTTTATCTTTGTTGCTGACCATCAAACTGGTAATGGTGGGAAAACAAAAGCAGCCAAAGGTCAAATACTCTGAAAGTAAAGCCAACTTTATTTATTTATTTATTATTTAGATACAGCACGGAATAGGTCCTTTCTGGCCCTTCAAGCCACATAGCCCAGCAATACCCTGATTTAATCTGAGCCTAATCATTGGCAAATTTTATAGTGACCAAAGAATCTATCAACTGGATGTGTTTGCCCCGTGGCAGGAAGCCGGAGCACCTGGACGAAACCCACGTAATCACGAGGAGAAAGTACAAACTCCTTACAGGCTGCGGCGGGAATTGAACTTAGGTTGACTGTATTGTAAAGTGTTGTGCTAACCACTACACTACCATGCCACCCATTTATAAATCAAGTTGTACAAAAAAATATACAAATACAAAATAATTACTTTTTACATGCATTCCATGTACCTTTCACTATCCTGGTATTTCTATGCAGCAGCTAATTACTACTTAAACAGTAACTACTCTCAGTCATTAGCAAAATGATTAAAGTGTTGCCAAGTGCTTTTAAGTGGCATTTATTCATCCATAACTTACTCACCATTAGTCAGATTTTTGCCAGGCCCACCTTGGCCGTTGTTCAATTGTGAAACAAAGAACTGAATTCCAGAGATGCAGTGTGAATATCAATGCTTAACTTGATCAGATGTGGCATCAAGGAGCCAAATAAAATTTATGTTAATGGATATCTAAGGATTAACATCCAACAGTACCTTTCACAAAGTAGGATGAATCTAGGTGTTGAAGGCCAATTATCACAGCAGGAGTTCTTTAGAGCAGTGTCCCTAGCCCAATTATCTTCATTTGTTTTATCAGCAATATTTTTTTCATGATAAAGCCCCATACTGTAAAGATGATAAGTCTACTTTTATAGACAACTATGTGGGACCTCGTGTTACTATCACATACACTCTAGCACATGCAAGAGAAAACTCAATGCCTACGTACCTTTGGTGGACAGGCTGGACCCAAGAGTCAGCAAGAGCAAGACATAGACTTTGACCCTCAATGTAGAGTCTACTCCTTCCGTCAAAGCATAGGTAGGTAAATGCTCTGTGACAAAATATATATCAAGAATTATAGTAAGATAAATAATCTATTACCTCAATGGAGACTCTACTCCTCCCCTCAAGCCATATGGCAGGTTCACCTACCTGGGCAGCATCATTTGGCAGGATGGTGGAGCCAAGGATGACATCTAGCAAAGCTAGAAGCATCTTCAGATCAATGACCAACATGTGTGGATCACTATGTATAGTGTCCACATCAAGGTGAAGCTGTACCAGAGTTGTGTTCTGCCCACACTCTTGTATGGGTCAGAATGCTGGCACATGACAGAGAACGACTGTCACCATTCGACACCATGAGCCTCCAGAAGATCCTTTGCATTTTCTGGTTAAGAAAGCTCTCCAACCACACCCTACTCTTCAGTGTCATCAAGAGGACATGGCCACAATCATCATGAAGAAATGTTGGAGATGGATGTTGTACGTGATGAGAAGAGAGGCCAACTCCATCATCAAGACAGCACATCATTGGACTCCTGAAGGGCAGAGGAAACTCCTGAAGGGGGAGCAAGTACAACTTAGCATCATGCTGTAGAGATGGAAATGAGGACCCTGAACCACACCTACAGCACAATAGAGAAGATGGGCAAGGACAGACAGAGATGGAGGACCTTCATTGCTGCCCTAAATGTCAGCAGTATAATGGGCAGTAATTAAGTAAATATTTGGGATAGAACAATCAAATCATATTGCAGGGTCCAAACTCAAAACTGGTGGAAGAAACCTTTCAAAATGAACAGCTGTATATACAAATTGAGCCCAGATAAAAGTTCTGTTAAAATATATACCAGGAATTATAGTCAAATAATTAATCTATTACCTGAAAGTTTTCACTAATTTATACATTAGTCAGGACTGACAAGATAATTATGTTCCCGTATGTTCACTGATGATTGTACAATGTTCAATTTCTATGTAACTCATCAACAAGTTATGCGTACGAACAGCAGGTCCAAGTCAACATTCAGGCAAAGGTTGGTAGGTAGCAACAAACATCTTCACCACAATAACAATAGCCAATTGTGATCTATAACATGAGAGAGTCTAATCACCTGCTCTTGACATCCAATGGCTTTGCAATCATTGAGTCTCTCCTGACCAATATTTTGAGGGAGTTCACCTTTGACCAGAAATACAACTAGATCTGACAGATAAAAAAAGCATGGCTACAAGGGAGTGTCAGAGATGATTGTGAATGAGTAAATTCCTTTCACCCTGAGCCTTTCCACAAGTCAGCAGTGGAATGAAATACTTCCCATTGCACTAGATGAGTACAGCTCCAACTTCACTTGACAAAATCCATAACAAGCTATCCACTTGAATGGTATCCTATCTATAACCTTAAGCATTCATTCCCTCTGCATCAGAATACAAAAAGTGCAGTATATACTGTTATGATTTGTAATTTCAAAGCATTAAACTACTTAAAAGGAAGACATAGGAGTCCAAGAATGCAGGTCTAACTTTGTGTTTACTTTAAGCAAGGCACGCATGTATCATGCAGTAGCGTGTTGTATGCAATTCAGGTATTTATACATATAACTTCTAATGATCTATTTAAACAAACAAGAATGCTTAATCAACCAATGTATATATACAAGATTACTCAAGTATTACTTAAATACTAAATACACAACACTCCTCCCTAATTAGCTATAAACACCAACTCATTAGAGAATGCATCTCAACTATATACACAGTATCCTATATAGTACAACTACTATATAGACATCCACAGCAGAGTAAGTTTTAAATTATCCCATTTAATCACTGTGGAGGATTCCTTACTCTTGTGCAATGGATCTCAGCAGTGTGCTCCTTATACAAAACTCTGCACTTTTGTAACTTGGTCAGATTGGGATCTGGAAGTGTGCCTGCACTATCAATGTAAGAGGAAGCAACTCAGAAAATTGAATGTCTTGAACAGCTGGATTGATCTCTGAGCAACATACAAATTATTCAATAACTGGAAGCCAAAAGATTTAAGTGGAGCTTTGCAAGACTTGGGCATTTTTGTCCTTTCAGGACGTGAACACGATGTGGCAGGTTGAAGCTGGAGTTCCCCTTCCAATATGCCTATTAAAATTTTCCAGTTGGATTCAGATGCTTCAGCAGGAGAAGAACATTGTTTATGTGAAAGGGGGGTCACTCTGCTTGGCAGGTGAGACTAGCGGCTGTGAAACAATCTCAGGTTCTGGGGCCTCCTCCATGGTGTTTGTGGGAGTTGACACTGAGGCTGCAGGAAGTGGTTCTGACGGTTCTTGACCTTTTCTCACTTTATGGTTTGAGCATCTTGTCCTTGAGAAGGGGCATTCACTTCACTGGAGAATTCTCTTATTAATTCTTCTATTACTCCCTTTACGATCAGATCTCTCCACTTGGCTTCTGCATCCACAACATCATCTGACAAATTCTCTACTTATCATCGCCGATGATTCCTTTCTTCCTCACCTCCCATTCTTCCAGCTGCGCTTTGGTTTTTGTATCTACTTGTACAAGCAGCTTTTCGTCTCCCACTTGAAGTTCAGGCAATAACCTGAATACATGCAGAGTGGATTCTGGTTCTTTATACTCACAAAAGCTGAAATTTCCTGAAGCTGCTTGAAGTCTTTTCCAGCAAGTAATTACTTGATTAACATATCAAAACTTTTCTCAGATACGCTGCCTACAAAAACTGTTGTAGCCGGAACACTGCTTTTGTCACTTTCATGCCTCTTTTGAGCAGCATGGCCCTTCCTTTGTCCAATGTGCTTTCCAACTAGAGGCACAGGGATTGATACCAACACCTGTTTTTCCTCTGTTGGGCAACTGTTCATGGTTTACAGCATGGAGGCATTTGTGGCATCATCCAGAACCTTTCTGAATTTGCTTACAAATGGCTCATTGTAGGGGATGTGGTATGGAAATTGTGGATGGATCTCCAATAAAATTGTAGTTGCCACAGCCAGTCAGCCCACACAGTGCTGGCCCTGTTTTATTTTACCACATACAAGCTTAATGTGGCTAGTTAGTTGTTGTATTTCACAGTTACGAATGTCATTCTCATAGGAGTAATCTTTTCTCCAGTATACGTTCTTAGTTGGAAATCTGCAGGCTTCAGTTTGGTATCTTTGAAATGCTGCTCAAACTCATTTTGTGGAATGACTGGAACAGCTGAACCAGTATCTAATTACTTTTTAATTAATTTGCTGTTCACTCCTGGCATTAGCCATATTGCTTGTCTGTTGTTAATTTTTACATTGTAAATCTCAAGGCTATGCAGTCCTGTGTCACTCCCATTATTATCAGATTTATCATCAACAGCATGCAGATTTGTGCTCCTTTTTGAAATGTAACTTGGCTTTTTATCTTTTCTATGCAGCATGCTTTTTGGTTATGTCCTATTTTGTTGCATTATCTGGAAGTTTTGACTTTAAACTTGCATTGGTCTGGTGTATGTGAGCCCCTGCCACAATGGTAACACAATTTGTTTGGCCAGGCTGGTTTCTGTGTAGACACTACATTTTTGTGCAACTTAATTGTGCCTCTGTCTGCAGTTTCCATTGAAACACTTTTTCATCTGTCCATTTAGAAGTGAGTTGAGCTTCAGTTAGGAGCCATTTTTGAATGTTTTTTTCTGTAAGATTCCACAAACTAAACAATTTCTCAGTGCATCATTAAGCCCATTACCAAACTGACAATGCACAGATAATCTCTTCAGTTCAATCACTTACGCTGAAATAGATTCCCCTTCTTTTTGATTCCACTTCTGAAACCTAAAGTGTTCTGTAATCAACAATGGCTTAGGTTTAAATGTTCCTGCATTTCTGCTGGTTTGGTTGGAGCAGTTAAACTTCAAAGCACTTATTTCTCATTAGCTATTTCATTTGCTTCAGAATATTGTTGATTTAGCTCAGCATAGGTATTCCAGTTACCTTTCGTGTAATCAAACACGACAATTTTTTACTACGTAGCTAGCCATTTCTGCTTTTATTTATGATTATTATCACCTGGTGCTCACTCTTTATGAATCCATGAATTCTTCCATTTTCTGCCTTATAAAAAAATACACGATCATGTCCTTCTTTAACCATCTCTCGCTGTGTTTTAACAGGTCAACAGTCGTATTGGGTTCATTTTAAAAGTACCTTATTGCCAATGTTATGTTTTGTAGCTTCAAATCATTAAACCTATTCAAAGGAAGACACAGGAGTCCAGCAATGTGGGTATAATTTTAAGTGAGGCTCATATATATCATGTGGTAGTGTCATGACAAATACAATTCAGGTATTTATACAGATAACTCATAATGAATCATTTAAATGAACGAGAATGCTAAATCAACCAATATATATATACAAGATGATTTAAATATTACTAAAATATTAAATACACAACACATGCCATTTACAAAGCTGCTTAGAGAGCACTTCCCAGATATTTGTTCTTTGTCAATAAGACAGATAGCATCATATCTGCAGTTTCTTCTCCAAATCTCAAATCATTTGGACAGAAGTAAATCAGCATTCTTCATCATCACTGGATCTAAATCTCTGAACTGTTATAATGACTGAATGTTGACTTATTCTATGCAACACCCACGCAGAAGTAGCTCACCAAATGAACTGTGATATTTCAAGAAAGGGGCTGAACACCAGCATCTCAAGGTCATCATCAAGTAATGATGACTGATCAAATAATTGATAAGTATATAAGAGCCAAGCATTCAGAGGACACACCATAAGTGAACAGTGCACAGATGATTTCTGCTTGTATGGTGTCAAAACGTTTCAAATGGATTGTCGAGATCGGAGAACAACTCAAACCAAATATCAACCCATTTTCGAGTTATTTCCATTCTATTTATGTTCAGCATGTGTTTTCACGTTTCTGGAGAAGGCCCTTGAGATATCTGTCACAATAAAAGTGTTGCAGTATGTTTCTGCTGCATGATAGAAGAGCCCAGTCATGCAAATTTTTAGCAGGAAAGATAGGAATTTGCAAAAGATGTTGTTAATCCTCAGTAATTTGAGTAATCTTTTGACATTCTGGTTTGTTTTTGTTTTGCATAGCAGAATAATTCTGAGAAAGGAGGCAAGTTGCGACATGAATGGGCGAAGTGGAAATGCTTATTTAAGAAACAACCCATTAATGAAATAAGGTAAAGTGAAACTTGTTGTATGATTTTCAACTTTAAACTGTGTTTGTAGACATGTGTGCTGTTGAATGAAATTATACAATATTGCACAGAGTAATATGTAAAGCATTCTAGTAGGGAGAGCAAAAATGACAAAATTAATTGAAAAAGTGCAGTACCAAAGTGGGTACAGAACCAGAGGAGAAGATGCACACAGTAGAAAGTGGGAGAAGAGGTTAGGAATGTGGTCAAAAAGGGATAGGGAATCCTGGATAATTTGGGAAGAGGTACAGAGTACAAAAGCAACAAAATTATGCTGATTCTCTATATTCACTGTCCTGGGATCTTGGAAGAGAAGGCTGGCAACTCCAAGTCCAAGTGGAATAGTTGAAATTTTCTGTCATGTGCCTATGAATTCATGATGCTGTGCATGAATCAAGGGTGTACAGTAGATGTCTCAGATATCCTATCTGTGCATCAACACTCATGGATTCCAATCACTGAGTGCAAAATTGCAGTGAATTGCACGAATCATCTAAGCCAGTTCTTCTCAATTGATTTCAGTTAAGGACAATGACAATAGGGAAATGGGGAAAATAACATTACTATTTTTAAATTCTTTTCATCACTTAATGTTTTTTCATTGTTTGGCTGCAACATTTCTAAGGATCTGTGTAGTTTAATAGGTTAAGACATTGGCTTTCATATGAAAAAGCGGTTTAAGATGGCACTACTGAAGATGGATGACAACTTACTAATGGTTCATAAAGCAAGAAGTACAACCAATCACTTTATTAATAATACTTTCTCTGTGAAAGTAGTGGTAAACATTCACCACAACCAATGAAGAGGCGAGCGAAGGCAAGGCTGGCTCGAGGGTCGAGACATGCAGGTGCGATGCAAAGTCAGAGCAAGGTTGAGGCATGTTCAAGGAGTACTTTGAACTTTGAATTTATGGTCAGAGCGAGGTTGAGAAATGGTTGTGATGGAGTTGGGGCTTGCGAAGCAGAGAAAAGTCGGAGTGCAGGAGTTTCGGAACCCATTCACCTAAACTGAGATCTAGATCTGATTGATTTAAGTGGCTGGCCAGTTTGGAAAGGTCGGGTTTGGGTTGAAACATGGCGACGAGCTCCAGGCCCAGAGTGTATCAATGTGACAGGGCCCTGATCCTAGTGCAAAGGATGACCCAATGTTTGGATGATCTAAATGCTGGACTGGATGGATTGAAATAGCAGGGTGTCAGGACCAGAGGCAAGGGTTAGGCCAATTTTGCTTGCTGCTCTATTACAAATTTTACTCCATTCTCTGCGGCACTAAGGCTGAGGCTGTAGTACTGCTCCAGCTGCTCTGGCCTTCATGCCTATGGACTACCTTTGGTTCTGAATGCCGTTCTTTGCTTTTATTGTTGCACAATTTGTGTTTTTTTCTCTCTTTCTCTGCATCAGGTGTTTGTTAGTCTTTTTTAAAATGGGTTCTTTCAGATTTCTTGTTTTGTGGCTGCCTGTAAGGAGACAAATCTCAAGGTTGCATAATATATGTATGGCATCCATTAGTCTTGCGAGACCATGGATCTGTGCCTGGAAGGACTTCTCCAGGGCGCAGGGCTGTGCAAGGTTATATGGAAGACCAGCTGTTGCCCATGCAGCACATCTCCCCTCTCCACGCCACCGATGTTGTCCAAGGGAAGGGCAAGGGCTGATACAGTTTGGCACCAGTGTCATCGCAGGAGTTGCCAGAATGAGGTTGAAGACAACGTCGGACTGCCTTAGGGACTCCAGCTCTGGATTTGTCCTCAGGGTTTACTCCCGAAGCCTTTCCCATGAGTGGGTATGGCTGCAAGACAGCAGAGGTTTGAAATCAGAGTTTTCCCTCTCTTTGATGGACTGCCTTCCCAGGCTGATGAGCTCCATCCACCCGAATGCACAATATATATTGTTACGGACTCAGCAACAATAAATATATGAGTGAGGCAGGGATTTTTATAACAAATAACACGTTTATTAAACACTGAAAACAAACCCCCCAAAAGTAAACAAACCACTCACGTAACTGGAAATCAGCTGCTGTGCGGCAGCTTAAACAGTTCTTAAAGCAATGAAGCTTAAACAGTTCTTAAAGCGATGTTGCAAAAACAGTTCTTCAAAGTAGTATTGCAAAAGTTCAAAATGCTCACAGTCTATTTAAGGAGAGGCTTATTAAGACGTTTTAAGTTCTCTTTCACGTCGTGTTGCTTTGGTTCCCAAATTGAACTTTTCCCACGAAGAATTTACGTAGATGGACAAATGGAACGGCTTAAAGGCACTGACCTTTCCTTTACAGAACTGTTCCCAATCCTTTCTGCTATTTCACAGGGATTAACACGAGAACAGTCAACAAATTCCTTCCGAATGAGGATCAAACAAGGTCAAACCTGTTTCACCATAGAAATCGATTCTCCTCGATCTTTTAACTCCCGAACTCCGATCTTCACTCTCCACTGATTCTCAACTAGCAGTATTATAAAGAAACTGCTGGCAATGACCTTTTAAACTTTAGGCATTAGATAAAACTTCATCTTTCAACTAAACTGCGTCATAACATTAAATCACGCAGTGGCATGAAGTCAACATGGCAAATCCAGCCACGAACTGCCCCTCCTCACAGGGAGGGGTCCTCCTTTTATACACTGTAAAAAAAAACCTGTCACATGACCTCTACTGGCGGGAAAATGACATCACTCCACCATCACAAGACCATTACCTCAAGTCCAGTATAGCTTCAACCCCAGTCACGTGATAAGGGTACGTAACACCTCCCTCCAAAAAAGAATTTCTGTCAAGAACAAAAATTTTAACATTTACAAGAAAAACAAATGTATAAATTTTATAACATACACAATATACAATACAGTATCATCATATAACATCTTACCATACAGTAGGAGTGTTACAATTGTAAAAAAACCACTCCATAAAAAAATTACATTGTACATTCAACATCGAGATAGACAATCAGCAACCACATTATCTTTACCTTTAATATGAGTTATCACAATATTGTACTTTTTTAACATCAAACTCCAATTTAATAATCTTCTGTTTTTGTTTTTCATCTTACTCAGAAAAACTATGATTAGTGTAAACAATGAGTGGTTTTTGAGTTGTACCAACATATACCTCAGAATATTCTAAAGCTAAAACAAGAGATAACAATCCCTTCTCTATTGTCGAATAATTTCTTTGATGCTTATTGTTACGTACCCCGTAACTGGGTCACTTACCAGCAAACATAGAGAGGTCCGTTGAAGTCTGATGGTACTATTTTTAACAGTATTTATTGATAAAAATACACAAAAAATAATATCAATGCAAACACACAGATAAGATAAGTCATCAATACTAAATCTAAAAGCGCGGGTATAATAATAATCAATAAGAAATAGCTCTATTGTTGTCTAGGGGATAATGTATTGTCCGATGGAAATATAAAAGTCACTTTAGTTCATTCCAGCTGCAGCTTTTTGGTTGGAGAGAAAGACGGGTTAAAACTTGCCCATTCCTTTTATGATGTCAATCCTTCGAGAGTCGTTGGGAGTTGATTTCCCCGTTGTTAGCTAAAAACCGTTCTTCCGTGGTAAAGGCCACCGATTCCGGGGCAAATGGAAACGGACGCACGTGGCCTTCCACTGGTTTTTGCTATTACGGGATCGCTAGCGTTTCTTTTGGTGTGTCTGAGGGGCTGTTCCCACAGACCCTCTTTTTATCCTGACTCACAGGGTCTCAGGTGTCAATCAGGTTGGGATGATGCAATCCCTCCACCAACCTCCTCCTCGGTTCATTGCCTGGGGGCTTCGATGCATCGTACAGGATGCAATACACAAGTCCGTCTCCAAGAGACAATAGCCGGTATCAATGGGTCCGCCTTTCGGAGGCCAGGACACATTCCAACTCTTTGTGGATTCTGCATGTCTTTCTCTCATTTCCTGTGTCTCCTGAACTGACTTAATAGTGATCTTGCGATTCTCACAAAGAAGGGGGCTACCCCGCACCCTTTGGCCCCTCAGAGCTGTGGCACATTTGTAACACCCCCTTTCTTCAAAGCGTTTTCACCAGCGGTGAAAACGAAGTAGTACAGAGTCTTACAGGATTTTAGAATCTAACACAATACAAAAGCTTTTCCTTTTCACTACAGAGTAATACAGTTATACATTCAACTCAGCATCTAGATGGTTACCAATTACAATTGTCACTTCCTTTAATACCTTAACATCTTGTACCCTACTAAAGTCTTGTAGCATCAGACTCCAATTTAGTAACCACCTATTTTTTTCTTCAGCAAATAAAACTAAAGAGTTGTGATCTTAAGCTTACGTGTATACTACAAAAGTTCATGCAAATACTAATCGTTATGTTGCTTTCAAACTTAACAGGCAGGCTTCCATGGGGGTTGTCTTTTATTATTCACAGGCTTTGTCGAAATCCCTTAAAACCGGTTTCTGCTATTTAAAAATGGCGTCCCCATTAACCCTCGTCTCTTTTCCGGTTAGTTCCCACGTGGGGAGCTTGGGTACCCTGGCGAAATAGGCTTTCGCCCGCTTCTTTCATAGGAGTTATTTTATCAACACTGTGTCCCAAACTTAGACCATCTTCTGAATTTCCACCCAATTCTTTAATTTTACGCAAGTTGCTAGCTTTCTCTTCAGGACCCTTCAGGCTATTAGTTTTCAGTTCGAACTCTTTGTTCAAGCAGCATTTCAAATTCTGCCTTTTCACACCACACCCTGGAATAACAATAGCATGGGGGGCCCCGTCATCTTCCAACTCAACCTGTAAGTGATCCGCAGGTTTTAAATTTTCTTCATTCGATTGGGGAACTACATATTTCCCGTTTCCTTCAATGATGATACTCATCTCCCCACTTTTGATCTCCGCATTAACTTTTAACACACCTTCGAGCACAAACACCTGGGAACTCTCACTTCCCACTATTACCAAGGTTAACCCTTTCTTCGCTGAACCAAGTCTATCTGACCCACAAGGACTGCCTTCCTTGTCAACTGAATCAAATACCTCAGACTTTTTCTGAGCTTCATTACTAGGGTCAGTACCATGTGCATCCACATCTTGGACACACTCCAACGGGACATTTGCCTCTTCCAGGTTTTCAATACCCGTACCCGGTCCAAACTCTAAATTCCCCTGATTCTCCCAGCTACTCTCTGGGCAACTCCCTTCCGGAGTAAACTCAACCCCGCGGGCTGAAACAACCTCATCTGCCAACCCAGCAGACTTCTTCAAGGTAAGGGCACCCTTTTCATCTAGGACTGCCCTCATTTCATTATCGGGAACACCTTTAGAATTTTCAACTTCTTCAAACAGTTCTGCCAAACCAGACAGATCATCCATGTCCAACTCTGGACCTTTTAACAGCTCTATCTGTTTCTCATCTTTATCTCCTGCCTCTAGAACTTTTCTCCTTGCTAAGGGCAGGTCTACCACCTCTCCCTTACTCTCTTTCACTTTACTACTCTTCGTTTTACCACCCTCTAAACCGTCGTGGTACAGGGTCGGTAAAAACGTCTCGGCCAAATCGATACTGGCCAGATTTAAACTGCTCTCGTTCTCAGCTGCCTTTCTCGACATGCTGCAAGTAACCGCGCATGCGGGATAGATCTTGGACGCTAGGGGTGGGGCTGCAACGCTCACCGGCCGGCTCGTCAGCGTCATTGCTGACCAAACCCTACCACCGGCTAAATCATTACCCAGAAGGACGTCCGCGTCAGTTCTCAGGAATTCTGATCGCACCCCCACTTCAACTGGTCCAGAGACTAGCTCACAATTCATAATGACCCTATGCAAGGGCACCATTTCCGTCCCTTTGCCTATTCCTTTCACAGCTACCATTCCCGTCTTGCGACCAAAATCTAGTACCTTACTGCTGATCAATGATAGTTCAGCCCCCGTGTCTCTCCAGATCTGTACTGGAACTGGGGTACCTCCCTCCCTCACAGACACGGTTCCGTTTGACATACAAGTCTCAGACCCTTCTCGTACTCTGTCTACCCGGGGCTCTCTTGTTGATTTACTGATTACCACGGCACATCCAATAGGGACTGCTGCTTTCCCTTTTCCTGTCTCTTTCTTCAGAGCAAAGCACCTAGATGCAATATGCCCCCCTTTTCCACAATTAAAACAGGTCAAGCCCGGAAATCTCTGGCCGTCTTGCCTTTCCCCCTCAATCTTACCACGAGCTCCCGGCGGGACCTCTGCCTCAGCCGGTGGGCTTTCTCGATCGTTCCCACGGTCTCTCTGGGAACTTTTATTCGAGGAAAACTTTGTCTTGTGGGTTAGAGCATATTCATCTGCGAACCTAGCAAATTCTGAGCTGGACTTATTCGGCTTCTCATTCAAATACATCCGGATATCCTCTGAAACACAACCTTTAAATTCCTCAATCAGAATTAACTCCCTGAGACGCCAATAATCCTCTTCCACTATCTCTGCTGTGCACCAACGGTCCAAGAGCACACCCTTCTCATAGGCAAACTCAGTATACGTCTGATTCCACCCTTTCTTTAAATTCCTGAACTTTTGTCTATAC
This sequence comes from Hemitrygon akajei, assembly GCF_048418815.1. Lineage (NCBI taxonomy): Eukaryota > Metazoa > Chordata > Chondrichthyes > Myliobatiformes > Dasyatidae > Hemitrygon > Hemitrygon akajei. Next base: position 133,276,806 of record NC_133129.1, read on the forward strand.
GCTTCAGGTACTAACTCATAACTCCGGAGAATGGCCGCCTTTACTTTGTCATAACTCTCCTCCTCTTCCTCCTCCATGGACAATGCCGTATATGCCCGCTGTGCCTTCCCTTTTAACACACTTTGTAACAACACCACCCACTGATCTCTGGGCCACTTCTGCTTCACTGCCACCTTTTCAAAAAGCAAGAAATAACTATCAACATCCGTCTCCTTGAACGGAGGTACTAACCTCAACTCCCGACTAACATTAAACCGCTCCTCTCGGTCTGACCCCTGAACTCGTTGCTCTTGCCTTAACTTCTCCATCTCCAAGTCATGTTTCCTCTGTTTCTCTGCCTCCCTCTCCTTCTTGGCCCTTTCCTTCTCTTTTTCAGCTGCCTCCAGCTGTTTTAACTGAATTTCGTGCTCGCTTTGTTTCTCAGCTCTTTCCTGCTCCCGTTTCACCTCTAACTCCTTTAGCTGGAGCGCATGCTCCCTTTCTCTCTCAGCTCTTTCATTCTCCTTCTCAGCTGCTTCCAGCTGCTTTAACTTAATTGCATGTTCCAACCTTAATTTCTCCAACTCTAACTGAGCCGTCCCACTAGCTGGTACCTTTTCAGGGATATTTTCCAATACCTCAGCTGCAAACACATTCTTCCCAATATAATACTGAGTTATTGCCCTTCGCACCTCCCGCTTTTTCATTGACAACCTCACCTCTGCGAGGTTTAACCCCTTCACCAAATTTATCAAATCTGATTTGGTGGCCGCCTCTAGCGCCTCCAGAGTCGGATTTTCTATAAATTCACCCACGTCCATCTTTGCTGGTTTCCCGTCTGGCTACCCGCGTAACCAGATCCAAGTTTGGACTTACAAGCCCGATTCACTGGCCTCCCAAATTGGTGTCAAATCCTGAGATGAGAACCCCAATTGTTACGTACCCCGTAACTGGGTCACTTACCAGCAAAGATAGAGAGGTCTGTTGAAGTCTGATGGTACTATTTTTAACAGTATTTATTGATAAAAATACACAAAAATAATATCAATGCAAACATACAAATAATATACGTTGTCAATACTAAATCTAAAAGCGCGGGTATAATAATAATCAATAAGAAATAGCTCTATCGTTGTCTAGGGGATAACGTATTGTGCGATGGAAATATAAAAGTCACTTTAGTTCATTCCAGCTGCAGCTCTTTGGTTGGAGAGAAAGACGGGTTAAAACTTGCCCATTCCTTTTATGATGTCAATCCTTCGAGAGTCGTTGGGATTTGATTTCCCCGTTGTTAGCTAAAAACCATTCTTCCGTGGTAAAGGCCACCGATTCCGGGGCAAATGGAAACGGACGCACGTGGCCTTCCACTGGTTTTTGCTATTACGGGATCGCTAGCGTTTCTTCTGGTGCATCTGAGGGGCTGTTCCCACAGACCCTCTTTTTATCCTGACTCACAGGGTCTCAGGTGTCAATCAGGTTGGGATGATGCAATCCCTCCACCAACCTCCTCCTCGGTTCATTGCCTGGGGCTTCGATGCATCGTACAGGATGCAATACACAAGTCCGTCTCCAAGAGACAATAGCCGGTATCATTGGGTCCACCTTTCGGAGGCCAGGACACATTCCAAACTCTTTGTGGATTCTGCATGTCTTTCTCTCATTTCCTGGGTCTCCTGAACTGACTTAATAGTGATCTTGCGATTCTCACAAAGAAGGGGGCTACCCCGCACCCTTCGGCCCCTCAGAGCTGTGGCACATTCGTAACATTATCAAATTTCTTAGAAAAGTAAGCTACTGGATGATCAACCTCATCACCCTCATTCCTTTGCATTAATACTGCTCCCACAGCCTCATCACTAGCATCTACAGCTAATGAAAAAGGTTTTTCAAAGTCAGGTGCCTTAAGCACAGGTTGTTGACATATCACTGTTTTCAATTTTTCAAATGCTTCTTGACAAGGCACTGTCCACACAAACTTCACATTCTTCTGCAAAAGGTTAGTTAATGGAAGGGCAACATAAGCAAAATTCTCACAAAATTTTCGATAATATCCTACCATTCCCAAGAATCTTCTGAGAGTCTTTTTCCCCGTTGGAGTGGGAATCTCTAAAATTGCCCGAACTTTTGCCTGAACCGGAGCTACCTTACCTTGACCCACAACATAACCAAGGTAAGTCACAGTGACATGTCCAAATTCACTCTTAGCTAAATTAATAGTTAAGTTAGCTTTTGAAAGCCTTTCAAACAATTTCTCCACCGCAATAATGTGTGCTTCCCAAGTATCATTTCCTGTCACTAAATCATCAATATAAGCATCAGTATCTTTCAATCCCTGAATTACAGAGTTAATCATCCTCTGGAAAGTACCTGGGGCATTCTTCATCCCAAATGGAAGAACATTATATTCATATAACCCAGATGGAGTTACAAATGCAGAAATCTCTCTACCTCTGTCCGTTAATGGAACACACCAATACCCTTTCAATAAATCAATCTTTGTAAGGAACTTTGCTTTTCCAACTTTATCTACACAATCATCTACTCTAGGAATTGGATATGCATCTGTTTTCATTACAGCATTCACCTTCCTATAGTCCGTACAAAACCTAATACTACCATCTGGTTCTGGCACCATAACACAGGGTGAACTCCAATTCGAGTTAGAATGTCTAATAATATTATTCTCTAACATATATTTAATTTCTTTCTCAGCAAGTTCACATTTTTCTATGTTCATCCTATATGGGTGTTGTTTAATAGGTTTGGCATCTCCAACATCTACATCATGTGAAGCTATAGTAGTCCTCCTCGGAACATTTGGAAACAAATCCTTATATTTAAAAATTAATTCCTTCATCTGTTGCTTCTGCTCTGGCTGTAAATGTGCTAATTTCTCATCAATATTTTCCAGAATGGTTGAATTTGGTAACCTAACAGAAACAATGTTGGACTTAGAATGAAATTCAGATGAATCATCTATCATGTTCCTCATTAAATCAAACTCATTCTCACTAACCACAACAGTCACAGTATCAGATTGTTTCCCAAAATATGGTTTTATCATATTTATATGGCAAAGTTGTGTTGACCTTCTACGATCTGGAGTTTTTATCACGTAATCCACATCATTGATTTTAGACACAATTTCATAAGGACCATGAAATCTAGCTTGTAAAGGATTCGTTTGCACTGGAAAAAGAACCAACACTTTATCTCCAGGCTTAAACATCCTCATCCTAGCTTCTTTATCATACCAAGTTTTCATTTTCTCCTGAGCCAATTTTAAATTTTCCTTGGCTAAGCTACAAGCTTTATGTAACCTGTCCTTAAATTTCAAAACATAGTCCAACAAATTAGTGTGTATTTCCTTACTAATCCACTGTTCTTTTAATAAAGCTAAAGATCCTCTAACTCTATGCCCAAATACAAGTTCAAATGGACTAAAACCTAAAGATTCTTGTACCGATTCCCTTACTGCAAATAAAAGTAAGTTTATACCCTCATCCCAATCACTTTCATTTTCCACACAATATGTCCTAATCATATTCTTGAGGGTAGAATGAAACCTCTCCAAGGCACCTTGCGATTCTGGATGGTATGCAGACAAAGTGATTTGCTTAGCTCCCAATTTATAAACTATCTGTTGAAACAATCCAGACATAAAATTACTGCCTTGATCAGTTTGTATTTCCTTAGGTAATCCAAAATAAGTAAAGAATTTTATAAGGGCCTTTGTCACAGTTTTAGCTGTTATATTCCTAAGTGGTACTGCCTCTGGAAACCTAGACGAAGTACACATGATAGTCAACAAATACTGATAACCAGTTTTTGTCTTTGGTAATGGACCAACACAATCTACAATAACTTTAGAAAATGGTTCACCAAATGCTGGAATAGGTTGTAATGGAGCCACTGGTGTAACTTGATTTGGTTTACCCACAATTTGACAAGAATGGCACGTTTTACAAAACATCGCCACATCTTTTCTTAGACCAGGCCAGTAAAAATGTTTTAAAATCTTGCCCACAGTTTTCCTTACCCCTTGATGTCCACCTAAAGGCACACTATGAGCTAAAGTCAAAATCTCATTTCGATAAACTTTAGGGACAACTACCTGGTAAACAATATTCCATTCCTCACTTGCAGGAATTGTAGGTGATCTCCACTTCCTCATCAACACTCACTTTTCCAAGTAATATCCTACTGGCACCTTCTCAATTTCACTATCTAGTAGAGCTTGTTCCCTTAATTTTATAATTTCAGGGTCCCTATTCTGCTCTGTTATCATCTCCTTCCGAGACAGAGATAAATCTTCATAGTCAGACTTACTCCAAGAATCTTGTTGAAACAACGAAGGTAAGAAAGTCTCTGACACATCCTCAAAACTCAAATCCTGAGTTAAACAGACATGAGTAACAACCTCATTCTGCACATCAATCTTTTTAGCCATAGCTCTAGTCACAACACAGGAAGAATCTGTGTTAGAATTCATCTCTGGTTCCTCCGACTCCATTGTCAAATGCACTTCAGGAAAAACTTGTCCACCTGCAAAGTCATTACCTAACAATAAAGAAATACCCTTCACAGGTAAGCTGTGCTGTAATCTTACTTTAACAAATCCTGTAACTAACCCTGACTTTAAATTTACTTTATGCAAATGTACAAGCATAAAATCACTCCCAACACCTCTTATATAATTTACCTCACCAGTATCAGACTCTTCATTAAACTTCAATACACTGTCTAACATCAGTGATTGAGAAGCTCCAGTATCCCTAAGGATTTTTATTGGCACCAGAGTAGATCCTTCTTTCAAGGATACAAACCCTTCAGTTATAAAATGATCATATCCCTTTTTAACTTGGTCAGACTCTAACAAAATCTCATTTGTGTTTATCAAACCCTGTAATTTTACAGGTGCCTCAGTATGTTGCACACAAGCATCTGGAACTGCTTCCTTCTCTTTCTTTTTCAATCTGAAACAGTTAGCTATTACATGGCCAGGTTTCTTACAATAGTTACAAATAGGACCAAACTGTCTTTCCTTCACAGGTTTTCCTTCCTCCTTACCTTTCTCATTAACTTCTGATTTATTTTCTGATTTACCTTGAGTCTCCGTGTTATTTTTCCTCTTAAAAATTCTGCCCTGAGGAAATTTATTCTTATGGATTAAAACATACTCATCAGCTAATCTAGCAGAGTCCTGCAATGTATCAGTATCCCTCTCATTTAAGTAGGTCCTTACTTCAACAGGAATGCTTCTTTTAAATTCCTCCATTAAAATCAGCTCTTTCAATGTATTATAGTCCTCATTTACATTTTTAGAAGAAACCCATCTCTCAAAACACACAGCTTTATCATAGGCAAATTCCACATAAGTTTTTTCCACAGACTTCTTCAAACTTCCAAATCTTTCTCTATACGCTTCTGGGACTAATTTGTATGCTTTTAAAATATGCTTTTTCACAATATCATAATCAAGTGCTTGCGCAGCAGTTAAAGCTGTATAAACTTGTTGTGCTTTGCCTTTAATTACACTCTGTAACAACACTGACCATTTATCTTTCGGCCACTCTGAAATCTGAGCAATAGTTTCAAAATGTTGTAAATCTCTTTCCACTTCTGTTTCACTAAATGGTGGGACCAATTTAATTTCTTGACTAGCAACAAATGGTTTTCTAGAACCAGAAGACTGATTCCCAGACCTTAATTCCGTCATTGCATATTCAAAATCCCTTTTTTTCTGATCAGCTTCTAACCTGCAACGCTCCAATTCTGCTTTACTTTGTTCCAACTTCATTTGTTCGATTTGCAACGGCATCTCCAGATTACTTATTGGAAACGACTCTAAAATCGATTCATCAAAATCACCCAAATCCACATAGTGTGACGCGATTTTTCTCTGTATTAGAGCCTTTGATGTAGACTTCAAAACACCTTTAAGTTGCAATCTACTAGCTATCTCAGACACCTCAGTTTTTTTTGCCTTCGCTAACAACTCCGCATCTGGCGAAGCCAGAAACTCATCAATATTCATTGTTGCTGAATACCACTCACAAGCCAATCAAACAAAAGAATCAAGTATTCCCCGTTTCCAAAACACCGATTCAAAATTTAACAAGCATTTAAACTCAAATGATCCAATCCTGGACGAGCCCCCATATTTATGTTACAGACTCAGCAACAATAAATATATGAGTGAGGCAGGGGTTTTTATAAAAAATAACACGTTTATTAAACACTGAAAACAAACCCCCCAAAAGTAAACAAACCACTCACGTAACCGGAAATCAGCTGCTGTGTGGCAGCTTAAACAGTTCTTAAAGCGATGTTGTAAAAACAGTTCTTCAAAGTAGTATTGCAAAAGTTCAAAATGCTCACAGTCCATTTAAGGAGAGACTTTTTAAGACGATTTAAGTTCTCTTTCACGTCGTGTTGCTTTGGTTCCCAAATCGAACTTTTCCCACAAAGAATTTACGTAGATGGACAAATGGAACGGCTTAAAGGCACTGACCTTTCCTTTACAGAACTGTTCCCAATCCTTTCTGCTATTTCACAGGGATTAACACGAGAACAGTCAACGAATTCCTTCCGAATGAGGATCAAACAAGGTCAAACCTGTTTCACCATAGAAATCGATTCTCCTCGATCTTTTAACTCCCGAACTCCGATCTTCACTCTCCAGTGATTCTCAACTAGCAGTATTATAAAGAAACAGCTGGCAATGACCTTTTAAACTTTAGGCATTAGATAAAACTTCATCTTTCAACTAAACTGCGTCTTAACATTAAATCACGCAGTGGCATGAAGTCAACATGGCAAATCCAGCCACGAACTGCCCCTCCTCACAGGGAGGGGTCCTCCTTTTATACCCTGTAAAAAAAAACCTGTCACATGACCTCTACTGGCAGGAAAATGACATCACTCCACCATCACAAGACCATTACCTCAAGTCCAGTATAGCTTCAACCCCAGTCACGTGACAAGGGTACGTAACAATATATATAAAATAAAAGTACTTTGAACTTTGAATTTGTGGTTCATGGTTTTGTGGCTCAATACTGTACTGATTCAGCCCTTTTATTAAGACTAAATGTGATATTTGCAGAAATAATTTCTATTGCTATGTCTTTCATACATTTATAAATGCAATAGTAGAAATGCAACTTTTTGTATGTCTCTTTTTGCAGGGACTACTTTGGAGAACGGATTGCCTTATATTTTGCCTGGCTTGGCTGGTACAACACCATGTTGCTCCCTGCTGCTCTAACTGGAGTACTTGTCTTTCTATATGGATTTATATCTTTTGAAAACAATCAAGTGAGGTATGGTATTACTTCTGTCTTCCAGATACTGGGTAGATGAATTGCTAGTATTTCAAATCATAATAATTTTTAATAGAGATTTTGTACCGACTGTTGATGATCACCAGCTCAATCACAGCTGTACAGACATGAGGCTAAATGACCCGAGTAAAATATATAAATATTCTCACTGTAATAATTACAATAGATGCAGAAGCAGTGAGCACCTGTAGTATTGAGTGCAAAAGTGTAAATGCCAAAATCAGAATTAGGAAAATAAGAGTTAGATTTAGGGTTTTGTATCTTTGGTATCGACCTGGAAGAAATGGCTGAAGCCAGGAACAGATCTATCAGGAGGTTCCTGTTTTGGAGTCATTCACTCAGTGTACTGAATCTCTACTGTGATGATGAAGCCACACTCAGGTTGGAGGAACAACACCTTATATTCTGTCTGGGTAGCCTCCAATCTGATGGTACGAACATCAATTTCTTGAACTTCTGGTAATGGCACCCTTCCCCTCCCACCACTCCTTCACCATTCCCCATCCACTTTTCCCTCTCTCACCTTATCTCCTTGCCTGCCCATTGCCTCCCTCTGGTGTTCCTCCCCCTTTTCTTTCTTCCATGGCCTTCTGTCCTCTCCTGTTAAATTCTCCCTTCTCCAGCCCTGTATCTCTTTCACCAATCAACTTCCCAGCTCTTTACTTCATCCTTCCCCCTCCCAGTTTTACCTATCACCTTGTGTTTCTCCCTCCCTCTTCCCCATCTTTTAACTCTACTCTGCATCTTTTTTCTCCAGTCCTGCTAAACTGCCTTGACCCAAAATGTCAACTGTACTCTTTTCCATAGATACTGCCTGGCCTGCTGTGTTCCTCCAGCATTTTGTGTGTGTTGCTTAAACATCATATAAGTCCTGACAAGAATTTTTTCTCATTTCTCTTAGACAGATGAATTTCATTCAAACATGCAATAAATTGTTTAAGGACAGAACCCCTTCTAAGCCAACAAACATATAAGGTGTATAAGATGATGAGAGGCATTGATCGTGTGGATAGTCAGAGGCTTTTTCCCAGGGCTGAGATGGCTAGCATGAGAAGGTGCAGTTTTAAGGTGCTTGGAAGTGGGTACAGAGGAGATGTCAGGGTTAAGTTTTTTACGCAGAGTGGTGGAATGGGCTGCCAGTGACGGTGGTGGAGGCGGATACGACAGGGTCTTTTAAGAGTCTCTTGGACAGGTATACGGAGCTCAGAAAAATAGAGGGCTATGCGTAACCCTAGGTAATTTCTCGGCTAAGGATATGTTCGGCACATCTTTGTGGGCCAAAGGGCCTGTATTGTGCTGTAGGTTTTCTATGTAACATCACTAATATATAAATAGTCCTGTGTACATCACATTCACCTTGCTGTTAAATACTAAAACTCTTTTTTAAAAAAACAAACCCAGAAGTAAAATTAATTACCTTGCTTACAATTTCCATCATTTCTTGAGTTCTTTAAGATTGGCTTTTGTAACCAAGCCTCCATTACAATGAAAGCCTACCAATGGATGTCATCTGATCAAAGGACCACACTCCAGTCCTGATTCCTGAACATATTCCCTATCACTGAGTGCTTTTCCATGTTGAACAATGATCTTTGAAACTTCAAAATTTGCAGCACCTAAGTTGGAACTGAGTGAAATAAATGCCATCAAAATATTTGACTGCATTTTTTTGTTGCCAATTTCTTGAGAAAATTTGTATTTGTTTTGTTCTTGCTCACTTTTATCACAAAGCCATTTATGAAAAGTATCATAATTCTGCTTTATGGAGGAAGTCCTGCACACTACTGTTTCACAAAACCCTTTTTAATCATGCCAAATCTTTCACCCTCCACTCTTGAAAATCTCTGCCACTTCTCCCATGATTTGAATGTTTTTGTTTCTTTGGTGGTGTATCTCACATTCTGATCAAGCTGAAAAGTGTAACCACATTTTAAAAATATCACTGCTTGATTTGGCAGTAAAGATAATCACTATCTTTATTATTATGAATAGGATTTAAAAAATTGAGGGGAAGTACTGCATGCAGTGTGGTAACAACATTTTTGCACATGCATGCCATAGATTCACTACTATTGTCCAAAACTTTAACTGATCTCCATTTAGCTTTGATTTGTACATAGTAGTGGACAAGTTCTCTTCTCAGTAAATGCAGAACCTAAATAGGGAACAGAATCATTACAAGGGATATCAATGCTACCCCAGGCTTGGAAGTACCACTATTTGTGCTTCTGCTGAAACTGCACTAGCTCTAAGTATCAATACAGTCTTACTCTATCTTGATCTATGGTAGGGTGTTGATATTGGTCCTGGGTCTACAATAAAGCCTTCTTGAAATGCAACATCTCCACTGATTGCTGGAATCTCTGCACAATGACCTTTCTAAACGGAGAAATAGCAATTGAGATGGCACTGAGAGGTGCAAATCCATCCAGCAGCAATTCAGAGAAGAGATGTGTAAGTGGCTGAGGGAGCATGCCACTTCTGAAACTGTTCAGTCTGGGAACTCCTGTCCCAAATATGAAAAAGTCTGCAGTTCCAACACTGGCCTAAACTACTTTAGAATCAATAGCCCTGTGACGACTATAGAAATTTTATTGAAGAATTATCTAGAAAACAAACAGAAAATGCTGCAAGCACTCAGCAAGTCAGGTTACATCTGTGGAAAGAAAGGCAGAGTTAATGTTGCAGGTTTGAGACCCTTCATCAGAATTAGGAAACAGGATCCAAACAGTCCTTCTAGCGAAAGCTATGCATCATTTGCACTTCTTTCGATATGGTGTATTTTTTTCCAGTGTTCACGATAGAGAAACCAAACACACATAAGCTGATCATTTGTTGAATATCTGTATTTAGTCTATAGAAACCGACCTCCTCTTCTGGTTGTCTGTCACTTTAGTTCATTAATCCACTCACTTTTCTAGCTACCTTGCTCTGTTACAATGAGACCCAACACAGCAACTCAACTTCCATTAGGACTCTACACTGAACTTTCCAACCTTAGATTACCCCTCCATCTGCAGATTCACTAGTTTATTTTTTAAAAATACACTTACATCTATTTCATCTGTCTTATTGATTATTTCATCCACTATTGTTTGGTAATATTTATTTTGACTCGGTCGGAATAGCTATTGGTTATCCTATTATCTATTGTCTGTGCATAGGAGAGGCAGATTTCATAAGCTGCTTTTCATCACCTGCTAAATTTGGTTCAATTTTTCAAATATAACTAATAAAACAACACAATTCAAAATTATTGAATTACAATTATTGGAAGGAATGTTGAATACCTGGTGAACGAGTAGTCATTGGGGTATTGCAAGTTTGTGGCTTTGCAGCACGGTTTGGTCGGAGCCAATGCTTTTTTTCTGCTGGTGGGGGGGGGGAGGATTTTTGCTTTGCTGTTGCTTACATGCAGAAGGGAGGGGAGCTGGGGGGGGGACTTTGGGGTTTTAACATTTAACCATCATTCATTCTTTGGAGGCACTCGTCTGTTTTCGTGGATGGTTGTGAAGTAAAAGCTTTTTAGGAAGTATATTGTATACATTTCTCTGACATTAAATGTACCTTTGAAACCTCTGAAACAATGGATAGAGGTGTAGAAAGCAGATCAGCATTTTTGATGAGGAATTCCAAAGCTGAAGGTTGGATTATGAGTACTACTCAAATGGATGCAGTACCAATAGAAAGAGTTTTCTTTGAGTCAACAATGAACCTGTTACATATATTACAGTTAAGATTATACAGACTAATATGCGGCTAAGTATGTTTTTAAATGTTGTTACTGTTACATAAGAATTTTCCACTCAGGATCTATAAAGTATTTATAATAATAATAATAATAATTATTATTAATTGTAATAATGAAGAAAATGCAGAAAATACCAAGCTTGATCATGCATTATCTGGGGAAAGAGAAACAGAGTTAATTTTTCAGGTCAAATACCCTTTGCCAGAGCTGACAATTAAAGAAAGCAAGTTAGGTTTAATTTGAGGAGAGAGTGTGGAAGGATAGGTAGAAGGAAGGATCTTTGATAGAGTGAGGGCAGAGTTGTTGTGGTGATTAGCTATTAATGAAGCCATCTGATTGGTGGGCTAATGAGAGCATGCAGAGGGAATATGGGCAAAGGAACACATAAAAACGATGGAAAACAGAGCTATGGAAAACAGCTATAGAAAACACTCAGCAGTTAGATAATGCTAGTGAAAACATGTATCTAGTGGTGAAAACTGATGGTGGCAGAAATTTTGAGGGAAGATCCTTTGAATATGCAGGCTGGAGGGGAGGAAAGTGAGGAGTAGGTGAATGTTATCCTTCCTCTGTCTGGGAAGAGATTGGTTGAGACCTGAGGTCAGGAAATATGGCCAAGGCCTCTGTTAGCAATAGGAGTGGTCAAACTATGTTTCAAGAAAAAGGAAGAAATCTCCGAGGCAAATGTTTGGAAAGACTCGACGTTGATGCGGGTTAATTAACTCATTTTCTCCCTCCATAAATGCAGCTTGGCCTGCTGTGTTCATATATTATTTTTTAAATGTCCTATTTCCAGCATCTGTATTTTTTTTAACCTTTATTCACAGGTTTAATTGGTTGTCTTTTCTTTCCATGAACCAGTAAGGAAATTTGCAGTGCTACTGACATTGTTATGTGCCCACTGTGTGATCAACGTTGTCAATTCTGGAGGCTCAATGAAACCTGTTCCTATGCAAAGGTAATGTATATTTAGGAAGGCAGAGGTGAGATGGAAATGTTTTGATCCCATTCCAGATAAGACAACAAGTAACAACCACTGGCTTTTCACATTGGCACCATTTTGTGCAACAGTCCAATTTTTTTCTTTTAATTTTACATTGCTGTACAGCAAATTGAAATTTGTCTCATTTTGCTTCCTAGACCTCCTCACTAAAATGTTGCTCATATCTATGTTCTCTGCTCTGCTTTATTATTGGCTAAAGCAAGGAATAAATTCATACATCGGGATTGAAAAGCTAAAATGACTTCATGCACTGTGTCATTTGTGAACAGTTCTGTTGACTAATTCTTTAATTCTATTCCTGCAGGTTACACAACTGTTTGACCATGAAGTAACTGTTATTTTTGCAATGATCATGGCAATCTGGGGTATGTATTTTCTTCAGTTCAATGTTACCTTCCACTTATTTGTTGATATAAAAAAGAGATCTGGGTGTTAAATTTGAAGTTAACAGCAATGGAAATCACAAAACATTTGTACCATAAATACCATTTCTTCAACATTCTGAATTCAGTAATCCCTATTGACAGAATAGCAAAATCAAAATCAAGCAAAATCAGTTAACTAGAGTACACCCAAACAGCTGGTTTCTTGTGTGCAAGGGCAAACAATAAGTATAGTAGTCATTACAACTAGACCTAACCTTGCCCTTATCTGCTCATAAATATGTACAGTGTACAGCAGGGTAAATGGTCTGGAGTGGAGACTCAGGCAGATCGTTCTGCACCCTAGGCCAGTAAAATGAAGCCATTTGTAGCATTTCCAAGGGCTACAATAATATAACTTAATGGATTAACCTGATTTCCTGAATTTATGCATCCTACTACTTGTCACTTTAATATTGCAAGTGCTCATTAAACAACATTCAGCCTTATCACATGAAACTTATATTGACTTTTCACTTAATAATGGTCCATTATTATTTACTTATAGAACATCAATAGATTCAGTAAATATTTCTCTCTCAAAACATAGCTACAGTATTTTTGGAGATATGGAAAAGAGCCCGGGCAAAAGCTGTCAGCTCGTGGGATTTGTATCACTGGGATGAAGATGAGGTAAAATGTTCATGTTTTGAATTACAAACATTAGATTTATGTTTTGAGAGTTGTTGTGATTACAATATTGGATTTGCTGGAAGATTAATAATTACAATGCACATTACGAGGGTATTATTAATGCACAAATCATCTTACAATTTTGGGGGATTTATAAGATACAATATGAGTTGTGAATCACCAAGATTTACTGGTCAATGACTTTTAGTTCAATTAAGAAGTCCTAAAACACCTAATTATTGTAAACTTTTTGGATTTGAACAAAATATACCACTAGGTTGCCATAGAAAATAACCTGATAATTAAAATATAAGATACTTTCTTAATGCATATTGTTAATGCAATGACCGTCAATAGCTCTGAAAGCTTGAAATGGCTGTATTTCATTCCTACATTCAGTAAATGGCTGTAAAATGAAAACTAAACATCAATTTAAAAGTTAGTTCTTTTTCTGCCATCTTGATTGTTTTTATGTGTACCTGATGCAAATCTGTCATTCTAACCTGTAATTCCCAGTTCCTTTTGTAATCTTTGAAGAGCCAATTTAATTAATGAAGTAGGTTATTCTGTTGCTAAAATGATTCAATCATTCAAAACAATCATCACTGTTCTCCAATTTAACTCAACGTCCCTGCTTCTATCCATAACTCTTTGATAGTTTTGATTAATGGCAATATATCAATTGTCTTTCTCTCTGAAACAAGATGAACAACCTCCAATCTGATACTCAATCCTAATTGAAAAGGATGCCCTTACACTGATTCCCTTTCAGATATTAATTGACCTTCCTCTTCCCTTTGGGAAGATTTCTGCCTCTGGCTGCCATGGCCATGGCCATTCTAGTTGCCATGTTTCAAAATGGAATTGACTGAGAACCATCATTAACTGTGAGGGTCCTCAATGAAAAATACACTATCAATAACTATTAGGACCAAAGGAACAATTAACAGAGACAAATAAGCTTTACAGTGCATACACTCCCCAACTTTAGGGTAGAGGTTTCTTACTTAACTGTTGGCTTGGTTCTTAGTTAAATTTTATTTTTACTGGGTTATGAAAAAATGGAATCTCAACATGGATTTATTTTATACACCAGGAGGATTTGATTCTTGGGTTAATATACAACCCTACTAACCGACTTAAAGAATATCAACATTCGTACAAACGCACAACGATAGTCATGTTGCTGGCATGTATTCTGGTAAGTAGATATGTCACTATATTAACTAGAAATTGATAATACAAACTACAAAGAAAGGATATTGCAATGGTAAAACTCTGTACAGATAATAATGGTATGCTGTACAGATAGTATATGAACTCTCAGATGTTTTGGGGTAACAAGAGTGCACCTAGATTTAGCTGACACTAAGATGACTGAAAAAAACTTAGCATTTTTATAGGACTGAATAGGATTTGGGTATAAATTGAATCAGTGATTTGGTAATCTGGTCAGATTAGGTGGGTTCTACACTCAGCATCAGAGCCTATTTCTGGGTTGAAATAGTGATCAAGTAAGTAGCTAGATATGAGGGTATGCACTTCAAGGAGGAGGTAGCGTTAATCAGTTGGTTGGAGGGGAGGTTGTGGCCTATGTTGATCAGGGATTAGCTGATTGGACAAAGGGAAAAATATAGTTGGTACTTTGGGGCTGTGGTTTATCAGGAAATTTAGTGGGTAGGGGTTGGTTGTTAGTGTCTATTTATTTGATATTTATGGGTGGTCAGATAAATGGTCAGAGTGTGGGCATACCAGTGTTTCTATGGCAAATATCTTTAAATGAAAAGGAGTTGGGTATACACGTTGAGGGGAATAGAGAGACTTAGGATGAGTGGTGACTAGAGGTCTGAGAGGAGATACTTGGGATACAAAGATCAAAGCTGTGTAATAAGGAGGCACTCAAAGAATAAAAGGTATATTTTGGACCTACCTGAGTGGGATTACAGTCTAGAGCTATATTATGGACACTTAATCATCAAAAGGGTGTCCAATGATGGACAGTTGAAGGAAAATATGAACCAACTTCCTCAGTAATGCTCCAAAAAGAGTATTGCACAGGGAATGACATAATTTGACCCATATTTGATGCTGTAGATGATTAGCCATTCCCCTCAATAATAAGTATACCACTTTGGAAACTATTGGGAGAGGGACGATCTATCAGGGGGAAGGTACGGTGACTGGATCTCTGCCGCTGAGTCTGGCTCTGTGGCTCAGAAATGAAGGTGGATGAAGAGAAGTGTAGTAGTGATTGGGAGTCCACAGGTAAAGGAACAGGCAGGAAATCAGAATCAGGTTTAATATCACTGGTATAGAGTATTGTGTAAAAGTCTTAGACACGTATATCTCGGTAGGGTGCCCAAGATGTTTGCACAGTACTGTATTTGTCGATGTGGAGCGGACAGCAAGTCTGTAAATCCAGCGGGAGCAAAAGATGTTGGGAATGGTGATGGTGGAGTGCCACAGGAGGGGTGTGGTACAGGTGGCAGAGGAGTGCCAGGAGTAGGAGGGGGTTGGCATGGGTGCAGACACACCCAGCTCTCAGACACCAGGCAAGGTCATTTTATTCCAAATAATTGGTTTATTGATCATTACAGAATGTCTCTGGTACTTCCTGTTCCCTCCCCTCTCCCTTCCCCTTTTCCCAACCATCTTTCCCCTCTCCCTGCCTCCTTCCTATTCTCAGTCCACAATAGAGACCCATATCAGAATCAGGTTTATCATCACTCACATATGTCATGATTTTTTTTTGCGGCAGCAGTTCAGTGCAATACGTAAAATTGCCACAGTACTGTGCAAAAGTCTTGGACACTCTGGCTAGATATATAGAGGATGTTTCCTGTGGTGGGAAAGGTTAAGACCAGAGGACACAGCCTCAGAATAGAGGGGACTTTAGAATGAATTTAGAATGGACATGAGGAGGAATTTCTTTAGCCAGACAATGGTGCATTACTGGAATACTTTGTCACATGGCAGCTGTAGAGGCCAAATCTTTATGTATATTCAAGGCAGAGGTTGAAAGATACTTGATTGGTCAGGGCATGAAGGGATACGGGGAGAAGGCAGGGGATTGGAGCAGAGAGGAAAATTGGATCAGCCATGTTGAAACAGTGGAGCAGACTCAATAGGCCAAATGGCCTAATTCTGCTCTTTAATCTTATGTCTTATTTATGCTTTCACCAAGACTAGTTTTGCAGTGTCCTCAATTGCCACTCAATAAGAAAATTCAAATGGCTGGGGCTGCTCAGAATGAAATGGTGCATAATGGCAATAGGTCATATGGGCTAAGTTTGCTTAAAGTCATTTTTGACAGCCTTCTGTACCTCTTTCACTCCAAAGAAGCAACCACTCACCAGCTTGGCTACGATCACATATAGTTATAACTGTAATAAGATTTAAAGGCATTATGTGAAGTAATCACTAAGGGGACACATGCATGGGATTATAAGGCATTGCTCTTAGTTGGATATAAATAGTGTTTGGTATGGTGAATCACTTAGTTTTGACTTTCAGGCAGATGATGATAAGGCATAATAGAGTGGAAAATTGATTACAATAGAGATTTGGGGTTATCTTTAATCATTATCGCTCATTAATTATCACTAGGAAGTCAATATTTGTTGAAAATGCCATTGAGAGTATTAAAAATTACCAAATTGACCTACTGTAGTGTTTCCGGTGAAGGAAATCTAACAGCACCATTATGTGACAGTTCTAACATAGCTAGCATTTTAAAAAAGAGATGAATTACTGCCAAACAAGAGATTTGTGACTTGAAGCCCACAATGCCTCTATTAAAATACCGAAGCATCAGCTCCCTTTGCCTTTCTGCATGGTTTATATTGGCCTTTTACTTAGATTAAGAAGAAGTTTTCAAGGGTTGCTGACATGTGCTGGTCAAGTGGGATCTCAAGTGAATCTAAGATCTATATTTCATACACAAGTACAAGCAGTAATGATGTCCCTTATCATAATCTTACAACTTTTTTCTCCTCATACATTTTCGCTTCCTGTTGCTCCACTTTCACTTCCTGTTCCCACGATTACAAGTAACAAATTTTGACAAAGCACAATCCTCCATGCAGGATGACTTCTGAGTAAAAAAAAGCACAATGTAGTTTCAGTGTTGCTTCTTTGGGAGTTGTTTTCAATCCTGTTCCTGTACTACATGACTGCACTTCAGAAGTACTTGATCAATTCGAAAGCAGTTTGGACACACAGAAATGAATTGAAAATAACTAATATTAATTACTTCTTCAACAACATACTCAAAATACTGCAGGAACTCAACATGACAGGCAATGTTTATGGAGGAGAATGAACAGTCGGTGTTCCGTGTCTCTACACCACCTTCTTTTTCTGGCTTTTGTCCTCTTTCTTTGCCAGTCCTGAAGGGCCTTGGCCTGAGACTTCAACTATTTATCCCCTCCATAGATGCTGCCAGACTTGCTGAGTTCTTCCAGCATTTCAGACTGTAAGACATAGCAGCAGAATTAGGCCATTTGGCCTATCGAGTCTGCTCTGCCATTCCATCATGGCTGATCTATTATCCCTCTCAACCCTTTCTCCTGTATTCTCCTCGTAATCTTTGATGCCCTGACTAATCAAGAATCTATCAACCTCCACTTTGAGTATATCCAGTGATTTGGCATCCACAGCAATCTGTGGCAATGAATTTCTCAGATTCACCATCCTCTGCCTACAGAAGTTCCTCCTCATCTCTGTTCCAAAGAGACATTCCTCTATTCCGAGGCTGTGCCTTCAGGTTCCAGACTCCCCTCCAGAGGAAACATCCTCTCCACATCTACTCTATCTCTGCCTATCAATATTCGATAGGTTTCAATGAGATCCCCTCATTTATTACCAACAAAGCCACCTCATCATCTCTGCCTACTACCTGTCTTTTCAATACAATGTGTATACGTGGATGTTAAACTCCCAACTGTAATCTTCTTTCAGCCATGGCTCAGTGATGCCCAAACGGTCAAACCCGTTAATCTCTAACTGCGCTACAAGATCATCTACCTTATTCCATATATAGCACGCATTCAAATGGGACAGTTCCAGTCCTGAATTCATCACCCTTTTCGACTTTGCCCCCATGTTACACTTCAACTCATCCCACTGACTGAATTTTGACTGTTCTTCCTCATAATATCAGTCACACTGCATTTACTTGTCTACCAACTGCGCCATCCTCAATCCTATCACTCCAGTTCACACTTCTGTGTCAAATTAGTTTAAACCCTCACTGACAGCTCTAGCAAAGTTGCCTGCAAGGATATTGGCTCTCCTTGATTTCAGGTGTAACTCACCCATTTTGTACAGGTCATACCTTCCCCTGAAGAGATTCCAGTGATCCACAAATCTGAAACCCTGCCGCCTGCACCAATTCCTGAGTCTTGCACCAACTCCCTATATACTCTCTTCAAGACCTCATCCCTTTTCTGACCTATGTCATTGGTATCAATATGTACCACGTCTTCCAGCTGTTCATTCTCTCCCTTTAAAATGCTGTGGACCCAATCTGAGACATCCCTGATCCTGGCACCTTGGCAGCAACATACCGTCCACACCTCTTTCATGTCCTCAGAATAATCAGTGCTGATAATCAACACTGGTGCACCTCAAGGATGTGTACTTAGCTCACTGCTCTGTTCTCTCTACACTTTACCTGTATCCCTTCATGCCCTAATCAATCAAGAATCTATCAACCTCTGTCTTAAATATACATAAAGCCTTGGCCTCCAGAGCTGCATGGGACAAAGAATTCCACTGATTCACGATTCTCTGGCTAAAGAAATTCCTCCTCATCTCTGTTCTAAAAAGATGCCCCTCTATTCTGAGGCTGTGTCCTCTGGTTTTAACCTCTCCCACCACAGGAAACATCCTTACCACATCCACTCTATCAAGGCCTTTCACCATTCGATAGGTTTCAATGAAGCCACCTCTCATTCTTCCGAATTCCAGCGACTACAAGCCCTGAACCATCAAATGCTCTTCATATGACAAGCCATTCAATCCTGGAATCATTTTTGTGAACCTCCTTTGAACTCTGTCCAGTTTCAGCACATCCTTCCTAAGATCAGTGGCCCAAAATCGTTCACAATACTCCAAGTGAGGCTTCACTGGTGCTTTATGAATTCTCCACATTACATTCTTGCTTTTCTATTCTAGTCCTTTTGATCTGAATGTTAACATTGCATTAACATGTTCACCACAGACTCAACCTGCAAATTAACTTTTGGGGAATCCTGCACAAGAACTCCCAAGTCTCTTTGTGCCTCAGATTTTTTGGATTTTCTCTCCATTTAGAAAATAGTCAATCCTTTCATTTCTTTTACCAAAATGCATGACCATACACTTTCCAACACTGTATTCCAGGGGTTCCCAATCTGGGGTGCCCGCACACCCAGGGGGTGTGAGATGGAATTTCAGGGGGTGCGACAAAGAGTGGCTTGTGTCCTTGAGTGACGAGTCACGAGTCATCACTCAGCCAGCTGCCAGTGTGCCTTGAGAAGTGATAGTAATGTTTATTTCCAAGCACACTCCAGTCTCCCGCTGCCTGAGTCGAGAGAGACGTAAACTCACTCCAGTCTCCCGCTGCCCGAGTCAGTGTTGAGGATTCTCATCAGTGTTACCTGGGAAGTTACACCTCAGAGTTGAGGAGTCTCATCAATGTTAGCTAGAAGGTTACATCTCAGAGTTAAAAATCATCTCATAATGCCAAAATCTTTATACATCCCGAATCAACCATTGAGTAACAACTTCACGTTAAAACCAAACCCGCAGACAGTAGGTAAATTATTCAATTATAAAATTTTAAAAAGCCGCATTTTGATAAAAAGCAGCTGCAGTCATTCATTTGTATTTGTCTCAATGCATTAAAGAAGTTTTTGAATTTCAAAGGTGTTTTTTCTCTTAAAAGGTTTTTTTCTTGAATCGTTGATAATTTTGAATTGTGTTAGTTGAGGAGGTATCATGGTTAGCACCAAGGACTTTGAATCGTGTGATGGGAGTTCATATCTCCGGTAATCATCGGAAGTAGGTGTGTAAATTCAGTAGAGAGTAGCCTAAAAAGTCACGATGCGTCCCCGTAGCATTTCCACCTGACGATTTATCTTGGCGTAACCGCAGATAACATCGTAATATAATATTTGAAAGCGTATTTCTTGCGATACTTTGCTATAGGCTTGTCTGGTTGAGTAAAGCTGTCATCCCTGACTTAATCAGATAGTTTTTCTCATATTAGCTCATATTTTTCTCTTTATCCTTAACCCTTCATTAACCCTTCATCATGTCAAAAAGAAGGAAATGGAATGATGACTATGTGTGCTTTGGTTTCACTTGCACAACAGGAAATGATGGTTTGCAAAAACCCCAGTGCATTCTTTGTAGCGTTGTGTTTTCCAACTCAAATCTGAAGCCATCCAAGCTTCAAGAGCACTTCAAGAACAAGCATGGCAGAGCTGATGTTGAAGGACATGATGTTGGGTCATTGAAAATCAAAAGAGCTCGTTTTGATTCACAAGGAACTCTTCCAAAATTAGGTTTCATTTCTGTTGAAAAACCACTACTTCTTGCTTCATTCCAAATGGCATATAAAGTGGCCAAATCTAAGAAGCCCCATACAATTGCAGAAGATCTCATCAAGCCACGTGCACTGGAAATGGCAACAATTATCCTGGGCAAAGAAGCAAGAAAAAATTTTGAACAGGTGCCCCTATCAAATAATGTCATTCACAACCAAATCAGTGATTTGAGTGAAGATATTTTGGACCAAGTCATCTCAGATGTCAGAGCTAGCCCTCTTAAAATCTCTATTCAGTTGGATGAGTCAACTGATGTCTCCAGTTGTAGTCAACTCATCACATTAGTGAGGTATGTCAATGATGGTGCTGTGAAGGAAGATCTCCTGCTTTGTAAAGATCTGAACACAAACACAACTGCAAAGGATGTGATGCAGCTGGTGAAAGACTTCTTAGCCAAACATGATTTAGATATCAAAGTCATTGGTTCTGTGTGCACTGGCAGGGCACTTGCAATGCTTGGAAATAAATCTGGCTTTTCTGCATTGATGAAAAAGGAGATTCCAGACTTGCAAGTTACCCATTGTTTTCTTCATTGGCATGCTTTAGCATCAAAAACATTGCCTCCAAATTTGAAGAAAGTCCTTGATACTTGTGTGAAGATCATCAACTGGATCGGGGGCGTGCATTGAACCATCGCATCTTCAAATCATTTTGTGAGGATCTGGGAAGTGAGCGTTCAATTTTGCTTTTCCACACAGAAGTCCTTTGGTTGTTACGAGGACAAGCTTTAACCTGCTTCTCTGAACTGCGGGAAGAAATTAAAGTTTTTCTGGAGGAGCGTGAATGTGATCTGGTTGGGGCAATGGAATCACAGGAATTCGCCCAAATGCTGGCTTACTTAGCTGACATTTTCACTCGTATGAATGACCTGAGTGTTTCTCTTCAAGGAAAAGGGATAAACAAATTGAAGCCTTGTGAAAAGGTGAATGCCTTCAAAGAAAAGTTACGTCTTTGGCATCGAAGGATGGAAAGAGGCAGTCTCTCTAATTTTCCTTCACTAGAAGAGATGGTTGATGATGCTAGATCCATAACTCCTACTGTGCGTCAAGAAATCGTGGCTCATTTGGAAATGTCGTCAGAATCGTTTGATGGATGTTTTGCTGCTGGAGACCTGAAGATTTCAGAAGAATGGATCATGAATCCATATTCCTACAATTTGGAGAAAATGTCAGATGATGAAGAGCTGAAGGAAGATCTTATTGATTTGCGGACAAATTGAGCTCTTGAAATGCAATTTGAAAGCAAGACTTTGGAGGAGTTTTGGTGTGCAGCACTGGATATGTTCCCAAGACTTGGTGGAAAAGCACTCAGTGTCCTCATTCCATTTGGAACAACATACTTGTGTGAATCTGGATTCAGTTCTCTTTTGTCAATCAAGACAAAATTTAAGAATCGCCTGAATCCACAGGCAGACCTGCAGATCGCAATCAGCAAGAAAGTTCCACGTTTTGACAAAATCCTGAATGAGAAGCAGGAGCAAAGAAGTCATTGAATTTTACGTTCACAATTGGGATTGATTTTACTGTTTACAACTTTTTCTGAATAAATTCGAATCTAATCGCTCAATTTATATTTGCATTTTATGCACGGAGTTAAAAGCTTATTTTTTTAAGTTCAGTTTGTTCACCCGCAGTATTGTATGTGGTTCAATAATTAGAAATTAGACTTCTTCATCTTCAAATGTGATATTACTTTTGTAGGGGGTGCGAACATTAATCAAACATTTCCCAGGGGTGTGGGGCATAGAAAAGGTTGGGAACCACTGCTGTATTCCATCTGCTATTTCTTCATTCATTCTCCTAATCTGTTTAAATCATTCTGTAGCCTCTGTACTTCCTCAAAATTACCTGCCCCTCTACCTACCTGCATTCCTCCTGGGAGTGCACAAACAGATTCTTGCACCAGAACGACTGACCCCCAAGCTTAGTCCAGCAGTCTAAGTTGTCACTTCTTCAAAACCTCCATAAAAATGGAATACCAAACTCTAGCAGAAGAGTCTAAGCTTGCATGGTTGACATTAGAACTTCCAGTATAGGGTTAGCATTTCAAGCTGATGACCTTTCATCTGACTATCAAATGAAGGGCAAATCTACTTAACTCTACTTTTCATTCCATAGTTGCAGCCTGAGCTAATGAATATTTCTAGCATTTTGTTTTATTTCAAATCTTACCCCATCCCTTATTTATTTATGCATGCCCCCTTTCTTTCTTTTCTCTCTCTGTCCCTTTCACAATCACTCCTTGCCTGCCTTCCATCTCCCTCTGGTGCTCCCCTCCCCCTTTCTTTCTCCGTAGGCCTCCCATCCCATGATCCTCCCCCTTCTCCAGCTCTGTATCCCTTTTGCCAATCAACATTTGAGCTCTTAGCTTCATCCCTACCCCTCCTGCCTTCTCCTATCATTTTGGATTTCCCCCTCTCCCCTCTCTCTCCCATTTACAAATCTCTTACTATCTCTTCTTTCAGTTAGTCCTGATGAAGGGTCTTGACCTGAAACGTCGACTGTACTTCTTCCTATAGATACTGCTTGACCTTCTGTGTTCCACCAGCATTTTGTGTGTGTTGCTTGAATTTCCAGCATCTGCAGATTTCCTCGTGTTTGTGTTTCAAATCTGTAGTATTTTTGCTATTGGATTACTCATTGCGCTTTTTGTGATCCTTATTGATACGTTATACTTGCCTGCCTACCATGTTATCCACATTACATTACTTCTCCTTAACTACGTATATGTATAATTGCTCAGTCTGATTTTCTTGCTGTTTTACAGATTACAGTAATCATTGGCATTGCTCTTGGAATTGTGATATTTCGGGTTATTGTTGCTGTCCTGTTCACAAAATCTTCATCAGAGTTTCTGAGTGATCATGCCTATACAGCTGCTGTGGCTGTTGGTGCTTTGTTGCATTTCCTTACAATTCTCATCATGACTAAGGTATGAGATTGGCAGTCTTCTTTTTTCTTATCAGGATTCCATTTTATTTTTATTGTAATAGCAAGAGTTTATTGTATATAATTTACAAAACCTTTATGCACGCCTGTGATACATACTGAGGTACATGGATAAGACCTAAGTTTAGTGAATAAATAGAGCAAATGACTAACATTCTCCCTTTGCTCCCAAATTCATAAGGGAAATTTATTGGATAAGTTCAAAATTATGAGAGATTTTAATAAAACAATCCCACTGTTCAATGAGCTACATGCATTTTAAATACTAGTGAACATACATTTAAAATTACAACTGGAAAGTTAAAGAAAATGTTTTGAATCTTTTACGTGTGTCCTTGGCACATGGAACACCCTAATAGAAGGACAAGAAAAAAATAGAAATTGATCTTTAAATAAAGGAGAGGAAAAAGAGATAGGGGAATGGATGGAAAAATAAATTAATAACAAACAAAATTAGCATCTTAAAGGCAAATCCTACTCTGGCTACTATCCTTTTGTAAAATATGTCACTTCATTGTCAAATAATTGCTGACGTTTTTGTGTTACAGATTAATCGCAAACTTGCGAAGAAGTTATGTGATTTAGGTATGTATGCCTCTAATCTGGGTTATAGGAAAAGGCACCTTCTTATGTGTATTAAAAGCATTTTGAAAATGTTTTGAGGAGTTTATACCTTTTTCAGATGGAGATCACATTGGGAGACTGGACTTGGCACCACTTGTTATGATTGGTCTTCAGCAGGGATGTAATTTTCCCCACTGTATTTTGTAGTGGTAATGACATCATGATATGAAAGAAAAGTGGAAGGCTATGTGGGAGGAAGTATTAGAATGATTTTGGAGTAGGTTTAAGGTTTGGCACAACATCATGGACAAATGGCCTGTACTCTGCACGCACACACTTCTACCTTGCAAAATTAGATCGAAAGATCCCCTCTACCAGCTTTGCTTTTAGTCACAGTAACATAAGGGGCAAACCACACAGCAAGTTGGGAACCATATGGGACTTAAAGGACCTCTGGTAGGTTTTTTCTTTCATTCTGATTGCCACACATTGATTTACATTAAGCAGCAAAAATACAAAATTTTAGTACTGCATTAGATAGCAAAGTCTACATTCCTGATAACTATTATGGGGTGAGGCATGACTGGATAACAACACAGCATAGGTGTGCAACGTTACTCTCCACTATGCCATTTATCACATGCCGTCTTTATTTCCACCACTCTCATTTCCTCAATTCCATGACTTTTCAATAGGTGCAATAAGTGCATTTAATGTCAGAGAAATGTGTACAACATACATCCTAAAATTCTTTTGATTTCTCTCTTCTGCTTTTATCTTCCCTCCTTTTCTTTATCTCATGGGAAACATGTGAATGAGTGGTTGCTGTGAACTCAGCCAACAATTACTCTCTGTGAACATATGTTTATCTCCATTTCAAATATTATTAACATGAAACAAACCACTTCATCCTTCCAGGGCCAAGGACTAGAGGCCCGGAGACAACCTGTCTTGGGGTTGGAGGCTTGTCTGTGTGTGTGAGTGGATAGGAGAGTGGAAAAGGGGTTTGATGTGCTGTTGTTAGCTTGTTTTCTTGTTATCACTGTTGTTTGTGTTGTTCTGCTGAACATGTGGGCATGCTATATTGGCACTTATAGGCTGCACCAAGCACATCCTTATTTGTGTTGATTGTTAACACAAATTACATATTTTGTAATGTTTTGTAACTCCAGAACATAAAATTAATTGCAAGGAAAATAAGGGAATAAAGTATCTAACTTCGTGTTAACTGTAAGCTAAATGTGCATGTATTACATGGTAGTGTCATGCATGCAATTCACTTTTTTGCATATAATCCATAATTAATTATTTTAATGAAGAAGAAAGCTTAATCAAACAATATATTTACTACTAATGAAATATTAAATACACACAGCAGTCCTCCCTGCTTAGCAATAAACTCCAATTCAATATAGAATGCATCCCAACTATATATACTGCATTCTATAGAATACAACTACTAAATAGACTTCCACAGCATAGTACATTTTAAATTGTCCCATTTAGGCCTAGAGATTTAATTGCTGTGGAGGATTACTCTTGTGGGATAACGTCTTTCCTGACAAGGGGAATCACTGTGTTCAGTAGATAAGATGTGGCTGTGAAACAACCATAGGTTCTGGCGCCTCCTCCATGGTGGTTGTAGTAGTTGATGCTGAGACTGCAAGAGGTGGTTCTGACTGCTCTGGACACCTTTCTTCTCCTTTTCTTGGTTTTTCTCTCTGGATTTGCTTTGGGCCTTTTCAACTTGTTTTTCTTTTTCTTGCCTTCCTTTTTTTCCTTCTAGTTTTTTTATGAGTATCTCTGAATTTGCTAATTTTCTCGAGAAATTAGGGCTCATTTATCCTCTGCCATTTCCATAGAACCATAGAACATTACAGCACAGAAGCAGGCCTTTTGGCCCTTCTTGGCTGTGCCAGACCATTTTTCTGCCTAGTCCCACAGACCTGCATCTGGATCATATCCCTCCATACCCCTCTCATCCATGTACCTGTTTTAAGTTCTTCTTAAAAGTGAGCCCGCATTTACTACTTCATCTGGCAGCTCATTCTACACTCCAACCACTCTCTGTGTGAAGAAGCCCCCCTAATGCTCCCTTTAAACTTTTCTCCCTTCACCCTTAACCCATGTCCTCTGGTTTTTTTCTCCCCTAGCCTCAGTGGAAAAAGCCTGCTTGCATTCACTCTATCTATATCCATCATAATTTTATATACCTCTATTAAGTCTCCCCTCATTCTTCTACGCTCCAGGGAATAAAGTCCTAACCTATTCAACCTTTCTCTGTAACTCAGTTTCTCAAGTCCATAGCACTTAGGTCATCCTCCTCTTGCTTTTCCTTTTCTTTCTTTCTAGGATTGCATCGGGATCTTGGGAAGGTGCATTTAGTTCACTGGAGTATTCTCTTATTAATCCTTCTATTGCTTCCTTTACAATTTGATCTATCCTCTTGGTTTCCTCATCCACAACATCATCTGTTGAATCTTTTGTTTTCCTATCGCTTCTTTCTTTTTGGTCCTCCACTCATCCAACTGGACTTCGCATCTTTGCATCTACTTTTACAGCAGCTTCTTGTCTCCCACTTGAAATTCATGCAAGAACTTTAATCCACAGAGTAGATTCTGGTTCTTTATACTCACAAAAGCCGAATACTTACAACTTTCCTGAAGCTTCTTGAATTCTCTTCCAGCTTAAAACCAAGCTACATTTCGCAAGTAATTGCCTGATAAACAAATTACAAGTTTTCTTAGATATGCTGCCTTCAAAAACTGTTTAAAATGGCCCACTGCTTTCCTCACTTTCATGATTCCTCTGAGCAGCATGGTCTTTCCTTAGTCCCATGGGGATGCTATGTTGGCACTGGAATATGGGACAGCAGTTGTGGGCTGTGCCCAGCACATCTTTGGTTGTGTTGATTATTAACACAAATCACATATTTTGTTACGTTTTCTAACTTCAAAACATAAAATTAAGTGAAACAAAAACAAAGGAGTCAGAAATGCAAGTCTAATGTCATGTGTATCTTAAGCAAGGTGTGCATGTATCATGTGGCAATGTCATGACATGACGTATGCAATTCACTTATATATCTTCTACTGCAGTCTATTCATTCGTTTACTGTTAGCTTTAATGGGATTTCTATTAGCTACTCTACACATATTATACCTATTGGGGTGGAGTGAAATGTCCCTGGTCCAGTGAGTCACCCCACTAAATGGCTTAACTCCATTGTTGATGTGCATGTAACATCTTTCTATGCTTGTGACTCCTTCCACTCTTGTAGTACCCACAACATGTTTAGCTGAACTTAAAACAGTCACCTGTTAGTAAATCATGTTCCCTATATGAGTTATTAGCAATGCTAATCAATTTCTTAGGCCTACAATTCTGTAAGATAGATGTCTTTGATCTTTTCACAATATTTAATCCCTTGTTAATGACAAGGAAGTGCGATCAGCTTCAAGAAATGAAACCATAAAACAATGGCTTAGATCCCAGAAATGAGGAAATGAAAAAAATTTCAACAAATACATCTTAACAATTTATGCTTTATTCTTCAAGGTTGACATTTAGTAGGGATGTCTGAAACGGAAATTCTTAGTAATCTTTTAAAACCCACCCAACAGAGAATGAAAATAACATCTGATTAAGTGGATCTGATAGTTCCTGTTGGGCTCTCTCAGTTTTTTCTGACAGTCTTGCCTTCTATCTAAATGCTGCTTCATGTGCTGAGTTGCAAGTAGATTTGAGCATTGTGCAATCATCAGTAAACATTCATATTTCTGATCTCATAATGGAAGGAAGGGCATTGATGAAGATATATGGATAAACTCCTGAAGGATTAGCACAGCCGGGATACAAGAACATAGAACAATATGCCGTAACCCACAATATTATGCAACCTATATCAACTTACTCCATGATCAATCTAACCCTATGCAGCCCATTCTTCTCACATCCATGTGCCTAAGGGTCTCTTAAATGTCTTTACTGTTACAGCCTTCATCACCACTCCTAGTAGTGCATTCCAGACACCTATTACTCTCTGTAAAAAAACACTTACCTCTGACAGCTCATCATAAATTTTTCTCCATTCATCTTAAACAGATATCCTCTGGTATTGGTCAATACTGCCTTGGGGAAAAGGTGCTGACTGTCCACTCTGTGTATGCCTCTCACAATCTTGTACAGTTCAATCAAGTCACCTCTCATCACCCTTCACTCCAAATAAAAATGCCCCTGCTCATGCAATTTTTCCTTACCAGAGATGATCTCCAATCCAGGTAGCATCCTGGTAAATATGCTCTGTACCTTATCTAAAACTTCCACATCCTTCCCATAATGAAACGACTACAACTGAACGCAATACTCAAAGTGTGATCTATTCAGTATTTTACAGAGGTGCAACATTACCTTGCAGGTCTTGAACTTAGTACCCCAAGTAATGAAGACAAACACACAAAACATCTTATTGGCCAACATGCATGGCCACTTTGCAGGATCTGTAGACTTGGGACCCAAGATCACTCTGTAGCTTCACATTGCTAGAATCCTGTAATTAACTTTGTGCTCTGCCTTCAAGTTCAACCTTCCAAAGTGTATCACTTCACATTTTTCTGGATTGAAATCCATCTGCCACTTCTCTGCCCAGCTTTGCATTCTGTTTATATCTTGTTGCACCCTTCTTCACTATCCAAAGCATCACCAAACTTTGTGTTAACTGCAACCTTAATAGCCCACCCTTTCACTTCCTTATCCAAGAGATTTATAAAAATTATGAAGAGGAG
The DNA here is from genome assembly GCF_048418815.1 of Hemitrygon akajei. Taxonomy (NCBI): domain Eukaryota; kingdom Metazoa; phylum Chordata; class Chondrichthyes; order Myliobatiformes; family Dasyatidae; genus Hemitrygon; species Hemitrygon akajei. The sequence continues at coordinate 133,305,828 of NC_133129.1, forward strand.
GGATCCCAAAACTGATCCCTGCAGAACACCAGACAAAATACATTCCATCTACTACCACTCTGTCTTCTGCGGACAAGCCAATTCTGAATCCACACAGTTAAGTTTCCATGTATCTCATGCCTCATGACTTTCTAGATGAGCCTACGATGGGGACTCTTGTCAAAGGCCTCATTAAAATGCACATACACCAAATTCACCATTCTGTCTTCATCAGTTTTTGTCACCTCTTTGTAAACTCAATAAGCTCATGAAGAAAAACTTGCCCCTCACAAAGCCATGCTGACTGCTCCTAATAAGACTATGCTTCTCCAAATTGTCATAAATCCTGTCTAAGAATCTTCTTCACTGCCCACCAATGATGTATGACTCACTAGTCTATAATTCTCAAGATTATCTTTATTACCTCTTCTTTAACAAGGAAATGCACCACAGCAAAAATGTGCAGGTTACTTAAGGATACTTGAGAACATTTCTTCCAAATTTACATTCCCAAGTTCACACCTAATACCATTTTAATTAAATGTTTTCTCACAGTATCTACTCCTACCCTTCTCCATAGCTAACCTAGAGGTTAGGGAGTGTGGTCACTATGTCCAAAATGCATATCCACCAAGGATTCTGTCACCTGACCGTCCTGCCAAAGGGTCTTCGCCTGAAACGTTGACTGTACTTTTTTCCATAGATTCTTCCTGGGCTGCTGTTCCTCTAGCATTTTGTGTGTGTTGCTTGGATGTTCAGCATTTGCCGATTTTCTCTTCTTTGTGACCTGACCAGGTTTTATTGCCTAATACTAGATCCATTATAGCCTCTCTTCCAGTCAGTCTGCCTACATATTGTGTCAGGAATCCTTCCTGGACACACTTAACAAAATATGACTTATCTAAACCTTTTGTACCAAGGAGCTGCCTATCAATATTAGGGAAGTTGAAGTGTGAAAACAACCCAATTTTTTTGCCCCTTTCAAAGATCTGCCTACTGATCTGCTCTTCAGTGTCTCTGTCACCCCCTTCTTGTTTCTGACTTCCACCCAGACTGACTTAGTAGATAATCTCTCTATGACATTCTCCCTTTCTGCAGCTGTGATACTATCCCTGATTGGCAATGCCACATCCCGCCTCCACCCTTGCCTCCTATCCTATCCCTTCTAAATTATCCAAACCCTGGAACATCAAACAATCAAGCAACCAATCCTGCCCTTGAAACAGCCAAGTCTCGGTAATGGTACTTCATAATTCCGTGTACTGATCCATACTCTAAGTTCATCACTCTTGTTCTTAATGCACCCATGTTTTTAACAGAGGTATGAGTGACCTATTAGAACCACAACCATGTTCCTTTGTGTGAGATATGATTCCAATCATTGAAGAGTTTTCTCTTTGACACCCATTGACTTCAACCTTTATAAAGTTGCCTTGATGCCATACTTAATCTATTGGTTCCTCATATCAAGGACAGTCATTCTTGCTTCATCTCCAGAGCTTAGCTCTTTGGTCCATATTTGGAGCACAGCTGCAATGAGTTCTGGAGTTAAGTGGAACACAAACTAGGTGTTGGTGAGTAGGCTACTGATGTGTAATTGTCACTTGATAGCACTGTTGTGGTAACTTTAATCAGTTTGTTGATTGTTAAGTGGTCATGGTGGAATGCAACTAGGTGTTGGTGAGTAGGCTACTGATGTGTAATTGTCACTTGATAGCACTGTTGTGGTAACTTTAATCAGTTTGTTGATTGTTAAGTGGTCATGGTGGAATGCAACTAGGTGTTGGTGAGTAGGCTACTGATGTGTAATTGTCACTTGATAGACTGTTGTGGTAGCTTTCATCAGTTTGCTGACTGAGAACAGACTGATTTTGTGATAATTGGCTGGCTTGGATTTGTCTTGCTTTTTGTGGTCAGAATATATACAGTATAGCCAATTTCCCACATTGTGGGTAATGCATAATTAACAATTAGTTTATTATTGTCACATGTACTGAGACACAGTAAAAAGATGTACATTATCAATCTATGTAGGTCTCCACTGTGACGTCTGCACAAAAAAAGTTGGGGGTTGGAGCAAAGGACTGAGTCTGCTGTTGGGAGTTGCTGTCAGTGAGGAAGGGGAGGTAGAGATAGCAGGAAGTGACAGAGAAGATTGAGGTAGCAAATGGGAGCTGATATCGGGTAATAGTAGTTGTATGGAGGAAGGCGAATGACAGGTTTCTAGGAAACTGTAAAATAAGCAGCCAATTAAGGATTGTAGTGGCTTATCATTCAGTGATGAAGGCAGTAGATAGGATTTAAATTTAAAATAAGGAAGAAAGAGTCTAAGGTTTTGTTGAGATTTGAATGTGGTCCTGTTTCTGGTATCAATCCAATTAGACTAACTAAGGATTTGGAAAAAGCATAGGGAGGTATTGTTGGTGCAAAACCTTGAAGAGATGGGGCACTCTTAATATTTTGCAAAGATAGTTATCAATATGAAAAAAGTTTGGGGTTAAAAGCTGTGGGAGGAAGGAAAGTAACATGTCAGAGTTATATTGAACACAGTAGTTTGGGGAATAATATCTGAAGTGCCTCTATATGTATTCATGGATCAAGTTAAAAATAATATAGTCAGGGGAAAAGTTATGGATGCTAGACATTTAAAAGGGTTTTGTGGTGGAATGAGAACAGTTAGCTTATCAGTGTTGATCACATTTGATGGAAAAAGTAACCAGATTTAGATTGTATGAGTTATATGGTTTCAATCTATGTGTCGTCCCCTCTGAGATGCTTTCGCTGCCAGAGGTTTGGCTGTGTAGCAGTTGTATGTAAGGGTAAAAAGTGGTGTGGTAGATGTGGTGGAGAACATGATTATTGCAACTGTGGAGGGGAACTTTGATCTATTTATGAATGGTGGCCTGTATATAAGAAAAGTGTGAAGTGCAGTGTTTTCGTGTGGAAATGGACTTACATGCAGAGGCTCTGCAGAAAGTACAGAAGACAGTGTCAATAGGACCTAAAATATATAGATTAAAGACAGTATGTAAAGTGCATAATTGTATAACAAAGGTAACTCTGATTGTTGATAAACTAAAGTTTGTCACTGTTATGGCAAATGTGGTAAATTGTACAGCACAAACTAAAAGTAGGACAGAAAAAGATTAAAATTATATTAAGCTGTAGAAAACATCTAGAGATAAAACTATAGGTTATTAATGATGCTTTACAAGGAGGAGTAAATAAAGTTCAGACTTCAAAGGCAGGTTGTTGATGGTTTTTCTGATCTTAGCTAATGGTCCAATAATTTTAAGCCATTTATTGAAGATTTACCAAATAAACCTGATGTTTTAAGTGTGCAGGAAACCTGGCTGAAATCTTGTTTAAGTTTTAAGATACAAGATTATGTTGATATAAGACACAATCTGTAAATGGGTAATGAAGGAGGAGTGGCTACCTTTGTCAAAAACAGGATAGCACATAGACTTATGGAAATTGGAGTTGCTTATCAGTCGATTGTGGTTGAAATTTGAGAAAAGAATAGTAAAGTACGGATAATATTTTTTTATAACCCCTTGTAATATATTGGGAAGTGTGGGTGGAAATGGGAAAATGGAAGACTTTCTGGAAGAAAAGTGTTTGGTGTGCTGGAATGATGGTAGGAGTACAAGGAGAAATCTATTTAATGACACTGTTTCTGCTATAGACCTTTTGCTGGTATCTGAGGTTATAACAGGTGTGTGTAACTGAAATGTATCACAATACAACAGTGGGGAGTGATCATTTCCCCATTATCTGTACAATGGGAATAGATGTGGACGTTTCTCATATCTCAACATGAAATTTTAGAACAGACAAACTAGGATGTATTTGATGGTTTATATGATCATTTGGTTTTGGAGGCTATCAAGTTGAGTAATAACTTGTGCAGTGTACTCAACTCAATAGCTAAGCAAACAATTCCCAGATTTTTGGGAGATAATAAAAAGAGAGCTGTTCCCTGGTGGGTGGATGAATGTAAAAGAGCTGCGAAGGAGTAGAATAAGGCTTTTTGGAAAGTTAAGCAGTGTTACTCCTATTCAACTTTCATACCATAGAACCATAAGACATAGGAGCAGAATTAGGCCATTTGGCCCATCGAGTCTGCTCCATCATTCCATCATGACTGATTTATTATCCCTCTCAACCCCATTCTCCTTCCTTCTCCCTGTTGCCCTTGGCATCCTAGTTAATAAAGAACCTATCAATCTCTGACTTAAATATACGCAATGACTTGGCCTGCAAAGCCATTTGTGGCAATGAATTCCATAGATTTACCACCCTTTGGCTAAAGAAAGTTTTCCTCATCTCTGTTCTAAATGGATGCCCCTCTCTTCTGAAGCCGTGCCCTTTGATCCTAGACTTTCTCACTATAAGGAACATCCTCTCACATCCACTCTATCTAGGCCTTTCAATATTTGATAGGTTTCAAATGACAATTACATATTTGATAGATAGTTGAGAGACTCCCCCACCCTCATTCTTCTAAACTCCAGCAAGTACAGACCCAGAGCCATCAAAAGCTTCTCATACACTAACCCTTTCTTTTCCAGAATCATTCTCATTAACCTACTCTGGATGCTCCCCAATGCCAGCACATCTTTTCTCAGATAAGGGGCCCAAAGCTGCTCACAATACTGCACGTGCTCTCTGACCAATGCCTTGTAAGGCCCCAGCATCACATCTTTGCTTTTATATTCTAGTCCTCTTGAAATGAATGCTAACATTGCATTTGCTTTCATTACCACTGACTCAACCTACAAGTTAACCTTTCAGAAATCCTGTACGAGGACTTTCGAGTCCCTTTGCACCTCTGATTTTTGATTCGCTATACTATATTCCACCTGCCACTTCTTTGTCCATTCTGCCAATGTGTCTAAGACCTTCTACAGACTCCCTGCTTCCTCCACACTACCTGTCCCTGCACCTATCTTCGTATTGTCTGCAAACTTGGCCAAAAAGCTATCAATTCTGTCATCCAAATCATCGATATAGAACGTGAAAAGAAGGGTTCCCAATATTGACCTCTGCGGAATGCTACTAGTCAATGGTAGGCAATCAGAGTAGGCCCCTTTTATTCTCAATTTTTGCCTTTTGCCAACAAGACAATCTTCTAAATCCTTGCTAGTATCTTTCCTGTAATACCATGGTCTCTTATCTTTTTAAGCAGCCTCAAGTGTGGCACATTGTCAAAGGCCTTCTGAAAATTCAAGTAAACAACATCCACAAACTCTGTTTTCTCTATCCTGCCAGGTATTTTCTTAAAGATCTCCAACAAATTTGTCAGGCAAGACTTGCCCTTTAAGGAAACCAGGCTGCCTTTGGTCTACTTTATCATGTGCCTCCAAGTACCCCGAAATCTCATCCTTATTCATGGACTCCAATATTTTATCAACCAATGAAGTCAGGCTAACTGGCATATACTTTGCTTTTTACTGACCCCCCCCCCCCCCCCCCCCCCCCCCCCCACTTCTCAAAGACTGGAGTGACATTTGCAATTTTCCAGTTCTCTGGAAACCATTGCAGAATCTTGTGATTCTTGAAAGATCATTACTAATGCCTCTACAATCTCTTCAGCTATCCATTTCAGAACCCTGGGGTGTAGATCATTTGGTATAGGTGACTTATCTACCTTCAGTGCTTTCAGCTTCCTGAGCATCTTCTCTTTAGTACTGTAATAGCAACAACACTCACTTCTGTTGCCTGGTACTTACACATTCTGGCATTCTGCTAGTGTGTTCCACCATGGAGATTCACGCAAAATGCTTATTAAGTTCATCCACCATTTCTTTTCCCCCTATTATTGCCACTCCAGTAGCATTTTCCTGCTGTCCAATATCCTCTCTTGCCTCTCTTTTACTCTTCATATAACTGAAAAAGTTTTTGGTACCTTCTTTTATATTATTGACTAACTTAACTTCATATTTCACCTTTTCTCTCCTTATGGTTTTTATCAGTTGCCTTCTGCTGGTTTCTAAAAGCTTCTCAAACTTCTAACTTCTCACTAATTTTCGCTATAAAATATGCCTTCCATTTTGCTTTTATGCTGTCTTTGACTTCCCTCGACAACTACAGTTACCTCATTTTTCCTTTACTCCACTGTAATACATACATCTGACGTTATCTTCTCCCTCTGAAACTGCAGGGTGAATTCTATCATATTACGATCACTGTATCCTAAGGGTTCCTTTACTTTAAGCTCCCTAATTAAATCTGGTTCATTGCACAACAGCCAATTCAGAATTGCCTTTCCCCTAGCAGGCTCAACCACAAACTGCTCTAAAAAGCCATCTTGTAGGGACTGTATAAATTCCCTCACTTGCGATCCAGCACCAACCTGATTCTCCCAATCCTGCATATTGCAATCTCCATGACCTTCATCTTTTCTCTATGGCCTTTTTAGTTGCCTTTTGTTGGTTTTTAAAAGCTTCCCAACCCTCTACCTTCCCACTAGTTTTTGCTATATTATATTTTCTCTTTTGCCTCATCCACTGTTTCAACTAATCTTCATCTTTAGGATGTATTTTTCCTGTGCCCTCCAAACTGCTTTCAGAAACTTCAGCCATTGTCGTTCATACAATATAAAAGAGCTCGAGCCATAGTGAGAAAAGTAGTGAGCAGGGCAAAGAAAATATATTGGAGAATGTACTGTGATAGCATAGGGAAAGATATCCAGGGAGGGGAAGTTTGGGTTATGATATGCAAAATGGATTGGATTTAGAAAACTTGATGCATTATCAATTATATATAGTGGGGTAAAGGTTTCAGGTACTGACTCTGAACAACAGAATTATTTGCAAAAACATACTGTATCTCAGTGTACATAATTCGGCAATTTATGTAAAGAAGAGATGTTTTATTGAGAAACAGTTTTGGCAAACAATTCTCAGATTGCTGAGAAAAAAACTGCTCCAGTTCCTGTTTGGATGTTGAATTTATATTGGCTGACTTAAAAGGACTATTGATAGTTCTGGTCAAACATCACCTGGGAATGATGATATTTGTTATAATATGTTTACATGGTTATCAAGTTTGAAACTTATGTTGGTTTTGGAATTCTTTAATACAATATGGCCTAAAGGAACACTTCCTCCTTCCTGGAAATCAGCAGTTGTTATCCCTATATTGAAACCTGTTAAGGGATCAATCAGATCCTTCCAATTTTACTGAGAGTTCACAGGTACAGTATGTAGATAATGGAATGAATGGCTATAGCAAGGCTTTCTTATTTTGTGGAAAGTACAGTCCACCCTCCGTATCCATGGGGGTTTGGTTCCAGGAAAATTAACTGTATACCAAACTGGATTTCATGAAGGGAGAATGATCATAGACTCGGTTTTAAGTTTGGAATCTGGTATTCATAAGGACCAAGTTAATAAAGAATCAGTTTGGTTTGATGTAGAGAAAGCTTTTATATAGCTTGACAGTTGGGAGTTTAACATCCAAGGATACGTGTTGTATCAAAAGGGCAGAGGGGGTGGAGTGGCTCTGTTGGTAAAGATAAAATCAAATACTTAGAAGGAGGTGACATAGGATTGGAAGATGTGGAATCGGTATGGGTAGTTAAGAAACTGCAAAGGTGAAAAGACCCTGATGGGAGATGGGAATATATATATACACAGGTTTCCAAATAGTAGCCAGGATGTAGGCTACAAATTACAATAGGAGATATAAATCTCATGTCAAAAGGGCAATATTATGATAGCCATGCGGGATTACAGTACGCAGGAAGATTGGGAAAAGCTGGTTGGTGCTGGATCCCAAGAGAAAGAATTTCTAGAATGCCTACAAGTTAGCTTTTTAGAGCAACTTGTGGTTGAGCCCACTAGGCGAAAGGCAATTCTAGATTGGGTGTTGTGTAATAAACAGATTTGATTAGGGATCTTAAGGTAAAGGAAATTTAGGAAAGAATAATCATAATATGATTGACTTCACCCTGCAAGCTAAAGTTAGATGTATCAGTATTACAGTGGAGTAAAGGGAATTATGGAGGCATGACAGAGGAGCTGGCCAAAATTGATTGGAAGACGACACTAACAGGGATGACGGCAAAATAGAAATAGCTGGAATTTCTAGGAGAAATTCAGAAGGTGCAGGAAAGGTTGATCTCAAAGAAGAAGTATTCTAAAGATAGGTTCAGAAGTGTCAGGGGGCAGAAGTGAGTGCAATTGCTATTACGAGGGAGAAGGTGCTTGGGAAGCTGAAAAAGTCTAAAGGTAGACAAGTCACCTGGACCAGATGGACTACATCCTTGAGTTCTGAAAGAGGTAGCTGAAGAGATTGTGGGGGCATTAGTAATGATCTTTCAAGAATCACTAGACTCTGGAATAGCTCTGGAGGAATGGTAAGTTGCAAATGTCACTCCACTCCTTAAGAAGGAAGGGAGGCAGAAGAAAATTATCGGCCAGTTAGTCTGAGCTCAGTGGATGGGAAGATGAAGGATGAGGAACTTGAAGGCACCTGATAAAATGGACCAAATTCAGCATGGTTTCCTCAATGGAAAATCTTGCCTGACAAATCTGTTTGAATTCTTTGAGAAAATAACAAGCTGGTTAGACAAAGGAGAATCGATGGATGTTGTGTACTTGAGTTTAGAGGCCTTTGATAAGGTGCCGCACATGAAGCTGCTTAACAAGAGACTACGGTATTACAGGAAAGACACTAGCATGGATAGAGGTCTGTCTGATTGGCAGGAGGCAAAGAATAGGAATAAAGGGAGCCTTTTCTGGTTGGCTGCCAGTGACTAGTGGTGTTCCACTGGGGTCAGTGTTAAGACTGCTTCTTTTTACATATATGTCAATGATTTGGCCAAGTTTGTGGACAAAACAAAGATAGGTGGAAGGGCGGGTAGCTTTGAAGAAGCAGGGAAGCTGTAAAAAGACTTACACAGATTAAGAGTATGGGCAAAGAAGAGACAGATGAAATACTGTGTTATCATTCAATCCTCATGCAGGATTCCCTAAAGGTTAACTTGCAGGTTGAGTCAATGGTCAGGAAGGCAAATGCAATGTTGTCATTCATTTTGAGAGGACTAGAATATAAAAACAAGGCTGTAATGTTGAAGCTTTATAAAGCATTGGTGAGGCCTCTCTTGGAGTATTGAGAGAAGTTTTGGGCTTCTAATCAAAGAAAGGGTGTGCTGACATTGGAGAGGGTTCAATGGAGGTTCGTGAGAATAATTCTGGAATTAAAGGGTTATCATATGATGGATTTGATGGCTCTGGGCTTATACTCACTGGAATTCAGAAGAATGAGGGAAGATCTCATTGAAACCTACCAAATGTTAAAAGGCATAAATAGAGTGGATGTGGAGAGGATGTTTCCTATATGGGGAATCTAGGACTAGAGGGCTCAGCCTCAGAATAGAGGGATGTCCATTTAGAACCCACGGGTTCTGAAGGAGGTGGCTTTGGAGATTGTGGAGGCATTGGAAATAATCTTCCAGGAATCAATAGACTCTGGCATGGTTCCGGAGGACTGGAAGGTCGCAAGTGTAGTTCCGCTGTTTAAGAAAGGAGGGAGGCAGCAAAAAGAAAATTACAGACCTATTAGTCTGGCATCGGTAGTTGGAAAGTTATTGCAGTCGATCCTCAGGGACAAGGTTATGAAATACCTCGAGGTGCATGACAAGATAGGCCCAAGCCAGCATGGTTTCATGAAGGGAAGATCCTGCCTGACCAACCTATTGGAATTTTTTGAGGTAATCTCAAATAAGATTGACAAGGGAGAGGCTGTGGATGTTGTGTATTTGGATTTTCAAAAGGCCTTTGATAAGGTGCTGCATAAGAGGCTGCTTAATAAGATGAGAGCCCATGAAATTACAGGAAATATATTGGAATGGGTGGAGCAGTTGGCTGATAGGCAGAAAGCAAAGGGTGGGAATAAAGAGATCCTATTCTGGTTGGTTGCTGGTTACTAGTGGTGTTCCGCAGGGGTCGGTGTTGGGGCCGTTTCTTTTTACACTGTATATCGATGATTTAGATTATGGATTAAATAGTTTTGTGGCTAAGTTTGCGGATGACACCAAGATAGGTGGAGGAGCAAGAAGTGTTGAAGAAATGGAAAGGTTGCAGAGAGACTTGGTCAGTTCAGGACAGTGGGCAAAGAAATGGCAGATGAGATACAATGTTGAGAAATGTACATTTGTACATTTTGGAAGAAGAAATAATCGGGGAGAATTTTTAGATGGGGAGAAAATTCAAAAATTGGAAGTGCAAAGGGACTTGGGGGTCCTTGTGCAGGATACCCTAAAGGTTAACCACCAGGTTGGATTGGCAGTAAGGAAAGCGAATGCTATGTTGGCATTCATTTCAAGAGGAATAGTGTATAAGAGTAAGGAGGTGTTGATGAGGCTCTATGGGGCACTGGTGAGTCCTCATTTGGAATACTGTGTGCAGTTTTGGGCCCCCTATCTTAGAAGGGATGTACTGATGTTGGAGAGAGTTCAGGAAAGATTTATGAGGATGATTCCTGGAATGCAGGGACTAACATATGAAGAACGTTTGTCGGCTCTTGGACTGTATTCATTAGAGTATAGAAGAATGAGAGTGGATCTCATAGAAACATTTCAAATGTTGAAAGAGTTGGACAGAGTAGATGTGAAAAGTCTGTTTCCCTTGGTGGGTGAGTCCAGGACAAGGGGCCACAGTCTTAGAATTAGAGGGTAACCATTTAAAACAGAGACGAGGAGAAATTTTTTTAGCCAGAAGTCATGGATTTATGGAATTTGTTGTCACATACAGCTGTGGAGGCCCGATCATTGAGGGTATTTAAGGAGGAGATTGATAGGTATCTAATTAGTCAGGGTATCAAGGGATATGGGGAAAAAGCCAGAAATTGGAACTAGATGGGAAAATAGTTTAGCTCATGGTGGAGTGGCGGTGCAGACTCGATGGGCTGAATGGCCTACTTTTGCTCCTTTGTCTTGTGATCTAGTATGAAGATGAGGTGGCATTTCTTCAGCTAGAATTCGGTGAATCTTTGCAATTCATTGCTACAGGCAGCTGTGGAGGCCAGGACATTGGGTGTATTTAAGGTTCTTGATTCATCAGGGCATGAAAAGTTGTGGCCTGAAAGATCATGGTGAGAAGGAAGAGGAATGGGGTTAAGCAGGAAAATGGATAAGGCATGATGAAATGGTGGAGCAGAAGAGGTGAATGGCCTAATTCTGCTCCTATTGGTCCTTGTGGTCTTAGTATAAAGCCATTGCTCATTATGAGGTGAATAGCATGTCTTTTCACCCTGGGACTTTGTCAAAACTCATATTGTTACTATTCAACCATGCCAAACTGTACTTGTGTACAGCCAGGTCTTGCTGTCCCAGAGCTGCACAAGGCCACCTTCCAATGTGTTCTCCAGTAAAAATATATTATGTTTTGCCTGAATTTTGCAGCTACTGGGTAATACTGTCTGTCATCACTAAGGGAGGGAAGCATTAAGGGAATGAGCAAGGGAAATCAATGACTTACATAATGAGATACAATAGGGTCTTTTAAGAGACTCCTGGAGAGGCATATGGAGCTCGGAAAAATAGGGGGCTATGGTAATTTCTCAGGTAAGGACATGTTCGGCACAGCTTTGTGGGCTGCAGGGCCTGTATTGTGCTGTAGGCTTTCTATGTTTCTATGAGATAATTTTATTTAAAAATTTAGTTTAGAGTGATATTTTTGGTGGCTTTTTGCTTTGCCACCAAGTGGCAAGATAGTGACAGACTGAAGATGTGTAATTTTTGGTGAATTGATTTATTATGATCATATTTAATTAGTGCCAGGTTGAGAGGATTGCAACCCCATGCCCCTGTTTTTGGTTTTGCTTGGTAACAAACTCTTTCTCTTTGTTTGGCATGGAGAAGGTCAATAAGAATTTGACACCCAATCCCAGCTCTCCTCCAGGCAATGGGTGGGTTGCTTTAGCACATCAAATTTTATATAGCAGGAAGACTTTAATTGTCTGCATGTGACTTGGTCTCTGTAATGGGGTTACTATGCACAAAATAAGAGCCTAACTTTTCTATCAGTGGATGTGCAACTATTTAACTAATGGTTGGCTACGAGCATCCACCTTCATGATTTTCTACATAGGGTTACACACCAACTGCACACTGAAGTTTGGTGATCCAGGAGGAACTAATATTGGTCACCAGCAAAGCATTGTTTTGCAGTGGTGCTCTGCACTATTGAGATTTTCATTTTAGTGAAGCTACAAGTTCTCGCTCCCAGCTGGTTTCCATGAAGAGGGTATAAAATGTATTTCTTTCTCTTTGAATAGAGGCTCAGGAAGCACCCTTACCTAATAGTAGATGGCAATCTACATAAATTTCCAACTCTGCCATGGAAGGAGCCAGATATATGGCTACAATAACTAGAAATACAACACTATCAATGTGAGCAATATTTGGCATGTTTAACCAATTATAGGTTTACTGTAGCATAAATATCCCTCACAGAATGTTTGCAATACCAATCCATAGAGATTTTGGGGATTTAGTAGAGAACTCAAGCATTTGTATAACCATGCCAGTAGACAGAAAAAGACTCAATCAGTTAATTTATTATGCAGTTTATAAAATGATTAAATAGCACCGGTTGCAGCATTGGAAAGAAAGGTTTCACGCCACTGTTGAGCACGTGATTAACTCTGAGATTAGAGTAAGGATTGTGACACTATCAAGCTCCAAAACAGTAACCCTGATATAAGTCCTTCACTGTTATGCTCCAAAATAGTAACATTATTATTGATCCTACAAACTTATATACAGCCTATACAACAAGCACTTTTGAGGCTGGCAGGTTAGATTGGCTGGCTGCTGCAAGGCTGCAGCTATATTCTGCTGTGCGGGAACTAGGGATGTGGCCCACATTTCTGACTTGCAAACTGCTTGGCTTATGAAAGTTCACAGGAACCCAGCCTTAACCCAGTGAGGACATATCAAATTAGTCTGCATATTTCTAGTGGATGTTCATTGTGTATATGTTCACACTTACATTATGGTATCAGGGCCACATGCATGTAAACATGTGCACGCCTATAACTCAACTTCAGCACTAGTAGTACATAGAAATGTCAAAGAAGGTTATTAAAGAGCTAAAGTTCTCACTGTGAGTGTTGTCACACTTTGTATAAGAAGATATATAGTATAATCTACTATAAAAGTCTAGATATGCTGGAAATCTGAAATAAAAGAGAAAATGGTAGAAACACTCAGCAGGATAGGCAGCAACGAGAGTCCCAGACATGAAATGATTAAAGATTTGCTTTATTTGTCACATGTATATCAAAGAATACAGTGAAATGCATCATTTGCACCAAATCAAATCAATGAGGATTGTGCTGAGCAGCCTGCAAGGGTTGCCACATTTCTGGTGCCAAAATAGCATACCGACAACTCACTAACCCTAATCATACGTCTTTGAATGTGGGAGGAAACTGGAGCATCGGAGGAACCCCACATGGTCATTACAGGCAGTGGCGGGAATTGAACCCTGATCACAGAGATCAGTGGTGCTGTAAAGGATGTGCTATCTGCTACCTTACCATTCCACCTAATGTTGACTGTTTCCAAGGATGGTGCCTAACCTACCTATTTTTGTTTTTATGTACAGTTTGTTTTGTCTTTCCAGGCTGAACTTTGGGAAAATGATTGAATCTTGCAAAATATTGCAGTTACTTATAATGGTCTGTTATTTGCAGAATGCCCACGCACAATATTGGCACGAGAGAACAGCTTCACCGTAAAGATGTTCACATTCCAGTTCTTAACAATGTTTTCATCCATCATTTATGTTGCATTTTTCCTAGGGAGGTGAGTAGTAACAAATGGTCTTGTGGGTAAATATGTACTATGATGGAGCCAAAATGTAATCTTTTTCTATAATTTCACTGACTCTTTTACTCTGTCTGGAACCTGTTAAACTTTATACCTGTAAAAACAACACAGATACTTAAGAAATAGAAGCAGAAATAGACCATCTGACTCCCTGCATCAGCTCCCCCATTCACAGGGAATGTGGTTGATCATTTACCTCGGTATCATTTTCCTGCAGCAACTCCATGCTCCTTGATTCCATTAATACTCAAAAATCTATTGATCTCTCTCTTGTATACACTGGGTAAATGAGGTGCCGCAGTCCTCAAGTACAGTATTCCTAACATTGGACCCTCGCAAAAAATGTATAAAAATGTATTTTCATTCCTGACGCTTGAATGGCCATGTTTAAGGAGATGAGCAGTCAACGTTTCAGGCCGAGACGTTGACTGCTCGTTTCCATGGATGCTGCCCGACCTGCTGAGTTCCTCCAGCTTGTTTGTATGTGTTGATTTAACCACAGCATCTGCAGTGTACTTTGTGTGTCTCTTCTTTTAAGACTGATCATGGTTCAAGACAAAACATTCAGGGAAATCAGCCCTTTATATAGTCTGTCAAGCTCCATAAAAATATTATGTGTCTATAAAAACATTTTCATTCTTCTAAACTTGGGGAAATACAAGCCCAGTTTAACATATCCTTATAAGATAATCAATCAATCTGGTAACTCTTCCTTAAGGTTAATTTCTTGAAGCATATCTTTTCTGAGGAAAGGAGATCAAGCTGCTTCAGTTTTGCTGGATCCTATATAACTACAAAAAGAAATCTTTACACTTGTACTCAAATCCTCTGGCTAGAGAGGCTGGCATATCTTCCCAAGTGCCTACTGCAATTTTCAATGATTCATGTACAAAATTTTCTGAATCTCTCTGAACACTACCACGTTTAATCTTTCACTAATTCAAAATATTCATTTCATCTACTTTTTCCACCAAATATGGTGATTTATCATTGTTCTGCTTTATATTCCATTTTCCATGTTCTTGCTTGTTAATTTAATCTGTCTATACCAATATGATGCTTCTCTCCATTCTCCTCTACCACCCGCTTTATACCAAAAGCAAATTTTAATCTATTTCACTGATCATTTATCCAGAACACATATTTAAGTTCTGAACATTTGGCATCCCTACACTAATATATTTAGTTTAACTAACTTCCAACCCATTTATTCCTACTGCCCATTCTCCACCTATATGAAGACATTACTCCTAATCTCATATGCTCTAACTTCATTAACCTCAAGTGGCACTTTATTGAAAGCTTTAGGAAAGTCTAAGTACACCATATCCTCATTTATTCTTCTTAAAACCTTGAAATTCTCAAAGAAGTTTGCCAAATTTAAATTTCCTATGTTCTATCTATATTAATGCTACACAACCCCATTGATATTTTCTAAGTGTCCTGTTACAATTTACTTAGGAATGCATTTTATGATTTTTCTCTGCGACTGATGTCAGTCTAATCTTTTATCCAGAATCAGGTTTAAAGTATCTGGTTTCTTGAATGGTTCCTCAACATATTTGGAAAAGTAGTTACTATATATTCAAGAATTCACCCTCCATATTCTTGCAGTTAATTGGTTTGCTCAGAGCAGATGTAAAATAATGACCATTATTACTGTATTGTATTATGACATGTGATTTGTATTTTGTCCTCTCTTGGCAAGCTTATGGAAACTTGTGTTATTGTTATCAAATATAGAATACAGGAAAGTACAGCAGAGGAAAAGGTCATTTGGCCCATTCTGTATGTGCTGAAAATGATGCTAAATTAAACTAATCTTTTCTACCTACACATGGTTGACATCATTTCCTGCATATTCATGTGCCCATCTAAAGACTCTTAAATGCCAGTATCATATTTGCTTCAACCATTGCCTCTGGCAGTCCACTCCAAGCACCTACACCCTTTGTGTTAAAATAATGACCTGCATATCTGCTTCAAAACTACCATCTTCCCATCACCTCTCAAGCCTTGAATGTATGACCTATATTGTTTGACATTTTTATCCAGGGAAGAGAAAAAGATTCTGACTGTCCAACCTATCTCTGCCTCTCTTAATTTTATAAATGTCTATCAGGTGTCCCCTTACCATACAACACTTGAGAGAAAACAAAGTTTATCTAACTTCTCATTATAGATTCTACCCTCTAATCCAAGCAGCATCCTGATAAAGACCTTCTGTACTTTTCCCACAACTTCCATAGGAAGTAGTGGGCAACCAAATTTCACACAATACTCCAAGAGCAGCCTAACCAAAGCTTTATACAGCTGCAACATGATTTTTATATTTAGTACTCCAAAAACTGAAGACTTCTTCTTTTCACCTACCTACTTGTGTGGCCCCTTTCAGAGATCTGTGCTCTTGCATCCCAATATCCCTCTGTACATCAATGCTGTTAAGGGTCCTGCCAATAACTGTATGCTTTCCCCTTTCAGTGGATCTCCCTAAAAGTCTGGATTAAACTCTCACTTCTCCACTCATATCTGTAACTGATCTATAACCTTCTGTATACTTCGACATTTTTCACTGTCCACAAGCTCCACTAATCTGTATCATATGCAGATCTACTAACCCATCCATCTACGTTTTCATTTAAGTAATTTATATATGACACACACAGCAGAGGTCTCAGCATTGATCATTGTGGAACACCACTAATCACAGACTTCCAGCTAGAATAAAAGACTTCAACCGTTACCCTCTGTCGTCCACGGGTATGTCAACTCTGAATCTAAACTACCAATAACCTATGGATTCTATGCATTTTAATCTTCTGAATCGGCCTACCATGAGGGACCTTGTCAAATGCTTTATCAAACTCCATATAGACAGTATCCACTGCCCTATCCTCATCAATCATTTTGTCACCAACTCAACAAAACTTAATTAAGTTTGTAGGACATGAACTGCCCTGCACAAAGCCATACCGACTCTCCTTAATTAGGCTATGCTTTTCCAAATGCTCATAAGCCCTATCCCTAAGAAGCCTCCCCAATAGCTTCCTATTATCCTGGGTATCTGCCCCTTTTTGTCTTCAACTAAACTGTTTTGACTTCTTCAGCGACACACAAAGGCTCTGGAGGAGCTCATTGAGTCAGGCAGCATCTATGGAGGAAACATCTGCTGTCCATTTCCCTCCATAGATGCTGCCTGACCTGCTGAGTTCCTCCAGTACTTTTAGACGTTGCTCCAGATTTCCAGAATTTGCATTTTCTTGTGTCTCTGATTTGACATCATGATTTTCAAAGCTAAGATCCTTTACCTCTGCTGCCTTTATCTCATCATTTTCCAATTGCTTTTCACTTCCGAAAAGTAAGTCTCCTTAAATATTGAAATCAAAAACCTTGGTTAGTTTTCAACCACATCTCTGAATGGCTATTAGATCTTATACATTTGTTTCTATTTGTGCTATTAATTCACAAAAAATGTCATAGCAGTGCTAGAGGGCTCGTCCACTGATGCAACATGGGTAGAACTGAGAAAAAAAGGATGGCCATGTTAGTGAGACTATACTAAGGACATCCCAATAGCCAGAGGGATTTAATGGAGCAAATTTGTAGAGATAGCAACATTTGCAAGAAATAAAAGGTTGTGATAGTAGGTGATTTTAACTTTCCACAATACTGGGACTCCCATACAGTAAAAGGACTGGATGGGACAGGGTTTTTCAAATGTGGTCAGGAAAGTTTCCTATATCAATATATAGAGATCCCAACTAGAGATAGTCTGACCCTGGATGTCCTCTTGTGGAATGAGATAGGGTAGGTGATATAACTGTCTATAGGGGAACACCTTGGATCTTGTGATCATAATTTCATCATTTGCAAGATAGTTATGTCGAAGGATAAGACTGGTCCTTGGGTTGAGATTCTAAATTGTAGAAAGGCCAATTTTGATGGTATCAAAAAGTTTCTGGCAGACTTAGATTGGGATAGGTTGTTTTCCGGCAAAGAGTACTTGGTTACTGGAAGGCCTTTAAGTAAACTACTGAGAACACAGAAACTAGTTGTTCCTTTAGGATAAAAGGCAAGGGTAACAGGTTTAGTGAACCTTGTTAAATAAGGGATATTGAGGCTCTGATAAAGAAAAAGGAGTCACATATCTGGTATAGATAGTTAGGATCAAATGAGGCACTTGAATATAAAAATCCTAACAAACACTTAAGAGAGAAAACAGGAGGGCTACAAGGTGACATAAGATTGCACTGCCAGACAAGGTGAAAGAGAATCCCAAGGGCTTCTATGGCTATATTAAGAGCAAAAGGATAGGAAGGGACAAAATTGGCCCTCTTGAACATGGTCATCACTTCATGGAGCTGAAAGAGATGGTGAAGATCTTAAGTGAATTTTTTGCACATCTATTTACTCAGGAGACAAATACGTAGTCTATAGAACTGTGCAAAAGAGTAGTGAGGTCATGGACTGTATCCAGATTACAGAAGAGAAGGTGCTTGCTGTCTTGAATTTTGGGTGAATAATTCCCCAGGACCTGACAAGATGTACCCTCAGACCTTGTGGGAGGCTCGTGCAGAAATTGCAGGATCCCTGGAGTGGTATTTAAATTGTTCTTAGCCATGGGTAACGTTTCTAGAGTACAAAAGGATAACTAAAGTTGAACCGTTGTTCAAGAAAAGTCCTAAGAATATACCAGGAAATTATAGGCCTGTGATCCTTATGTCAGTCATGGTAAAAGCATTGAAACGTATCACAAGAGACAGTATATATAAGTGTTTGGATAGACAGAGCCTGATTAGAGATAGTCAGTATGGCTTTGTCTGTGGCAGGTCATTTCTAACCGATCTTAAAGAGTTTGTTGAGGGGGTTACAAAGGAAGTTGATGAAAAAAAGAGAGTAGGCATTGACTACTTGGACTTTACCAACGTATTTGATAAAGTCCCAATGGAAGGCTGGTCCAGAAGATAAGTAGCTTTGCATTTGGGACGAAGTAATAAATTGGATTCAACATTGAGTGAGTGGAAGAAGCTAAAGAATGGTTGTAGACAATTATCTCTAGACATTTTCCCTTTAAGTTGGGTAAGATTAGGTTAAAGGTGAAAGTTGAAATATTTAAGAGGAATCTGGGGGGGGCGGCCTTCTTCACTTGGAGGGTGGTGGAAAAAGCTTCCAGCAAAAGTGATAGTAGCGGATTCATTGCAACATTTAAGAAATGTTTGGATAGATATGAGAATGTAAGGGCATGAAGGACTATGGTCGAGGTGCAGATAGATAGGACTAGCAGACCAGGCCATCACAGATTAGATGTGCTGAAGGGTCTATTTCTGTGCTGTAGTGCTGTATGACTCTAATTCACTTATCTTGTTGCAAATGTTAAATATATTTAGATAAAGAGCCTTCTACTTTATCCATTTTGTTATTCTAGTTATAGTTACATTATTTTACTTATTTCAATAATTTTTATTTGAGATACAGTGCAGAACAGGCCCCTATGGCCCTTCAAGGCGCTCCACCCATTAACCCACCGATTTAACTCTAGCCTAATCACGGGACAATTTACAAAGACCAATTAACCAATTAACTAGCATGTCTTTCAATTGCGGGAGGAAACTGGAGCACCCAAAGGAAACCCATGTGCACACAGGAAGGAATGTACAAACTTGCTTACAGAGGGCACTGGAATTGAACCCAAAACTCCACAATTTGAGGCATTTGAAGCATTGCTGTAACCGCTAGAACATAGAACATACAGCACAGTATATGTCCTTCAGGCCACAATATTGTGCTGATGTTTTAACCTACTCAAAGATCAATCTAATGCTTCCCTCCTAAATAGCATTCCATTTTTCTATCATCCATGTGCCTTGCTAAGAGTTGCTTAAATGTCCCTAATACATCTACCTCTACCACTACCCCTGGCAGAGTGTTCCATGCACCCACCACTCTGTGTAAAGAACCTACCTCTGACATCCCTCTATAATTTCCTCCAATCATCTTAAAGTTATGCTCCCCTAGTACTAGCCATTTCCACCTCAGGAAAAAGTCTCTGTCTATCCACATGCCTCTTTATCATCTTGTACACTTCTATAGTCACCTCTCTGCACCTCCTTTACTGCAGAGAGAAAAGCCTTAGCTCACTCAACCTATCCTCATAAGATATGCCTCCAGTTCAGGCAGTGTCCTGGTAAATTTCCTCTACACCATCTCATATCCTTCCTATAATGAGGTGTCCAAAACTGAATACAACATTCCAAGTGTGGTCTAACCAGGGTTTTATAGAGCTGCAACATTACCTTACGGCTTTTGAACTCAATACCCAGACAAAAGAAGACCAATGCACCACATGCCTTCCTACAACCCTATCAACTTGTGAGGCAACTTTGAGGGTCTATAATTCCCAGGGTTATCCCAACTCCCTATCTTGAATAAAGGAATAACATTTGCCAACCTCCAATCATCTACTCCTGTGGCCAGTGAGGATACAAAGATCATTGCCCAGGTGCAGCAATCTCTTCCCTTTCTTCCTTTAGTGACCTGGGGTATATATGACACCTCAGCCCAGGGACTTATATATCCTAAGGTTCCAGCAGATCTTCTTTATTAATGTTGAAATGTTCAAGCATTTCAGCCTGTTTTACTCTGCCCACACAATCATCAAGATCCCCATCACTGGTGAATACTGAAGTACTCATTAAGGACCTCCCTACCTCCTCCAACTCCAGGCACATTTCCTCTACCATTCCTGATTAGTGCTACCCTCACTCTGGCCATCCTCCTGTTCTTCAAATATGTGTAGAACACCTTAATTGTACTTACCAAGGCCTTCTCATGCCCTTTCTATCTCTCTCAAGTCAATCCCTCTTGGCTACCTTGTAACTCTCCAGAGCCCTGTCTGATACTTGCTTTCTAAACCTTAAGCAAGCTTCTTTTTTACTCTTGACTAGATGCTCCACATCTCTTGCAAACCATGGTCCCTTCACCCTACCACCCTTCCCTTGCCTCAAAGGGTCAAATCTAAACAGAATCCCCTAAACTACCTCCACGTACTTACTGTGCGTTTTCCTGAGTCCATCCATTCCCTATTTATGCTCTGAAGTTCCTGCCTAATAGCATCATAATTCTTCCTCCCCCAATTAAATAGTTTCACATATCATCTGTTCCCATCCCTCTCCAAGGAAATAGTAAAAGTCAGATATGTTGTGGTCACTGTCCCCAGAATGCTCTTCCACTGAGTGATATGACATCTGACCTGGTTCATTGCATAGCACTGGATCCAGTGCGCCCATTTCTCTGGTTGGTATGTGTGTCTAGTCAGTAATCCTTCCTGGACACACTTAACCAATTCCGCCCCATTTAAAACTTTGGCACTAAGAAGTTGAAGTCACCCATGACAACAACCCTGTTATTTTTGCACCATTCTAAAATCTGCAACCCGATCTGTTCCTCAGTGTCTCTGTTGTTATTGAGGATCTATAGCATAGTTCCAAAAGAGTGATTGCTTACTTCCTGTTTCTGACTTCCACCCATACTTAATCAGTAAATAATACCTTCATGATGTCTTTTCTTTCTACAGTTGTGATACTATCCCTCATTAGTAATTCCACTTCACCATTTCTTTGTCTCCTTCCTTAACCCTTTTAAAACATCTAAACTCCAGAACATCCAGCACCCACTTCTGCCAACATCATCATGTACTGACCCATGCTCTAAATTCATCATCTTTGTTCCTAATATTACTTGCATTTAAATAGATACACTTCAATCCATCCCACTGACTGTAATTTTGCTCTACCAACTGCCTGTTCTTCCTCAGAGTCCCTCTACAAGCTGCATCTACCTGTTTACCAACTGCCCCATCTCTGACCTATAGCTCTGGTTCCTAAAACCTTTTACGAGTAAAACTTTCTTCCAAACATTTTTATCTACGAACCTAGTTATTTATTTTAATAGCCAGTGGCTTTAGTCCAATTTAAGAGCCTATGCCAATTGAACAGCTCTCTCTTTACCCAATATCGATGCCAATGCTACATCAATCTTTTAGCCATACATTCAACTCAATAATCTATTTACTTTATGCAAAGTTTTATGTTATCCATGGTAATCAGAGATTACTGTCTTTTATAATAAACAGTGTGGTGAGTGTAAACCTTGCCGTTAGGTAGCTTAATTGAGGGCATGTCTTTACTATATTAGCCAATCAATGGCCTAGATCCCCCACTCATTTGTGAAACATCACTTGTCTTTGAAGCTTGTTCTTACCTGGACACCATCTGCCTCCAGGATCATTGATCCCTCCTGGCTGATGAGGCTGAAAATAGTGCAGAGCATTGTAAACCAAAATTGGCTTGTTCCAGGCAAAATTGCTCTGAGAACTTATTTAGCCACAGACTTTATAAATGGCAAAGTTATCAAAGGGAAGGAATGTATGTAGAGGTCACTGTTATTTGCAACTATTCAAGTGTGTTCTAAAGCTATTAAAATAATATCAAAGTATGGGGTGCCAAGGTAGCGTAGAGGTTAGTGCAACATTATTACAGCTTGGGGCATCAGAGTTTGGAGTTCAATTCTGGCGTCCTCTGTAAGAAATTTGTATGTTCTTCTCATGAGTGTGTGGGTTTCCTCTGGGTCTGATTCCTCTCACAGTCCAAAGATGTACTGATTAATAGGTTAATTGGTCATTGTAAATTATCCTGTGGTTAGGCTAGGTTTAAATTGGTGGGTTACTGGGTGGTGCAGCTTGTTGGGCCAGAATACCTCCTCTGTGTGGTATCTCTAAATAAAATAAAACATTTAAATTCTTAATTTAAAAAAAATACGGGAAGGTTTCACCAAGTGATGATCAACTGCATATCTGATGAAAGTGTTGTGAGATACATAATACAGTGAGTGTGTAACAGTATAGAGTAGAATCTCACCTTAAGTAAGTATTTATTTTCTCTCTATTAGGATTAATGGTCATCCAAGTAATTATGTGAGAATAGCAAGTCAGTGGCGTCTAGAGGAGGTGAGTGTTAATTTATCGATCTGTATTTTTCATACAGCTCAGAATACTATAAGTTATAAAATATCAATAATATCTGCTGAGACAAGAACACATCAATAATCTGCCCTAATTCATGAACCCTTGATAGATGAGTATTAGTCTTGACTTTTTTCTTCAGATGGTGTTCCTTTTAAGTGGTTTCTCACACACTTTTCTCACTTACCTAATTTTCTACCATTTCTGGCCTAGCAGATACGTTTCCCTGGACTGGATGGCATATGTAAATATGGTAGTAATATGTCATATTCATCTTCACTACTGCCTGTGAATGGGACGATTTTTTTCAAAGCACATGGACAGCACATTACTGCAGCTGGTAGTACTTTTGTTTCACAACTTCAGTTACCCATATTCTTTTCTGACCACCAATGCTGTATGTGTGGAGTTTGCATGTTCTCCCTCTGAATGCTCCTATTTCCCCGGGCCAAAGATATGCAATTTTGCCGTTATAAATTAACCCTAATGTGCAGGTAAGTGAATGGGATTGTTTTGTGAACCAACATAAATTCCTTCTTTTATGGTGTAAGGAAGATGGAATAAAATTATAAGGGTTTCCCTGGAAAAAGTTAATACTACCATAAGGATGCTTTTGTGATTCATTTAAAGCTGTCTCATGCATAAGGTAGTATGATGATGTAGATACAGGCATTGTTTCCACCCATTCTATATTGTTGAAGATCACATTGTACAACTGTGTGGATGGGAGTATTTCTTCACAGGGTGCTTGTGAAGTGTCTAGTGCAATATTGTAGTTACTGCATGCTGTATCGTGCTCTGCTTGCTACTCTCTGCTTACAGCTATTGCAGTTGGCTAGCCTTCTCAACAGAGGGTGAAAAGAGGAGCCGAGTGTGTAAGCCTCCTCCTGCCAGTAGAGAGCCTGTCCACCACCAAGACTCCTGCAGTGCCTCCTCGGGACCACACGCGGAAACTGGGTATTTTACAGTCCCAGGTTAAACTACAGGGGATCTCAGAACAGCAGTCAGCCCCAGAGACGTGGTATGCAGGCCCACCACTATGTGGATACACCCTGGAGCCTGTCAACCATTGTCCCAGCTATGGGTAAATAGCCCCACTGCCTTGTGGTAAGTCTGTTGAGACAAGGCTAAGGGAGCACACCCTGACAGAAAAGCAATGTGCTGGCAGTGTGCAATAGGCGGGCCTTAACAGACCAAGGTTCCGGCAGCCTCCTGCAGCCAAGATGTGATCACCTGGGATCACCCTTGTCACCGGGATTTACCTCATCATGGTGAAGATAGTGCTACTGGGGATGGCACACCCCCTGAGGCACTTTAATGTCTTCTTTGCGCAGGTCTCCACCTCTGATCACGGTGAACAATACCTACGACTATGAATAAGGGGGTCTTTTTATTTTAAAAGCAGGCATTGAGATTTAACTCTTTAGTCTTTTCAGCGTAGGAGGCAATGTCTACTTACACTCTAAATAGCAATATCTTCCTCCAGATCATGAACATCTTCAATACAATTGGATAGTGTGTGTTAACCTATACCTTCATGTCTGGCTTTCCATCTAATATTATTTCATATATTTGTTCCTAGATTGTGAACAACACAGGCACAAGGCACATTTCTAGCCCAAGCTGGGTCAATAATTGCACTGAAAATAATCATTTTTTGATTCCACAGTTAGGGAATTTCATGCTTTTGTTCTGTGTTGCTAATGCTGTAGATAGTTGTCTTAGGATGGGTATGAGTTAGGATTTGCATGATGCTGCTACTGCCTTTGATAACATAATCATGTACTGAAAGGTCATGTCAGAGTAAAGTTGTTGAGGATAATGCAGATAGTTACATAGAACATAGAACAGTACGACACTGGAACCTTGACCACAGAGAAAACCTCAACCCACAATGTTGTGCCAAACCAGCTAAAACACAAATATAAACACCCAAACACTAATCCCTCCTACATATACAATGTCTACATCTCGCTATCTTTCTCACATTCATAAGAAAAGTTTCTTAAAAGCCTCTAATGTATTTGCCTCTACCACCAAGCCAGGCAGTGCATTTCAGGCATCCATCACTCTGAATCAAAAACTTATCCATCAACCTACCCCCTCTCACCTTCAATACATGCTCTCTGGCATTACACATTTCAACCCCGGTAAACAAATACTTCCTGTCTATCTACCTACGCCTCAACATAATCTTACAAACCTCTATCGGATCTACCCTCAGCCTCTGCCACTCCAGAGAAAACAACCCGTTTATCTAGATCTCATGACAGCACATGTCCTCCAAACCAGGCAGCATCCTGGTAAACATCTTCTGCACCTTCTCTAAAGGCTCAAAGTCCTTCCTATCGTGGGGTGATCAGAACTGTATGGAATACAATGGTTGCATTGTAAATACAGAGTTCATTGCAAATCAGTAATGAAGAAAGCTGCTGAAGCTTTTTGAGTGTTGCTGCATTTACATTCTGGCTACAAAATAGTGAACATTCCAGTCAATCCTAAGGATAAAGAAAACATGCTTACAAGGCAGGAAATAAATCAGTTAAGGAACACTTAATCTATATCTATCCCTGAATTCACAATATTATTCAGATCATTCTTGAGACTGGCATGGATCTGCTTGATTATTGAAGAAAATAGGCAGTGCCTGAACAGTCCTGACTTTATACAGAAGTCATTGGTAAGGAAGCTGAAGTTTGAAGAGACTCTGCAATTGGATCCCTATATCGGATATAGCTGAAACAACTGTATCACTCTAACTCCTTCCCATTGAAGCATAAATAACAAACTTCACTCTTTAAACTCTGTAAGATATTTATATCTTACAACTGGGACATTTTGCTCTCATTAATACAAATGTTCAAGTAGATATACTGATAACAACTGGATTACAGTATTAAAATCTTTTCAGTAATAATACTAAAATGAAAGATCTGCACAAAACTGTCCACAAATACCAGTTGAGAAGGAGATACACAGATTCATTAAGACCTACCTACAGTAAAATGTACTCATAAAAAATGCCCCTTATTGCCTTCACATGCAATCTCTTTTTGCTTAATTTATTCCCCAGGTGTAGACATTGCATGAATTGAATCAATCATATTGGTAAATCTAGATTTGCAGATTGGCCAAAGGGGACTGTTAGCCGTTCCTGAAAGAGTTTACAGAACTTAATGGGTTTTTATGTTCATGTAGTTGCCTGTGATCTCAATTAATGATATCCTGCTTCCAGGTACAAATAATGTTTTGAATTTGGGTTCTATATTGCCACTGTGGAGCTAGAAACTGAGTCTCCAGATCAATCGTACTTGATCCTGGATATCAGTCCAGTAAAATAGGCATTATGCAACCATAAGTGGAAGACAGGAATAATAGTCCATGTTCTTATTCTTTTTAGTGTCATCCAAGTGGCTGCATGACAGATCTCTTCATTCAAATGGCAGTTGTCATGATACTGAAACAACTACTGAGCAGCTTTGTGGAGTACTCTGTCCCGTAAGTTATCCTTTCTCAGTAATAAATCTACTAATCACAGAATGTTACATACAGGATGGCAATTGTATTGGGTTCAAATTATTTATAATCTAAATGATATGATACTGGGTACCCAATTTTATAGTAGCCTGCAGATATGAGCCTTGGTCAATATTTTCTATTTGACATTATAAATCATTGGATGACAATCATAAAGTAAATGAAAAATATCCTTCATATCCTTGAATTTATATGCTATATTATCATACAGCTTTAAAAAGGCACAATACTCATATTTAGAGATATGTGTGCCTGAGGACATTTTAAATATCTCCGCCAGGACCCTTGCAATTTCTGTAAAAGCCTCCCACAAGGTCCGAAGGGACACCTTGTCAGGCCCTATATGGTCCATAACCTTACTGCTGTTGTGTCTCAATTCTATAGATTCTGTGTCCACCTCCCAAGTAATTAAATATGCAAGAAAAACATTTAAGATCTCCCCCTTCTCTTTCAACTCCATGTATAGATGACCACACTGATCTTCAAGAGGACAAATTTTGTCCCTTGTTATTGGTTTGCTCTAAATGTATCTGTTGAAGCCCTTCACCTTGTCTGCTAGGGAACCTCATGCCTTCTTTTAGCCCTCCTAATTTCCATCTTACGTAAATACTCTCTTTTATTTCTTATACTCATCAACTATCTCATTTGTTCATTGCTGCCTATACCTGCTATGCATCTTTCTTTTTCTTAACCTTGCCTCAATATCTTTTAAAAACCAAGATGCCCTAAGCCTGTTAGCCTTGCCTTTTATTCTGACAGGAACATGCAAACTCTGTACTCTCAAAATTTCACTGTTGAAAGCTTTCCACTTAACCAGGCATACTTTGCCTGAAAACAACATGTCCTAATTCACATCTGTCAGATGTGAATCTAATGCCATCAAAACTGGACTTTCTCCAATTTAGAATCTCAACCCAGGGACCATTATTATCCTGCTCCATAGTTACCTTGAAACTAACTGAATTATGATCACTAGATGCAAAGGGATCCTCTATACACACTTATGTCACCTGCTCTGTCTCATTCTCTAATAGGAGATTCAGTAGTGCACTCTTTCTTGCTGGGATCTCTATATATTGATTAAGGAAACTTTACTGAATACCTATGACAAACTGTATCCTGTCCAGCCCTATTACAGTATAGAAATCCCAGTCAAAAGTTAAAATCATCTACGGTCACAGCCTTTTTTCTCACAACTGTGTACAAAATCATTCTACAAATTTGATCTTCTAAATCCTGCTGTCTATTGGGTGTCCTATAATATAATCTCATTAATGTGGTGATCCTTTTTTGTTTCCCTGACACTGGCACCTGCAGGCAACATACCATCCTGATATCTCTTTACCTCCGCAGAATTTTCAGTATTCTCCCCTAACTATTGAATCCCCTATCACCATTGCACTCCATCTCTTCCAAGTCCCAGACATAGTGTCAGAGACTTGTTTGCTGCAACTTTCTTCTCATAGGTCTTCCCCCACCCCCCAACGGTATCCAAAGTGATGTACTTGTTATTGAGGGGAATGGCCACAGGGGAAATCTGCGCTGGCTGTCTACCCCCCTTTTTCTCTATTGATGGTCACCTAGTTACCAGTATCTTGCACCGTAGGTGTAACTACCTCCCTGAATCTCCAGCCAATCAACACCTCAGCCTCCCAAATGATCCAGAGTTCATCCAGCTCTAACTCCTAACACATTCTGTAAGAAGCTGCATCTGGATGCATTTTCCTGTAGGTGTAGTTGTCAAGGACATTGGAGGTCTCCCTGTCTTCCCACATTCTGCAAGAGGAGTATTTCACTGTCCTCCCTGACATTCCCGCTGCTCTAATTGTACAGTAAGAAGGAAACTTACCAGAATTTCACCTTAGCCTCTGTCTCTCCTTGCTGAAGCCTCTAGAGCCGAAGCCTCTGCTTGAACATTGTCCACTCACACAATGGCCACTCCGCTTAAATCTTGCTTCTATTTTAGGCCTTTGCCAAGTGCTTAATTAAACCAACAATTTCAATAGATTTCACACCATATTTTGAATATTACAGCCCCAAACCACACTAGGTGTTTAAAATATGAAATAATGTTAGAAAATGCCTGTCATTGACTAGAAATATTAACCCTGTTTGTCTCTTGCTTAGATGCTAGCATTTCCAGCATTTAGCTTGTGTTGTTAGATGTGACTGGCTGCATGTTCCTATTTAATTTCAATTGTTCATCTTTGACAGATCCTTGAAACATCGATGGAAGAAATATCATAAAAAGATCCTAAAAGAAAATGTTAAAGATGAAATTAAGGATCATTGGATGAAAAATTACAGCCTGAACAGTGTTAACTCCTTTAGCTTATTCAATGAATTTTTGGAAATGGGTATGCCTCTGTATGCTCAGACCTAATGTTTTAATCACATATCTCACTAATCAGTAATCTGCAACTACTTTATTTGTTTAGATTATTTGTCTAAATGGTCTAACCTGTTTTGCATTATCATACAATTTTAATATTAACAAAAATGAATGATGACATGCATTGTCATAAATATTTACAAAAATGATTATGTATATTAAGCAATTAATAAAAAGGATTAACAAATTAGTTTGTACATATAGAATATAAGAATACAGATTTGTGGGGAAGAAACCTGGCAATTAATGAACAGGAAGAGAAAATGAGTAGGACTGAGATTTCATGTTCCTATTGAGTTTCTGATAAAAGTGACTTATGCTATCCCACTGCACAGGAATTCGCAGTCCTTTGGTGTATTTTTAAGTGGCCCTGCAAGGTTAGTGAGAAAATAAGTCATAACTGAGACATTGGATAACCAAAGAGAGTTACAATAAAAGTCCATACAACGTTAGACAATACATCCATATATGGTGCATTGTGTGAAAATGAACATCTATACTTAACAAAATAAGAAGACAGAATGCTTGAAGAGCACTGAGAAGTTAAGGATGACAACTCTAGGTTTTAGATCAATGAGTTTTAAGGAGATGTGGAACATTCTGAAACTATTCTCTTGAAGAAGTTGTAATATAATTGGAAGAGATAACAAAAAGATTCTAAGGGAAGATGTGAAAGATGAACTTAGGGATCATTGGATGAAAATTACAGAAGCAAGTTTTTTTTAAAAGGAAAAGAAAGGTTGTGTAGAGTCAGAATAGAAGAATCTTAAGAGGTGCTTCTGAACTTGAAGCGGCCGAAAATAAACTCAACATACTGATATTTATTGCTCTAGATGTTGACCGTTGTTTGAGCGATTAAATCAATCCTCACAATGCAAAGATAAATGAAGTTACGACTGTTAAAGGAATAATGATATACAGAATACCTTCATTTTAATCACAATTTAATGATTACTCTCTCATGATTAAATGGTTTCCCTCATTTTAGAATAGTACTGTAATGCTGAATATTAGTGGTAAAATTTGAAGAACAAATAAGTTGAGGTATTGGAATGATATTGGTAATTTTACTGCAGCAAACATTTTAAGTTAATTGCAGGAATAGCTGTCAAAAGTGAATGTTATTATTACATTACAATATATAATATCATTATTTTCCATGTTGCTCACCTGAGTGGAAGGCTACATTTAAAAATAAAGACAATCTTGACATCTCCTTACACTCTTAAAATGTGTAAACATAATTTATTCCCCTACCATAAAACCAAAGTTCAGCATCATATTCATACCCTGAATCCACTTCTGGAATTCCCCAAAAAATCCTCCAACTTACCTCCCAAACTCTCTCTCTTATTTCAGCCTCCTTCCATATGCTCTAATTGAGCTAGAACCTACATGATTGGCTCCTCTGCACCTTTCTAAATATTCACCTCCCTGAAACACCAGCATACTGTGTCTATAGAGTTCTGTCTACAAAATGAATGCCATTTATTTGATGTTACTTTGACAGCATTTTCCAAACTCAAACTTCAGTTCTATAAAGTGAATAACTTTATAGTATTTACATTATATTCTATCAGCCACCCTCTTCTCCACTCTCTACATTTGCCTATGTCTTTTTCTGGACATTTTGTGCAATTTCATTGTAACTTTAATCACCTAATTTTTACTGGTAGCAAACCAGAATATATTCCACAATGACTTTTCAACTGAGTTAGTTAAACAGATTATTAAGAGCTAAGGGTCCGATATCTGTGCACTCAAATTGTATAGTATGTTAGGCAAGTCTGCCAACCATTCCTCTAAAGCCCTAATACATTACATAAAATGAGCCCTATCTTATTTAATAATCTTTTGTATGGAAATAATGAAATACCCTTTAAAGATCCAGATTTTATTAATCTCACTGGCTCCCACTGTTCTACTTTGTCGATCAAGTACTATTTACATTTTATGAAATGTGCCAACTGCTTATCATATCCTGTCAAAGGGTTTCAGCCCGAAACATCGACTGTACTCTTTTCGTAGATGATGCCTGGCCTGTTGAGCTCTTCCAGCATTTTGTGTGTGTTGCTTGGATTTCCAGCATCTGCAGATTTTCTCTTATTTGTCGTATTATGACCTCAGTACTTTGTTAACACGTCCTTTAAAATAGATTCTGACAATATTGCTGACAATTGATATCAGGCTAAATAGTCTTAAAATTACTCATTTTAACCTTTGCTTCAAGAAGTGGCAATTTTTTTTGTTACCTGTTTATCTGCTGGGAAAATTACAGAATCTAGAGAAATTTGTAATAGTATTACAAATATATGACAATCTTTACACTGGAACCCTGAGACATAAACTAGTTCGTTGAATTTGTCTGAGTTTTAGTCCTATTTATCTCTCTTTAATACAGTACCTTCTCTTTAGTGATATTAATTGCATTAAGTCCCTCTCTGTTATTTGATCCTTTGTGTATTTCTTTTAGATTTATTTTGTTTTTGCAGTGATGAAAGAGAAAAAAAATACTTATATAATGTCTCATCCATTTCTTAAGTTTTTTTAATGATCCAATTAGAGATACAGCTCGATAACAGATTTCTCTGGCCCAATGAACCCGCTTCACCCAATTACACCTATGTGACCAATTAACCTACTAAACCTTAAGAAACCCATGTGGCCATGGGGAGAATGTACAAACTACTTATAGACTGTAGTGGAATTGAATCCAGTTGCTGACGATGTAATAGCGACCACGCTACCCAATTTTGCTACAATTTTTCCAGCAGTCATTTTTATTCATTTTTTATTTATATGGGCTCATCTTACAATGTATGGCATAGAAGCTCTTTTAATCTTTTGTTGTATATAGTCTCTCTCTCTCCCTCCCTCCTACTAATGTTTTGGTCATTCACTGGTACTTCCCAATTTTTAGGTTTAACATTCTTCTTTGCAACAGTGTTAACCTTTGTTATTAATCAAATACTATCTTAATTTCTTAATCAGTTTTCCCATGGAGTTTTAAAACTTTTCAATAGAATGCTTATTTGTTATGAATTCTGAAAAATTCATTACACATCCATGTTTTTGTGCATTTAATGGTATGCCTTTTAATCTAGTTTTGCAATCAGCCTTGGACAGTTTACTCCGTAAACCTTAAAACCTGTCTACTTAAGTTCAAGACCAATTTCTTACTGAACTAGTTGAACTGAAATTTATTTGATTTGTTACTGATGATTTTATCAATTTTTTTTCTTTTCAGCAATTCAGTACAGCTTCACCACAATATTTGTTGCAGCCTTCCCACTGGCTCCACTGTTGGCACTTGTGAATAATTTATTTGAAGTTCGACTGGATGCTCGGAAGATGCTATTGCTTCAAAGACGGCCAATACCACGAAAAGCAAACGATATTGGTAAGGTTTCAACTAACAGTTTCTATATGTGTTTGCCCAATAAGGTAAAGAGTATACAATTATAAGAGGAGACATGCAGTTAAAGTGCATTAGTGGACGAGGGCTTTATTCTTAGTGAAGCATCTTAGATTTTTTTTTTGTGGCCCAGTGCCTTATTATTGATATTCATCCTCAATGGTGTAATAAATTTTTGTCTATTAGTGGCACATCACACACAGTATAGGCAGAATGAGATAGTATAGTATAGTAGTAGTCTCTCGAAGTCCGAGGAAGACGAATGTGTTGCACAGTGAACGTCTGTGGGCACGCATATGACTTCTGAGGCTGAAGTCCGAAGCGCAGATACGGTTGTAGATGGGACAAGGAGCACTGCCTGTTGGGGCAGGAGCGGGCACTTTCCTGTGTCTTTCTTGACTCACCTTGAGGCGCTCCATGCGCCAGTTGGCTTGGAAGTTGTTTGCTGCCTTGGAGCATAGATTGTGCCACTTGGACCGATCAGCAGCAGTGTGTTCGAGATCGCGGGGCTGAAGTTTGGCCCACTTAAGGTTTGACTTGAGGTTGTCCTTGTACCTCTTCCTTGGGCACGGTTGCCCTGCTCCAGTTCTCCGTAGAACTGACGCGGCATTCTGGACTCATCCATGCGGATCACATGGCTGGTCCATCTGAGCTGAGCCTTCAAAACCTTGGCTTCAATGCTTGTGGAATTGGCTTGATCCAGGACTGTCAGATTGGAGATAGTCTTGCCAGCGGATTTGCATGATTGATCACAGAGCGTGATTGTGGAATTGTTCAAGCTGTTTGACATGTCTTTGATACAGTATCCAGGTTTCACAGCCATATAGAAGTAATGAGACCACAACAGCATTGTAAACCTTCAGTTTAGTGGGGAGGCGAATGTCTTTGTGCTGCAGAACTTTGACCTCCGGGTGCCTGGCTTGCTTTCTGGATCCTTGACGTGATTTCTTTATTAAGGGCACCGTCGCTGGAGATGGTACTCCCCAGGTATTTGAAGTTGTCAACGTTCTGTAGTTGTGTGTCATCGATAGTGATGCATGGCTGTGGCGGGGTGCTGTTAGGTGCAGGCTGCAGGAGGACCTCTGTTTTACCGAGGCTGATTGTCAAGCCGAACAATTTAGATGCTGCGGAGAATCTGCTGACCATTGTTTGTAGGTGGTCCTCTTGGTGCGCCATGAGTGCGCAGTCATCTGCAAAGAGCGCTTCTATGAACAGCTTTTGGAGGGTCTTTGTGTGTGCTGCAAGGCGACGTAGGTCAAAGAGTGACCCGTCCAGGTGGTATTTGATATAAATGCCCAGGTTTAAGTCTTTGACGGCATGCATTAGTACTCGAGTGAAGAAAAGGTTGAAAAGTACTGGTGCAAGCACACAGCCCTGTTTAACGCTGTTGGAGATGACAAATTTCTCGCTGGGTTTGTCAGCTGAGAGAATCTCTCCAGTCATGTTGTCATGGAAGAGGCGTATGAGGTTGATGAACTTTGGAGGGCAGCCAAGTTTCCCGAGGATGATCCACAAGGCTTCTCTGTTGACAGTTTCAAACGCTTTAGTCAGATCAATGAAGACAAAGTTCATGTTCTGCTCCAGGCATTTCTCCTGCATTTGTCTAACAGTGAAGATCATATCCACTGTGTTTAGGCCGAAAGCTGCATTGCGATTCTGGGAGGTTTCCTTCGGATACTGTTGAAATAAGTCTATTGAAGATGATGCAAGCCAGGATTTTGCCGGCGATGGAAAGTAGGGAGATGCCCTGGTAGTTCCCACAGTCTGTGCGCGGGCCTTTGTTTATGTATAGGGCGACTATTACAGCATCCCGAAGGTCGGGTGGCATTACTTCCTCTTCCCAGATACTGACCAGGACATCCTGGAATGCTTCGAGTGACTCCTGGTTGAGGGCTTTGAATAGTTCTGCGGGAATACCATCCTTGCCTGGTGCTTTGCCACAGCCCATCTGTTTGATGGTTGTGCTGACCTCGGTCAGGGAGGTGGGGTTGTTGAGGTGCTCGTGGACTGGGCTCTGGGGAATCTGGTCGAGTACTGACTGGTCGACAGTGGAGGGGCAGTTCAGGAGCTGACTGAAGTGTTCCTTCCATCTGGTGTTGATGCCCTTTTTGTCCTTGATAAGCGAGGATCCATCTGCAGAAAGCAGAGGAGCTATGCTTGACTTTGAGGGTCCAAAGACAGACTTGATGGTGTTGAAGAACTGCTTGGTGTTGTTTGTATCAGCGTAGTGCTGAACCTCATCCACCTTCTTATTCCATCATGTGTCGCGCATTATACATATTTCCCTTTGAGCGAGTGCCTGATAGGACTTGAATCTGTCCTTTTTGCAGGTGGAGTTCGGGTCATCCTGCCATTCTTTGAATGCCTTGTTCTTCTTGGTGAGTAGGTCATCGATGATGGTGCTATTTTCATTGAACCACTCTTGGTGGGTGTGCTTTCTGCGGCCTAGAGTTGATTTTGCCATTTCAGTTATAGCATTTTTGAAGTGGCTCCATTTCTGGATTGGGTTACCCGCGAGTGGCTGGTTTGTTGATAATTTCTGTTTAAGAGTATTTTGAAATTCGCGTAGACACGGAGGGTGCTGAAGTTTGGAGGTGTTAAAGGATGTCTGTACTGCCTTTGGACACTTTTTGTGAGATTGAACGATGTGTAGTTTGAGGGTGGTGCAGAGGAGTCTGTGGTCCGTCCAACACTCTGCTTCTCGCATGGCTCGTGTGATTGCTACATCTCGGATGTCACGTTGACAGACAATGACATAATCGATCAGATGCCATTGTTTGGATCTAGGGTGCATCCATGTTGTCTTGAATTTGTTGGCCATTCTGAACACTGTGTTCGTGATAGTGAGGTCATACTCTTCACATTTGCTGAGAAGCAGAAGGCCATTGCTGTTCATCTTCCCGACTCCGTGTCTGCTGAGCACTCCACTCCACTGATCGTGGTCTTGGCCGACTCAGGCATTAAAATCTCCCAGCAAGATCAGCTTATCACTGGCCTGCACTGAGTGCAGGATGGAGTCAAGGTTGGCGTAAAACTGCTCTATGGTTTCACTAGGGCTGGTCAGGGTGGGGACATAGGTACTAATAATAGTTGCATGTCGATTTTGGCTGAGGGGCAGACATAGCTTCATCAATCTTTCACTGATGCCAACAGGCAGGTTGGGGAGCTGTTTCATCAGGGTACTCCTTATGGCAAAGGCCTCTCCGTGGATCCTGTCTTCCTTCTGCGCCCTTCCTCTCCAGAAGAAATCGTAGCCACTGGCAAGCTCAGTGATGGATCCCTCATCTGCAACCCTGGTTTTGCTCAGCGTTGCAATGTCAATGTTGTAGCGAGCAAGTTCTTTACCAATGAGAGCTGTTCTCCTTTCAGGTCTTGCAGTATTTTCCTTATCCATTAAGGTGCGAACGTTCCATGCTCCTAGACGGAGAATCTTTTTCTTTTGATTTTGATTTCGACCGCAATGATTGGGTGATCCGTCAGTCGCGGTTAACTGGCCGGATGATCTAGGGCAGGCGATTTTTAGGCCACCTTTTCTAGGCCCCTCCCTGATTACAGGGTGGGCAGCGCTGTCCTAAAAAAGGCTGCCCAGTCACCCTGGATGCTGCCGGACTCCCCTACTGCCCTGGGTTCAGAGGAGAACGACCATCTGTCCAAGGGCCGCCTATGTGAAGGTTTGCAGCTGCAACTCAGTGATCACCTCCACCTGTTGGTTCGCTGCTCTCCCATCACCATAGGACTTTTGAAGAGAGAAAGAAGACGAAGATGCACAACACAAGGACCTGTGCGTGAAAGATATTATAGTGAAAAAGCCTTAGCACGGAGACAGTCTCACTCTCTCAGCCTCGGAGGTCAGGATCCACTGGCACGAAGATCGTTACACATGATGGCCTCTTCGGCTGCAGGAGTTGCCGGACAATAGATTGATGAAGCCCTCCCTATTGACCGCCTACGGGACTCCGGCTCCGGATTTCTTCTTAGGGTTTACTCCCATAGCCTTTTCCATGATTGGGTGTGGCCGCAAGGCAGCAGAGGTTTTAAAATCAGAGGTTTCCTTCTCCTGGGTGGGCAGTGAACCAGGACTAATGAGCCCCACCTGCCCGAAGCATCTGGTTTTGAGGCACCAGAGACCTGCCTTTGCCCCTTCTCCCGTTGGTAGGAACAGTTCCACCACGTGAAGGCCGGGAGCTGGACTTGGTTGACAGAAGCTATTTGAGACGCAAGCCATGTGGAAGTACTTTATAGGTAGTGAGAGCTTATCCTCATTACCACCTCCGGCTATGTCAACCTTGTGAACTACAGGATGAGAAATAAATAAATAAATAAATAAATTAATAACCAAGCCAAAAGTTTCAAGTAGTCCTAACACATAATTCAAGTAAAAACTGTTTCAGTCAGAATTCATATTGGACATGCCTGTTCAAGCATATTCCAGTACTGTCACATTTAGTACTCTTGATACTAATTGTCAGTAATTAATACCAAGGTAACAGTAGGCAGTATTCCGTGCTGTGTCTCAATAAATAAATAAATAAACAAACAGGTAGATGAATAAATATATTTGAGGCAAGTAACAAAATCCTTTCAAATTTTGTTAAATTTCACTCAATTAGCATTGAATGACTTCCTAAAACATTTCACAGAAGTGGATATAATCACGGAAGTTGCAAATTTAATTGTTTTTTTTAACAAAAATTTGGAGAATGTTTATCAGAGAGAGTTACTTGACTCATAACATGGCTGCTCATCACTAACTAGGTCCTGCCACCACAATTGTAATCAAAGATTGATAACGGATATTTACTGTGCAATATAGTACAAGCTTAGACATTGTTATAAAATTAATTATAAATAGGACTTTGAGTGGAATCATAGATCAAGTTTCATTAGTTAAAAAGAAAAACAGACCATAGATGAAGGAAATCTGAAATGTAAATGAAAGATATTGAAAAGACTCCGCAGGTCAACTCTCCTCAGACAGTACCTGACCCACTGAATATTTTCAGCATATTCTATGCAGACATAGACCAATTTCACCTTTGATCGTTTTATTTTTTAAAAAGACAAATTAGTCTGTTCTTTAACATTTGCTATATGAAGGAAAGCATTCTACCTATTATTTTTAGATATCTTATTTCTTGCTTCTCATTATCTCTTTAGCTCAGAATGATAGTTAACAATTAAGATTTGTGCGTGTTTATGTGTGTGTGATGATCCATTGGGATCTTATGTTCCACTGTCCCGATTCAAGTACCCTAAGATCATAATTCAATACATACATAATTCAACACAGTACATATAATCCACACTCCATAACACAAAATAATATTAC
The DNA here is from genome assembly GCF_048418815.1 of Hemitrygon akajei. Taxonomy (NCBI): domain Eukaryota; kingdom Metazoa; phylum Chordata; class Chondrichthyes; order Myliobatiformes; family Dasyatidae; genus Hemitrygon; species Hemitrygon akajei. The sequence goes on from NC_133129.1 coordinate 133,343,345, forward strand.
CACAAATAATAAGGTGCATTTATGATACAAGATGAAAAGTAAACAGTGTAACACTTCATGCATGATGAGACCTGGCTGGTGGCAGGGAGTTTAGTAGTCTTACGTCCTGTTACTGTTTCATGTCCTAACAGTTCTTGTCCTAATGCTATGGTAACTCCTACCGAATGGTAGGAGTCAAAGAGATTGTTGGATGGATGGGAAAGATCACTGACATTGCTAAGGGTCCTGCATATGTAGCGCTCCTGATAAATATCTCTAATGGGTGGAAGAGAGACTCCGATGATCCTCTCAGCTGTCCTTGCAATCCTTTGTAGGGACTTGTGGTCAGATGCCTTGAAATTCTTGTACCAGACAGTAATGCATCTGGTCACGGCACGCTCAATGGTGCTCCTATAAAAATTGGTTAAAATGCGGGGTGGAGAGGAGGGAGATCCTCACTTTCCTCAATTTCCGCAGAGGGTGGAGACATTGTTGTGCTTTGTTGATCAAAGAGATGGTGTTGCGGGGCTAGTAGAGATGGTCTGCTATGTGCATTCCCAGAAACCTAGTGCTTCTAACTCTTTCAACAGAGGAGCTGTGTATGTGCAGTGAGGAGTGGTCAGCCTGCACCTTCCTAAAGTCCACAAGGGGGTGTGATGATTGAACATAAACTGGGACTTGGAATATATGTATGCAAGCAAAAAAGGAGAATAACTATACCTAGAGATACACATGAGAAAATCAACTCATTGATGTTTTCATAACAAGAACATAACTGGGATATGTCTATGCTATAGGGATATGGGTGAAAATCCTTGAAGCAATTGGCGTTCTGGCTGTCATTGGAAATGGGCTGGTTATTGCAATCACATCTGATTTCATCCCGCGATTAGTTTATAGATATGAATATGGTCCTTGCGCAGATGGATACAGTTCAGTTGATAGGTGAGTATGAGACATAAATTATAACAAATGATAGATCCTAAAGGGACCGAATGTGTATTTTTATTGCTTATGGGGCTAATACATTATGATGAGAAAAATTACCCCCTCCACAGGATACATTGTATTTTGTTGGATCAACATCAGAATTAAAATCTAACTTTGGATTTCCCAAAGCAGGAAACTGCAGATGCTGGAATCTGAAATATAAACAGAAAAAGCAGAAACTACTCAGTAAGTCAAGTAGCACCTAAAGAGAAAAAAGGAGAATTAACATTAACAGATGTTGCTCCTCCTCCTAAGTATTATCTGCATTTTCTGTTACGTCTGATTTCCCTAACTGAAACACAATAGAACTAGATTCCTGCAGATACTATAAGACCTTAAGATACCGAACAGGAGCAGAATTAGGCCATTTGGCCCATTGAGTATTCAGCAGCATTTTATCATGGCTGATCCATTTTCCCTCTCGGCTGCAATCTCCTACCTTCTCCCGGTATCCCTCCGTGCCCTGACTTATCAAAAACCTATCAACCTCTGATTAAATGTACCTAAAGACTTGGCCTTCACAGCCACCTGTGGCAATGAATTCCACACATTCACCACTCACTGGCTAAAGAAATTCCTCATCTCCATTCTAAGAGGACACCCCACTTTTCTGAGGCTGTATCCTCTGGACTTAGACACTCCCACCATAGGAATCATCCTCTCTACATCCACTCTATCAAGGCCTTTCAACATTCAATAGGTTTCAATTAGGTCTCATCCCCTCATTCTTCTGAAATCCAGTGAGCACAGGCCCAGAGCCATCAAATACTCTTCATATGACGAGCCTTTCAATCCCAGTATCATTTTTGTGAACCTCCTTTGAACCCTCTCCAATGTCAGTACGTACTTTCTTAGATAAGGGGCCCAAACCTGCTCACAAGACTGCAAGTGAGGCCTCACCAGTGCATTGTAAAGTCTCAACATTACATCCATGCTTTTATATTCTAGTTCTCTTGAAATGAATGCTAACATTGCATTTGCCTTCCTCACCATCAACTCAACCTGCAAGTTAACTATTAGGGGATCCTGCACAAGGACTCCCAGGTCCCCTTGCACCTCAGATTTTTGAATTTTCTCTCCATTTAGAAAATAGTCTACATTTTTATTTCTTCTACCAAAGTGCATGACTGCACACTTCCCAACACAGTATTCCAATTGTCACTTCTTTGCCCACTCTCCTAATCTACATCCTTCTAAAGCCTCTCTACTTCCTCAAACTACCTGCCCCTCCAACTATCTTCGTATTGTCTGCAAACTTTGCAACAATTCCATCATCCAAGTCATTGACATATAGTGTAAAAAGAAGCAGTCCCAATAAGTGTTCTCTGTGGAACACCATTAATCACCGGAAGCCAACCAGAAAAGGCCTCCTGCCAAGCAGCCACTGCTTTATCCATGCTAGTATCCTTCCTGTAATACCATGGGCTCTTAACTTGTTAAGCTGCCTCATGTGTGGCACCTTGTCAAACACCTTCTGAAAATCCAAGTACACAACATTCACTGATTCCTCTTTGCTTATCCTACTTGCTATTTCTTCAAAGAATTCCAACGGATTTGTGAAGCAAGGTTTTCCATTGAGGAAACTATGCTGACTACGGCCCATTTTATCATGTACCTCCAAGTACCTTGAGACTTCATCCTTAACAATCGACTCCAACACCTTCCTAAGCACTGAGGTCAGACTAATTGGCCTATAATTTCCTTCCTTCTGCCTCTCTCCCTTCTTCAACAGTGAAGAGAATTTTGCAATTTTCCAGTCTTCCAGAACCATTCCGGAATTTTGTGATCGTTGAAAGATCAGTACTAATGCCCCCACATTCTCTTCAGCTACCTCTTTCAAAACTCTGGTCCAGGTGACTTATCTACCTTCAGACACCAGTTTGAAGAAGCTTCTCCCTAGTAATTGCAACTTCACACACTTCTGCCCCCCTGAACTTTCAGCATACCGCTAGTGTCATGCATAGCAAAGACTGATACAAAATACTTATTCAGTTCGTCCGCCATCTCCTTGTCCCCTATTACTACCATGCCAGAATCGTTTTCCAGAATAAGTGCATGGTCCCTTTCCTGGAGATGTCATTAAAATTCACTTCCCCAATTTGTGTGACTGAAATGGATGAAAACATAAATCTGAGAAAATTTTAGGAAATCTGACAATTGGAAGTGCATTTCCTTTGATCACATTAAAGAGTTGATGTGCAATGCTTCCTTAGCATTTCTTGAAATATTAATACATCAAGAATATTAAGACAGTTTTAATGCATACATCAAAAGAAATATGTAAAAACATAGTCCACATATGTTTGGTATTTCAAAATAATTATGTTTGGCCTCAAATACTCTACTTCAAATGTTAGCTAAGCTGTTGATGTTTTTTGTTTACCTTGCAGTTGTTTGATGGGGTACGTCAATAACAGTCTCTCTGTGTTCCATGTGAAAAATTTTGAGAATGAAACTCGGTTAAAGGATAATGGATCAGAATCATTGGGATTCCAAGTAAAATATTGCAGGTATAATATTACTAGACCTTTCAACATCTTGTGTGTAGGTTTCTTGATCTCTTTTCATTTCTTTCTCTGGCATGGATATGCTGGAGTATCATTTCAGGGACTTAGACAGCTATAGGGCATCCTACTCATGCGGATGATTTACAATTGAAAATGTAGGTAAAGACTTTACTGTTATTTCATTACAGAGTTAACCCTGTGAGGGACCATCCTTCATTTTTAGATGGGCCAGATGTTGCTGACTGTAGTGGCAGCACTGAAGTAATTGCTGGCATTCAGCAGCTACTATGTAAATGTGGCTCTACCTACACTGCAGGCAAAGATGTGTTGAATTGTTAACACTAGTACTATGTTAGGGATTCCACTACCCAGATTGTATGCTTGTCAGATTTGGATTTTAATTCCCATCTACTATAATGGGGATTCCCAGCACAGAGATTATGAGGGTAAAGATGTTAAGTCTCAAACACAGGAAAATCTGCAGATGTTGGAAATCCAAAGCAACACAAACAAGATTCTGGAAGAACTCAGCAGGCCAGGCAGCATCTGTGGAAAAGAGTAAACAGTCAAGGTTTTGAGCTGTACCCTTCCCAAGTCCTTTTATTTTTGTTTATTTTCATTTAATGTGTTTAATTATTTTATTGGTTTTAATGGAATTTGATTTTTTTATGTTTCTAAATTACTTATGACATTAAAATATTTTTAAAGTAATCTGCGATTACCAGAATAATTTAATAAGTATATAATAACCTTGCAGTTTTTGACAGGAAGCAAGGATTTACCCCATAATTGCTGTTAGTGTCCTGAGGCTGGGCTTCAGCAACCAGCCATCCAAGGCTATTCATAGTACAACTTTTGCCACACCTTGCCAGACATCACCACAGGTTCAGTTTGATTAATTATCCACATCATTTCCATGAGGGTGTGGACAAACGAGAATGACAGTAAACTAGATCCAGCTCAGTTCAGCTCAATGAGCAAGTGGTTAATGAACAAGAGCTGAGCAAAACCAACTCAGAAAAAAATAAGAGATCAAACTAACATACTTCCCCAGTTTGTATGGCATGGTTTCAAAGTGCCTTTAAGATTGGAACCATTAGGAAAACTAACATATTAGTCTTCAGTATATGAATATCCTTTAAAATAAAGGATTATCATTTATTTAAATTTACAGGTTATTTATTTAAAAGCCAACAAATTATAGATAGATGCAGATAAAACTTTCTCTGAAGGGCCGAAAATACAGCACAACATCATTATGGATAAATTCCAGATATTTAAGCTTTTAACAAATATACTAAGTTGTACTGAACTAACTGTAAGACAAGCTGAAAGAGATCCAGGAATGATAACAAAGTTTATTCACTTTGAACAGCAATCAGAAACAGAAAATCCTGAGCTAAATTAGTAAATAATTGTCCAAGACTATTTTACTATAACTGTAAAATGTTCTGGCCAGATTGCACCTTGAATACTAGATTCTAATTTGATCACTGAGACAAAATGATAAGGATTTCGGTTATAATATTTTAATGAAGAACATCCATTATATTGATGCACATTAAAGGTTCGATCACAACTGGAGTCCACCAGATATTGAAATCAGTTTGAAAAGTTTAAAACAAAATTGTCTTTCTCTTCCATCCCTTCCTCACATTCTTTATAACTTAAAATTATATTTTCTCTTTCCCAGTTCTAACAATGGATCTTTGACCAGAAATCTTAACCTTTTTTCTAGTTCCACAGATGCTGCCTGAACTACTATGTCTACTGCATTTTCTGTTTTTATTTCGGAGTCTCAGCAGCTTAAGCTTTCAAGTTGAAGAACTCGCTTTGTTAAATTGGCAGCATTTTCTTTAGATCCTAGCCCAACAGGGTGTGAAATAAGCTTCAGGGTTGCCAGTTTTGAAAGAATTCAGAAGTATTTGAGCTCAGGTAGATTTTAATTTTGCACCCATCAAGCCTATAATTCATACCCTCTGGATTGTATCAAGAAATAGATTAAACCCAAATTTATCAGATTTATACTTAAGTATAGATCGTTGGAAGAATGAAATTTTCAACTGCATTCCACTTGAAAAAATTACTTATAATTTAAGAAATAAACATGATATATTTCTGAAAATTTGGCGCCCTTATTTACAAAAGATAGGATTAAATATATAGGTGCTCCGAAGATAAAATTATTGGTCATCTGGGGAAATAAATAAATATATATATTAAAGCTTTTTTGAACTCCATGGAGCATGTGGGGATCTTCCGATATCCAGGCACTCTTTCTTTCTTCCTTTTTTCTTTTCTTCTTTCTTTTTTTTCCTCTTCTTCATATATATAGGGACATGTTAGGGGGGAGGGGTTAAAGGGGGGAGGGCTGAGATATTATTTCTTTCTATTCTGTAACCTACTTGAAAATTCAATTAAAAAAAAAAGAAATACTCTTGTACTGAAATCTGCTGACGGTAATGGTCAATGCATCATTTGTCTTTTAATTACTTTGTGCACTTGGATATTAATTTTCAGTGATTCTTCCACAAGGAGAGGCAAGTCTGTGTTATGTGGATCATTTCCAATATTACCACATTATGTTCCATTTGGCATGTCGTTGCCTATTCAATTAATCTTCCTCTTGAAACCTCAAAGCTATGGTTCTCCTTTAGTGAATTCAGAATTTTTTCCCCATCTTCTAGCTAATCATTATTTGGCAACATTATAAGTTTTTATCTTTAACTTCTCTTGATAGTAGTGACTAGCTTGACTTCAACACTCCTCTCTCCTCCTCGAATCTTATCCTTCTAAACACACTGCCCTCCACCATCTCTGAACCAATCCCAACCTTACCATCAAACCAACAGACAAAAGGGGTGCTGTTATAGCGTGGCAGATTGACCTCTACCTTGCTGAGGCCAGGCAGTAACTCTCAGACACTTCCTCTTACTTACCCCTTGATAAGGACCCAAGTCCGGACCACCAGAAAATTACCTCTGACACCATCATGCTCCTGTCCCATTGAACTTGTGTCCACATATTTTGACTTCATTCTATCCCCCTTTGTTTAGTCCATTCCCACTTAAATCCATGACACTTCACATATTCTTGATATCAATAACTTTTAATACCCTGGTCCTGACTGCCTCATTTTCACCATGGATGTCCAATCCTTTTTCACTTCTATCCCTCCCCCCAATCGAGGAGGCCATCAAGCTCTCCAATTCTTTCTCATCAAAAGGGCCAACCAGTTCCCCTCCACCACCACCCTCCTTCACCTGGCAGAACTGATCCTCACCCTCAAGTTTCTCTTTTAGCTCCTCCCACTTTCTCCAAACTAAAGGGGTAGTCATGGGTACCCACATGGGTTCCAGCTATGCCTGCCTTTTCATTGGCTATGTAGAATAGTCTACATTTCAATCTTTCCCCGGTAATGCTCCCCAATTCTTTCTGTGTTACATTGATAACTGAGTTGGTGCTGCTTTATGTAACCATGCTGAGCTCAACAATTTCTTCAAATTTGCCCCCAACTTCTACCCTGCCTTTAAAGTCACTTGGTCCATTTCTGGCACCTCTCTCCCCTTTTCTGATCCCTGTCTCCATCTCTGGAGACAAACTCTACCAACATCTTGATTCATACTGAATCACACAGCTATCTTGATTATACCTCTTCCCAGCCTATCTCCTGTAAGAATGCTATTCATTTTTCTCAGTTCCTTTATCTTTGCTGCATCTGTTTTTAGAATGAGGCCTTCCTTTCCAGAACATCAGAAATGTCCTCCTCCTTCAAAGAATGGGGTTTCCCTTCCTCCACCATTGATGTTTCCCTTACCCACATTTCCTCTATTTCCTGAACATCTGCACTCACTCCATCTTCCCACCACCTTAACAGGGATAGAGTTCCATTTGACCTCACCTACCACCTCATGAGCTTCCACATCCAATACATCATTCTCCGCAACTTCTACAGGATCCTACCATCAAACACATCTTTACATCCCCACCCCACCCCCCAACTTTCAGCTTTCTGCAGGGATCACATTCTCTGTGATTCTCTTGTCCATTTGTCCCTTCTGGCACACATCCCCGTAAGCAGAAGAAATATTACCCCTGCCCATTCACCTCCTCCCTTACCTCTGTTCAGGGCCCCAAACATTCTTTCCATGTGAGGCAACACTTTACCTGTAGATCATTTGGGGTCATCTATTGTATCCAATGCTCCCATTGGTGTGACCTGACGTAAATTGAGGGACCGCTTTGTCAAGCACCTCCTCTTCATCTGTCAAAAGCGGAATATCCTGGTGGCCAACGATTTTAATTCCTATCCACATTCCCATTCCGAAATGTTGATCCATGGCCTTCGCTTTTGCCAAGATGAGGCCACTCTCAGGGTGGAGGAGCAATAACTCATATTCCATCTAGCTAACCTCCAACCTGATGGCACAAATACCAAATTCTCCTTCTGGTAATTTTTCCCTCCCCCCTCTCCTTTGCTTCTATTCCCCACTCTGGCCTCTTACCTCTTCTCCTAACCTGCATATCACCTCCCCCAGTGCCCCTCCTTCCCTTTCTCCCATGATCCACTCTCCTCTCCTATCAGATTCTTTCTTCTCTATACCTTTCCACTGGCCTGGTTTCACCTATCACCTTCTAGCTAGTCCTAGTACTCCTTTCCCTCTCCCCCCCCCCCCCCCCCAAACTTTTTATTCTGGCATTTTCTGTCTTACTTTCCACTGCTGAAGAAGGGTCTCAGCCCAAAATGTTGACTATTTATTTATTTCCATAGACACTGCCTGACTTAATGAGTGCCTCCAGCATTTTGTATGTGTTGCTCACTATTTTCCTGGTTGAGATTTCACTTTGCCTGAAGAGATATATAACTACTTGTGCACCACATATTGATTTTTAAAATATATCCCAATCTACACTCTTCAACCTTTGACTCATGATCCTTTTACTTTGCTTTCTTTAGATTTAAGACCATAGTTTTAGATTGTTCTAAATCACTTGAAAACGTTATACAAAATTCTATCATATTTTCTGGTTTTCTAACAGTCCAGTAACTTCCAGATCCTCATTTAATCCTTTCCCATCACACAATAGAAGATCAAAAATAGCCCATTTCCTTGTCAATCTAATGATCTAGAAAACAATCTATTATACATTCCATGAATTTATTACTACTAATTTTGTTTACCTAATCTATAGTTACATTGAAGTTCCTCATGATTATTGTATTAACCTTGTCTGTAATGGGAATTAAACTATACTCATGTACTTCCAATTGTATCATTCAATCCCCTACTTGTTAAGAATGCTGCATGTATTCAGAAACAGATATTTCAATTTTATATTATTACCATTTTTCTGACTTTAATTGGAGGCATACTCTTACGGTTTCCCTTTCCTGAAGATTCCAGTTATCACTACACATTTTACTGTTCTATGTCATAAAACAAGCTGTTGGAGATATTCAGTGAGTCAGGCAGCATCTATAGAGAGAAAAGAACATTCGAGGTACTGAGAGACCCTTTATTGCAACACCTATTGCTCTGCACTCCTGCTTTGCCCTTTTCCTTTTTAACATTCTCAATTTAAACTCCAGGAACTTCAGCATTTAACTTAAATCTTTATCTACAATATTAGTCATTAATTTATTGCGACACTGGCCCCAGACTGATTAAAACAAAGCCCATCTCAACAGAGTAGCTCACTTTTTCTCCAGTACTGGTAATAGAACCCCACATACTGATTTCTTCAGCACCAATTTTGAACCATGCATTTAATTACTAGATCTTGTGCCAATTCATCAGAGTCAGATTTATAGTCACTGACTCACATTACTTTTTTTTTGTTTTGAGGCAGAGTAGTGCAAGGACATACAATTGTTATGTACAACACGAGTGAATCTGCAAATGCTGGAAATAAATAAAAACACAAAATGCTGGCAGAACTCAGCAGGCCAGACAGCATCTATGGGAGGAGGTAGTGACGACGTTTTAGGCCGAAACCCTTAATCAGGAGTGAAGTAACATGGGATGGTCGAGGGGGGATAAGAAGTGGGGGGGGGGGGAGGGATGAGGTAGAGAGCTGGGAAGTGATAGGCTGGAGGGAAATGGGCTTGAGGGAAGGTGGAGAATTATGGGAAATAAAAGAGAAAGAAAGGTAGGGCTGAGGGGAGATTATAGTGAGGGGGGAAAAAGAGAGAGAAAGAGAACCAGACTAAAATAATAGATGATACCCCTGCCCCCCCCTTACCCCCATCCCTATCTATTATTTTAGTCTGGTTCTCTTTCTCTGTCTTTTTTCCCCCTCATTATAATCTCCCCCCAGCCCTACCTTTCTTTCTCTTTTATTTCCCATAATTCTCCGCCTTCCCACTAGCCCATTTCCCTCCAGCCCATCACTTCCCAGTTCTCTACTTCATCCCTCCCCCCCACTTCTTATCCCCCCTCGACCATCCCATGTTACTTCACTCCTGATGAAGGGTTTCGGCCCGAAACGTCGTCACTACCTCCTCCCATAGATGCTGTCTGGCCTGCTGAGTTCTGCCAGCATTTTGTGTTTTCAATTGTTATGTACAGTAGGTTCCAGTTAATCAGGGCAGCCACTTATTTGGACAACTCTTAATGAACAAAAACTAATCAAGAAAATAGCTAAGATTCCCTTTGTTTATTTGAGATATTATGCCGCATAATTGGGATAGGAGACTATTGCCGAAGTTTCTAACTAGTGTCAGTTGAATGTGTTTGTGTTCAAAAAGCAATGATTTTTGTCATTGATAGTTGGTGAGAAAAAGCAGTAAGACAATTCAGAACTGTTTTGACCATTGCGGTTTCAAGCATTCAGGGTTGGAGATGCCAGAAATGGCTGGGAGTGAAAATGAAATAACTTCATTACTTCAAGTTAGAAACTTCATTATTTCAAGTTAGAAACTTCAAAGAATTTGAAGGTATCAACAATCATCTTGAATGTTGCAATGAAAATGAAGATTTGGAGGATGCAATCATCAAAAGCATTGTATAAAGACAGTTCATTATCTGCACCAGGTGTCTGCACTGATTTTTTTCATTTACAGTCAATCATAAGAACATGGCAATGTACACTATGAATTTTTCCATTGACTAATGTACAATTTTACAGTTCAGTAACAGTATTAGTGGCATTCTTACTTGTTCTGTATTTAATTTAAATACATAATTTGTTACTCAGTTAAACAGTAGTTTGTCTTTTTTATACCTATTTAATTATTTTCATGAAACTATGACTAATTGGGGCAGCCACTTAATTAGGCTAAAATATAGTGGTCCCGATGTGTCCCAATTAACCAGAATCCACTGCATTTCATTGTTGTGTTTCTACTTTCTAATTTGGCTCCTAGTTGTTTTCATCCTTCAGAAGAACTTCCCTCTTGACCCTCTCTCTGTCATTGTTTTCCTTGTCGTCTACAACAACTGAATCTTTCCTTGCTCATTCCATGTTCAGCTCTGACTAGTTGTCTTTAAACGTGGCATCTAGTGGGAAGCACAGCCTTCAGGACTCAAATTTGTTCTTGATGTGGTAAGTATCTGCTTCCTATCTAGTCATCTTCTATTACTGTGCCATTCTTTTCACTCCACTAACTTAAATGGCCTTAACCACTTAGTGTTTTGGTCGGACTGCTCATTCACCATGTTACAGAATATTTAAATATTTAACTATTTTCATGAAACTACGGCTAATTGAGGCAGCCACTTAATTAGGCTAAAATATAGTGGTCCCAATGCATCTTACAGGCCCTTCAGCCCACAATGTTGTACTGACAATGTAACCTGCTCCAGAAACCGCCTGGGATTTCCCTACCGCATATCTCTCTATTTTTCTAAGCTCCATGTACCTATCTAAGAGGCTCTTAAAAGACCTTATTGTATCCGCCTCTACCACCTTCACTGGCAATGCATTCCATGCACTCACCACACTTTGTGTGAAACACTCACCTCTGGCATCCCCCTTGTACCTACTTCCAAGCATCTTAAAACTATGCTCCCTCCTGTTAACCATTTCAGCCCTGGGAAAAAGTCTCTGGCTATCCACACGATCAATGCCTCTCATCCTCCGTCACGTCCACTTGAGTTGGAAGAGCCTCTTATTTGCTGGACAAATGCAATGGCTGAGGTTTCTGTACTGCTACTTTCTGGATCCCATACCTGCCTCATTATTAGTTATTCCTTCTGGCTCCATTTTGAATGGCCAGGTCATGAGTACTTAATTTAAAAATAATACTAAAGCTTCTTCCAGTTGCTTGTTACCTATAGTGGTGTGTTGGAATTTAGAATTTCTAGTAGACATGTGGGTCTTCATTTGGCATAGATTCTTGTGCTGTGAGCTTTTACAATCCTACCTCTCAAAAGATGGCCAGTACAGAATTAGCACAGACTTGTTATGATTGTTATGGACTCGCACACAATCCAAGCTTCTCTACTACTTAAATAAACTTGTCCATTAAGTTACAAAAATCATACATGTACTTTTTTAGTGTAATTGCCAGGCCACTAGTTTTTTTGGCCATAATATGACTTGGATCATTTACTAATGACTGCTTTGGCTCACAAGTTCATAGCTTACTTACATTGTTTCTTCTCCTCAGGTATCGTGATTACAGAACTGATAATGACTATGAATATACAATTCAGTTCTGGCACATTTTTGCTGCACGTTTGGGGTTTCTTGTTTTATTTGAGGTAGGTAGACTAGTTCCTCTCTGTACAGTGTACCTACCCCATTATAACATGGCTTTCCTTTAGATCAATTGTTTATTTGCACAACTGAAATGGTTTGAGCTTTTGACTATTATCAAATGTAAAAATATTATTAAAGTTAATGTAGAAAAGTAGAGTTTGTACACAACAAAGAATATCTGTTTTTATTTCTATTTCAGAATGTTGTTGTTTGCATCAAGTATATTGTAGCTTGGTTTGTTCCTGATGTTCCAACTTCAGTGAGAAATCAACATCTACGCCAAACCCATAACCGACTAAAGAAGGAACTGCCGTAAGTTTGTGCTTCATTGAAAATCATTATCATGAGCTCAAATCATAAATATGCTTATTGGAGTTATTTAAGTTCTATTGAACTTAACTGTGTAAACAGACTCTACATAATATTAATTCTGTTTATCCAGTTTGTACAATATTATTGCAACATGCTAGTGTCAATCAAAAGTAATGTGACACTGGTCACAACAGTGAGCACCAGTAAGTGGAATCCAATGACAGCTCCACTAAAATTGCCTTGAAAATTGGTTGAAACCAGAAAATGGGCAAATATATTTGTCCAATTGGCAATCAACAGAGACAATGAAATTGGTGGGGCCTAGCTGAAGTAAATACAGTGTAACTGTAGGTCTAAGTACTGCTAGTGCTAAGACAGTGTAACCATATGCCTAGTACAATATTTTTACAGGCAACCCCCATGTTAGTCATGTGAGTAACAAGAATTCACTGCAGTTCCTTACAGAATTTACAAATCACTACCCAAAACCGTGAGATACAGAATAAAATTTGGAATATGTGAAAAACAGTAAATAAGTAAACATATGCTTCTTGACTTGTGTGCAGCTGGTGTGGCTTCATGTTACAGAAAATTAGGATGCAGACCATTTTCCAGAAGCATATGCTCCCTGTAATGATATTATGTAACCCTAGGCTTGTGATTAGTGTAGGAAGCTAGCTTAAAATTGGCATTGCAGAAAGAGAAGCAAAATTAATCAGAAGAAAACATATTGTATGAGTTTTTATGTTATTGAGAATAATTCTTTCTTTCAGAGTGTCACCCAGAAATATTCCGTATCATTTGTCATCTAATTTGTACAGACAAGAGTCAACAACTGTGTGAACATTTGGAAAATAAGTGTGCCTGTAAAGATTCAACAATTTCTACCTGGGTCAGAATGCATTTACTTGTATATTATTGTTCTGGATCAAAAACTCTTTGTAAAGAAGTGTTTGAAGAAAATGAAATCACAGTTTACACAGCTGGTTTTCCTCAATGAACAACATCCTGATTAATCATGAACTGCATTGCAGATAGAAGAAATTGATTTAAAAAAAATAATTTCACAAAAACCAAACTAATTATTATTCATATTTTTCATGTTCAGAGTTACTGACTAAATGAGTGCCCAAGCCCAGACTTATGCAAAAACTCAGAGAATCAGACTGACACTTCAAATTCTAAGCCAACAGTAGATGAGTCTTCAAACCCCAGTCTGAAAAATCAATATGCCCCAAGTACTCAAGCAAGAGAATCTTTGAAACATATATTCTGAGCCCAAAATCTTGGTTGATATCCAAGGGAAATAATTTCTGGGTATTGATATTCCCTTATTCAGGAAAAGAAATGTGTTACTTTATTAACTTCAGTATCATTTTACAGCATTAGAATGAAGTTTAATTTGATTGTGGGACAGTGGAATCATGATACCGAAAAGTAAATAGCTCTTCCCACCTAAAAAAAAAAGGAATGCGCCAAGGGACATCTAAATATTTACTCCTTGACAAAAGCTGAGTTTTCCTTTCACTGGTTTTCAGTTCAACTCTTCTCACAGTTTCTCCATTGTAATTTCCATTTCTTTTTACATTTTGAAAACTTAATTATTTTAATTTATTTATATAGAAAGACTCAGGCTTGAAATGGAGAAGGATGAATCAATGAAAATAACACTAAAGGATAAATAAATAGTTATCACTAACATTAATGGAAGTTACATAAATTAGAATATATAAAAATATAGCAGTTTCATTAAATCCACAACTGAATCTGTAAATTTGATAAGTTCAGTCTTCCTTTGTCTAAGATTATTCTGAACAAAGCTGTGAAAAAACCCCAATATTTCTGTTAGGAGTTATGGATCCAAATTAATCCTTTAGTCCCAATTAAATGTGGCAGAGTATCCATGAGTTTTGAAAAGTGTGGTATGCTGAAATGGTTGCTGAAAGCAGTATCCTTTTACCCACCTGCTCACTTATAGAAACTAATGCTACTGGACTGGTAGTGGGAAAAAAAATAGTATGTCAATCTAACCACCAACACTCAAATGATATACAGTCCAATCTATAAATTACAGTATAATCCAACTATTTTAAAAATGTTTTTAGATGGTTCTTCTACATCTCATTATTACCAAAATTCAACTTTTGAAGAGTAAGCAGTTTTTTAAATTATATAAAAAATTCTTCAGAAAAAGAGTAATGAAAATTTTAAGTTTTCATCTAGTGTGAGGAAGGTTTTTTTTTAAAATAAAGCAGTTAAAAGTGGTTAAGGATACATTATTAGCCATAAAAATGACTAAATTGGTACTTAAATGTTATTCCCTCTGCTAAACACTGCTTTGGGTAAGATTTCATATATATTGGCCACACTACCTCAGCATTTCTATGAAATTTGCAAATCCAATTGTCTGCCATTTACTTTTCATTTTATAATATTCAAAATATGTTAATAATAAAATTCTAATATTAGTGTACAGTTGTATTTTTGTATGTATTACAAAAACTGATTTAAATCCTCACTTTGTATAGAATTAATTTGTTTTTCTATACAACGAAGTAAAAAGTCAAAGTTGAAAAATAATTACCATTGTTTCCTTTTTTCCCTCAGGTATTGTATTTTAACTCTGCTTTTTATGCCATTCTTTTGAAACATTAACTGGTATAGAAAAGAACTTCCACAAAGGTACAGTTCTTTTACTGTAATGACGATGGCAAAAAACATATCAATTTCATGAAAACATGAGACATTGCAGCTATGCAGTCAACTCACATTTCACTCTCATTCATACATCTAAGCACATATTCATCAACATTTTCTCTCATGCACGTTACGGATTCAGCAACAATAAATATATGAGTGAGGCAGGGTTTTGATAACAAATAAAACGTTTATTAAAACACTGAAAAACAAACCCCCAAAAGTAAACAAATCACTAACGTAACCGGAAATCAGCTGCTGTGCGGTAGCTTAAACAGTTCTTAAAGCGATGTTGCAAAAACAGTTCTTCAAAGTAGTATTGCAAAAGTTCAAAATGCTTACAGTCCATTCAAGGGAGAGACTTTTTAAGACGATTTAAATTCTCTTTCACGTCGTGTTGTTGCAGTTCCCAGTCGAACCACACTTTTCCCACGAAGAATTTACGGAGATGGAAAATGAAACGGCTTAAAGGCACTGACCTTTCCTGTACAAAACTGTTCCCAATCCTTTCTGCTATTCACAGGGATTAACATGGGGACAGTCAACAAATTCCTTCCGAATGAGGATCAGACAAGGTCGAACCCGTTTCACCGTCGAAATCGAGTTTTCTCGATCCTTTAACTCCCAAACTCCGATCTTCACTCTCCACCGATTCTCAACTAGCAGTATTATAAAGAAACTGCTGGCAATGACCTTTTAAACTTTAGGCATTAAATAAAACTCCATCTTTCAACTAAACTGCGTCATAACATTAAATCACGCAGTGGCATGAAGTCAACATGGCAAATCCAGCCACAAACTGCGCCTCCTCACAGGGAGGGGTCCTCCTTTTATACACTGTAAAAAAAACCTGTCACATGACCTCTACTGGCGGGAAAATGACATCACTCCACCATCACAAGACCATTACCTCAAGTCCAGTATAGCTTCAACACCTGTCATGTGACAAGTACACCACTGTCACGTGTCATGGGTACGTAACACCTCCCTCCAAAAAAAAATTTTTGTCAAGAACAAAAATTTTAACAATTATTTACAAAAACAAATGTATAAATTTTATAACATACACAATATACAATACAGTATCATCATATAACATCTTACAACTCACAATACAGTAGGAGTGTTACAATTGTAAAAAAAAACCACTCCATAAAAAAATTACATTGTACATTCAACATCGAGATAGACAATCAGCAACCACATTATCTTTACCTTTAATATGAGTTATCACAATATTGTACTCTTGTAACATCAAACTCCAATTTAATAACCTTCTGTTTTTGTTTTTCATCTTACTCAGAAAAACTAACGGATTATGATCAGTGTAAACAATAAGTGGTTTTTGTGTTGTACCAACATATACCTCAAAATATTCCAAAGCTAAAACAAGAGATAACAATTCCTTCTCTATTGTCGAATAGTTTCTTTGATGCTTATTAAATTTCTTAGAAAAGTAAGCTACTGGATGATCAACCTCAGCACCCTCATTCCTTTGCATTAATACTGCTCCTGCAGCCTCATCACTAGAATCTACAGCTAATGAAAAAGGTTTTTCAAAGTCAGGTGCCCTGAGCACAGGTTGTTGACATATCATTGTTTTCAATTTTTCAAATGCTTCTTGACAAGGCACTGTCCACACAAACTTCACATTCTTCTGCAAAAGGTTAGTTAATGGAAGGGCAACATTAGCAAAATTCTTACAAAATTTTCGATAATATCCTACCATTCCCAAGAATCTTCTGAGAGTTTTTTTCCCCGTTGGAGTGGGAATCTCTAAAATTGCCCGAACTTTTGCCTGAACAGGAGCTACCTTACCTTGACCCACAACATAACCAAGGTAAGTCACAGTGGCATGTCCAAATTCACTCTTAGCTAAATTAATAGTTAAGTTAGCTTTTGAAAGCCTTTCAAACAATTTCTCCACCGCAATAATGTGTGCTTCCCAAGTATCATTTCCTGTCACTAAATCATCAATTTAAGCATCAGTATCTTTCAATCCCTGAATCACAGAGTTAATCATCCTCTGGAAAGTACCTGGGGCATTCTTCATCCCAAATGGAAGAACATTATATTCATATAACCCAGATGGAGTTACAAATGCAGAAATCTCTCTACCTCTGTCCGTTAATGGAACACACCAATACCCTTTCAATAAATCAATCTTTGTAAGGAACTTTGCTTTTCCAACTTTATCTACACAATCATCTACTCTATGAATTGGATATGCATCTGATTTTGTTACAGCATTCACCTTCCTATAGTCCGTACAAAACCTAATACTACCATCTAGTTTTGGCACCATAACACAGGATGAACTCCAATTCGAATTAGAACATTTAATAATATTATTCTCTAACATATATTTAATTTCTTTCTCAGCAAGTTCACACTTTTCTATGTTCATCCTATATGGGTGTTGTTTAATAGGTTTGGCATCTCCAACATCTACATCATGTGAAGCTATAGTAGTCCTTCTCGGAACATCTGGAAACAAATCCTTATACTTAAAAATTAATTCCTTCATCTGCTGTTTCTGCTCTAGCTGTAAATGTGCTAGTTTCTCATCAATATTTTCCAGAATGGTTGAATTTGGTAACCTAACAGAAATAATGTTGGATTTAGAATGAAATTCAGATGAATCATCTATCATGTTCCTAGTTAAATCAAACTCATTCTCACTAACCACAACAGTCACAGTATCAGATTGTTTCTCAAAATATGGTTTAATCATATTTATATGGCAAAGTTGCGTGGGCCTTCTACGATCTGGAGTTTTTATCACGTAATCCACATCATTGATTTTAGACACAATTTCATAAGGACCATGAAATCTAGCTTGTAAAGGATTCATTTGCACTGGGAAAAGAACCAACACCTTATCTCCAGGCTTAAACATCCTCATCCTAGCTTCTTTATCATACCAAGTTTTCATTTTCTCCTGAGCCAATTTTAAATTTTCCTTGGCTAAGCTACAAGCTTTATGTAACCTGTCCTTAAATTTCAAAACATAGTCCAACAAATTAGTGTGTATTTCCTTACTAATCCACTGTTCTTTTAATAAAGCTAAAGGTCCTCTAACTCTATGCCTAAATACAAGTTCAAATGGACTGAAACCTAAAGATTCTTGTACCGATTCCCTTACTGCAAATAAAAGTAAGTTTATACCCTCATCCCAATCACTTTCATTTTCCACACAACATGTCCTATTCATATTCTTGAGGATAGAATGAAAACTCTCCAAGGCACCTTGCGATTCTGGATGGTATACAGACGAAGTGATTTGTTTAGCTCCCAATTTATAAACTATCTGTTGAAACAATCCAGACATAAAATTACTGCCTTGATCAGTTTGTATTTCCTTAGGTAATCCAAAATAAGTAAAGAATTTTATAAGGGCCTTTGTCACAGTTTTAGCTGTTATATTCCTAAGTGGTACTGCCTCTGGAAACCTAGACAAAGTACACATAATAGTCAACAAGTACTGATAACCAGTTTTTGTCTTTGGTAATGGACCAACACAATCTACAATAACTTTAGAAAACAGTTCACCAAATGCTGGAATAGGTTGTAATGGAGCCACTGGTGTAACTTGATTTGGTTTACCCACAGTTTGACAAGTATGACACGTTTTACAAAACATTACCACATCTTTTCTTAGACCAGGCCAGTAAAAATGTTTTAAAATCTTGTCCACAGTTTTCCTTACCCCTTGATGTCCACCTAAAGGCACACTATGAGCTAAAGTCAAAATCTCATTTCGATAAACTTTAGGGACAACTACCTGGTAAACAATATTCCATTCCTCACTTGCAGGAATTGTAGGTGATCTCCACTTCCTCATCAACACTCCCTTTTTCCAAGTAATATCCTACTGGCACCTTCTCAATTTCACTATCTAGTAGAGCTTGTTCTTTTAATTTTATAATCTCAGGGTCTCTATTCTGCTCTGCTATCATCTCCTTCCGAGACAGAGATAAATCTTCATAGTCAGACTTACTCCAAGAATCTTGTTTAAACAACGAAGGTAAGAAAGTCTCTGACACATCCTCAAAACTCGAATCCTGAGTTGAACAGTCATGATTAACAACCTCATTCTGCGCATCAATCTTTTTAGCCATAGCTCTAGTCACAACACAGGAAGAATCTGTGTTAGAATTCATCTCTGGTTCCCTGACTCCATTGTCAAATGCACTTCAGGAAAAACTTGTCCACCTGCCAAGTCATTACCTAACAATAAAGAAATATCCTTTTCAGGTAAGCTAGGCTGTAATCCTACTTTAACAAATCCTGTAACTTACCCTGACTTTAAATTTACTTTATGCAAATGTACAGGCATAAAATCACTCCAAACACCTCGTACATAATTTACCTCACCAGAATCAGACTCTTCATTAAACTTCAATACACTGTCTAACATCAGTGATTGAGAAGCTCCAGTATCCCTAAGGATTTTTATTGGCACCGGAGTAGATCCTTCTTTCAAGGATACAAACCCTTCAGTCATAAAATGATCATATCCCTTTTTAACTTGGTCAGACTCTAACAAAACCTCATTTGTATTTATCAAACCTTGTAATTTTACAGGTGCTTCAGTATGTTGCACACAAGCATCTGGAACTGCTTCCTTCTCTTTCTTTTTCAATCTGAAACAGTTAGCTATTACATGGCCAGGTTTCTTACAATAGTTACAAATAGGACCAAACTGTCTTTCCTTCACAGGTTTTCCTTCCTCCTTACCTTTCTCATTAACTTCTGATTTAATTTCTGATTTACCTTGAGTCTCTTGTGTTATTTTTCCTCTTAAAAATTCTGCCCTGAGGAAATTTATTCATATGGATTAAAACATACTCATCAGCTAATCTAGCAGAGTCCTGCAATGTATCAGTATCCCTCTCATTTAAGTAGGTCCTTACTTCAACAGGAATGCTTCTTTTAAATTCCTCCATTAAAATCAGCTCTTTCAATGTATCATAGTCCTCATTTACATTTTTAGAGGAAAGCCATCTCTCAAAACACACAGCTTTATCATAGGCAAATTCCACATAAGTTTTTTCCACAGACTTCTTCAAACTTCTGAATCTTTCTCTATACGCTTCTGGGACCAATTCGTATGCTTTTAAAATATGCTTTTTCACAATATCATAATCAAGTGCTTGCGCAGCAGTTAAAGCTGTATAAACTTGTTGTGCTTTACCTTTAATTACACTTTGTAACAACACTGACCATTTATCTTTCGGCCACTCTGAAATCTGAGCAATTGTTTCAAAATGTTGTAAATATCTTTCCACTTCTGTTTCACTAAATGGTGGGACCAATTTAATTTCTTGACTAGCAACAAATGGTTTTCTAGAACCAGAAGACTGATTCCCAGACCTTAATTCCACCATTGCATATTCAAATCCCCTCTGTTTACTTTCAGCTTCTAACCTACAACGCTCCAACTTCATTTGTTCGATTTGCAACTGCATCTCCAGATTACTTATTGGAAACGACTCTAAAATCGATTCATCAAAATCACCCGAATCCACATAGTGTGACGCGATTTTTCTCTGTATTAGAGCCTTTGATGTAGACTTCAAAATACCTTTAAGTTGCAATCTACTAGCTATCTCAGACACCTCAGTTTTTTTCGCCTTCGCTAACAACTCCGCATCTGGAGAAGCCAGAAACTCATCAATATTCATTGTTGCTGAATACCACTCACAAGCCAATCAAACAAAAGAATCAAGTATTCCCCTTTTCCAAAACACCGATTCAAAATTTAACAAGCATTTAAACTCAAATGAACCATCTCAGACGCAGCCCCCATATTTATGTTACGGATTCAGCAACAATAAATATATGAGTGAGGCAGGGTTTTGATAACAAATAAAACGTTTATTAAAACACTGAAAAACAAACCCCCAAAAGTAAACAAATCACTAACGTAACCGGAAATCAGCTGCTGTGCGGTAGCTTAAACAGTTCTTAAAGCGATGTTGCAAAAACAGTTCTTCAAAGTAGTATTGCAAAAGTTCAAAATGCTTACAGTCCATTTAAGGGAGAGACTTTTTAAGATGATTTAAATTCTCTTTCACGTCGTGTTGTTGCAGTTCCCAGTCGAACCACACTTTTCCCACGAAGAATTTACGGAGATGGAAAATGAAACGGCTTAAAGGCACTGACCTTTCCTTTACAAAACTGTTCCCAATCCTTTCTGCTATTCACAGGGATTAACATGGGGACAGTCAACGAATTCCTTCCGAATGAGGATCAGACAAGGTCGAACCTGTTTCACCATCAAAATCGACTTTCCTCGATCCTTTAACTCCCGAACTCCGATCTTCACTCTCCACTGATTCTCAACTAGCAGTATTATAAAGAAACTGCTGGCAATGACCTTTTAAACTTTAGGCATTAAATAAAACTCCATCTTTCAACTAAACTGCGTCATAACATTAAATCACGCAGTGGCATGAAGTCAACATGGCAAATCCAGCCATGAACTGCCCCTCCTCACAGGGAGTGGTCTTCCTTTTATACCCTGTACAAAAAATCTGTCACATGACCTCTACTGGTGGGAAAATGACGTCATTCCACCATCACAAGACCATTACCTCAAGTCCAGTTTAGCTTCAACACCTGTCACGTGACAAGTACACCACTGTCACGTGTCACGGGTAAGTAACATGCACAATATTAAAAAACGCATATCTCTATGCCTGGGCTAACATCTATAGCCTTGGAGACATACGTCCATTGCCGTCTTTTATAATCACTCAAATGGTTTTAATTGATCTACTGCAACAATATACAGTATTCCAAACCTAGAGATTTTAAGGTAATATGACCAGAATATTTGAAATCTTCAATGCAAATAAAAGTCCATGGTGAATTCATCTCGTACTTCCCACCAATGCCTGAACAAGTTGTCCAGAGATGTTAGTATCCTAGCCAAACAGCAGGAGTTACTTGTTTTCTCACAGTCAGGGTGGTAAACCTGATGGCCACCACAATACACTCACTCAAAACAAAAGAGCTGGTCATCGCACAAAATGCAGGCAGTTCAGAAAAGTCAAATTGTCTATCTTAAAAGCAGATCTACACCTTTAACCTTTAAAGTGGTGCATACATTTACAAATACAATAATTAGATAACTGAATGCACTGTGAAAACAGCCAAATGTTCATTAACATAAAATAAACAAGCTTGTTGTTTTATAGTTGTGTCTCAACTTTCTCGAATGCCTTGCAATACTTGGGAGCATCCAATGTTTCTATGGAATGCAAGTGATGTAATTCTTCCCTGTTATAACCAGGAGGTCATGTTAGTTTTTCTAGGAACCAGGCATTAATAGGCAGAGTCATAGTGTCAATGATTCACATAAGAATGACTGAGATACTGAAACTGTGCAGGTATCAAACAAGAGGCTAAAAAAAAACCTCTGCAGTATTTTCCTCTCCAGCAACATGGCATGAAGCAATCAGGTATTTATGATAGGCTTGAGAGGCAGCTGTATGGTTTACCTTCTTAGCACCTGTATCAAACTTTGAGACTTGGATAGCTCATCAGAACTGTACTGAACTTAGGTTAGCATTGGATTTGCTGACTGAGAACATTACTTCTGTAAATGTAAGCCCACCTCAATTGCTGCTTACATTGCACATCCCTAAACAGCCAACCACATTTTTGGGAGTTGAGAATGATCTCAAAACATTAAAGACTTGCATCATAATCATTACAAATACTGCCACCACATGCTCAATGGAAAACTAAAATCAGTGGATATTGTTCTGTGACCTCCCTCAGACTCATTTTGCCTGATAACAGAACGATTTGCACAGAGGAATGGGACTTCAACTGAGTTTAAGGATTTAACAACTGGCTGTATTTCATTATTTACTAAACCAATATTTACCAATGTTAACTGTAAGAGAAGCAATTGAACAACTTACCATTTTTAATGAAGATGACACTATTAACACACCTCATCCTTTATTGTTTTTAAATTGTGAACTTAGCTAACCACATGCCAAAATGTTTGTACTGCTACTACTCACCACAAAGTTTTTGCTTGCCCTGACAATGGTAAATTCTGTGTGGCTTAATCCTTTTTATTCTGTAGAGAACATAACAGCATTGGTTTGTACCTAAATTGTCACACATGCTTTACACTAAAATGAAATAAATACCATACAAGTTTTTGTTACATTTTTTAAAAAAGTGGATACTGAATTTTGTTCCCAAATAAGACTTATTTTCTTTAAGCATGCTTAGTGCTGTTATCAACCAGAATGTAATCTGGCAAAGATCAAAAGTGTGGCACTAGGTAAGTGACTTGTAGATTGGATTTTATTCTGAATGGTAATATTTATTAGACTTACAAGTGTGAATGTATTTTCTATACCTTCATAAAATGGAAAATCCTGTCAGCCAGTTATCAGAAAAGTACAGTATCTCTACAACACATCTAGTATTATTGGAGTATAAAAGTTGAAATTGTTTGCTGTATAACCAAAACTATGTAGTCATCTTTGAATTTGCTATTTGCTATGCATGTACCCAATTTAGTAGGAGAATGAAATCTTAAGAATGTAGAAGACAATGGTGTGTTAATGAGAGGTAGCTAAGAGATGTAGATTAGAACATGATTAAGTCAATAGGTAGAAACAATAGTGGCGGATGTACTTGTGATACGCAACTATAGACCGATTGGATATGCTAATGCAACTAAACCAGGAGATTGCTATAAAAAATGCTATGTACAAGGATCGGTGGGCAATCAGCGACTAGCTCACTGACTGTCTCAGCTTTGATTTGCAAATTAAAGTTTAATACTTTTTGAAGAATCTTCTGCGTCTCCTGGTCGTTTGTGGGGCACGAGAAACCACGACAGTATCAGGTGATTTCATGCAAGGTTAACAGCTAATATCTAGGCTTAATTGCTCTTGAGAAAGCCATGCAGTTATTATGACTGAGTTGTCAGATTTAGACAGAGACAATTAAGCAATGGGAATATATTTCTAAGTCAGGATGGTAGGTGACAAAGAAAAAATTCCAAATGGTGGTAATTCCACTTGGCACCTTCCCTTGTTTAAAGTGGAAGAATTTCTGGAGCTGGGAGATGACATATATTTGAGTGAAATTATCTCTGTGAAGGACAAAGTGAAAGTATAAGCTGGTAGATGGATAAGCTAGTTTGTCCTGCTGGCGCGTGGCCAAGTGGTTAAGGTGTTTGTCTAATGATCTGAAGGTCGCTAGTTCGAGCCTTGGCTGAGGCTGCATGTGTGTCCTTGAGCAAGGCACTTAACCACACATTGCTCTGCGACGACACTGGTGCCAAGCTGTATGGGTCCTAATGCCCTTCCCTTGGACAACATCGGTGGCGTGGAGACAGGAGACTTGCAGCTTGGGCAACTGCTGGTCTTCCATACAACCTTGCCCAGACTTGCGCCCTGGAAACTCCAAGGCACAAATCCATGGTCTATCGAGACTAACGGAGGCCTACACTACAGACAGTTTGTCCTGAATGATGCTGAATTTAGTGAACTACAAATTTAGGATGATAAGAGCATATCATGTCTTGACATACATTGTAGGCCTGGAAAATCTCTGGGCATTGTTGAGGGTAGTGAAATTCAAGAAAGTGCTTCAAGAAATTGTGTATGACCACTTATGCATGAATGTGCTAGGTTTGTGGAACTATGATCTTACTCATTGGTTTGGGATTATTTAACTCCTTCACTAACATACTGTTAATTAGCACTTACTTAGCACACTCATACCCCTGTGTTACAAATTTACAAGATTGGCAGCTCATTTTAAGTTCCCTGAACAACACTCCAGCTACATCAAGTTCAGGTTCAAGTTCAAGCTTATTGTCATTCAACTGTATACATGTATACTGCCAAACGAAACAATGCTCCCCCAGATGGAAGTGCACAATGAGGTACATATAGCTCACACACAACACATAAAGTAACATTACTGCAAATAAATCAACAAATAATAAGGTGTATTTATGTTGCAAGTTAATAAGTAAACAGTATAATACTACTGACTATTGAGACCTGGATGGTGGCAGGGAGTTCAGTAGTCTCACAGCCTGGGGGAAGAAGCTGTTTTCCATCCTAACAATCCTTGTCCAAATGCTACAGGTCTCCTGCCTGATAGTAGTGTCATAGAGAGGCTGTTGGATAGATCAGAGAGATCATTGCATATGGAGTGCTCCTGATAAATACCTCTAATGGGTGGAAGCAAGACCCCAATGAGCATTTCAGCAGTCATCCCAACCCCTTGTAGGAACTTGCTATTAGATCCCTTGCAATTACTATACCATAGAGTGATGCAACTGGTGAGGACACTCTCAATGGTGGGTGAGAGCCAAACTCACCTCAATCTCCTCCAGAAGTAAAAATGCTGCTGTGCTTTCTTCACTAAAGAGGTGGTGTTGAGAGACCATCTGAGATCATCCACAAATTTGGTGCTCCTAACTTTCTCCACGGAGGAGCTGTTTATGTGCAGTGAGGAGTGATCAGCCTGTTCCTTTCTAAAGTCCACAACTATCTCTTTGGTCTTGTCCATGTTGAGACTCAAGTTCTTGTGCTCGCACCATTCTACCAGGTACTCTACCTCTTCTCTCCATGCTTTCTGATTGCCATCATTGATAAGATCAACCACTGTTGTGTCATCAATTGGACTAGATTTGATTTTAGCTGGATCTAGTGGTGCAATCATACATGAGCAGCATGATTTGCAGTGGGCTGAGCCTGGAGCTCTGGCAGAGCATGGTTTGCCAGTACTCCGCGTGATGGAGCTATAGATGTTGCTGTCAACACAGATTGACTGTGAACTTTCAGTCAAGGAGTCCAAGATCCAGTTACAGTACAGATTACAGAGGAGGGTTTTGCTACCTTGAGGCAAATCAGAGTGGATAAATCCCCAGGACGTGACAGTGTGTTCCCTCGGACACTACAGGAGGCAAGTGCAGAAATTACTGGGGCCCTAGCACAGATATTTAAAACATCCTTAGTGACAGGAGTACCAGAGGATTGAAGGTTAGTCAATGGAGTTCCACTGTTTAAAAAAGGCTCTAAACATGAATCAGGATATTATAGGACAGTGAGTCTACATCATTTGTGGAAAAGTTATTGGAAGGTATTCTAAATATTTGTATAGACATGGATTGATTAAGGATAGCATAGCTTTGTGCATGGTATGTTATGTCTAACCAATTTTATAGAGTTATTTGAGGAAGTTACATGGAAAGTGAATGAAAGCAAGGCAGTGGATGTTGTCTACATGGACTTTAGCAAGGCATTTGACAAGGTTCCACATGGGAGGTTGTTCAAGAAGGTCCAGTTGCTGGGCATTCAGGATGAGATAGTAAATTGGATTAGACATTGCCTTTGTGGGAGAAGCCAGAGAGTGGTAGTAGAGGGTTGCCTCTCTAAATGGGGGCCTGTGACTTGTGGTGTGCTGCAAGGACTGGTGCCAGGTCCATTGTTGTTTGTCATTTATGTCAATGATTTGAATGATAATGTTGTTAACTGGATCAGCAGATTTCTGGATGACACCAAGTTTGGGGCTGTAGTGGACAGTGAGGAATGCTATCATGCCTTGCAGAGGGATCTGCATCAGCTTGAAAAATGGTAGATGGCATTTAATGCGAGGTTTTGCATTTTGGTAGGGCCAACAAGAGTAGGTCTTGCACAGTGAATGGTAGGGCACTGGGGAGTGTGGTAGTACAAAGGTAGCTGGGAATACAGGTCCATAAATAATTGAAAATGGCGTCACTGGTAGATAGGATCATAAAGAAAGATTTGGCACATTGGTCTTCATAAATCAATGTAACAAGGACAGGAGTTGGGATGTTATATTGAAGTTGTAAAATACATGGTGTGGCCTAATTTGGAGTATTGTGTGCAGTTTTGGTAAGATGTAAATGAAGTTGGAAGATTACAGAGAAAATTCACAAGGATATTGCCAGGTCTGGAGGACCTCAGTTATAAGAAAAAATTGAATAGGTTAGGAATGTATTCTTTAGAATATGGAAGATTGAGAGGAGATTTGATAAGGTATACAAAATGATGAGGGAGATAGATTGGGTAAATGCAAGCAGGATTTTTCCACTGAGGTTGGATGGAACTAAAACCAGAGGTCATGGGATAAGGGTAAAAGCTGAGAAGTTTAAGAGGAACATGAAGGGAAACATCTTCAATCAGAGAGTTGTGAGAGTGTGGAAAGAGCTGCCAGCACGAGTGGTGCATGTGAACTCGATTTCAACGTTTAAGAGAAGTTCGATTAGCTGCATGGTTAGTAGGGATATGGAGGGCTATGGTCCCGGTCCAGGACAATGGAAAACGGCAGTTTAAATGGTTTAGGCATGAACTAGATAGGTCAAAGGACCTGTTTCTGTGCTGTACATCTCTATGACTCTATGAGAGATATAAAACCTGGTCAGAAGGAGCTACCTCAGCTTTGCAAGACTCTTTTGAAAACACGAACTAGAACATGTTTAGGTAGGCAGCTACCTATGACCATCACATTAACATTGATGAATAAGCGGGATCTGTGACTGTCTATATAGAGAAGTGCATTGAGGACATCACCATAATTGAACACATCTATGTGAAAGCAAATCAGTAGCCATGGCTGACGGCTGAGGTCCAGGTGTTGCTGAGAAATCAGGATGCTGCCTTCAGATCAGGAGATAAGATGCCTGTCAAGTCAGCAAGAGCTGTGCTTTCCCATGCCATCAGGAAGACAAAACAGGATTATTCAGATAGTATACAGCTATTTCACTGATACCAGAGGCAAGAGGTGCATGAGGAGAAATTTGATACAGGTATACAAAATTACAAGGGATATAGATATGGTAAATGCAAGCAGGCTTTTTCCACTGAGATTGGATGAGACCATTACAGGTTAAGAATGAACAGTGAAATCTTCAAGGGGAACATGAGGGGGATCTTTACAACATAGGTGTTTGTGTTGTCCAGGCGGTCTAAGGCATGTGAGGAACCACTGAGATTGCATCTGCCGTTGACTTATTGTGGCAATAGCCAAACTGCAATGGATCCAGGTCCTTGCTGAGGCAGAGTTCAGTCTAGTCATGACCAACCACTCAAAGTATTTCATCACTGTAGATGTGAGTGCTACTGGGCAATAATCATTAAGGCAGCTCACATTATTCTTCTTAGGCACTGGTATAATTGTTGCTTCTTTGAAGCGTGGGAACTTCCGCCCATAGCAGTGAGAGGTTGAAAATGTAAGTCCGGTTCATTTGCAAGACTGACAGCAAAGGAACTGCATAGTCTTGGGTTATTGCATGGACCAGGGCCTCATACCCTGACATGACCTGTTACAGGTCACCAGAAGTGGTATGAGAGAAAGTGCTGGAATCCACGCTCGGTTTAAAGGCTAATGCCTGAAGGCCCACTCTCACATCAATACTGCTCTCCAATGTTCACTCCCTAGAAACAAACTGGATAACCTTCATCTGCAACTGACCTAGCACAAGATGTGGAACTGCTACGTGCTATTTTTGCAGAGTCTTCACTGTGGAAGACACTAGCAGTGTGCCAGATGTTATGGTGTGTGAAGGAAGAACAGTGAGTGCAATTGCTATTACAAAGGAGAAGGTGCTCAAAATGCTCAAAGATCTAAGGGTACATAAGTCACCTGGACCAGATGAACCGCACCCTAAAGTTCTGAAAGAGGTAGCATTAGAGATTGTGGAGGAATTAGTAATGATCTTTCAAAAATCATTAGACTCTGGCATGGTATCAGAGGACTGGAAAATTACAAATGTCACTCCACTCTTTAAGAAAGGAGTAAGACAGCAGAAAGGAAATTATAGACTAGTTATCCTGACCTCAGTGGTTGTGAAGAAGTAGGAGTCAATTATTAAGGATGAGGCTATGGAGTACTTTGTGACACAGAACAAGATAGGACAAAGTCAACATGGTTTCCTGAAGGGAAAATCCTGCTTGACAAACCTGCTGGAATTCTTTGAGGAGGTTACACGTAGAACAGATAAAGGGATGCAGTGGGTGGTGTATGTATGGACTTTCAGAAGGCTTTTGACAAAGTAATACACATGAGGCTACTTAACAAGTTAAGAACCCATAGTATTACAGGAAAGTTACTTACATGCTTAGAGCATTGGCTGATTGGTAGGAAGCAGCAAGTGGGAATAAAAGGATCCTTGTCTGGTTGGCTGCCAGTGACTAGTGGTGTTCCGCAGGTGTCAGTGTTAGGACGACTTAATTTTATGCTGTATATCAATGATTTAGATGATGAAGTAGATGGCTTTGTTACTAAGTTTGCAGATGATATGAAGATTGGTGGAGGAGCAGGTAGTGTTGAGGAAACAGGTAGGCTGCAGAAGGAATTAGACAGATCAGGAAAATGGGCAAGAAAGTGGCAAATGAAATACAATGTTGGAAAATGCATGGTCATGCACGTCGGTAGTATAAATAAATCTGCAGACTATTTTCTTAAAGGGGGGAAAAATCCAAATCTGAGATGCAAAGGGACTTGGGATTCCTTGTGCAGAACACCCTAAAGGTTAAATTGCAGGTTGAGCCAATGGTGAGGAAGGTAAATGCAATGCTAGCATTCATTTCAAGATGGCTTGAGGGGGATGAGGTGAGATCTCATTGAAAGTCTTGGAATGTTAAAGGGCCTAGAGAGTGTAGATGTGGAAAGGATGTTTCCCATGGTGGGGGAGTCCAGGACAAGAGGGCATGTCCTCCGGATAGAGGGGCATCCATTTAGAACAGAGATGAGGATAAATTTGTTTAGCCAGGTTTATTTGTTACCACAAGCAGCTGTGGAGGCCGGGTTGTTGGGTGTGCTTTAGGCAGCGATTGATAGATTCCTGATTAGACATGACATCAAAGGTTACGGTGAGAAGATCATCCATCCAGATTTTCATCCAAGTAATTTTTAACATATATATAAAAATAGGTCCAAGTGAGGACCCCTGCAGAACACCACTAATCACGGACCTACAAAACTCCAGCCAAAATAAATCTGATTGACTATCTCCCTCTGGATTCAGAATTGGCTTGCCCTTAGAAGACAAACAGCTTCGTCACAGTGGACACTATACATCTTAATCATCTGCATGAGCCTCCATGAGGGACTGACAAATACCTTATGAAAATCCATGTAAACATCCATAGCTCAATTTTTTTTAATATTGTTAGTTTTATACAACTAAAGAGATACCACATCACACCAAAATTTTTAAAAATAGGGATGCAGGACCAGGTGATGTATTATAGCTGCATAATATGGGAACTGGCAGAGCCCATTGTGGTTCCTGGTGACCACATCTGTAGCAAGTTTTGACTACTTGAGGAACTCAGGCTCAAAGCTGATGACCTGGAATATGAGCTTTGAACACTGTGATGCATCAGGGAGGAGGAGAGTTATCTGGAAACTATGTTTCAGGAGGCAGTGACACCCAATACTTTAACTACTTCAATTTGATCTGTGGCCAGGGACAAGAGGGTGTGACTGTGAGTGAAGCAGGTAGAGATATCCAAGAGGTAGTGCTGGAGGAGCCTCAGCCTTTCAGCTTGCTCAGTAGGTCTGAGATTGTTACTCCCTGTGAGGATGAGAATGGGAACTGCAGGAAGGATGAGCAACCAAACTGTGGCACCATGGTTCAGGGAACCATTCAAGATAGGGAAAAGGAGAACTGTAGTTGCAATTGGGGATAGTATAGTCAGGGGAATAGATACAATTGTCTGCTGCAAGGAGCAAGAGTCCCCAAAGCTGTGTTGTCTGCCTGGTGCGCAGGTTCAGGTCACTTCATCTGACCTGCAGAGGAGTTTGGAATGGGTGGGGAAAGACCCAGTTATAGTGGTCCATGTGGGTGCCAACAACTTAGAAAGATCAAGAAATGAGGTTCTGCTGAGGGTATTTGAGCAGCTGGGGTTTAAGTTAAAACATCACCAGTTAGAAGTTCAATCTTGTTTCCCAAGCTCTTGTTGATCTTGAGCTAAAATTCAACCACAGTGTCCAAATGATCAAATAAATGTTTTAAGCCTTTTGACATACAACACACTCAGTGTGAAGAAGCAAGTGTTCAAACTATTCATCATTACCTTGGCATAACTAACGAAATATTCTGCTATTTAATGGATGAGCTTTAAAATTGTTAATAGCAGATATTACAAGTGTCATGCTTGAAAAAAGTTGCTAGTTGAGGTTTTTGGCAGCAAGATGTTGACAATGAATTACACAACAGATTTCAAACACTTTCTTTTTTTTATAAATGCCACAAAACCAGCATGGCAACTTGCCATGGTGCTCCATCTGTTGCACAAGTAATCATGCTCCTAATTAGAATGTGTAGTCTCGATAGACCGTGGATTTGTGACTTGGAAAGTTTCTAGGGCGCAAGCCTGGGCAAGGTTTTTTTTATGAAAGCCCAAGCTGCAAGTCTCCCCTCTCCATGCCACTGATGTTGTCCAAGGGAAGGGCAATAGGACCCATACAGCTTAGCACTGGTGTCGTCACAGAGCAATGTGTGGTTAAGTGCCTTGCTCAAGGACACACACACAGCCTCAGCCAAGGCTCGAACTAGCGACCTTCAGATCACTAGACGGACGCCTTAACCACTTGGCCATGCCCCAACACCTTAATTAGAATACTTTTATCCTCAATATACATTTTGAGCTCGTTGTAGATTGATTCACCATTGATATTTCTTTTTAACTTTTTACAAGAGTATCTCTTTTTAAACTTTCCTACTTTTGATAAACTGTGCATATGCCATTAGCAATGCCTCATTGTCTTGCATAGTTGACTCATCCATTTGTATGCCAAATTCTGTTTTATATAGCTCTGTGCATAATTTATATTCAATGTCTTCATTCATTTTGAGAACAGCGGTGAGCATTTTTGATACACCAGGCATCATTAATCTTTCACCAATTGAAAGAGGTTTTCCCACACTTTGATAGCATTTTGGAAATGTTATAAGTAGCAATGAGACTATTATCAAGGTCATTTTTAGCTTTCTTGACATATGACTCAAGTGTGCAACACTTTCCAAATAGTTCTTACATCTTCTGAAATAGTGGAAGGGCTGGTTAGAGTGGATGCGGAGAGGATATTTTCAATAGTAGGAGAATCAAGGACTAGGGAGCACAGCCTCAGAATACAAGGACATCCCTTTAGAACAGAGACGAAGAGGAATTTCTTTAGCTAGAAGGTGATGAATCTGATAAAGTATGTAAAGAGTTAACATGGTCAGCTAAACATAGCAGGCTGTTTTTCTGAAAGAAACTGCTGATGATCAACAGATGTGCTAAGCCATGCTGAGCCATATTTCTTCTTGGAGTTAGACAGTGCTTCAAGGTCCTTGTTTCTTTGTGCAATCAAGCGCAGCGATAAGACCACTCTGGCCTGTTTGTGTATAGGGCATTATACCTATTCTGTAACTTATCTCTCCGTGCTGTCAAGCAATAGATAAGTCCTACTGGGGCAAGTTTGAGTGACTGAGTAAGCCACGGGTGCTTTGAATAAGGAGTTTGTATATACTTATACGGTCTCTGAGTGACTTTATCCAAATTTGACTTCCACATTTGGCGCTTGCGAGCAGGGTACCAACATAGGGACTGTGACACAGAGGCAGGCTAAGTAAGCGACAGACCGATCATCCTATCTACAGGGATCGATTGGGCCCTCAAAGATGAATTGTATTTGTCACTCCCTACGATACTGGTGTGAGTCTCTGACCCTCGCCCGGACCTCAGCACAGGACCTTGATGAGACCCGGATCGAATCTGCTGAAAGACTCGTATAAGGTAGGACAATTATTTGAAAATTGGACAGCTGACAGGTTAAAATCGGGTAAGAGTTAAAGTCGAGTAAAGAAAAACCAGGAGGATTGATGAGTGAACACCACGTCTGGTAAAAAAAAAAGGATAAAAACCATACAACTGAAGAGGTGGCATGTGTCGGGTAAAATTTAAGAGATGTCTAAGAATTAAAGTCAGGTAAACGAACCAGAAAAATTGATCCATAGATACTGTGCGCAGGTATCGGGTAAAAAACTAAAGTCAGGTAAGAATCAACAGAATTGAGCAGTAGACACTGTGCTTGGTAAAAAGGCAACAACATGGAACAAGACCTATCATGTGATTAAAAAGGTACAGGAACTTCACTAGGCAAAAAGTATGATAAAGGGAGAGATTTGTGTGTTTTAGGTGGTATTTTACGTAAGAAATTGGGGGTCGAAGTGGGGAGGGACTTGGGATGTGACAAGCTGTGACCGATCCGTAAAAAGATCAGTTGTAATAAATGCAAAATCTTGATCAAGGAATAAAACCGAAGGCCAAAAGCGACAAATGCAGGGACAAATAGGGAATGAAATACGGGATCCCGGGAGCATGTCTGGCTTACCGACCCTGTTTGATGAAAATGATTGCGATAAAGACTGGCTAGTGAGAAGACCCCCACCACCGTATCGGGAGCCACTACTGGCCATGGGACCCGAAATTTCTCCAGGGTTCTCTGATACCATGGGAGGAGGGGTGAAACAAAGGGAGAAGGGGAGGACAGAGCCCCTATATCCAACCATCCCACGACGTGATACTGAAGAACGGATAAGCACAGTCCCTGAGAGAAGTCCCCCGCCCGACCTACCCTAATGATGCTAAATCTCAGGGCGGGGGAACAAGATCAGCCGGCAGTTATCCCTGTCTATGCTCCATAAAAGCCACAAGAGATGATCATAGAAATCAGCGCTTTTCGCACAATATATCTGAAACACAATTCAGATATATAATGATATCCCCCAGGATTCTTTCGTACTTTGTTGCATGATATTATCTGCGGACGAGGGACGGAAATGGAATACAGAACTGGGATACCGGACTTACCAGAAGTTAGAAAAGTGGAAAAGCATTCATGCTCTTGGGTTGGAAACTACTCAAATGGAATATTAGGCGTTGTTCTCTTCTGCATCTAGCCTTAACTCAGTAATGAAAGGAGGTTTATGTCTCATGGATTCTGGCACAGTGGTAGTCGCTGTCCCACAGCCCCAGAGATCTGGGTTTAGTACTGACTTCAGGCAAAGTTTGGATTATATTATGGCCCGAAGAAGGGTCTTGGCCTCAAAACATTGACTGCTTATTCCCCTCCCCAGATGCTGTTTCAGAGAAGGGGTACTAAACGAGGAAGAACAAACCAATCAGATAATCCAGGGCTTGGAAAAAGCACTGCAACAGCCTATTAACATCACTTTAAGTACTAGAATATAAACCGAAACCCGGAGAATCAGGGCCGGATTACTTGGAGCTCTTTGTGTCATGCTACGAGACTTATGTTGGGGACCAGATCTTCAATAATGGGATCACTTTCCCTCAATTTAACGCGCTGCTGCTCCAATGTCTCCCTTTTAAGTAAGCCACGACGGTTAAGACCAACAATATGGACTGACCACATAATGACCGTAATCGGACGTGGTGGGCCATAGTTTACTACTGGGATCCCAGCACAGAGTCCAGACCTGCCTCAAAGGGAGTTGCAGTCAAGCATGAATTTGTCCAACGGGGTCAGGGACACCGACGGGGGTCAGATAATGGCTGGCATCGTAACCATACGCCGTAACTGAGAAACCGGGATTGGGATCAATTCCCTGATTGACCTTACCCCCTATGATGACCCATACGCCCCAGGACCCGACCAGGTGATGACAATAAGTGGACCACTTCACTGACTTTATCCCCCGATCGAAGAAATGGACCACCACAGCGAGCGCCCATGCCTGGGTGAGGTCAGCTTGGAGTATGTTTTAACCGGGGCCACCAGGACACTGGAAGGCAAGGTGCCTCTGGGGACAGCAGAGACGCTCAATTTCAAACCGGACAGTCACCCCATTCTCTATGAACAATCCTTTGCTAATTGACCCTCGAAAATGTTGCCCGTTTTAAGTAGCGACCCGTAAGAGGAACCCAGCATAATCCTTCAGCTAGCTGGAATTCAACTGCCATTTATGATTGATACCGGGGCAACCACTTCCACCCTCGATCATGAGATGGTGTCGGAACATGGATTGCGGCTTTCCGGGGCCACCATTGCCCTCTCGGGGTTCCAGGGGTCTGAACGAACATACCAACGGACGCGCGCCCTATGGGTGAAGTTTCAGGGAAGGCAGTACAGTATATATACCCTGGTAACTGCAGCTTCTAATTACTTTACATCAGCCTGTAAATGTGCTCTCTTTCCACTCACTGTCGGAGCTTTTGACCTCTCCACAGGCACAGCACCTCACTCAGGCCCAACAAAATCACTATGAGACAGCCTCACTGAGCAACCCGCTGCTGACATTTTCTCACTCTCCAAATTAAACCCGGCCACTTTCCTAAAGTCGCCATCCCAGGTTACAAACGATTCTGAACATGACTGCGTGCTGCTCACCACAGCCCGCGAGGACCTCACGGACCAATCCCCAAAGGACCCCGACATAACCTTGTATGTCGGTGGTAGTACTTTCATGGGCCCTCAATGCCAGAGATGTTCCGGCTATGCTGTGGTCACAGATGATGTGGTGCTCAAGCAGGCAGCCTTTCAACCAGCTGTGTCAGCACACAAAGCTGAGTTATTCGCTCTCCTATTAGCAATGCTACGTTTGTACAGAATCTTCTCACTGCCTAACAACTGCCAACAACATTGACCATTATCAAATGCTCCGCTCATACCCGTCAGGCTGATAAACCACTGGTAACGCCATGACTGATGAGGCTGCCAAAACTGCATCCCAGACACTCGAAATTATAGTCCCATTAGGGCCCCGTCAGAAGTCCCTTACCCTCTCAGACACCATGGGTATGCCAGACATGTAAGCCGTGGGTATGTTCAGGGGGATACCCCTGTGGAGGAACGCAGACTATGGTCATAGACCATAAGGAGGGTCCCGTGACAGGTCTCTGGTACACCCCTGCGGGACAGGACTGCGTCCCTACCCCAATTTCCACCAATCTTCCTTGATTACATACATACTTGTACTCACCTCAGAAAGGAGGGAAGGGTAAACAGTTTGCTGCAAATATAGTGACATCCGAAATTGCAGCAAGCGGCAACAAAGAAGACAAAAGCAAGTTTAATATGCCATAAGAACAATGTGGGAAAGGGGACACCCTGTGTGTCCGGCGCACTACCCTACCTGGAGGCCCCTTTTCATGTTTACAAATTAATTTTATTGAACTACCTAGAGTGCATTGTTACAAATATTTCTTAATGATCACAGATGTGTTTAGTAGATGGATCGAGACAATCCCTGTCACGAATAATACAGCCTTGACAGTAGCTAAAATACTGTTATGAGAAATGATCCCCTGGTATGGGTTACCAGAAGTATTGAGTTCAGATAACGGTTCCCACGTTGTAGCAAAGTTAAATGAAGAAATCTGCAATGCCTTACCCATCAAACAACAATTCCATCGCTCTCACCATCCCCAGGCTGCAGGTACAGTGGAAAGGGCAGATGGTATGTTAAAAAACTAAATTGGCATAACTTACAGAGGAAACAGGGCTTAATTGGTTAAAGGTATTGCCCTTAGCATTATTCCATATGAGGGCCAGCCCCTGAGAAAAAAAACAGGATTGTCACCAGCTGAAATCATCTTTGGAAAGCCTTCAAGGATTCCATGGGGTTCCACATGGCCTCCCATTCTTGATATAAACGGGCTACCTAAGGTTCTTCGAGCCCTACCTTCACAGGTGCGTCAGGCATACAAGGACGAAGACGACATGACAAGAGAAGGCGACCACCCCAATATCGAACCCAGGAACTAGGTACTAATTAAGAAATGAAGCCGTGGCAAACTAGAACGGAGGAAGGGACCATTCAAAGTACTGCTCACCACGCCCACGGCAGTCAAGTTGGAAGGACAACCACGGTGGTACATCGTACTGACTGTAAAAAAAAATTACAGACTAAAGAGCCTATTACGGACCACCATTCTAACTGGCTGCATCACTGTCTGGTATGGGGGGGGGGGGGTACAGCACAGAATCGAAGCTGCAGAGAGTACAGAGAGTTGCAAAGTTAGTCAGCTCCATCATGGGCACTAGCCTCCATAGATAGTATCCAGGACATCTTCAAGGAGTTGTGCCTCTAAAAGATGGTACCCATCATTAAGGTTGTCCATCATCCAGAACATGCCATTTTCTCATTGCTACAATCAAGAAGGAGGTACAGAAATCTGAAGGCACAAACTCAATGGTTCAGGAACAGTTTCTTCCTCTGTGCAATCCAATTTCTGAATGGACATTGAACCCATGAACACTACCCCAGTATCTTATTATTTCTATTTTTTTTGCACTACTTAATTTCATTATTTAATATATATACTTACTGTAATTCAGTTTTTTTTCTATTATGTATTGCATTGTACTGCTGTGGCAAAGTTAACAAATTTTACGACATATGCCGGTGATATTAAACCTGATCCTGATTATAGTGCAAACATGAGCAAATCTGCAGATGCTGGAAATTCAAGCAACACACTCAAAATGCTGGTGGAACACAGCAGGCCAGGTCAGGATGAAGGATCTCAGCCCGAAACGTCGACAGTGCTTCTCTCTATAAATGCTGCCTGGCCTGCTGTGTTCCACCAGCATTTTGTGTGTGTTTCTGATTATAGTTTTACCTTTATCAATCTCCTTTATTAGCTCCTTAAAAACATCATCATTAAGACATAATGTGCCCTACACAAAGCCATGTTGACTGTCCCTAATTAGGACATGTTTTTCTAATTGCTGTTACCGAGAATCCTTTCCAACCCAACGTCCCTAACACTGATGTGAGACACATTGGTATGGTTTCCAGAATTATCTGTATTTTCTTTCTTGAATGACAGAACAATAATATCTACACACCAGTTCTCCAGGTCTTTGCCTGTCACCAGAGAGGACATAAAGATTTTGGCCAAGACCTCAGAATATCTCATCACGCACCTCTCTGAATAATCTGGGGTATATCCCATCATGCTCCGGGGACTTATCCACCTTAACATTCTTCAACAGATCCAATACGATCTCTTTATCTCAAAATGCCCTAGCATATTAGCATGCTCCACACTGATCTCACTATCCTCCACATTCTTTCCCTTGGTAAATAAGTTCTCATTTAAGACTTTGCACACATCCTCTGCCTCCAAGCATATGTTTTCTCCTTTATGCTTGACAGGTTCTCTTGCACTTATATATAGTATATAGAATATATAGGGATTCTCTTTAGTCCTACTTACCAAGGACTTGTCATGGCCCCTTCTGTCTGTCATAACCTGCAGAGAGAATAAACACTAGTCAGCCCATCACAGGCCTTTCATATCCTTCCTTCCTGTCTACATTCACAGTGCATTACATGTGCCTATCACCCTGCCCATTCCCTTTATTCTCTTCTAGCCTCTAGAAGATACAAGAGCTCAAAAGCTAAACCAATCACCTCCTTCACATCCCTTTCCAAGTGGCGCAACCACATTCTTGAAGCCTAATTCTATTTCATTATTGCCATTTTAGTAATCTTTAGCACTACTATACTTTACATCATTCCACTGAATTTCTGCTCATTGCTGTATTTATTTGTTGTGTTTATTATTATCACATATACTGCTTATTTTGTACACATTATGCATGACTATAAACTAATCTGAATCTAATCCAGGACCAGAAGAAAAATATAATACTGGCTAACATCAAGAACTTAGAGGAAAGGACATACCTCATGGATTAAAGTCATAATTTTTAGATCAGCGAGGTTACTGGAGGTAATTAAAATTAGATATTCAGTAAAATCAAAATTGGATGTACACTGGACCAACATTTTCTCATCCAAATATAAAAATATCACATGACTGAAATTATTTTAATCTTAAAAAAGATAGTAGGAATTAGTTCTCAAGCTAATTTTGATAGGTCAGGTGGACATGAACTGCAACTCCTGGATTACTGTATTTCATTCTCAGGAATGTACCTTCTGATTTCTATGTAAATAACAGAAAGCAGTGTTATACTATAGCAAAATCCAGGTCATAATCTTTCTCACTTATGCATTTATACAAATTCTCAGCATTAGGGACTGCTTCGCTGTTGGAGGTTAGCAGTACTGAGGACTCTCACACTAACCCAAACAGAATCGTCAGCGCTGCACTCTACTGCTGCTCACACACATCCAGTGACCTCTGGCATTCAGATTTTCTAGATCCAGTGGCATCAACTGTTCCAGGGAATGCTGGTGTCTGACTTCAGAAAGTTGCTTCCTTGGAATGATGGGATAGCCACATGCTGTAACAAGTGCAGTATTCCTACATGATAAGGTGACTGAAGGAAAGTTTTAGGAGGGAGGTGATATCAGAGGTAGGTGAATGTACACATAAGAGTGGTGGGTGCCTGGAACATCAAGTCAGGGGTGGTTCTAGAGGCATATACAATAGGGACATTTAAGAGACCCTTGTATGAAAGGAAAATAGAGGATTATGGGCTGTGTAGGAGGAAAGTGTTAGATTAATCAGGGAGCGTAGGTTTCTATCTGTCACATAACACTGTGGGTTGAAGGCACTGTACTGTGCGGTGCTGTTTTATGTTCTAGAAATAGATTGATTGCTTACATTGTACTCAAGAGTCATATCCAGCTGTTTCTCTAATTCCAGTGATTCAAAATACACCAATGAATTGAACCATCCGCTAAAATTCTATATGTGCACCATCAGGGGACTGCTTTGATTCCGGATGAAGACATGGTACTCTTTGAACCCATGTAGTAAACTACAGGTGATATCCAAGGAAAGGCTGATAGTCATACCTACCGTCTACCAACAAAAGTGAAACCAAATCACTTGGCCTTCTAACTTCACTGTTGGAATTCAATTGTGGAAAACTGAATATTTGCATAATTTTCTCCATGTGGCAAGCCTATTATTTTTCTACTTTTCTTTCACCACTCCTGAATCCCAAATCTCATTCTGCCTCTTTCTATCTTACCTCACCCTATTCTCTCTCCCACACTTCTCTCTCACACCCTTTTCTCTTTGTCTCTCTATTTCCGCAATCTAGCCCATATCTACACACCCTTCACCTCTATATTCTTCCCATCCCCTCGGCAAATTCTCCATCTTCTCTCCGTTCCAACATCCGTCTCATTCCCTCTTTGACATTCCTCTTCTACATCCCACTCACCCCACGTCCTCCCCAAATCCTTATCGTATCTCTCTCCTCATCCTCCATCCGCTCTGCGCGCGCTCCCCAAACCGCTCGGGGACTTCGCTCCCGCCCGCCGCGCGGGGCCGTCCGCAGCACGTGCTCGCCGCAAGTGACGCGCATGCGCGGCGGACTGAGGGTGGCGCGCACTACCGCCTGCCTTGCAATCGCGACGATGCTTTCGGCTGAGGAGGGACATTGCCTTGAGGAGGGGCCGGGGCCGGGGCCGGGTTCCCCGGAAAGACCGGGAACCAGTTTTCAGTCAGGACTTCGAACACAGTTCAAGTTCAGAATCAAGAGGGGAACCGCGGCCGCGTTCAGAAAGGCCAGGCGGCTCAACCAGATAGCTCAGCAGAAGGTGGAGACGATTCAAAGGCAGGCAAAGGAAAAGAACACCCTAGTGTGTATACGGATCTGTTTTGCTATCGTAACAGTTCTTATGAATTGTTAAGTATTGACCAAAGTTAAAACACGGTGATAGACTTGTCAGCCGAGGAGGGAAAATACAAAGCTGTTTACTTAAACTATGCGTTAAGTGTTCGCGGATGACAGCTGGCTGCAAAATTGAATTAGGAGCTCCAAAGTTGAACAGTTGTATTGGAGAAATCTATATTACCGAGGGAATAAATCGTTCGACTTGCTGAGTGCATCAAGTAATTATCCGATGGCGTGGTGGCTGGATCGACGAATGGTTGCTTCACTTACCGGTGAAGTAGGTCCATCGCCGACCGGATCGCCATCTCCCCTTATCCACCGCAATGGGGTCTCTTGCTGCCTCAATCTGCGCCGTGTTAACGGCACACTGATTAGGGGAAGATCATGGGTGGGGTGTGTGTTGGAGAAAATATCTTTCACGTGAGAGTTACTTGATTTTTTTTGCAATTGCACGAAAACTAATATTAATAGGCGAATACGCGACATTGTTGCAGTTATCTCTAGTAATAAGAGTTTTACGTTTTGGAAATCTCTGCTGTTACATTTTTTCTCCGGCTAAGGAAATAATGACTGATAAAGTTGGAGTTTCCAGTTTTGCAATTTCACTAGAGATTTCATCTTCCTCCTTCATTTTCGATTGCATGAAAGTCGTTCTTTAAAACTGACGCTTTTCTTAAATTATCTGGTACTTTTTTTAAAGAGGGAAGTAGGTGAACTATAGAAGAATATTGGCACTTCCTGAATCTTGGTTCCATTTTAATTCTTTTCAATGTTGATAGTGTTGGCTGCGGGCCAACTAAGCAGAATATTTCCCAGTCGCCCTTGACGATGAAGCCACTTAATCTCAGCGGCATAGTGGAGGTATATTCTTCAAGAGCTGCACAGTCCCCCTTTGATAGTCCTCCAGCTTTCCCTATCTGTTAATTTCTTCCATCCATTCAGGTTCCTGAGGTGGCTCTTGATATTATCCATGAACCGCTTTTCTGCCCTTCTGGAGTGCGCTTTGCATTCCTGAGTTGGCCGAACAGGAGTTCTTTTGGGGGTGGCGGCGGGAGTCTGGTATGTGGATGATGTTGAGTCACGATTGTGGCTATGGAGTTAATGTTAGCACCCTCCAGAATGCTGGAGTTAGTAGGTCTGTTCTTCCAGCTAACTCTCAGAATCTTTGAGGCACCTTTGGTAAGTTTCTAGGGATTTTGTGTGCCTGCTGTATGTTGTCCATGATTCCACTCCGTGTAGCATAGAGGGGAGGTGAACTTCAGATTCACAGACCAAAACCTTAGTGTTGGTCTTGATATCACAATACACTTATCACATAGCACATAAAACAAAATATTACCACAAATGAGTTGATAAAACGTAATTCAAAATGCATGTTTAGTGTGTAGCACAGACAAACAGTACAGTGACAGCTCACTGTCCTAAAGATGAGATATTAGTGGTGGCATGGTATTCATTAGTCTCACAGCCTGGGGAAGAAGCTATTAACCAGTTTGGCAGTCCTAATCTTGATGCTCATGTATCTCCTCCCTGACAGTAGTGGGTCAAAGAGATTGTGAGACTGATAGTAGGGATCCTCAACAATGCTTCAGGCTCTTTCTATATAACGCTACTGGTATATGTCATATATGGTATTGTCAACTCACAGTATTTGAA
Source organism: Hemitrygon akajei (assembly GCF_048418815.1). Taxonomy (NCBI): domain Eukaryota; kingdom Metazoa; phylum Chordata; class Chondrichthyes; order Myliobatiformes; family Dasyatidae; genus Hemitrygon; species Hemitrygon akajei. The sequence goes on from NC_133129.1 coordinate 133,385,833, forward strand.
CATTACCCCACCAATTAGGCGTTGGCCTCCTTAACAGACAACCTTCATCAGTTAAAATGTTGCTTGATACAACTTTCTACTTCAATTACCTGCCTGTCCTGTTCTTTTTGTTGGGCTTGCCATTTGTCCATTGTGATTTAGCTAAATGATTTATATGATGGTGTCATTTTTAGAGTATAATGTAACTAATTAATTCCTTTATTACAGAATGTTCAGATTTTTCATGTAACTGACAATGAAGAAGATTACCTAATGCCTGAAGATGCAAATGCTTTGGTAATGTCATTTTATTAGTTCTCTGATTCCACAAATTCTGTGGTGGGTTAAACACCCATTTAAAACTTTCTTTTGGGAAAGGTATTTGTTTGAAATTCTACAATAAGTAATTTCAGGTGTGTATGTTAAAACATGGGAAAAATTGTATGTTTCTTCTACATGAGAAAGTCTGTAGATGTGGGAAATCCATTAGATACTTGATCCTTCTCTGGAGACAAACTATCAACTGATATCTTTTATAAACCTACTGATTCCCATGGTTATCTGAACTATACTTCTTCCCACTCTATCTCTTGTATTAAAATGGTATTCCCTTTTCTCAGTTTTTTTGCCTCCATTGCATCTATTCCCAGGATATGGCATTCTGTTCCAGGACTCCTTTAAAGAACGGGGTCTTTCCCTCTCTACTGTTGATGCTGCCCTCACCTGTATCTCCTCCATTTCTTATACATCTGCATTCACCCCATCTTCCTTCCACCTTAATAGTGATTGTCCCTTTTGTCCTTGGCTACCACCCCATCAGCCTCTGCAAACAACACATTATCCTCCGCCACTTTCACCATCTCCAAAAGAATCCTATCGCTAAGCATATCTTTTCTCCCCCCCCCCCAACTCTTTTCCACAGGGATTGCTCCGTCCACCAATCCTTTGACCATTTGTCTCTCCCCACTAATCTCTCTCCAGGCAACACTTCACCTGTGAATCTGCTGGGGTTGAGTGTTGTCTGGTGCTCCTGATGTGGCCTTCTCTACATTGGTGAAACCCGTTGTAAATTGGGGGAATGCTTCTTCAAGCACCTCTGCATCATTCACCATAAGCAGGACTTCCCAGTGGCTAAACATTATAATTCTGATTCCTGTTCCAATGTGTTAGTCCTCCCTCAGGGTGGAGGAGCAACATCTTATATTCTTTCTTGATATCCTCCAACTTGATGGCAAGAATATCGATATCTTCTGATGACCAAATTTTTCTACCACACCCCCTCCCCCATTCCCCACTCTGACCTTTTGCTTCTTTTAATCTGCCTGTTACTTCCCCAGGGTCCCCCCCCCCCTTCTCTTACACCTTTGGTCTGCTATCCTTTCCAACCAGGTTCTTTCTTTTCCAACCCTTGACCTTTCCCATCTACTTTGCTTTACTTATCACTTTCCAGCTTGCCTCTTTCCCTCTCCTCATCTTTTTATTCTGGCATTTTCCCCTTCTTAGTCCAGAAGAAAGGTTTGGCCTGAAATGTCGATTATGTATTCATCTCCATGGATGCCGCCTGACCTGCAGAGTTCCGCCAATGTTTTGTGTGTGTATATGTTTCTTCTAATCTATTTTTAACTAAATTTTTCCATATTGGGGTTGGCTTGGACCAAGCTGAAAACTATCTCTTGTTGCTCTATTCAGTAGAAATAGGGTAAAAGATAGTTCATCAAAGCTGTCATCTGTTTGCAAAATGTTTGTAATTCCCTAAAGGTATCTACATACCCTGTGGATTTCATTATTATAAATGAATAAAAATGTTGCTATCTAAATAGATTAAACCACTTGTTACAGAAATTATTTTAGTAGAAGTGAATTTCCTCAACTAAAGAACACTGGTGATAGAATAGAATGGCAAACATTTTTTCTTTAATTAGAATGTTTGGTTCCAATGGTTTCTTGTGTGGTTTTACAATCTTTATGTTATGGTCCAGTCTGGAGCCCACATTCTGGGTCTTGATCTGGTCCACGGACTCCGGACTCTGGGTCTTGTAGCCGTCCCTCCTTTCACCTTTAAGCCCAAATAGGATCATCTTGGCTTAAGGAGTTGCACCTGAGACCTGTCAGCTGGCAGGCGTATATAAGGGGATCTGGGACTGAGTTTAGTTGGGGGGTCGTCCTGTTCCTCTGTTTGTCTTGTACCCGCTGTTCTGTCCAGTTTGCTTTGTTCGCGCTGTTGCGCTGTTCGCCTGGCTATCCTGTTTTGACCCCGGCTTGGAGTACCCACTGTTAATCATCTAGTTCTGTAAGTCCGTTCTTGTAGTCACCCTGGACTGAGCTCCCTTCCAATCCATTGCATCTGTTAGGTAAGCAGGCCGGACTGCAGTTGCTTGGCGGGGGACTCTGACACTTTCCTACCCCTCTCTTCCGACAGGTTGTGCCCTGCGACCTGCCCAGGCCCCTGTGTTCCTGCCTGGGAGGCCGGGCCCTGCCCAGAAGTAATGTGGCCCGCCCAGGGGGCTATCCTCCCAGCATTCCTTGTCCCATAGACCCATCCTTTAGCCTAGCCAAGGTCCTGCCTTTGCCATGAACTCTCTGAACCCCAGGATCACCTTTGCATGCCACTGTCTCCCCATCTTGTTCTATCCTTTAGTTGTTCCTGTCCTGCCCCTAGTACTTCAGTGCCTACGTCCTGCATTTGGGTCCAGTCTCCACGTCCCCCTGTGACACTTTATTTGTAATTTTTCTGGGTCTTTAAAAACTAATAGCTTGCCTGCCAATTCTCCAATTGGCTGATTAATTTCTATAAATTATCAGCCAGTGGAGTTGTAAGTGCAGCAAGTTTATAGTGCATTATGCAGATGGTATAGCATCTGTTGCCATCAGGTAAGAGTTGAAGTAATCTATCTGAAAAACAGTGAATTATTGTTTCATGCTATTGATTGTATTGGATCGGAGCACATTGGCTGATTGATAAAGTTCATTTTTCTGTGTGATTAAATGGGCTGCTGATAGTTGAGAAATAACAGATAGGTAAAAGATCACTTCAGAAGGCAAGTCACTGGGATGCAAGGATCTTTCCAAAATAGGATGCAAGGATCTTTCCAAAATAAACCTTGATATTAGATAAAAATCCAAAAAAAGTCTCCACACTCTGTGCTGACTATGATAGTATTGGCAGATGAAAGTTTTTCCTGCTTCAGATATTGTATTTAGTTCAGAGGATTGTGTGCATGTGAGCCAGAATATGATATGAAGATCCAAATTCAAGTTTTGATGCTCTTTACAGCACAATGCATTTCAAATATTTTGTATAGCCTTGAGTCTGCAGAGCTTATCTGCTCTCTGGGTTTTGGATTCCTGAGGTACAGATTGTCATTGTTGGCATCGCATTGCGGTGAAGGTATGCATGGAACATCCATCTCTCAATGACAGTATTAAAAGGCTCTTCCATGCCTGTGCATGATATACATTTGTCCTTGATATTCAGGAAGCTTGGATACAAAACCTGTTCTGGGCGATTTCTTTAAATTGGATTAGATTAGATGTAGCACAGTGTAATTTCATAAAAACATGGAAAACCTACAGCAGGCCCTTTGGCCCACAATGCTGTGCCAAACGTACTTACTTTAGAAATTACTTAGGGTTACCCATAGCCCTCTGTTTTTCTAAGCTCCATGTACCTATCCAAGATCCTCTTAAAAGATCCTATTGTATCCACCTCCATCACAGTAGGTGGTAGCCCATTAAACGCACACACCACACTCTGTGTAAACAAAAAAAAAACCTTACTCCTGACATTCCCTCTGTACCTACTTCCAAGCACCTTAAAACTGTGCTTTAAACATGTTAAACATTTCAGCCCTGGGGGAAAAAGCCTCTGACTAGCCACACGATCAATGCCTCTCATCATCTTATACACCTCTTATCAGGTCACCTCTCATCCTCTATTGCTTCAAGGAAAAAAGGTCATTCACCATAAGACTTTAAGATATAGGAGCAGAAGTAGGCCATTCGGCCATGGGCTGATCCAATACTTCCAGTCTTCCCCACTCCCCTGTCTTCATCCCATACCCTTTGATGCCCTGGCTAATCAAGAACCTATCTATCTCTGCCTTAAATACACCCAATGACTCGGCCTCCACAGCCTCTCATGGTAACAAATTCCCCAGACTAATGACTAAAGTAATTTTTCCACACCTCAGTTCTAAATGGACGACCTTCAATCCTGAAGCCGTACTCTCTTGTCCTAGAATCCTGTACAATAGGAAATAACTTTGCCATATCTAATCTGTTCAGGCCTTTTAACATTTGGAATGTTTCTATGAGATCCCCCTTATTCTCCTGAACTCCAGGGAATACAGCCCAAGAGCTGCCAGACGTTACTCATATGGTAACACTTTCATTCGTGGAATCATTCTTGTGAATCTTCTCTGAACCCTCTCCAATGTCAGTATATCCTTTCTAAAATAAGGAGCCCAAAACTGCACACAGTACTCCAATTGTGGTCTCACAAGTGCCTTGCAGAGCCTCAACATCACATCCCTGCTCTTATATTCTGTACCTCTAGAAATGAATGCCAATGTTGCATTCGCCGTCTTCACAACCGACTCAACCTGGAGGATAACCTTTAGGGTATCTTGCACAAGGACTCCCAAGTCCCTTTGCATTTTGAATTCTCTGCCCATTTATTTCTTCCACCAAAGTGCATGACCATACACTTTCCAACATTGTATTTCATTTGTCACTTCTTTGCCTATTCCCTTAAACTATCTAAGTCTCTCCGCAGGCTTTCTGTTTCCTCAACACTACCCGCTCCTCCACCTATCTTTGTATCATCAGCAAATTTAGCCAGAAATCCATTAATACCATAGTCCAAATTGTTGACGTACAACGTAAAATGCAGCAGTCCCAACACTGACCCCTGTGGAACTCCACTGGTAGCTGGCAGCCAGCCAAAATAGGATCCCTTTATTCCCACCCTGTTTTCTGCCAGACAGCCAATGCTTCACCCGTGCTAGTAACTTCCCTGTAATTCCATGGGCACTTATCTTGCTAAGCAGTCTCATGTGCAGCACCTTGTCAAAGGCCTTCACTCAATCTGTTCTCATAAGGCATGCTCCCAAATCCAGGCAACATCCTTATAAATCTCCTCTGCACACTTTTTATAGTTTCCACATCCTCCCTGTAGTGAGGTAACCAGAACGGAGCACAGTACTCCAAGTGGGGTCTGAACAGGGTTCTATATAGCTGTAACATTACCTCTCGGCTCTTGAATTCAATCCCATGGTTGATGAAGGCCAATGCACTGTGTGGCTTCTTAACCACAGAGTCAACCTGCGCAGCAGATTTGAGTGTTCTATGGACACAACCCCAAGATCTCTTTGATCCTCCACACTGCCAAGAGTCTTACCATTAATACTATATTCTGCCATCATATTTGACCTACCAGAATGAACCACTTCACACTTAAATGGGTTGAATTCCATTTGCCACTTCTCAGCCCAGTTTTGCATCCTGTTAATGTCCCGCTGTAACCTCTGACAGCCCTCCACACTATTCACAACACCCCCAACCTTCGTGTCATCAGCAAATTTACTAACCCATCCCTCCACTTCCTCATCCAGGTCATTACAAAAATCACGAGGAGAAAAGATCCCAGAACAGATTCCTGAGGCACACTACTGGTCACCAAACTCCATGCAGAATATGACCTGTCTACAACCACTCTTTGCCTTCTGTGGGCAAGCCAATTCTGGATCCACTTGTATCTTGGGCCTCCTTACTTTCTCAATAAGCCTCGCATAGGGTACCTTATCAAATGCCTTGCTGAAATCCTACATCTACTGCTCTACCTTCATCAATGTGTTTAGTCACATCCTCAAAAAAATTCAATCAGGCTCATAAGGCATGGCCTGCCTTTGACAAAGCCACGCTGACTATACCTAATCATATTATGCCTCTCCAAATGTTCATAAGTCCTGCCTCTCAGGATCTTCTCCATCAACTTACCAACCACTGAGGTAAGACTCACTGGTCTATAATTTCCTGGGCTAACTCTACTCCCTTTCTTAAATAAAGGAACAACATCTGCAACCCTCCAATCCTCCAGAACCTCTCCCGTCCCTATTGATGATGCAGAGATCATTGCCAGAGGCTCAATGATCTCCTCCCTTGCCTCCCACAGTAGCCTGGGGTACATCTTGTCCGGTCCCAGTGACTTACCCAACTTGATGCTTTCCAATAGCTCCAGCACATCCTCTTTCTTAATGTCTATTTGCTCAAGCTTTTCAGTCCGCTGCAAGTCATCCCTACAATTGCTAAGGTCCTTTTCCATAGGGAATACTGAAGCAAAGTATTCATTAAGTACCTCCGCAATCTCTTCCAGTCCCATACACACTTTTCCACTGTCAAACTTGATTGGTCCTATTCTCTCATGTCCTATCTTCTTGCTCTTCACATACTTGTCGAATGCCTTGGGAGTTTTCCTTAGTCCTACTCGCCAAGGCCTTCTCACGGCCTCTTCTGGCTCTCCAATTTCATTCTTAAGCTTCTTCCTGCTAGCCTTATAATTCTAGATCTTTATCATTACCTAGTTTTTTGAACCTTTCATAAGCTTTTCTTTTCTTCTTGACTGGATTTTCAACAGCGTTTGTACACTATGGTTCCTGTATCCTACCATCATTTCTCTGTCTCATTGGAATGTACCTGTGCAGAACACCACACAAATATTCCCTGAATATTTGCCACAGTTCTGCTGTACATTTCCCTGAGAATGTCTGTTCCCCAATTATGTTTCCAAATCCCTGCCTGATAGCTTCATATTTCACCTTACTCCAATTAAATGCTTTCCTGATTTGTCTGTTCCTATCCCTCTCCAATGCTCTGGTAAAGGAGATAGAATTGTGATCACTATCTCCAAAATGATCTCCCACTGAGAGAAGCTGACACCTGACCAGCTTCATTTCCCAATACCAGACCAAGTACATCCTCTCCTCTTGTAGACTTATCTACATATTGTGTCAGTAAACTTTCCTGAACACACCTAATAAGCTGCACCCCATCTAAACCCCTTGCTCTAAGGAGATGCCAAACAATATTAAGGAAATTAGATTCTCCCACCACAACACCCTTGTGTTTTAAGAAGGCAACGATAATCCCAGTGCTGAAGAAAAGCAAGGTGGCATGCCTGAATGACTACCGACCTGTGGCTCTAACATCAATTGCTATGAAGTGCTTCAAGCGATTGGTTATGGCACACATCAGCCATAACTTACCAGTCAACCTTGATGCTTTGCAATTCGCCTACCGGAGCAACAGGTCAATGGCAGATGCCATCTCTCTGGCACTACATTCCTCATTAGAACACCTGGAGAATAAAGACGCATATGTAAGGCTCCTTTTCATCGACTATAGCTCTGCCTTTAATACCATCATTCCAAGAACCTGGGTCTTTGCACTCAGATCTGCAGCTGGATCTTCAACTTCCTCACAGACAGGACCCAGGCTGTAAAGATAGGGGACAAGCTGTCCTCTACAATCACTCTGAGCACTGGTGCCCCACAAGGCTGTGTACTCAGCCCCCTGCTGTACTCACTGTACACCCATGATTGTGTAGCCAAGTTTCCATCGAACTCAATATATAAGTTTGCTGATGACGCCACAATTGTAGGCCGCATCTTGGGTAATGATGAGTCTGAGTACAGAGAGGAAATTAAGAACCTGGTGGCATGGTGTGAAGACAATAACCTATCCCTCAACGTCAGCAAGATGAAGGAATTGGTTGTTGATTTCAGAAGGAGTAGTGGACTGCACGACCCCATCTACATCAGTGGTGCGCAGGTGGAACAGACCAAAAGCTTTAAGTTCCTCGGGGTGAATATCACAATGACCTAACTTGGTCTAACCAAGCAGAGTCCACTGCCAAGAAGGCCCACCAGCACCTTTACTTCCTGAGAAAGCTGAAGAAATTTGGCCTGTCCCCTAAAACCCTCACTAATTTTTATAGGTGCACCGTAGAAAGCATTCTTCTAGGGTGCATCACAACCTGGTATGGAAGTTGTCCTGTCCGAGACCGGAAGAAGCTGCAGAAGGTCGTGAACCTAACCCAGCACATCACACAAACCAATCTTCCATCCTTGGACTCACTTTACACCACACGCTGTCGGGGCAGTGCTGCCAGGATAATCAAGGACACGACCCACCCAGCCAACACACTTTTTGTCCCACTTCCCTCCGGGAGAAGGTTTAGGAGCATGAAGATACGTACAGCCAGATTTGGGAACAGCTTCTTTCCAACTGTGATAAGACTGCCAAACAGATCCTGACACGGATCTGGGCCGTACCTTCCAAATATCTGGACCTGACTTGCACTACCCTTTTCTATTTTCTAATTATGATTTATAATTAAAATTTTTATTATATTTACTTAGATTTGTATTTCAGGGAGCACGAAGCGCAGAAACAAATATCACTGTGATGATTGTACGCTCTGGTATCAATTGTTTGGTGACAATAAAGTATTTGTATTTATTGCATTTTTCCAGAATCTGTCTCCCTATCTGCTCCTCAATGTCCCTGTTACTATTGGGTGGTCTATATTAAAATAAAAACATCCAGTGGAGTTATTGACCCCTTGCTGTTCCTGAATTCTACCCACTGAGACTCAATGAACAATCCCTCCATGACTTCCTCCTTTTATGCAGCCGTGACACTACTGATCAGCAGTGCTACGCCTTCACCTCTTTTGCCTACCTCCCTGTCCTTTCCGAAACATCTAAAGCCTGGCACTCTAAGTAGTCATTCTTGCCCCTGAGCCATCCAAGTCTCTGTAATGGCCACAACATCATAGCTCCAAGTACTGATCCACGCTCTAAGCTCATCCGCTAAGTGCTTCTGTCAGGTGCTGGACAAGTTAGAAAGAAAGTCATCTGTATTGTTCAAACTTGCATCCAAAAACAAATATTACTGAAAAATCAGCAGCCCCTGCAGTAGATGTTCTAAGATCAGGTTTGAGTTGATTCTTAAAAACTTCCCTTGCTTTATCAGATCACAAACAAGAAAATCTGCAGATGCTGGAAATCCAAGCAACACACACAAAATGCTGGAGGAACTTGGCAGGCCAAGCAGCATCTATGAAAAAGAGTACAGTTGTCCCTTTAGTAGAGGAAAAAAGATGAGTAGATTTAAAAGGTGGGATGAGAGGAGAGAGAAACACAAAGCAATAGGTGAAACGGGGAGGGGGGGGAGAGATGAAGTAAAGAGCTAGTAAGTTGATTGATGAAAGAGCTACAGGGCTGGAGAATGGAGAATGTAACAGGAGGAGGCAGATAGCCATGGAAGAAAGAAAAGGGGAGAGGAGTACTAGAGGAAGCTGATGGGCAGGCAAGGAGATAAGGTGAGAGAGGGGAAAAGGGTTGGGGAATGGTGAGTTCCTCCAGCATTTTGTGTGTGTTGCCTATTTTTAATCAGATTCTGCTGGGTAATGCAGATGTGGCATTAAGTTCTTTCCCATTGCTTCTCTTTATGACACCCAAGATAAATAACGCTTGCATTAATTTGAGTTTTAGTCCTGCAGGAAGAAATGATTTATGTTCAATTGACATTCTCCATTTAGTGGATGTCCTTGTCTTTCAGGTTAAAGTTGAATTTGTTTTAGTGACGAGAAAATGTGATGCTGGTATTGGTAAAAGTGAACTTGATAGGAGGTTTTACCTGAATAGGTTGCGAGAGATTGGCCTCAATATAATGGTAAGTAGAATAAGTCAAGTGCCACAAACTGGAACTGAGCTTTGTTAAATATTAATGAACTAACTTGGAATCTTGTTGCTGTAACTCGATTAGCTCCTGACAGATATTGACAGCTTGTACAATAAAACTCTCTTTAATCTGTGTACAGTTATTTTGTATGACACCATGCAAAATGTGTGGTGGGGGGGGGGTCTTTTCGGACATTGGGGTTTTTACCAGCTCTCTGCAGAGCAGTCTGTTCACTCTCTTTATCCCCCAATCTTGCCAGTTTATTTCCTTCATGAGTGTCCAGTTTCATTTTGAAATTAATGCCAATCTCTTTATTCACCATCCTTATTGGCAGGAAGTTCCAGCTCATTACTATTTGCTGTTTTTAAACAGTTCATTTTTGCATCCTTTTTTTTCCTTGACTAAAAACTTAATATTGTTTCCCATTAAGTAATGTACTACTGGTCAATGGGAACAGTTTTTCTTGGGTTGTTTACTACACCTCTGTGAAATCTACCCTAATCTTCCTTTGCTTCAGAGGAAATCATTTCAGTTTTTCCAACTTGTAGATAAAGCTTACTCATCATAAGAATGATTTTTTTTCTCCCTGGACCATTCTGTTAAACCATCCCTATAACCTGTCAAAGAACTTTATATCCTTTGTGAAGTTTGATCAAAACTAAATATAGAACTCTAACTGGTTGGTTTTATAGCAGTTTAGCAATATTTCCACGTTTTGTGCCCAACTTTATTTACAAAGCCCAGTATCCTCTATTGTAACTACTTTCTCAATATGTCCTGTCTTGAAAAGAAAACTACACTTAAAAAAGAATGCGTTGCCTCACATTTAGACCATAAGATATAGAAGCAGGTTTAGGCCATTCAGCCCTTCAAGTCTGTTCTGCCATTTCATCATGGCTGATCCAATTTTCCAATCAACCCCAGTCTTCTGCCTTCTCCCCATATCTCTTGATGCCCTGACCAATCAAGACTCAGTGAACTTCTGCCTTGAATATACATAAAGACTTGGCCTCCACTGCTGCCTGTGGCACAGAATTCCACAGATTCACCACTCTCTGGCTAAAGAAATTCCTCTTCATTTCTGTAATAAAAGGACACCCCTCTATACTAAGGCTGTGTCCTCTGGCTTTGATTCTCCCACCATAGAGAACATCCTCTCCATATCCATTTTATTGATACCTTTCATGATTGGACAGGTTTCAATGAGGTCACTCCTCATTTTTTTGAATTCTAGTGAATACAAGCTGAGAACCATCAAACACTCTTCGTATGACAAGCCATTCAATCCTGGAATCATTTCTGTGAGCCTGCTTTGAACCCTCTCCAATTTCTGAACATCCTTTCTAAGATAAGGGGCCCAAACCTGTTCGCAATACTCCAAGTGAGACTTTACCAGTTCTTCATAAATTCTCAACATTACAACCTTGCTTCTAGCCCTCTTAAAATGAATGCTAACATTGCATTTGCCTTCCTCTCCACAGACTCAACCTGCACACTAACCTTTAAGGACTCCCAAGTCCCTTTACACCAGTTTTTTATAATTTTTCTCCATTTAGAAAATAAGTCAACCCTTTCCTTCTATGAAAGAACATGACCGTACACTTACTGACACTGTATTCTATCTGCTATTTCTTTACCCATTCTCCTAATCATAACTCCTTTCATAGCTTCTCTACTTCCTCAACTACCTGCCTCTCCATGTATCTCATATGGCATGTAAACTTTGCAACAAACATCAATTTCGTCATTCAAATCATTGACATATAGCGTAAAAAAAAAATGGTCCTAATACAGATCCCTGTGGAACACCACTAGTCACCGGCAGCCAAGCAAAAAAGGCCCCCTTTGTTCCCACTCTTTGCCCCCACTAATCAGCCACTGATTTATCCATGTTAGAATCTTCCCTGTAATACCATGGGCTTATAGCTTGTTAAGCAGCCTTAAGTGTGGCACTTTGTCAAAAGTCCCTCTGAAAATCCAAGTACACTTTGTCTATCCTGCTTGTTATTTCTTCATAGAATTCCAACAGATTTGTCGGGCAAGATTTCCCCTTGATGAAACGATGCTGATTGTGGCTTATTCTATCATGTGCCTCCAAGTACCCTGAGACCTCAGCCTTTATAATCAATTCCAACATCTTCCCAACCACTGAGGTCAGACTAACTGGCCTATAGTTTCCTTTCTTTTGCCTTGCCCTTGTTGAAGAATGGAGTGACATTTGCAATTTTTCCAGTCTTCCAGAACCATTCCAGAATGTAATGATTCTTCAAAGGACATTACTAATTCTTCCACGATCTTTTCAGAAACCTTTTTTAGAATCCTTGGCTGTAGACCATCTGGTCTAGGGGATTTATCCACCTTCAGATCTTTGTTTCCCAAGAACCTTCTCTCTAGAACATAGAAATCTACAGCATATTACAAGTCCTTTGGCCCACATTGTTGTGCCGACCATGTAACCTACTCTAGAAACAGTCTGGAATTACCCTACCACATAGCCCTCTATTTTTCTAAGCTCCATGTACTATATCTAAAAATCTCTTAAAAGGCCCTATTGTATCTGCCTCTATGTGTGGAAAAACTTGCCACTGACATCTCCTCTGTACCTGTTCCCAAGCACCTTAAGACTATACCCCTTCGTGTTAGCCATTTCAACCCTGGGAAAAAGACTCATTTTTTAAAAAATTTCAATCTTTTTTTATTGATTTAAAAAAATTATATGAATAGATACAGATCAGAGGAGAAGTTATATCAAATACATAATACAATAAACTTACAAAGAAAAGGATATATACTGTCAAAATCATATATAATATAAGGCTAGAATATATAAACAGAACCACAACTCCTCTTGACAATTCATACAAATAAAAGACTGGAAATTTTCTATTTATAAGAAGGAAAAAACCCACTAAACTAACCTAAAACAAAAAAAGGGACTGGGCAGTCCATTTGAGGATAAAATTACAAAAAAAAAAAAAACATCCTTCTGGTCAAGACATGATGGAGGAGAGCCAGTGTTACGTATTCAGGCAACAATAAATATATGTGAGTTAGGCAGGGGTTTTTATATCAAATAACACGTTTATTAAACACTGAAAACAAACCCCCAAAAGTAAACAAATACTAACGTAACCGGAAAACAGCTGCTGTGCGGCAGCTTCACAGTTCTTAAAGCGATGCAGCAAAAACAGTTCTTAAAGCGATGTTGAAAAAAAACAGTTCTTTAAAGCGGTATGCCGAAAGATCAAAATGCTCACAGTCCATTTAAAAGGAGAGACTTTTTAAGGCGATTTAAATTCTCTTCCACGTCGTTCTCCTTCAATCCCCGGCATCGAACTCTTCCCACGAAGAACTTTTATGAAACGTAACGGCTTAAAGGCACTGACCTTTCCTTCCACACTGTCCTCAATCTCCTGCTATCCCGCAGAGATTAACACGAGAACAGTCAACGAAATCCTTCCGAATGAGGATCACACAAGGTCGAACCCAATCCACCATCGAAAATCGATTCTCCTCGATCTTTAACTTCCGAACTTTTATCTTCACTCTCCACAGTAAAGAAACTGCTGGCAATGACCTTTTAAACTTTAGCCATTAGATAAAACTTCATTTTTCAACTAAACTGCGTCAACACATTAAATCATGCAGTGGCATGAAGTCAGCTTGGCAAATCCAGCTACGAACTGCCCCTCCCCACAGTGTGGGGTCTTCCTTTTATACCCTGTAAAAAAAAACTGTCACATGATCTCTACTGGCGGGAAAATGATGTCACTCCACCATCACAAGATCATTACCTCAAGTCCAGTATAACTTCAACCCCAGTCACGTGACAAGGGTACCACTGTCACGAGTACGTAACACCAGAAAGAAACAGTAGGTGGATTAGGATCCTTCCAATGCAACAAAATAGTTCTCCTAGCCAATAAAGTTGAAAAGGCTATCACGTTGAGCGGAAGCAGGAACGTTTCCTGCTTCCTTTGGAGTAATCCCAAAGATTGCTGTAAGTGAATTAGGTTGTAAGTCCACACCTATGACTTTTGATAATGTTCTAAAAACATTTCTCCAAAAATTATTTAACTTTATACAAGACCAAAACATATGAATTAGAGTAGCCACCTCAGCGTTGCATTTGTCGCAGGTGGGATTTATATTAGAAAAAATATGCACAAGTTTATCTTTTGACGTATGTGCCCTGTGCACTACCTTGAACTGAATCAAGGAGTGACGGGCGCAGATAGATGAATTGTTAACTAAATAATAAATTTTATTCCATTGATCATCTGAAAGTGAGTCCTGAAGTTCCATTTCCCAAGCATGTTTAACCTTATCATTAGCTATCATACGTGAATTCATTAACAGTTTATATATAATAGCTACCAATCCTTTTTTGAAATGGTTTGACTTGAAAAATAGCATCTATCATATTTGGTAGATGAACAAATGGATAATTTGGTAAGAAATCACGTAAAAAAAATTCCTAACTTGTAAGTATCTAAAAAATTGTGCATTAGATATATCATATTTATCCATTAACTGCGAAAAGGACATTCAACAATCCTCTAAAAACAAATCTAAAAGAGTTTTTATTCCTTTAGTTTTCCATGTTAAAAAGGCCTTATCCAAAATTGATGGTTTAAAAAAAAGTTAAAATCGATATTTCTAGAGAGAACAAAGTTATTTAAGTCAAAAAATCTGCGAAACTGAAACCAAATTTTTAATGTATGTTTAACAATAGGACTATGACCTTGTCTACCTATCCTAGAGAACAAAAAGGGAAGAGGAGTCCCCAGTAAAGAAACCAAAGAAACCCCCCTTACCAAGTTCTCCTCCAATTCTAACCATGAAGGACACGGTTAGATACACGGTTGCTATGCTCCATTGTTCAGTGTGCGTATGAAGTCATTGTGCTGTCAGATCACACACCTGTGAAATTAACCCTGAAGCTCTCTGATAGTCTTTTGAAATTGTCACAGTGGAGATTGAATCCCGTATTGTTACAGGATCCAGCCTTTGTTAGTTTTATCAAGGAGCAAATTTCTATATTTTTCGAACTTAATACAACTGAAGGAATGTCAAATTTCAATGTCAAATATCAATGAAATCCTTTCTTAGGGGGACAGATAATTTCATACTCAGCAGCTTTAAGAAGTAAAACCAAAGCGGAAAGTGATTACTAATAAAATTAGATAGATAAAGCGTATTCAGTAAGACCTACTGAAGATCTATATAAGGAAAGGGTTGAACTTCAAACACAATATGATTTGCTTTTGACCTTTCCCATTGAGCAGCAAATTTTTAAATCTAAAAGTCTATTTTATATACATGGTAATAAATCATGTAAACTGCTGGATGGTCAGTTGAAGGCAAACATGGTCAGAAGACAGATTTTGAAAATACACAGACCAGATAGAACTGAAACAACAGACCCTTATGAAATTAATAAGATATTTGTGGATTTCTATTCCAATCTTTTATAAATCTGAATTCTCTGACAATACTATTATTATGAACAGATTTTTACAAAAACTAAATATACCTAAAATTTCGATCCAAGATACTAGTATACTAGATGCTCCTATTAAACAAGAGGAAATAGCTAAGGCCATATTCTCTGTGCAAACTAGGGAAAGCTCTGGGACCAGATAGATATACAGTGGAATTTTATAAGACCTTCAATGAAATGCGTACACCACATCTTTGTCAAACTTTCACTGATTCTATATCCTCTGGGTATCTTCCAAAAACTTTTTGAGGTGTTAATTTCATTGATTCCTAAAAGAGGAAAAGATCTATCTGAATGTGCATCCTATAGACCTATTTCCTTACTGAATGTGGATTTTAAAATTCTCTCTAAGATTTTAACCAATAGACTTGAGAATAAACTGATTTATCAAGCCCCGATGGCTGCGCTTATAACTAATAATCAAAAATCTCCTTATTTTAGGCTATATAGAGGAAGCCGTCAGGGTTGTCCTTTCAGTCCTTTATTATTTAATTTGGCTTTAGAACCACTTGCTATTGCTCTTAGGGACTCTAATTCTGTTCAGGGTATTAAGAGAGGGGATAAACTACATAAGGTTTCATTATATACAGATGATTTATTAATTTACATTTCAGACCCTAGGAAATCTATTCCCTCTATGCTATCCAAATTTACAGAATTTTGTATTTTTTCTGATACAAATTAAATTTTTATAAAAGTGAATTATTTCTCATTAATAATTACTCTGATTATTATGATCAAATACCCTTTAATATTGCTAAAATTATTTTAACTACCTTGGTATTAAAATTACTAAAAATTTTAAAGACTTATGTAAGTTTAATTCCCTTCCTCTAATTGAATATACACAACAAACGTTTTCCAAATGGTCGCCTATGACGATGTCATTAATTGGTCGAATAAATGCTATAAAAATGTTAATTTTACTGAAATTTTTATGTACATTTCAAGCGGTTCCATCCTTTGTCCCGAAAACATTCTTTGACAGAATAGATTCTATGATCCTGTTATACATTTGGAATAATAAAAGTTCTAGAGTGCAAAAATCTATATTGCAAAAATTAAAAAATGATGGAGGACTGGCATTAGCAAATTTTAGATTTTATTATTGGGCAATTAATATTCATTATATCACCTTTTGGATTTACGGTATAGCCTCTCATCATCTTGTACACCTCTATCATGTCACCTCTCATCCTCTGTTGCTCCAAGGAGAAAAGGCCAAATTCACTCAATTTATTCTCATAAGGCATTCTCTCCAATCCAGGCAACATCCTTGTAAATGTCTTCTGCACTCTCTATAGTATCCACATCCTTCTTGTAGTGAGGTGACCAGAAATGAACCCAGTACTCCAAGTGTAGGCTAACTAAGATCTTGTATAGCTGTAACATTACCTCATGGTTCTTGAATTCAATCCATCGGTTGATGAAGGCCAACACACCATACACCTTCTTAACAACACTGTCAACCTGCATAGCAGCTTTGACTGTCCTATGGGCAAGGACCCCAAGATTTTGCTGATCATCCATACTGCCAAGAATCCTTAACATTAATATTCTGTCTTCAAATTTGTCCTACTGAAAAGAACCACCACACCTATCAGGGTTGAACTCCATTTGCCACTTCTCAGCCCAGTTCTGCATCCTATCGATGTTGCACTGGAACTTCTGACAACCCTCCAGACTATCCACAACAACATCTTTTGTATCATCGGCAAGCTTACTAATCCACCCTCCTATTTCCTCATCCAGGTCATTTATAAAAATCACAAAGAGGGGGGGTCCCAGAACAGATCCCTGCAGAACACCAATGGTCACCATCCTCCATGCAGAATACAAACCATCTACAACCACACTTTGTCTTCTCTGGGCAAACCAATTCTTGATCCACAAAACAAGGTGATCCCATGCCTCATTACTTTCTCAATGAACCTAACTGAAATCCATATACACTGCATCCACTGCACTATCTTCATCAATGTGTTTTGTTACATCCTCAAAGATTCAGTCAGGTCCGTAAGGCATGACCTGCCCTTGACAAAGCTATGCTGACTATCCCTAATCAGATTCTGTCTCTCCAAATGCTCATAAATCCTGCCTCTCAAAGATCTTCTCCAACAACTTGCCCACCACTGAAGTAAGATTCACTGGTCTATAATTCCCTGGGTTATCTCTGCTTCCTTTGTCAAACAAGTGAACAACATTTGCAGCCTTCCAATGCTCTGGTACTTCTCCCATCCCTATTGATGCAAAGATCATCACCAGTAGCTCAGCAATCTCCTCCCTTGCCTCCCACAGTAGCCTCGGGTATATTTCACCTGGTCCTGGCAACTTATCTAACTTTATACCTTTCAAAAGCTCTAGTACATCCTCTTTGTTCATGTCTATACACTCAAAGCATTTCAGTCTGCTGTAAGTTACCCCCACAATTGCCAAGATCCTTTTTCACTGGTGAATACTGAAGCAACTATTCATTAAGTACTCTGTTACCTCCTCCAGCTCCATGCACATATTTCCACTATTGCTCCTGATTAGTCCTGTTCTCATATGGCTCATCCTGTTACTCTTCACATATTTGTAGAACACCTTCTCATGGACCCTTCTAGCTCTCCTAATTTCATTCTTCAGCTGCTTCCTGTCACTCTTGTAATTTTTCAGAGCTCTAACAGTACCTAGTTTCTTGAACCTTTGTAAGCTTTTCTTTACTAGATTTTCTACATCCTTTGTAGTATGGTAACTTCACACATTCTATGACCCTCGATGCCTGGAAATTCCACTATACTGCTAGTGTCCTCCACAGTGAAGACTGACTCAAAATACTTACTCAGTTCATCTCATTACTACCTCTCTAGCATCATCTTCCAGTGGTCCGATATCCACACTCACCTCTTTTACACTTCATGTATCTGAAGAAATTTTCAGTATCTTTAATATTATTGGCCAGCTTACTTTCGTATTCTAGCTTTACGTTAATGACTTTTTAAGTTGCTTTCTGTTAGTTTTTAAAAGCTTCCCAATCCTCTACCTTACACTAATTTTTGCTCTATTATATCCTCTCTCTTTGGCTTTTGTGACTTTGACTTCTCTTGTTAGCCACAGTTGTATCATCATCCTCTTTAGGATACTGTGCCTTCCAAATTGCTTTCAGAAATTCCAGCCATTACTGCTCTGCCATATTCCCTGCCAGTGTTCTCTTTTAATCAATTATGGCCAACTCCTCTCTCATGCCTCTGTAATTCACTTTACTGTAGTACTGATACTTCTGACTTTAGCTTTTCAAATCTCAGGGTGAATTTGATCATATTATGATGACTTTCCCCTAATAAGGATTCTTTTATATTAAGCAGTCTAATCAATTCTGGTTCATTGCACAACACCCAATCCAGAATAGCTGATCCCCTAGTGGGCTCAACCACGAGCTGCTCTAAAAAGCCTTCTCATAGGCACTGTACTCCCACAGATTGATCTGTGCTGTCAAATTTCTTTTGCAATTTGTTTGTCCATTTTACTTGTCAGTCTATGTCATTTTGCTGTAGTTTGTCATAATCCTTGCTGTTTGCCACATCTCCAGACCTGTTGTAACCAGCAAACTCCAAAATATTACTTTATGTTGCAATATTTAAATCTCATTAGTCCTAACACTGATCATTGGCTAACATCACTGTTGATGTTATCCCATTCTGGAAGAACAGCTGTTTAGCATGGTCTGCTGTTTTACTTCTAAATCAGCTGATTCTGAAATGGGATCTAAAAATAAATCTGAGATCTTTGTTCACTTGGTAAGTCTGGGAGCATATGACAGCAAGGAACTGTATAAGAACTAAATGGTCCTGCTGGAATATAATGTTTATTTTCATCTACTCTGCTCCCACAGATTGATTAACAAGTGAAGGCTGATACCATTGACCAAGATTGCAGCATTTAGACATGATATGTGGCTGCAAGCAATGCTCTGGTGTGCCATAAAACACTTCACCCTATCATAATTTCTTCTTTGAATTTGTTCTTCTCCTCTTTCAATTTCTTCTCTCACTCTTTCTCACACCACTCATTCCAAGGCATTCTATATTCCTGTCATGGAGAGAGCTACATAAATTGTGACACGCTTCTATGTAGTCGCACATAACTGACTCAACAGCTGCAAGCTCAGGCAGCAGCATACAAATGCATATATTAATTTCTAACACTAATAAATGCAAAAGGAAATCACAATAACATTTGATGTAAGGAAGGATGTTCCTTAAGCAATTAAGGAATTTTTTTTGTTAGATCCACTTTGCAGTTAAAGCAAAAAAGCGAATCAAACATGGATGTGGAGGTTGCAAATGGAATTTGGGTTTCAGTTGTCAGGAAAATATACCTTGGCTTTATGCTTCCTGTGTGATGTAGCTTAGCTGGTAGTTCTTTTTCTGTGAGAGAGAATGACTTTCAAATTCTATCCCGAGGCTTAACTACAGAACTCAGTGCTGATGTTGTGGGAAGGTGTTTCATTGTTAGACCTGCTGTTCCATGGATGAAACACAAAACCAAATCATACATGTAATCTTGGATGGATATAAATGATTTTGAAGAAAAGAAGAGCTGTTTATCCCTAATTCAGCTTCACATGTTATTTGGTTATCACATTCCTGTTTCGAAGAGCTTGTGTTGCATTTGCCTATTATTTTCTCCTTAGTTTGTGTTATTGGTTGTAATCTAAAATCTAAAGGCAAACTTTTGAAAAATAACTGGGAAATTCATATAAATTTTAAACTCATCTTTACAAGTATCAATTTATCAATTAAATCTGAAATTAAAATTTTTTGTTCACTGAGATAATGTAAGAATTCAAGTACATAGAGTTGAATCACAGATTAATCAAGTTGTTATTGAATGACTGAACAGGCTTAAATGATTAAATACCCAACCCCTGTTTCTACATTACCATATACTTTAAGATTTTCTAAATTGAAGGATGGATATATAAACTTACTTCTTGTATTGCTGGAGCAATAAAGAGAGAAGAAAAAGAGTAAAAAGAAAGAGAAGAGCGGATATTGGATTGCTGGAAAATGATGCTGAAGAGACAGTAATGTGGGATAAAGAAATGGTGCAATAACATTTAAGTATTTTTCACCTGTCTTCATTATGGAAGATACAAGCAGAATGCTAGAAATGTGGAGTGCCTGGGGACGGAAGTGAGTGTCTTTGCTATTACTAAGGAGAAGATGCTTAGGAAGCTGAAAAATCTGAAGGTAGCTAAGTCACCTGTACAGGATGGACTGCACTCCAGGGTTTTGAAAGGCAGTAGAAGAGATTGTGGAGGTATCAGTAATGATTTTTCAAGAATCACTAGATTAAGAAAATTGCAGATGTCACTCCACTCTTTAAGAAGGGAGAAAGGCAGAAGAAAAGCAATTATAGGCCAGTTAGTTCGACTTCAGTGGTTGGAACATTTTTGAGATTGAGGTTTCGAGGTACATGGAGGCACTTGATTATAAAAAAGGCCAAAGTCAGCATCATTTTCTAAAGGAGAAATATTGCTTGACAAATCTGTTGCAACTCTTTGAGGAAATAACAAACAGGATAGACAAAGGAACGTTGGTGGATTTTGTTTATTTGGATTTTCAGAAGGCCTTTGACAAGGTTCCGCATGTGAGGCTGCTTAACAAAATAAGGAGCCCATGGTATTACAGGAAAGGTACTAGAATAGATAAAAGATTGACTGGCAGGAGATAAAGAATAGGAGCAAAAGGGGGCCTTTTCTGATTAGCTGTTCGTGATAAATGGTGTGTCACAGGGGTTGGTGTTTGGATAAAGGAATTGATGGCTTTGTGGCCAAATTGGCAGATGATACGAAGACAGTTGTAAGAACAGATAGTGTTGAGGAAACAGGGTATTTACAGAAGGATGTAGACAGATTGGGAGAATGGCTGAAGATGTGGCAGATGGAATATAATGTAGGGAAATGCATGGGCATGCATTTTGGCAGAAGGAATAAAGATACAGACTGTTTAGTAAATGGGAAGAAAATGCAAAAATCAGTGGTGCAGAGGAACTCAAGAGTCCTTGTGTAGGATTTCCTAAAGGTTAACTTGCAGGTTGAGTGGGTGGTAAGGAAGGCAAATTCAATGTTAGCATTCATTTTGAGAGGACTGTAATGCAAAATCAAAGATGTAATGCAAAGGCTTTGTAAGGCATTAATCAGATCACACTTGGAGTATTGTGAGTAGTTTTGGGCCCCTTATCTAAAAAAGAATGTGCTGACATTGGAGAGGGTTCACGGAATGATTATGGGAATGGAAAGGTTAATGTATGAGGAGCGTTTGATAACTCTGGGTCTGTACTCACTGAAGTTTAAAAGAATGAGGGGTAATCTCATTGAAACATATTGAACATTGAAAGATGTGGATAGAGTGGATGTGGAAAGGCCGTTTCCTATATTGGGGGAGTCCAGGACCAGAGGCTACAGCCTCAGAATTGAGGGATATCCATTTATAACAGATGAGGAAAAACTTCTTTAGCCAGAGGGTGGCGAGTCCATGGAATTCATTGCCACAGATAGCTGTGCAGGCCAAGTCATTGTGTATATTTAAGGCGGAGGTTGATAGGTTATTGATTAATCATGACATCAAAGGTTACAGGGAGAAGGTAAGAGAATGGGGTTGAAAAGGTTGTTAACTCAGCCAGGATAGAATGGCGGAGCAGCCTAGATGGTCTAAATCTGCTTCTAGGTCTTGTGGTCTTACTAGATTTACTGGCCTGTAATTGCCTGGCTTATCTCTGTTGTTGAATTTGAATAAAGGCACATTTTTGTCTAAATATCTAGTGTCTTTCTTCCAGCCAATGAAGACTTAAAAGATTTTTATGCAAAGAACCTCAGCAATCTCCTTGCTTGCCATAGCAGTTTGAAATATATCTGCCTTCATGCCCACTAGGTCATCCAATTCATCCTTTTTTTGCTAACATTTACGTATTTATCTGTCAAAAAATCTCTTCTTCCCTCTATCAAACCTTTGATATTCATTGACATCCAGGAATTCCTGAAACTTCCTTCCTTGCCTTTAACCCTTACAAGGTCATGTTGGCCCCGACCTTTCCTTATTTCACATTCAAAAGGCTCCACTCATTAGACGTAGACCTACTGAGTACTTGCTACTCTTGTCATCTTTGGAATTGCTAGCTCCACCACCCTCAACTCAATTCAGGATCATAATTTCCAGACCAGCCTTACCTCTTTCATTGCTACCATGAATAGTCATTCCCTCCAAAATTCTTACATCAGACACTTGTACTACTTACCAAGCTTCAATGTCTAAGATTGGGTCCTGTACTTTTGGAAGTAAGACTATCAACATGTTGACTCAAAAAACCTTTACTGGATACATTTCAAAAATTCTAGTTCTAAATCTTTAACAATAAAACAATCACAGTTATTATTGGGGAAGTAGCCATCTTCTATTATTATAATTCTATTGCTTTTGCACTTCTTGGGATTGGTTTGATGAGAATAACCAGGAAGGGAGTCCAGGAGCTGGTTAAACTGCTAATGCAAGATGTTACTGGATTTAAAGCATGAGTGTGTTTCAAGAGTTAATAATTCTTCAAGCATCTAAAATTTGAGCCAAAACAGGAGGATAACCCAGCTGTGTTGTGCATTCATGACCAGGTTTCCTTATTTCTGTTACGGAAAGATGTTATGTGGTTGATTTATGAATTACTGTTCAATTTGCCTACTTGCTAAAATTCATCTCTTCTTTGAATCATAGAAAAACACATCATAAATAGTTCCTTACAGCTCAAGAAGGGTTATAGAGTGGGCAGAGGATGTTCTTAAAGCATCCCACTGACTCCTGAGAATCTCTGGCACATTGTGCTCAAAGCAGTGAAAGAGATTACAGGATGATATTGAGATATCTTAATATTCTGTATCAGGTGTATACTGAAGTCTTGCAGAGAAGTAGAC
The DNA here is from genome assembly GCF_048418815.1 of Hemitrygon akajei. Lineage (NCBI taxonomy): Eukaryota > Metazoa > Chordata > Chondrichthyes > Myliobatiformes > Dasyatidae > Hemitrygon > Hemitrygon akajei. The sequence goes on from NC_133129.1 coordinate 133,409,004, forward strand.
TAACTCACATAGTACCTACTCACTTACCCCATTGATTATCAACCTGTGCATTAGAGAGTCTACAGTATTGACAATGTTAGCTATCTCAGAGCCCAGAAAATCAGAGTGGAAGTAGATGACATTTTGTCCTGTAGAACTTCTAGAAAAGAAGAAAACAGGAAGAGGAAAAAGTAGAATTCATGTAACAATGCTTGAATGCACTCATTCTCCCACAACAAATCTGATGAACCCAGTGATCTTATATACTGTACTGCTAATCCTACCATTATGCTTACATGAGACCACTGGGAATATTCATGGAATTGGAGCCTTTTTCAATCAAATAACTATTTGGGCCTTTACATCTTCCTTTGTTTTCTGAAAGATACACCAACAGTTCCCTCGTGTTTTCTCATAATTTTTTTTTACATTTGACCATTTACATTTTTAAAGCAGTTATGAATTTACCTCCACTGTTGTTCCTTGTAAGATTTATCATATATTAGCAGTGAGGGCCTCAAAATGGCTGTGGCTCAAGAGAGGAGAGCCATGGAGTCATATGTAGCTAGCCATCTGGACACAAGCTGGGGTCTGATCAGCCCCAGCTGGGTCACCTGGAGAAGGGTGTATGATGTTGAAAGACCCAAAACACCCTGATTCCAGGAACATCACTGATGTGTCCAGAAGCATCAGTAGATGTATGCACACAGCAGTGTTGTCTCAAACAATGTTTCCTTCAATCCCCTTAGTTCTGAAACTCATAGATCTGTATAATCCTTCAGTTTTGCAACTCTGATTTTCATTGCTATGGTAATAGTACCTTTAGAGGTCTACATCTTAAGCTTTGTTATTTCGCTGTAAAGTTTTGTGTTTCTTGTCCTTTTGGTTGGTCCATTTAAAACCCATCTCTGAACATTTCTGTTCTTTGTGATTATGGTTTTAATTTTTAACTGCGGAATGATGCTATGTAAATGTATGTTTTTGTTATTTTATTCTTTGTCAAAATATTTAGTAGTTCCACATAATTTTTTTAAAAACATTTTTATAATTTCCCCCTTGTATTGAAACTTGTGTGCAGTTTGAACCCCCTTATAAAGTGTGGATGTAGAGCTTTGGATCATATGAAAAGCATTTTATAAACACAACACCTATTCTTTTGTCTGGGTTAGGGTATCCAATTCAGACTAGTTAATCTTTTAACAATATCTTGGAGAACAGAGCAATGAATAATAAACACATTTTGGTTTAGACTGGTTCTTTGTCTTGAGACATTTCAGGAGACATCCCCCTGCTATGTCTCCCCTCACAGTCCTCAGCAGCCCTGTGTCCACCATGGAGAACTTCAGGTTCCTGGGAACCACCATCTCTCAGGATCTGAAGTGGGAGCAGAACATCAGCTCCATCCTGAAGAAGGCCCAGCAGCGGATGTATTTCCTGCGGCTCTTGAGGAAATACGGTCTGCCTCAGGAATTGCTGCTGCAGTTCTACACTGCAGTCATTGAGTCTGTCCTGTGCACCTCCATCATTGTGTGGTTTGGAGCCGCCACCAAGCAGGATAGAACCAGACTACAGCGCACAGTGAGGACTGCCGAGCTCATCATTGGAGCCTCCCTGCCCTCTATTGTGGACCTGTACTCTTCCAGGTTGAAGAAGAGGGCGGGGAACATCATAAAGGACTCCTCCCATCATGCGCATGGACTGTTTGATCTGCTTCCGTCTGGTAGGCGCTTCAGATCCCTCCAGACTAAGACTAATAGGCACTGGAGAAGTTTTTTCCCTACTGCGGTCACTTTGCTGAGCAGTTAACTGCCGGCTAACTATTACTTGGATTGCACTACCTGTATGTATAATCTATATTTTCATTTATATTTATCATTATTATTGTTATGAGCAGAGAGACAACATCTGCCGGAAGTAAATTCCTTGTATGTGCACAGGTACTTGGCGATTAAAGTCTGATTCTGATTCTGAGATGAGTGGCGAGTAATGTTCCACAGGGATCACTGTTGGAGTCTCTGTTTTTAGATGGGCTGAGTAATAAGTTTGCAGAGAATGCAAACTTATTACTCAACAAAAAATGGAGTTGTATATACTGAAGATGTTTGTCAAAGACCACAGATCTGATCAGATCAGTTGGAGATAGAGGCAAAATCATCTCATGGGCGAAGTGGCAATTCTGGACTAAACTTAAGTCAATGAAGGTTGCTCAACTACTGTAGCAGGGTTTGAATGCTATTACCTCTTACAAAATAGAATGTGGTGAACTACATATACCTGTCTGGACATGCCTCCCCCCCCCCCCCCCCGCTGACTACTCCTGTGGCTCCTCCCAGAGACCCCTGTATAAAGGCGATTGGAGGCACTGCTCCTCCCTCAGTCTCCAGGATGTTGTGTGGTGGGCTCTTGCTGCTGACGGTGCTTTCTTCCAGATAATAAAAGCCTACCTTAACTCACGTCTCCGAGATTTATTGATGGTGCATCATAGAATTAAGTGACATAGGTGGCAACAGGGCATCACTTCCAGATGAGTAGTTCTATGAGCAGTTTGACCATCAAAACATGGAGGATTCTTCATGAACTTCTACAGTCCCCAATGACCCTGAGATCTCAGTCTCTGAGGACAATGTGAAAGCATCTGGCCCAGATATGATACCTAGTCAAGTACAAGAGACCTGCGCTGATCTGGCTGGAATGATCACCGATATCTTTAACCTCTCACTTCAGTAGTCTTGAGGTACCCATCTGCCTCAAGCAGACCTCCATCATGCCGGTGCCTAAGGAGACCGTGGTAACCTGCCTCAATGACAATTGTCCAGTAGCACTTACATCCACTGATGGTGTTTTGGGAGGTTGGTGATGAAGTGCATCAACTCCTGCCTAAGAAGTGACTTGGATCCATTCCAGCAAAACAGGTCCACAGCAAATGCCATTTCATTAGTTCTTCATTCCTGGAACATCTGGACTGCAAAGATGCATACGTCAGGCTGCTCTACTGACTACAGCTCGGCATTCAATACTACCGTACCTCAAAACCAATCAATAAGCTTCAAGACCTTGGCCTCAATACCTTCTTGTGCAATTGGAACTTCAAGTTCCTCACTTGCAGACCTCAAACAGTTCAGATGGGCAACAACATCTCCATGACCTCCATCGGCACAGGTGCACCATAAGGCTGTGTTCTTAGCCCCCGCTCTACTTGCTTCACACATAGGACTGTGTGACTAATGCCATATTTACATATGCTGATAACACCCCTGTTGTTTGCTAAATCAAAGCTGGTGTTGAATCATCATGTAAGGAGGTGATTGAAAATCTGGCTGAGTGGTGCCACAACACCAACCTATCACTCAGTGTCAACAAGATCAAAGATATGATTATTGACTTCGAGAGAAGGAAACCAGAGGTCCATGAGCTAGTCCTCATGGGGGATTAAATTCCTCGGTGTTATAATTTCAGAGGGCTTGTCCTGGGTCCAGCATGTAAGTGCAATTACAAAGAAAGTACAGCGCCACCTTTGCTTCCTTAGTTTGTGAAGATTCATCATGGCATTTAATACTTTAACAAATGTGCGGTGGAGTGTATGTTGACTGGTTGCATCACAGCCTGGTATGGAAACACCAATGCTCTTGAATAGAAAATCCTACAAAAAAATAGTGTAAACGGCCCTTTTATGCGGCACGTTAGTGAACTCCTGGAAATCCAAGCAAGTAATGTCCATCTGTTCCCCTCTATCTATTGCACTCATTATATCCTCAAATAATTCCAGAAACTTTGTCAAACAGAACCTGCCTTTGCTGAATCCATGCTGTGTCTGCCTGATGGATCCATCTCTTTCCAGAAGCCCCGCTGTTTCTTCTTTATTGATAGCCTCAAGCATTTGCCCAACTACAGATGTTAAACTAACTGGTTTCTAGTTACCTGTTCTTTGTCTTTTTTGAACAGTGGTGTGACATTTGCCATCTTCCAATCTGCCGGGACCTGCCCGGAGTCCAGAGAATTTTGGTAAATTATCTCCAAAATCTCTACTATAACTTTTTCCATTTCTTTCAGTACCCTGGGATGTATTCCATCAGGACCAGGGGATTTATCTATCTTCAGGTCCACAAGTTTGCTCAGCACTACTTCTTTAATGACAGATATTGTATGGAGATCCTCACCTCCCATCACATCTCTCATGACATGTTCCCCCATGACAAACTTATGGGAATTTGTAAAATGCCTACAATATGGCACCTTAGAACAGCTTGTGATTGAGCCCACTAGGGGAAAGGCAATTCTGGATTGGCCTTTGTAATGTACCAGATTTAATTAGGGAGATTAAGGTAAAGGAACCTTTAGAAGGCAGTGATCATAATATGTTGGAATTCACCCTGCAGTTTCAGAGTGAGAAGATAAAGTCAGACTGTATCAGTATTGAAGTGGAGTAAAGGGAGTTACAGAGGTATGAGAGAGGAGCTAGCCAAAGTTGATTGAAAGGGGATACTAGTAGGGATGATGCAGAACAGCAAAGGCTGCAGTTTCTAGTGCACTTCAGAAGCTGCATTATAGATGCATCCCAAAGATGAATATTCTAAAGGCAAGATGAGGCATCTGTGACTGAAGGGAAGTCAAAGACAGAAAGCAAAACAAACAGCATATGATATAGCAAAAATTAGTGGGAGGTTAGAGGTTTGGGAAGCTTTTAAAAATCAACAGAAGGTACCTAAAATAAACATTGGGGAGAAAAACTAAAATACGAAGGTAAGCTAGCCAATAATATCAATGAGGATACCAGAAGTTCTTACAGATATATAAGAATAAAAGAGAGAAGAGAATGGATATTGGACTGCTGGAAAATGACACTGGAGGGTAATGGGGACAAAGAAAAGGTGGATAAACTTAAATATTTTGCCTCAGTCTTATGGAAGGAACTAGCAGTGTGCCAAAAATTCGAGTGTGTCGGGCCAGAAGTGAGTGTAGTTGCTCATTAATAAGAAGGTTTTTGGGAAACTGAAAGGTTTGATGGTAGATAGGTCACATGGACCAGATGGCCAACACCCCAGGTTTTGGAAAGAGGTAGCTGAAGAGATTGTGGAGGCATTGGTAATGATCTTTCAAAAATCACTAGATTCTGGAATAGTTCTGGAGGACTGTGAAATGATAAATGTCACTCCACTCTTTCAGAAGGGAGGGAAGCAGAAGAAAGGATAGACCAGTTAGCCTGACTCCAATGGGCTGGGAAGATGTTGAAATCTTTTATTAAGGATGATTTTTTGGGTATTTGGAGGCACATGATAAAATAGGCCAAAGTCAGCATGGTTTCCTTAAGAGGAAATTTTGCCTGACAAATCTGTTGGAGTTCTTTGAGGAAATGGCAGACAGGATAGGCAAAAGAGTTAATAAAGGCTGTTTACTTTGATTTTCAGAAGGCTTTTGACAAAGTACTGCACATGTGGCTGCTTAACAAGATAAGAGCCTATGCTATTACAGGAAAGCTACTAACATCCAAGATTGTATGACTGGTAGAGAGGCAAAGAGTGCAAATGAAGGGCCTATTCCGGTCGGCTGCCAGTGACTAGTGGTTTTCCACAGGATTCTGTATTGAGATTGCTCCTTTTCACGTTCTACGTCAATGATTCAGATGATGCAATTGATGGCTTTGTGGTCAAGTTTGCAGATGATACAAGGATACATGCAGGCGCAAGTAGTGTTGAAGCAGGGAGTGCAGAAGCACTTGGACATATTGGAAGAACGGGCAAAGTGCAGATGGAAGTGTATGGCATAGAAAATTCAAAAATCAGAGATGCAAAGTGACTTGGGAGTCCTTGTGCAGGATTCCATAAACATTAACTTGCAGGTTAAGTAAGCGGCAATGAAGGCAAATGCAATGTTAACATTCATTTCAAGAAGATTAGAATATAATAGTAAAGATGGGATGCTGGGGCCTTATTAGACACTAGTTTGACAGCACATGAAATGTTGTGACCAGTTTTGGGCCCCATATCCAAGATAAAATATGCTGGCATTAGAGAGGGTCTGAAGGAGGTTAACGAGAATGATTCCAGGAATGAAAGGGTTGACATATGAGTCTGTACTTGCTGCAGTTTGGAAGAATGTGACAGGATCTCATTGAAACCTATGAGATATTGAAAGGCCTAGATTGTGAGGATGAGGAGAGGATGTTTCTTATAGTGGGTGAGTTTAGGACCAGAGAGCAAACCCTCAGAATAAAGAGGCATCCATTTAGAACAGAGATGAGAAGGAATTTCTTTAGTCAGAGAGTGGTGAATTTGGAATTCATTGCTATGGGCAGTTGTGGAGACCAAGTCATTGAGAATACTTAAAGTGGAGTTTGATATGTTCTTGGTTCGACAGGACATCAAAGGTTATGGGTAGAAGGTGGGAGAATGGGGCTGAGAAGGATAATAAATCAGCCATGGTGGAGCAGACTTGATGGGCCATGTGGCCTAATTATTCTGCGTCTATGACTTACACTCTTATAGCCAGAGCTACACATATAATGAGTTTCTGAGGATGAAGTAATATCTTCTCTGTACTTTTGTTACACTCCACTCGTAATTTCAAAACGGATGTATGGCTAAACAGCAACCACACCAACAAATTTAATTTCCATACAATTGAGTCTAAATGATGCATACTATATTGTTGTAACAGACTTTTTCCTGCCGTATTGTGGTCCCCTCTATTTTGCTAATGCATGAAAGACAATGGGCAATTTGCATAGCATGATTAACCACCTATGAACATTATGGTAAGGAAATGCAGTTGGACACTTTTCCTGTTGAAGTGAAAGCAAAATGTCTGTGGATTGGTGGGTGCACTGTTACCAGTCTAAAGCAGTGGAAGGATGATCAATAATTTGGATTGAATAAAAAAAACTAGTGAGAAGAGACCTGCAGTTGCTACTCAATTGCACTATTTGAGGAACATATAAGGAAAGACTAAAGTTGACATTAGCTGTTAACCTCCTCAAGTCTTCATAGGCTGTCCCCTGGAATCAAAGCACTTTCACTCTATTAGCAGATGCAGGAGGAGGCATTTGGTGGACGTGTAATGGTTTGGAAGTCGACTGCTGTTGCCGTTTCTGCAGTCAGAACCAGCATAAATAGAAAAATACGTTAAAGCTTTTAATGTAACAATGGATGTCTTAAACGGTTTGCTGCAATACTTAAGAATGAGGAAAGATTGATAATGCGGAAATGCAGTAATGGTTTTCCCCATGAATGCGTGGGTTTCCTCTGGATGCTCCAGTTTCTTCCCACAATCAAAAGACATACTGGTTAGTTGGTTAAGTGTAAATTGTCCTGTGATTAAATAGGTGGGTTCCTTGGTGGTGCAGCTTATTGGGATTGAAGAGCCTGTTCTGTGCTGATTCTAAATAAAATAAATTGAAAACAAAAAAGTTGTTTTCTTTTTCCTCAGAAAAAATCTGGTGAGTTTGATATATTCTTTGGAATTCAAGCCCCTGAGAAATTATTTGAAAAATATATACATCTTCTGGATATTTCTGAAAGGACATGCAGCAGTACTGGGCTGGACACAATCTCAAAGTCAACCAGGTATCACTGTTATCCAAGTACAAAGCATTTATTGTGAATGTATATTTGCTAAATTATAAAAAAATCCCCACACCGCCCCTTGATGAGAAGCTAATTAAATTTACTTGGGCATTTTGAATTCAATGGGCCACAAGATTCAAAAATGGTAAAAATCTTCATCTAAACTTCTATTGTCTAAATATGAATTTGAATGTTCATATATTTGAATGCTTCTCCATATATATTATTCATGAATTAAACTAAAATGGATTGCACCACCAGGAACCTCGGCTGCTTTTGAGGGTCTTATTTACTTAGATCTGTATTTGGTAACATTATCAAAGGGTAATATGGCAGAGCTGCACAAATTAATGGTGCTGTTGTATAGGCATTCCCACAGTAAGCATGGATTTTCTCACCCTTCACTCAAAATAGTGTTTTTGAATAATATCCTCCCTTTTGCTACACCTGCCCCCACACTTCTTCCCTCACCACCATCCCAGGCCCCAGACAGTCCTTTCAGGTGAGGCACCACTTCACCTGTGAGTCAGCTGGGGTGATATACTGTATCCGGTGCTCCCAATGTGGCCATTTATACATTGGGGAGACCCGCCGCAGACTAGGAGACCGTTTTGCCAAACACCGGCACTCAGTCCTCCAGCAGTGGCGGGATCTCCCTGTGGCCACACACTTCAGTTCCACAGACCACTCCCACTCCGACATGTCTGTCCATGGCCTCCTCTACCGTCAAGATGAGGCCACGCGCAGGTCGATGGAGCAATACCTTATCTCCCACCTAGGTAGCCTCCTACCTGCCGGCATGAACATCCAACTCACAGACCTCTGTTGATACCCCTGCCCCCCCTTACCCCCATCCCTATATTATTTTAGTCTGGTTCTCTTTCTCTTTTCCCCCCTCACTATAATCTCCCCCCAGCCCTACCTTTCTTTCTCTTTTATTTCCCATAATTCTCCACCTTCCCCCTAGCCCATTTCCCTCCCCCTATCACTTCCTAGCTCTCTACTTTATCCCTCCCCCCACTTCTTATCCCCCCCTCGACCATCCCATGTTACTTCACTCCTGATGAAGGGTTTTGGCCCGAAATGTTGTCACTACCTCCTCCCATAGATGCTGTCTGGCCTGCTGAGTTCTGCCAGCATTTTGTGTTTTTATTTATTTCCAGCAATTGCAGATTCACTCGTGTTACATCTGTAAAATATATTTTTTCCTTTTTTAGAGGTCTGTTGGAGTCAAATGTTGCTGCACTGCTCAGGCACTGACGTTATATGAACTGTGCTAAAGCATTTCCTTACTGCATTACTGTACATTAAATAAAATTAGATAAATGTGACCTTTTTGGCAGAGGTTTAATCTATATGGCAAAGCCACAGAGCAATTAACAATCAACTTAAATGACTGAAGATAATAGATTTTTATTTGCTTATTTCAGAATTCGAATTATAAATTTTATTCTCAGGAACACATCCGTCCCCGGCATTGGTAAGGACTGAATTTGTACAGTGTATTCTACTTCACAAAATCTGTTTCATTGCTTTTATCCGATTCAAATTTCTGAAGTAAATTACAAGAAGCTTAGTGGAGCAGGCAGGAGATTCTATGGACAATAATGAGAAAGCCAGACAATATGTTGCCTCCCAGGTGCCAAGGTCAGGAACATCTCAGATCGACTCTCTGGCGTTCTTCAGAGGGAGCATAAGCAGCTAGAGGTTGAGGTCCATTTCAGTTCCAATGACGTAGATCCTGCAAAGTGAATTCAGGGAGTTGGGTGCTAAGTTAAAGGATAGGACATTAAGGGTGGCAATATAATGGTTTATACCTGTACTATATGCTATGGAGGGTGGAAATAGGAAGATATTATTGGTTAATATTAGCTAAGTAGATGGTGCAGCGGGGAGGGCTTCAGATTTTTGGATCATTGGGCTATCTTCCAAGTAAAGTGAGATTTGTACAAACAGGATAGTTTGCACCTGAATTAGAGGAGAAACAATATTTGCTGCTTTGCTGTTTTAAACTAGAATTACAGGGGGATGGGAACCAGAGTGTCAGGGCAGTTTGTGGAGTGGTTGTGCGGAAAACAGATGTTACATCTGCATATAAGGACAGGGACTGAAATTATGAACATGGTGGGACTAATGTTCTGAATTGCATCAATTTCAATGCAAGGACTATTGTATGTAAGGCAGATGAGCTTAAAGCATGGATAAGCACTTTGAATTACAATATTATAGTCATTAGTAAGCTTAAATTGCAGGAGGGTTAGGATCGGCTGCACAATGTTCCAGGGTTCTGTTGTTTTAGACATGATAGAGGGGTATTAAAATTAGAATGACATCCATTTGTTTTCATGTACATAATGTTTTTGTACCTTTTTTAAAATAGGTGGCCTTCGTGAGTTACTGAGAAACAAGACGTTTCATTCAGCTTTCCCACTTCATGAGGTAAATTTTACTTAGATTGATTCTTTATTGCTTTTACCAAAATATCTTAAGAACAAAAGCTAAACACTGAGGTATGGAAAAGAGATATCATGTTGCTACCATAAATATTTCTAATATCACATTAACAATTTCATGCAATCAAAATAACATACTGAAAAAGCAAGTTTTGTAGTAGTCACACAGGTAATTACTGTACCTGATCTGAAGTTGAGTTTTTACTCGTGTCCCATACTGAATATATTAAGTTACTAATGAAAGAGTAAGAATACTTGCAAGAACTTACAAATTTATCATGAATTTAAGTGCTGAAAGAAGTTGTTGGTTGTTCCTTTAGTTTCATTTCATATGTTTATTGCCTCCAGCTTTGTTGACCTTCTGGCCTTGATTAATAAAATATTCTTTATATCACCTTAACTATTTCTGTCTCTGTCCTGTGGGCTGCCCATATTTGTGGATTTGAATTCTAAGGTGTCTCTGTTCCTCTGCATTTCGCAGTGTCCTACTATTCATTGGATATTCCCTTTACTTGTTTGACCTCAAATGCATGACAACACATGCCGCTAAATTAATTTTCATTTGCTTCTTTTCTGCCAGTCTGCTCAGTCCAGTGATAACCTGATTCTACAGCTTTCTTCCTCCCCGGAGGCTTTTATTTTTGTAACATTTGCAAATATCATAATAGGACTCCTACCTCTATGAAAGTAATTAATATACAAGGTCCTACCTCAAATGCAGGAGAATCTTGAAAATGTCTGAATTGCAAGCAGAATGCACAAACAAAGGAAAATATTTTTGAATTATCATAAATAATTTGCAAGATCAGAAGGCCTCAATTCAGGGGTGAATGATGTTAAACAACACTTCAGATTTCTTCAAAAATAATTATATATACTAAAATCATTTAACATGATGATTCCTGTTGAGAACAAAATATTGTCCTTCGTCAGGCATCATTCTTCCTTAAAGACAAGGAGTAAGTAGGTAGCACTGATACTTTGTAGTGGGGATGCTGATTCACTCTCACTTGTACCTGGCCAAGTCATTGGGTATATTTAAGGTAGAGTTAATAGGGCATTGGTTAGTAAGGGTGTCAAAGTTTACAGGGAAAAGGCAGGAGAAAAGGGTTAAGAGGGAAATAAATCAGCCATGGTCGAATGGCAGGGAAGAATCAATGGCCAAATGGCCAAATTCTGTTCTTATGTCTAAGGCATGACTTCAGCACTCAGCCCAATACAGTTCTGGGAACAGATCACCAGTTGGTGAAGTTTCCAGATACATGGAGGTAGATGCACCAAATTCAAAACACAAAGGATTCTGCAGATACTGGAAACCCAGAGTAACACGCAGAACAGAAGGACAAACTCAGTAGGTCAGGCAGCATCTAATAGCGAGGACAAGGAGTCAATGTTTTGGGTTGAGACCCTTCATTAGGACTGGTAAGGAAAGAGGAAGAAGCCAGAATAAGAAGTTAAGGGGTGGGGAAGTAGTGTACACTGGAAGGAGATAAGTGAAGCCAATCCAGGGGGAAGCTTGGTGAGTGGGTGAGGGAATGAAGTGAGAAGCTGGGAGCTAATAGGTGGAAGAAGATAACCTGAGCCAGAAATTTGCAGTGGAAGCCTAATTTGAGGCATCTGTAAAATTATAATTTTGATAGCATTGTATTAATATATATCCTAAAAAAACAATGGACCTCATGCCTACCTGTAGAATCTCCACCTTACTGCAACTTAGCCTTGAGCCAGACTTGGATCTAACTTGCCACTTTCTCTTGCTCCCCATGAGAGACTGATTAGGCATAAGATAAACTGCTAGAAGAACTTAGCAGTTTAAGCAGCTGGAAGCAAAGGGATGGTCATCAATATTTTGGATTGAGACTGAGAATGTATAGTGAAGATAGCCAATAAATAGAAGTGAGAGGGAGTAGTTACACAGAGACTGGAATATGATGGGTGAAACTAGAAAAGTGTGGGAAGGAATAGAAAAGAGAGTTAAGGGAGAAGTAATTCAGATAGATGTGTGGGTGATGAAAAATAGAACGCTGGTGGTGGGGGCGGTAGGTTGGAAAAAAGGGAAAGACATTTTGGATGGACTGATGGGAGTGGGAAAATAACAAGTAATGTGAGTTATTTGAAACTCAAGTTCAATCTTTATACCAATGCACCGTATGCCACCCAGGTGGAATATGAGATGATATTCTTCTGATGCGTGTTTGGCCTCACTGCAGAATCAAAATCAGATTTACTATCACGAGCATATGTTGTGAAATTTGTTTTGTGGTAGCAGTACAGTACATAACAAAAAAAAAGAAATTATAGTAAGAAATATATGTGTATATGGATAAAAATTAAATAAGTTGTGCAAAAAGAGAGCAAAAATTAGTGAGGTGTTTGTGGGTTGATTCATTGTCCGTTCTGAAATCTAATAGTGGCGGGGAAGAAGCTGTTCCTAAAATGTTGAGTCTGTGTCTTTGGATTTCTGTACCTCCTCCCAGATGGTAGCAATGAGAAGAGGGCATATTCTATGTGATGGGGGCCGTTCATGATAGTTTCTGCCATTTTAAGGCATCACCTTTTGAAGATATCCTCAATGCTAGGGAGGCTATTGCCCATGATGGAGATGGCTGAATTTGCAACCATCTGCATCTTTTTCAGATCCTGTGCAGTGGCGCCTGGATATCAGAGTGTAATGTAACCAGTTAGAATGTACTTCATGGTACATTTTTAGAAACTTGTGTGAGTGTCTTTAGTGAAAAATGATATCTTCTGAAACTTCTAATGAAATGTAGCAGCTGTAGTGCCTTATTTGTAATTGCATCAATATGTTAGGTTCAGGACAGTTCCTCAGAATTGTTGACACCCAGGATCTTGAAACCACTCACCCTTTCCATTCCTGATCCCTCACTGAGGACTGGTGTGTATTTCTTTGATTTTCTCTTCCTGAAGTCCACAATCCTTTCCTTACTCTTACTGTTGTTAAATCCAGTAGTGAAGTTGGAGGACAGACAAATGGGTGGATGGAGGACAAGTGCTATGTAGAACAGATGTCTGTAATATAGAAAATGCCGAGGTCAGCGGGAGACGCTCATGGAGTGAGTACTGTTTCAGATCCGCTCCATAACCTTTACTTTTTTTAACCTCTGATCACCCTTATTCAACTTATTGTTACCTACACCAAAAGATTCTTGCTACTTTCTCGGGCTTATCGTTAAGATTTTATTGTGAATTCTTGAAGATATGCAAACAGAAATGGCTCTTAGATCCAAAGGACGAGAACCGGGGCATAACCCGAACGGTAATGGAAAGAAGCAAGCTCAACCGCAACGCACTGAGTTAACTTATGAACTGCTTATGGAGGTTTTGGATAGAAAATTTGATGAACAACATCAAGTTTTTAAACAAGAAATAAAGGCTTTTCAAGATTATATGGTTAAGACGGATTCAGTAATTAACCAGCAACAAATTCTTATCGCGTCTCTGCAAGAAGAAGCTCGGAAATGAGATTTGACAATTGAAAAATTACAACAGGATTTAATTTCGACCATTAAACTGGTGGAAACACTTAAAGCCAAGAGTGTCGATTTGGAGAATCGGTCCAGAAGACAGAACCTACGCATACTTGGTCTCCCAGATGGCATAGAAAAAGGCGATCCTTCGAAATATTTTGCTCAATTTTTAAAAGATGCGTTTCCGTCGGTCTTTCCAGAGAACCCCCCGGTACTTGACCGAGCACATAGAATTTGGAGTCGTTCATCGAGTGCTTCAGCCAAACCTCCGGTGGTAATTGTCCGGTTTCACTACGTACACGACAAAGAACAACTCATTCGTGAGGCTCGGAGGGCTGGGATGATTAAATTTCAAAATTACTATTTCCGTTTGGTGGAAGATTTTAGTTCTGAAATTATGAAGAAAAGGCTTCTTTTTAAACCTCTGATGTCTGAATGTTATGAGAAAAATCTAAAACCTGCGCTCTTATACCCGGCGAAGCTCAGGATCTCACCGCCGAACGCTCCTCGTCAGGTTTTCCTTTCGACTTTTGAAGCAAAAAAGTATTTGGAGGAGAACTTCCCTACTGCTATAGACACTACTCTCTAATAAATGAGTGATTCTGATCGTGAAAGATGGTTTTCGATTCCTTAAACCAGGGTTTGTCTCTGGCTATTGGTGTAGGGTTATCCTATACTTCATATTTAAGTTAAAGTGTGCTTTCGTTATATTAATCGCTCTGTCTCATACACTTTAACCACTATACCATATTTTTGACTACTATTTTTGTTCCTTTGAAGGTATATTTTTAACCTTTCGAAGGGAATTTTTTTTTATTATCAAGATGGTAGTTTTTTGCAAAATATTCTTGGTTTTGTTTAAGATGGCGTTATTGTTTCTTTTTTCGTCTTCTTCCTATAATGCATCGCTTATCATAGTTTAAGTACTTCTTGATTTGTTTGGGTTATAACCCGATTTATAAACTTTTAGTGATTATACTCTTTTTTTACAACTAAGCACATTAAGAAGCGCAGATTTTAGTATTGCGATCATAATTCTTAAAGTTGGGGTGGTTTTTTTTCATATATCCTTTAAACACGGAGTGGTCTGCCGCTGATATGGGGGTAGATTTAGTCTAATTTTTTCCTTTTTTTAGCCATATTTTGGCTTTTTTTCTTTTTCATGTGGGGGTGGGGGTTGGTCTGTTTTCCTTTTTTATTTTTCTTTTATCAATTTGTTTTAGTTTTTTCACTTGGGCTGTTCTTGAACTACAAATATGTCTACGATGTCGTCACTTCCGGGTCCGCTCTTTATTTTTGTTCCTCTTCCGGGTGCATGAGTTTATAATATGGTTAACCCTTTCTATACCAAAGGGATGACTTTAGAACCATGGCTCAAACCATTAACTTTGTGTCTTGGAATACTAATGGTTTAAACCATCCGATTAAACGAAAGAAGATTTTTAAAGTATTCCAAAGACTTAATGCTCATATCATTTTTGTACAAGAAACTCATGTGAGGAAGGAGGACAAATATCGCTTTTTTAGGTCTTGGCGGGGTCAACAGTATCATTTGAATTCGAATGCCAAAGTTAAGGGAGTTTCAATTTTTATTGACTCCTCTATTGCATTTGTTCAACATGATATCCTTTCGGATCCGAATGGTAGATTTTTGTTAATTACGGGTTTACTTTGTAATAAAAAGGTTGCTATGGTTAATGTTTATGCTCCAAATGTGGATTGTCCTGACTTTTTTAAGTCCTTATTTACTTCTTTACCTAATTTAAATGAATATAAGTTAATAATGGGTGGTGACTTTAATTGTTGTCTAAATCCTTTGATGGACAAATCTACATCTATTCAGACTTTACCCAATAAGTCGGCCACTTGTATTAACTCCTTTTTGACTGATAATGGAGTTTTTGATATCTGGAGATTTCGTCATCCTAATGATAAGGAGTTTTCCTTTTTCTCACATGTTTATCACTCCTATTCGAGAATTGATTTTTTTTTTATTGACTCTTGTTTTATTCCATCGGTAATTGGTTGTAATTATGATATTATAGCTATTTCTGACCATGCTCCATTAAAACTTTCTATTAATTTTACGGATACAGCTTTAAGTGCTAGACAATGGCGATTTGACTCTACCTTATTGCAAGAGCTGGACTTTATTAAATTTATGAAGGAGCAGATCGATTTCTTCTTTTCAACTAATTCCACGGAAGATATTTCTTGCGGAATACTTTGGGACACCTTTAAAGCGTATATACGTGGACAGATTATTTCTTACTCTGTTGGTCTGAGAAAACGCATTAAGAAGGAAACTCTTTTATTGGTTGATAAAATTAAGGAGATTGACAAGAAATATTCGACTACTCCTAGTAGGGAGCTTTACAAACAGAGGGTTGAACTCCAAATGGAACATAGTTTATTACTTACATCTCCGATTGAAAATCAATTAATGAAAACCAGATCTGATTTTTATATACATAGTGATAAATCGGGAAAACTGTTAGCTAGTCAGCTGAAGAATGTTTGGGTTAAACGTCAAATCACTAAGGTTCGTCAGCAGAATGGGGATTTGACAGTTAACCATGATGAGATAAATAAGTCTTTTCAAGACTTTTATACCTCCCTGTATCAATCTGAATTCCCTCAGGATCATAATACCATGTGTGATTTTCTTGGGAAATTGAATTTTCCAAAATTATCATCCGATGATCTTTCAGTATTAGATAATCCGTTCACGGATGCGGAAATTAAAGGGGTTATTTCCTCAATGAATTCAGGGAAAGCACCAGGTCCAGATGGGTATACAGTAGAATTTTTAAAATGTTTTTCTGCTACTCTCTCTCCTTGGCTATGCAAGGTTTTTGAAGAAGCAATTAGATTGGGGAATTTGCCACAATCTTTTTATAGAGCTTCCATTTCCTTAATACTGAAGAAAGATAAAGACCCTACTGACTGTGCATCTTATAGACCAATATCTTTATTTAATGTGGATTCTAAGATCTTTTCCAAGTTACTGGCTTCCAGGTTGGAGAAGGTATTACCCCAAATTATTTCGGAAGACCAAACCGGTTTTATTAAAAATCGCTATTCTTTTTTCAATGTTAGGAGATTACTGAATATTGTTTATACTCCTTCACATAACACTTCAGAATGTGTTATTTCATTAGATGCGGAGAAAGCATTTGATAGAGTTGAATGGCCTTACTTATTTTATGTGCTGGAGAAGTTTAATTTCAGTCCGACCTTTATTTCTTGGATTAAACTGATTTATCAAACTCCAGTAGCCTCGGTGTTTACTAATAATCAAAGATCTCAATTTTTTCATTTATTTCGGGGCATTAGACAAGGTTGTCCTCTTAGTCCATTACTATTTAACATCGCTTTAGAACCTTTGGCAATTGCCATCAGAGAATCACAGGATATTTTGGGTATTAATCGTGGAACAGATATTCATAAGGTATCTTTGTACGCAGATGATTTATTATTATTCATCTCTAACCCTGAGAAATCTATTCCAGCAGTCTTATCATTGTTGGCTCAATTTAGTGAGTTTTCTGGGTATAAGGTAAATCTTAATAAGAGTGAATTGTTTCCTTTGAATAGACAGGTCCCAAGCTATGATATTTTTCCTTTTAAATTAGTTAATGATTCTTTTACTTACTTAGGGATTAAAATCACAAAAAACCATAAAGAATTATTTGGGTTTAATTTTCTACCCTTAATTGATCAGATTAAAGGCTTGTTTACTAAGTGGTCACCATTATCTTTATCTCTGATAGGTAGGATTAATGCTATTAAGATGGTTATTTTACCTAAATTTTTATATATTTTTCAAGTGGTACCAATTTTTATTCCGAAATCCTTTTTTACTAATGTTGATTCAAAACTTTCCTCGTATATATGGCAGAATGAAAATCCCAGGTTAGGTAAAACATACTTACAGAAGACAAAGAAGGAAGGTGGGTTGGCATTACCCAATTTCAGATTTTATTATTGGGCAGTTAATATTAGATATTTGTTATGTTGGTTGAAAGAATGGGATGGTCCTTTTGGCCCTCATTGGGTGAGTTTGGAAACTAAATCGGTATCAGGTTATGCTCTGGGTTCTATTTTAGGGACATCTCTCCCTTTTGCTCTTTCTAAATTGCCGAAACGAATTGACAACCCGATAGTTAAATATACCTTACGTATATGGTTTCAATTTCGGAAATTTTTCGGGTTGACTCAATTCGTTTTAAATAGTCCTATTGTAGCTAATTGTTTTTTCCATCCCTCAATTATAGATCAAGCTTTTTCGGCTTGGAAAACGAAGGGTTTATTAGGATTTTCCAACTTATTTTTGGACAATTGTTTTATGTCTTTTGAGCAATTATCTAATAAATATAATTTGCCTAGATTTCATTTTTTTAGATACTTACAGGTTAGGCATTTTTTAAGTACGGTACTTCCTACGTTTCCAAATTTTGTGTCTTCAGATATTTTGGAGAGTTTGTTTGAATTAAACCCTTTTCAAGAAGGGCTTATATCAAAACTTTATAATATAATTATGAAGATACGTTCAGTGCCCTTTGATAAGACCAAAAATGATTGGGAAAGAGAGCTCAATCTTATTATTCCTATTGAGAATTGGGATAAAATTCTTCAATTAGTTAATACATCATCTATATGTGCCAAACATTCATTAATACAATTTAAGGTTGTACATAGGGCCCATATGTCCAAGGATAAATTAGCTCATTTTTATCCTTATATAAACCCTATTTGTGACAGATGTCAATTAGAAATCGCGTCTTTAACTCATATGTTTTGGTCATGTCCGCTTTTGAAAAAATATTGGAAAGATATTTTTGATATTATCTCTGCGGTACTGAACATCGATTTACAACCCCATCCTATTACCGCAATTTTTGGTTTACCGATGATGGACTCACTCCATTTATCTCCTTCCGCCTGTCGAATGATTGCTTTTCTCACTTTGATGGCTAGAAGATCTATTTTGTTGAATTGGAAGGAAATTAATCCTCCCACGGTATTTCATTGGCTTTCTCAAACTATGATATGTCTAAATTTAGAAAAAATTAGAAGTGCTGTATTTGATACTTCTATTAAATTTGAAAAGATATGGAGACCATTTATTCAATATTTTCATATGATGTAATATGGCCCTGTGCCAAGCTTATTGGTTTTTTCAGCTTTAATTGTATGTACGTTGAGAGGATCGGAGTTGACGACATTGATGTTTATGTATTCTTGTGAGATACTATAAACAGCCCTTTTTTTTCTCTTTTTCTCTAGATTTTTCTCTTTTCTTTGTTTTCTTTTTTTTCCCTTAGATATTAGATTAGTAGGTTAGTAATTTTGCATATATTTTTTTTCTTTTTCTTTTTTTATATATTATATATTATGAAATATCTAGATTTACCTTGTTCATATATATACTATATGGTTCATGTTTTGGGAAAACTTATTTATACTGTATTCATTGCTTATGTATTCCTTCATGTGTAATGGGAATTTGTATGTTTGTAATCCCTTTATTAATATATTAACTGTATTTTGTTCATAATATTTTTAATATTAATAAAAAGATTGAAAAAGGAAAAGAAAAGAAAATGCCACTGCAAGCACTGAATGCAGTAGACCACCATGTCATGTGCCTTACACGCATCCATGGAGACATGATGTTACCTCAAGATATTTATTCAAATTAGTTAGGCGTAACCTTCCCATATTAAACCATGCCAACTGTTGTTTTCCAGACAAATTTTTAAGTAACGTATGACAAGGGATCAAAAATGATTTTTAAGAAATTAGTTTAGTAAGAACTAAACATGCCAGAAAGAGTACAAGCAAAGATTTGTTCTATTTCATTTTGTTTTATTTAGGCAAACATTTGGAAGAAAGAACATATATTTCAAAATCAGTGGGCTAATTGGAAAAGCATATTTACCAAACAACCAATCAACCACATAAGGTGACTTACTAATGAACTTATGGATCATTGCTTTCAAATTGCAGCTTGTGATTTTTGCTAGAATCTTGAGAATAAGATCAAGTTGAATATCCAAGAACCAAGTTCTTTGAAATGGTAAAGAGAAGTGTTTCTAAAGGCAGGGATTTTCAAACATTTTGTTCCCAAGATGGGGAAAAAGAGCCAACCTAGTGAGCCTCTTGAGAAAATAAATTAGAAAGAATAGTGGAGGGATGGAATGGGCTAAGGGAATATTTCTGATGGTGTGAGGCCAGGGTTGCTGCTATGATATGCTGCTTTTGAAGTTATCTGGTTTTTTAGATTAATAAGAGTAGTCAAAGAGAAAACAAACAGGAACACGTAAATGCCATGAAGTGCAGCTCATAGTTCTTTCAGGGAACTGAAACTGAAGGATCAGACAGATGCTGGAGAGAGAAAAAGATCAGTGTAACACCCTGGAAAAGGCTTCACTGCTAATGTAATGGTCTTTCTGTAGAAGCAGTGTTTGGGTTATGGTTAGAGATAACTGGTGCTTTGTAACGTGAGCCATCCAATCAGGGGAGCAGTTTCTGTGTTGTGTGCCTGACTCTTGTGTGAGCTGGGATACTTTGTTCAGTGGGAGGTGAAGAGAGAAGACACTGGAGAGAACTGCACATGGAATTCAACCCAGTGGGGGACCGTGATTCGATGGAGCAAGATGCCGAGGTCTGTTGAGGATTGGTGAATGACTTTTGGAAGAGTTAAGCTCCAACTTGTGCACATTTAACTGTTTAATTATAATGGGTACTTTAGTTAAGATTCATAGATATAATTCCTTTAATCATATGCAGTGTACTGTCTGTTATTTCTTGGCACTGAGTTGTAACAGGGTAGCAAGTTACACAGCGTCCACACAAACCAGGGTTTGGGGTGAGAGAGCCATCCCAATCTTGTGGGTTTGGCAGGACCTGAGTGTGTATTTCCTAGTCTTACGCAGCCCAAGGAAATGGGGGTGGGGGGTGGGCGGTGTAGTTTCATCAATATTAATATAGAAGTCAGAGAGGAGCTAGCAGAGGGAACAACTATATTTTTAAAAAATCTAGTTGTAGAAGGTAGCTTCTGTCACAATAAAACAGATAAGCCAGTTAATTAAAGTTAGCATAAGGTCATTTGTGGCAAGCGAGTGAGCATTTAGAATTCTTTCAAATAAAGACCAGGACAGCATGGATTTTAAATTGACATAGACTTCAAATGATATACTTCTGGATTTTTGCTGTGATAAAGCACTATTTAAATATTCATTGCATTAAATATTTAAAAAAGCTAGCATTTGGCATAGGGAAAGATCAGTATGTTTAAATTGTTTTGTATTTTGAATAACTTGCATTTTTCTGGGTTTTTTTATAGGCTTTACTTTGGAGAGCGTCTTGCCTTGTACTATGCCTGGCTTGGTTGGTACACTATGATGCTAATTCCTGCGGCAGTGTGTGGTACTGTAGTCTTTGTGTATGGATTAATCACCTTTGGAAATAATCAAGTGAGGTACTGCTTCTTGGAAGATTTTTACCATACATATAATAATTACATAAATAATGTAATATTATAGATGTAATTGTATTCAATTGAAGCTCATATCCTTGCATTGTAACACTAAATTACATGAGAATAGTAACTTGAATTTTGGCAGTATTTCACAGTGGTGTGGATGATCCATAACATATAAACAGCTGAAGATAATCAGCAATGCAAATAGACTTTTGCTGCCCAATAACAATATGAACTATATAGTATCGCTGAGATGTAGTATGTGTAAGAAAAAAGTAGACAATTAGTGTTATTTCAGTGGCTTAGCATTGAATTATTGACTTGAATTTTGACCTATTGGCACTAATTTCTGAAGATTCTCCATTCTTCAAGAACATTACCTCAGAAATGCAATGAAAAGTTTTATCTGTTTTCTCCCCATTGGACCTACAGTAAGGAGATCTGTGATGCCCACACAACTATCATGTGCCCACTGTGTGATCAAAAGTGTTCATTTTGGAAGCTTTCCGATACATGTGTCTATTCAAAGGTAGAGTAAAAAAATTTATTTAAGATAATGAAATTATTTTGTGAAAGCTGAAAGAATGTCAATGGGAAATTTTTATTGTTTATTTTCTGATATTTTCAAATATTATTGGACTGGTGAGTACTTAATGTCAGTGCTTTTATGAACAGCTGAAAACTAATAGTTAACCCAGGACAATTGTATAGTTTGTCAAAATTGACCCAGGATTTTTGGTCACACCACAGACTAGGCCAGTATAGTCTTGTGTACAGTATTTTGCAGATAGCGGGCTGAGAGATGAGTTGATTGCAATATGAAAGGTCTTCAGGTGGCTGGAATCTTGACAGAATGCAATAGGCATTGGATGTTTCCTTTTGTGGGAAAATTTAGAACTAAGAGAGTACTTTTTAAGTTAATGAGTCTCCCTTTTAAGTTTGTGATCTGGTGAATTTAATTTTCTTACCTTTGGAGTCTTCCTGTTAGGATAGTGGAAGCAGAGTCTTTGCTTTTTATTCAGCTGTAGATAGAATCTTGATGGATGAGCAAGTGGCTGAGAGGTGACTGGGAGGTAAGTGACTGAAACAGAGATTTCATCAGATCTGGCTAGAACAGTCCAGTGACCTGTCTCTGCTCCTAATTTGTATGAATAGATCTGGATTTATACTCCAATTTAAATGGTGCTGCTAAAGGCCAGCAACCACTTACTGGTGGTTCTCAAATCAAGAATTGCAAATAAATACTTTATTAATAATGCTTTTTCCTTAAAAAATTATTGTAAACAATTACCCCAAACAATGAAGAAGTGAGCCAAAGTGAGGCTGATTCGAGGGTCAAAGCATGATTTGAGGGTTGAAGTGCGAGCAAGGTCGAGGCGTGTTTAAGAAGAAATGGTTGGAGCGATGTTGAGGCATGTTCAAGAAGAAGTAGTTGGAGGGTGGAGTTAGTGTGAGTGGAAAAGTTTCAGGGCCTGTCTACCTAAACTGCTAGCGAGGTTTGATCGACTTAAGTGATGGGCCGATTTGGAAAGGTTGGGTGTGGGCCGGAATGTGGCAGCAGGGTCCAAGCCCAGAGCGTATCGATGTGACAGGACCTAGGTCTTTGGACAAGGAATGACCCGATATTTGAATGATGTAGGTGCCGTGCCAGTTGGATTGAAAAAGCTGGGTGTCAGGACCGGAGGTGAGGATCGAACCAGTTCTGCTTGCTGCTCCGCTCTTTGCTGCACTGAAGCTGTGGGCCTGCTCAGACTTCTTGTCTCTGGGCTCTGCGACATTTTGCTCTGATGTGTGGTGAACTGTGGCTGTGGGCTTGCTTCTGCTGCTCCAGGATTCGTGTTTCTGGATTCACTTTCATTCTGAATCCTGTTTGCTTGCTTTTATTGTTTGCACGATTTATTTTATTTTCTCTCTGCACATTGGGTGTTTGCACTTTTTTAATGGGTTCTTTTGGGTTTCTTGTTTTTTAGCTACCTGAAAGGAGAGAAATCTCAAGTTTGTATAATGTATATGTACTTTGATAATAAATGTACTGTACTTTGAACTTTGGATCCAACCAACTCTTGGACTTGTCCCTTCCCCTGACAAATACAGAATGGATCTATACATGGAATATCCCAGGTGTTAGGATTCTAGAAGTGTTGGGGGAGGTGTAATGAGATCCAAGAATGCTTTGACAGAACATACTGCGGGGGGTGGAACTTGGTCTTGCATAAAATCTGTTGGGGTACTTAACACCCTTAAATGTCTCTAAGAATCAAAATTATTTAAAAACTACTTAAATTCATATAACAAATTTAAAGAAAGGACATAATTCTCTAAAAATTAAATTAAAAATATACAGAATCAATTACAATTGTTTAAAACATTAAAGTTAAAATAAATTTCATATTCTCTAGCTCAGAATCCCCATTCTAATCCTATATATTGTTTAATCTGGTGTAGGAATGGGGAGATAGTTTCCGTAATATGCTGAAGAATCTCAGCAAGGCTCTGTGGCTTGCCTCTCAGTAAGTCCCAGACTAATTGTAAGCTGTACAAGTTCAGGTTTGGCTTCCCTTGGAAACTGCTATTTATAAGACCATAAGACATAGGAACAGAAGTATACCATTCAGCCCATTGAGTCCATTCTGCCATTTCAACAGGGCTGATCCTAGATCCCATTCAACCCCATACACCTGTCCTCTCACCATATCCCTTGATGCCCTGATCAATCAAGAATCTATCAATTTCTGCTTTGAATATACCCACGGAGTTGGCCTCCATTCAGTCTGTGGCAGAGCATTCCACAGATTCACCACTCTTTGGCTAAAGTATTCCTCCTTACTTCTGTTCTTAAAGGTCACCCCTCAATTTTGCTGTGCCCTCTAGTTCTGGATACACTAACTAGAGGAAACATCCTCTACACATTCACCTTATCTAGTCCTTTCAACATTCAGTAGGTTTCAATAAGATACCCATGCATTCTTCTAAATTCCAGTGAGTAAAGGCCCAAAGCTGCCAAACGCTTCTCATATGTTAACTCCTTCATTTCCAGTATCATCCTTATGAATGTCCTTTGGACTGTCTCCAAGAACAATACTTCCTTTCTGAAATATAGGGCCCAAAAGTGTTAAGAATACTCCAAATGCAGCCTGAGTAGTGTCTTTAAAGAGCAAACACGAGGAAATCTGCAGATGCTGGAAATTCAAACAACACACACAAAATGCTGGTGGAACACAGCAGGCCAGGCAGCATCTATAAGGAGAAGTACGAAGGGTCTCGGCCCGAAACGTCGACAGTGCTTTTCCTTATAGATGCTGCCTGGCCTGCTGTGTTCCACCAGCATTTTGTGTGTGTTGTTTGAGTAGTGTCTTATGGCCAGAACAATTTGGTCCTTTATCTTTGCATTACAAACATACTAACTGACTTATTCCCTGCTTATGTCTTAACTCACTTTTAGCAAGTAGAAACAGTTTTAGTTATTACCAATTCTCTGGCACATTTTTCTTTCCTAACGTAATAATTTTTCTTCCTTTTTAATATGCTGAACTAATGCATCTGGATCGTGAATGTTATCCTTTCTCTTTGATTAGTTACTCATTTATTTCCCCCATTCAGTTTTATATGTTTTAATGGTCCTTTTTTTTGCTGTGAACAACTGAATATTTTTTATGATCCATAATGTATAAGTTGCTTGCATACCTTTGGTAGGCTGGTCAGAGAAGAATTATACTCTTCTAGCACTTCTCTGGTTGATCTGTAGTCAATTAAGTATTCTAGATTAGATCTGTTGTCATTAAACTAAGATGATAGCATCACCAATTAATTGATTCTCAGTGTGGAAGTTTTGACAGATGAGCAAATTCAGTTATCATCTCAAGTCTATGATGTTACAATTGGTATGTAGTGTTTTAGACTTTTAAAAATATATTCTCATTAAACAGGTGCAAAAAGAAAACTTACAGTTACAATTCAGAATTATGAGTGACCAGTGCTAATAAGCAAATTCTTATTTTTCTACAGATTACAGACCTCTTTGATCAGGAAATAACAATTTTATTTTCAATGTTCATGGGAATCTGGGGTATGTACACTTCCTTTGACATAGCAATGGCTATTTATTTTTCTGTTGGCAAGGCAAAACCAGGCATTGATTTGAGTGATATCCATGATGACACCACAGTGAACCTGATTTAGTATGTACCAACATCCAGAGATTTAAACATTTAGATAGGTGCAGGCAACACACATCATTAGAAAAGCCAAGGCTGATTTTTTTGTTTTTGAAACCAAGTATGTTCTTTCTCTTATTAATCCCACAGATGAGATCAAATAACTCAACATGAGGTCATAATTTTCTAGTCTGTGATTTGCTGTCACGGCACTTTCCATCCCAGAGATCTATTCATTTTGGCAATAGCAAATTATACCACAAAATATTACCTGCTCCTACTTAACATTTACTCTTACAACAATCTTTTAGTATTATTATAGAATCCTAAACATCGGTAACCTCAACAAATATTTTTTCTCTCAAAATGTAGCCACTATATTTCTGGAGTTGTGGAAACGAACCAGAGCAAGAGTCATCAGTGACTGGGATTTGTTTCATTGGGATGAGGATGAGGTAATCTGTACTGATTTACCTGCTGATAGCTGTGCACAATTTCACTAGATTGAAGTTTGAAATTATGCATAATTGCCTAATCGACAGTAAGCTGTTCAGTTGCAAGATTAACCTGTACATTCTTTCTTCCCTTATAACTATTATGTCCCTTTTTCATACGTAATCTTTGCATCTACTAATTGCCTCAAAGGAAATCAGAATTGTACTACAAAGTGTGCGCTATCAAAACTTCAGTATTATTCAGCATTGTTTCTCAATTCAAATTCCTCTAAAAGTAATATGATAGTACTTTTCCATCCTTAATAATTTGTAATGTGACTCAATGATTTTCATATTTATAATTTCCTTTGCTTATTTACCCTTTTTAGATTCGTATTTTCCAGGTAAATTATTTTTTCCAAGAAGCTATTTTTAACTGCTTTAAAAATATTTCCCAGTTATATATGCTTTGGTGATTTTGTTTCTAATTTGTCGCAGACCTCCTTTGTATTAGTACATTCATGAATATGTTCAGTGCACAAATTTAGAAATTGATTTTGTTTCTGAATTTAAAACATTATGTACGGATTTCCTTTGGTTAACATTCCCTTAGTTATATCTCTGGATAGTAATACAGCCTTCAAAGATTACGGGTTATGCATAATATTGCAGTATCCAAACAGCATGCTCTGCATTAATTTAAAAATATAAAAGAAATTTGATTTTTAATTTTAAATTAAACTGAAAATAGAAATTTCTTACAGATGAGGAATGCTTTAAAAATCAAATAAAATAAATTGTAATTTGACAGCACAATATTATCTGTATGTAGCTACTGAAAATTATGAATTTAATTTTGCTTGAATTACTTGAATTTCATTTCAAACTGAAAATGAAAGAAAAAAAATTATTTCTTGAGTTTCAGTTTGTTGCATATGTTTGGCCAAGTTGCCAAGAGTTAAAAACATGTGCTGATCAACTGGCAGGAGTGTGCACTGAGATCTTTAAGTTGTTTTGGCAGACTGAGGTACTGACCTGCTTAAACTGCCTTCAATTGTACCAGTGCCCAAGAAGAATGTGATGACCTGCCTGAACAATTATTGTCTAGTAGTACTTACATCCATAGTGATGAAGTGTTTTGAGATGTTGGTGATGAAACATATCAAATCTTGCCCAAGAAGCAACTTAGAACTGCTCCAATTTGCCTACTGGTGCAACAGGTCCACAGCAGATGCCATTTTATTGGCTCTTCACTCAACCCTGGAACATCTGGACAGCAAAGATGTATACATCAGGATGTTCTTTATTGACTACAGCTCAGTATTCAGTACCATCATTCTTTTAAAACTGATTAATAAGCTCCTTATAAAAATCCTTGTGCAATTGGATCCTCAATTCCTTCTCTTACAAAACCCAGTTAGTTCAGATTGGCAACATCTCCTCCACAATCGCCATCAGCACAGCTGGGAAATGGTCGTGGTGAGGAAGTGAGTCGCTCGTGGCTGGTCTATTCCCCTTCTAAAAGGTCTGCATTTTGTATCTGTTGTCTTTTCTATTCCCGGTCAGACCATCAGTCCTCATTGGAGCAAGAAAGTGGATTCAACCAGTGGAAAGCACCTGAAAGGATTAGCGTTCATGAAAATGCCAAGAATCATCGGGAATGCTTCACGCAGTGGAAAGAAATGAAAAGAAATTTAGCTGGAAATAGAGGAGTTATTGATGCGGTATTTCAGTCATAGTTGAGAAGGAAAAGCAGAAGTGGCGTGATACCTTGACGAGAATCCTTCACTGCATAAAATTCCTTGCAACTCAGAACCTGGCTTTGCGAGGACACAGGGAGTCACTTCAGCTAGATGGTGACTCCAATGTTGAAAATGTCCTTGCCTTACTGAAACTACTGGCCATCTTTGACCCTGTCATAAAAGAACACCTCACTCATTTGGAAAGTCATCCTGGATCCACGTCTTATCTTTCACCAGGGGTCCAGAACGAATTCATCCACATGATGGGATCCACTGTTCACCAGAGTTAACTGAGAAGCATTTGTAAAGCCAGGTACTGTGGTCTCGTCTTCGGCTCGACTCCTGATCAGGCACACCATGAACAGATGTCAGAAGTAGTGAGGTATGTGGAAGTTCATTTTGAGAGGAAAACAGTCCGTGTTAGAGAGTTCTTCCTTGGTTTTATCCAGATAAGCCAGAAGGATGCTAAGAGCTTGGTTGAAGACATCTTGAAACAGTTAGAGAAGGACGAACTAGAGCTACAAGATTGTCAATCACAGTTCTATGACAACGCTGCTGTGATGGCTGCACACAGAAGTGGTGTTCATTAAAGAATAAGTGAGAAAAACAAACTGGCAGTGTTTGTGAATTGTGACAATCACTCACTCAACTTGGTGAGTGTACATGCAGCCAAGCAGGATATAATGATGGTCATGTATTTTGGAACCATTGAAACTCTCAACGTGTTTTTCTCTCGTTCAACACAGCGCTGGGGAAAACTCAAAAATGCCGTGCCTGTGGTTGTTAAGTCGGAGTCCGAAACCAGGTGGAGTGCAAGGACAGAAGCAGTGAAGCCCGTCAACAAGTACCTTGAGGAAATTCTTCAAGTTCTCCAGGACATGGTAGACAATGAAAACGAGACCAGTGAAGCAAGAAGTGACACAAGGCATGTTGTTATGATTTTCTGATTTTGTTAGGATTTTGGAACAAAGTACTCATTCGCATTATATTCAAAAGAGGCTGCAGGATCCTAGCATGAACTTCCATGATGCTGCCCTGGATTTGAAAGCCTGCAGAGATCATTTTTATGATGAAAGAGAAGTGTTGGTCAGTGAGTCACTCAAAGAAGGAGTCAGTCTCTGTCAAGAATGGAATATTGAAGTTGAAAGACATCAGAAACAAAAGAAATGAATGGCTGATGAGAACTCAAGAGATGCTGGGTTAACATCTAAGGAGGAAATGGAGAGAGTCATGAAGGGAACACTCGACACTTCACAGACCCTTCACTCATCTTCACAGAGAAATGGACGAAAGGTTTGCTCGTTTGCACGACACTGACGCCAAGTTTGGGTTCCTTCTCGATGATACTGTCATTACAGCGCCGACAGTGACGACCTAAAGAAGAAGTGTGAAAATTTGGGTGAATTGTACAGCTCTGATGTTGATGGACAGCAGCTATATGAAGAAATTTTGGATTGTAGAATATTGCTATCAAGGCGGGTCAACATGAAAATATCAAGACCTGAAGAGCTTCTTGAATTTATTGTTGAGTACAGAGATGAGAGTGTCTTCCCCAATCTTCATATTGCTATTCAGATAATACTAACCATCGCATTTTCCATTGCCAGCTGTGAGAGATCATTCAGCAAGTTAAAACTAATACTTTTGTATTTGAGAGCCTCCATGGGTCAAGGCAGACTCTGTGATCTTGCTCTGCTGAGTATAGAAAGAGAAGAAACTGAAAAAACTGACTTTGATCACATCATAGACCAATTTGCATCAGTGAAAGCAAGGACAACGTGCAGTTGTAATTTTCATGTAGTGCCATAATTTGTTAATTAAAAAATTAATGAGCTTGACTTGTATTTTTGAGCTGATATTATGGTAAAGTTATCTAAAAGATGGGTGTCAGATGTTTGGACAGGGGTGCAATTTCAGTGCTTGCCATAGGTGCTATTTTCAGTAGATATACTCCTGCATCTACATGAAATGCTGTCACAGGAAAACAGTATCTGTTATCAATGGCCCCCACCATTCAGAACATGGTCTCTTCTCACTGCTGCCATCAGGAAGAAGGTACAGTAGCCTCAGGACTCACACCACCGGGTTCAGAAACACTTACTAGCCTTGAACCATCAGACTTTTGAACAAAAGGGGATAACTTCACTTACCCATCATTGAAATGTTACCACAACCAATGGACTCATTATGTCATGTTCTTGATATTTATCTATCTATCTATTTATTTATTGTCTTTTGGGCAATGGTTGAACACCTAAGTTGTTGTGGTCTTTCATTGATTCTGTTATAGTTATTATTCTGTGGATTTATTAAATAAGCATGTAAGGAAATTATTCTCACGGTTGTACATTGTCCCATATATGTACTTTGATTATAACTTTACTTTGAATTTTTGAACATTGAGCTTTATTTTTTTGAACCTACCTCCTTAAAAACTTCAATGGACGAAGAGAAAAATCCATTATAAAATGATTTATTTTATACAGGAGGAACTTGCTCTTGGGCTAATATACAATCCTGACGTACCACCGGTAAAATACCACTATTCATTTGTACAAAAAGCAGTAGTCTTGTTCTTGGCATTTGTTCTGGTAAGTGAACCTTATAATAAATTTCTAAGTTTGCTGACACATATTAAGTCAATTAATGCCTTACTAAGTTTTCTGAAAGTTTGTGGCTATGTGAAAATGAACCAGTGTTACATTTCACCTTAGAAATTACACCTTCAGTCACAGCTCAACTAGAAGCCATTGAGTTGCAACAGTAAAAACATTCTAATGAAAGAGGCTGACCACCATAGACAGAATGGTATACAGCTCCTGACCTTTCTCTTGCTACCTTTGCAAAAAGGTAGCATGAGAATGTAGGAATCCAACACTGTGGATCTTGTCATAACCAGTTAAATAAGGTCATTCAACTCCTGTGTGCTAAAATAAGTTGTCATGCTTCCACTTGAAGACATGCTCATACTTTTACTGTTATATAACCATATAACAATTACAGCATGGAAACAGGCCATCTCGGCCCTTCTAGTCCATGCCGAACGCTTACTCTCACCTAGTCCCACTGACCAACCCTCCATACCTTTCCTGTCCATATACCTATCCAATTTTTGTTTTAAATGACAATATCAAACCTGTCTGTACCACTTCTACTGGAAGCTCATTCCACACAGCTACCACTCTCTGAGTAAAGAAGTTCCCCCTCGTGTTAACCCTAAACTTTTGACCCTTAACTCTCAAGTCATGTCCTCTTGTTTGAATCTCCCCTACTCTCAATGGAAAAAGCCTATCCACGTCAACTCTATCTATCCCCCTCATAATTTTAAATACCTCTATCAAGTCCCCCCTCAACCTTCTACGCTCCAAAGAATAAAGACCTAACTTGTTCAACCTTTCTCTGTAATTTAGGTGCTGAAACCCAGATAACATTCTAGTAAATCTGCTCTGTACTCTCTCTAACTTGTTGACATCTTTCCTATAATTCGGTGACCAGAACTGTACACAATATTTCAAATTTGGCCTCACCAATACCTTGTACAATTTTAACATTACATCCCAACTCCTATTATAAAGGCCAGCATACCAAAATCCTCTGATTTATAAAGGCCAGCATACCAAAAGCTTTCTTCACCACCTTATCCACATGAGATTCCACCTTCAGGGAACTATGCACCATTATTCCTAGATCACTCTGTTCTACTGCATTCCTCAATGCCCTACCATTTACCATGTATGTCCTATTTTGATTATTCCTACCAAAATGTTGCACCTCACACTTATCAGCATTAAACTCCATCTGCCGTCTTTCAGCCCACTCTTCTAACTGGCCTAAATCTCTCTGCAAGCTTTGAAAACCTACATCATTATAGACAACATCCACTGCTTTACCCTCGTCAACTTTCCTAGTAACCTCTTCAAAAAATTCAATAAGATTTGTCAAACATGACCTTCCACGCACAAATCCATGTTGACTGTTCCTAATCAGACTCTGTCTATCCAGATAATTATATATACCATCTCTAAGAATACTTTCCATTAATTTACCCACCACTGACGTCAAACTTACAGGCTGATAATTGCTTGGTTTACTCTTATAACCCTTTTTAAACAATGGAACCACATGAGCAATATGCCAATCCTCTGGCACCATCCCTGTTTCTAATGACATTTGAAATATTCCTGTCAGAGCCCCTGCTATTTCTACACTAACTTCCCTCAAGGTCCTAGGGAATATCTTGTTAGGATCCGGAGACTTACCACTTTTATATTCTTTAAAAGCCCCAGTACTTCCACTTCTTTAATCATCATAGTTTCCATAACTACCCTACTTGTTTCTCTTACCTTACACAATTAAATATCCTTCTCCTTAGTGAATACCGAAGAAATTGTTCAAAATCTCCCCCATCTCTTTTGGCTCCGCACATAGCTGTCCACTCTGATTCTCGAAGGGACCAATTTTATTCTTCACTATCCTTTTGCTATTAATATAATTGTAGAAACCCTTTGGATTTATTTTCACTTTACTTGCCAAAGCAATCTCATATCTTCTTTTAGCTTTTCTAATTTCTTTCTTAAGATTCTTTTTACATTCTTTATATTCCTCAAGCACCTCATTTACTCCATGCTGCCTATATTTATTGTAGATCTCTCTCTTTTTCCGAACCATGTTTCCGATATCCCTTGAAAACCATGGCTCTCTTAAACTTTTAACCTTTCCTTTCAACCTAACAGGAACATAAAGATTCTGTACTCTCAAAATTTCACCTTTAAGTGACCTCTATTTCTCTATTACATCCTTCCCATAAAACAAATTGTCCCAATCCACTTCTAAATCCTTTTGCATCTCCTCAAAGTTAGCCCTTCTCCAATCAAAAATCTCAACCCTGAGGCCAGACCCTGAGTCCTTCTCCATAATTATAAAAAATGTTGCTCCATTACTTGTATGCTTTTCACCTTACTCACACCTGCAGCTCTTCAACAGGACAGGAAAACACTCACTAACATATTTTTCTCTCTGCCAGGAGAAATAGCTCATAACAAACATTTGCAACAGCAGATTCTCTGCCACCAAACATCCTGTGATTAGTGAAGGATCAGATACCATTGTAGATGGTCATGGGCTCATGTGCAACTTGTATTATAATATTCCATCTGCCTTCACTGCACAATAATAACATGTTTCACGTGCATCACTTATACCCACCTTTGCTTCTGAGGATCAGGCTCAATTCAGAATTATGGGAAGGACAGTCTGCTTACTACTTCTGCAAATGTGCTACTAGATTCAGGCAGGGAAGATGAGGAAAATACATTGCCACTTCATAGGTCATTTCCAAGTATCAGTTCAGATCTTGCAACCCACAAAAAGTAGCATACATTTTACATGGTCAGACAGATACCAGCCTATTCAGGGGAAAATTATCAGTCAATCTACTGGATCAACTCAGTAGGCCAAGCAACATCTGCAGGAGGAAAGGAATTGTCAGCATTTTAGGTTGAACTCTGCATCAGGGCTTTGGCTTCTACTCCAACTGCAGGGTTTCAACCTGAGTGACAATAATTCTTTCCTTCCAGAGTTGCTGCCTGACTGCCTGATACTTTTTTTCCAGCAGATTGTTGCTCTAGATTCCAGCATTTGCTATCCTTTCTCCAGGGGGAAAGCAGAAGAAATATGACAATTTCTGGAAAGACATATCCATCAGTTTTGCTCCAGTAAGCTGATACAAGGACTTTTGGAAGCTAGCCTATAGGAGAAGGATTTTGCACAAGCATTTAGAATAGTTTGGTGAATTGCCAGAAAGCCAGTAGTAGACATCAAGGAGTACAGGGGAGTTCGGCATTAACCTCTGAATGTTCCTTGAGTGATACCTGGATATCATCTTTCCTATCAGTAAGTAATGACATCTCCTCATAAGCAGTGAGGGACCCAAGCACTGGTCACCAGGGGGAAGGCTGTGATCTCATCTGATTGCAGCAAATATGATGGCCATCCAGTGTTACAGTGAAAATTTTCACTGTCCACTGATGATTGCAGACTGCAGCGATCATGAGCAGACTGGACTTCACTTCTGGGGAGACATGGCATTTGTGCAATCCGCTTTCAGCCAATTGCAGGATGTCTGCATTGAAATCTAGATTCTGTGTAATAATAGTGGGTCAAAAGAGTAATGATCTTTCTTAGGTAATGACGTTTGTGCTCCCATCAGTATCTTTTTAGCAGTGCTGATGGAGTGCCCAATATTGAAATTAGTCCAGACTGTTGCTGTTCATACAAAGATAATGCACTTTCAAGCTGTGCTATTGTAAAGCTGTTCGGGGGTCACTGTTTAATATTAAATCATAGCAAATTTGTACAAAAGCCATTCAGCCCATTGTATCCATAAAGGAAGTAGCCCCAACTCCAAATATTAGGCCAATAATCCTGCAGGTTACAGAAGTTAATATTATATATATGTATCCGTTAGTCATGTGAGACCATGGATTTGCACCTTGGAAGGTTTCCAGGGCGCAGGCCTGGGCAGGGTTGTATGGGAGACCGGCAGTTGCCCAAGCTGCAGGCCTTCCCCTCTCCACGCCACTGATGTTGTCCAAGGGAAGGACACTAGGACCCAAGCAGCTTGGCACCAGTGTCGTCGCAGAGCAATGTGTTGTTAAGTGCCTTGCTCAAGGACACAACACATTGCCTCAGCTGAGGCTCGAACCAGTGACCTTCAGATCACTAGACCGAAGTTCATATATACATCCAAGTAGTGTTTGAATGTGATAAAATTTCCTTATCCTATCACACTTTCAGCTAATGAATTCCAGACCATTTCTACTTTTTGAGTGTGGGGAAAGAATTCCTCTTCCTTCTAATTGCTAAACTCAAACAACTTATACCACTAATTATATTGAATGAGCATACTCAAATAGAGGAGCTTTGCTGTATTTTAAAGCCTTAGCTTTTGGCTTTTGAACCCTCTGTTAAGAGAAATAGATTTATCCTAATTATCCATCTCCCATATATATCTGTATAATTCAATTATATACTTCTTCAATGTCCATTTTCCCAAAGAAAGCAATCCTACTTATTCAACCTTGTCGTGATTTTCCAGTCTGTCTCCTATAAGCCCTATCTAGTGCAGTCAGTGGTTCATTTAATATCACAGAATGAATACATTCTGAATGCATATAACTAGAAATTGATACTCTTCGCAGACCCCCATGAAACAAGAACATCATAGAATCAAAGAAACATCGAAGCCTTGAAGCCTCTTTCCTCCCTTTACACAAGCAATAGCAAAAGCGTTGACCCCCCCAACTTACACCAGCAGAAACACTGAACCACACCCCCCCACCTTGCAAACAACAGCAGAAACCTTCTAAAGAGACCTTGATCCTGAGACCCTCAAAACTACAGTCCATAAGCCAGTACTTTGGTATCTCAGACAGGCCTTCTGAGGGGTCGCTCCTGCAGCAATGAGAGCAAACACCAGCAACTTGCTGTTTCAATGTTACAATCTTCTGCATTGCTTCTGCAAGCCCCTGTCTTGAGGACTGACAGACTCTTACTCTCCATCAAGAGAAATATTGCTCAAGTAGAGAGGCCTATCTGCGACAGCAGCCAGAGGTTAGCAAACACACCGCCTGCTGTCTCGGGGTTCTGGTCTTGATGTTTAAGTCCCCCATGATGCCTCAGTCAGCAAGGAACCAGAGGGCTCCTCCCTGACTTCTGACCTCCCAGTCCTGAAAGCGCACATCTTCCAGGCTGTTCCTTGAGACAGCGAAGTGCTAGGCTGCAGAGGTGGTTGGAAAACCCATTGCAAAGAGCCACAGTTCACAGATTATAGATCACAGACTCCGACAGAACCCAAATCACCTTGAAAAGGAAAGAAAGAAATAAAAAGAGAAGAATAAGCTGTTTCATGGACAAACTAGAAGAAAATGCCTGGGTCTACAAAATCCACTGGCACCATCATATCTTGTTTGTAATTGTAACAGAATTGTAATACTACTTATATCATGGCCTAACTGGTGTAGAAGAGCATACAAAGGCACTTAGAAGATGGATGAATAATGCTAAAATGGTAAAGTTATTGAATTAAGGTTGATTTAGTTAAGATATCAATCATTTTCTTTTTCACATTTTTTGACTTAAATATTATGATTGTGAGCCACTTAAGCTGAAGTACAAAATTCAAAATAAATGTATCGTCAAAGTACGTATAGGTTACTATATACTACCTTGAGATTCATTTTCTTTCAAGCAGTTACGGGGGAAAAAAGGAAATATAATAATGTTTACGGATAACTACATGTGCAAAAAAAGCCATACTGCAAATAAAGTAACAAGTATGTGTTAATTGGTTCTTGTGACATACTTATAGAGTGTGCACCAGTGCACGGAATCATTTTCCAAGTGATGAATTAAGAGAGTTATCCAAGTACTGTTGTATTGATAGGCCTGCAGCTACATGCTCAGCAACCCATCAAGAATAACCATATGCCCAGCTGAAACAGTTTGAGGCTTACCCAGAAGATGGAAAGAAAACTTTTACAACCATTTCTCATTCATTTGAAAAACATTAGCACACAACATAGCCTTTGAAGCAATGGCTGCAGAGACTCAAGGGGCTATTTGGCCTTTTGATGGACTATTATCATGTATTCTGTATCTGTTGTTGCAGATACACTAGCCTTAGACACCTCTAAGGTCCAGGAAGAAGATGGTGAATTTACTACTCTTGCTCTAAAACAGCTTCTTGTAGTGATATTGAATTACTGAGGTCATTCATCAGAAGATCTGTTCCAAAATTCTCTTCCTTTCTTTCACCTCGACCATTTATTCAACTACATGTGATGCATTCTTCATTTTCTGCTCCCTTGTTCTCCTAGGGTCACGGCATTATACCAGTGGTCCCCAACCACCGGGCCGTAAAACATGTGGTACTGGGCCGCAAGGAAACAATATGATTTGGTGATATGAAATGATATGAGTCAGCTGCACCCTTCCTCATTCCCTGTCACGCCCACTGTTAAACTTGAATGCATGCGAGGTCATCAGTTGGTCATTAACCTACAACTACTTGATGAATGAAAAACAAACGTCGCTTGAGAGTTTCTTTGGAAAAGGTGGTAGGGGACATAAAAGGCCTAATGATGATGATAATGCACAGACAGCTGAGGCCGAGACTGCAAAAAAAAAGAAAGCTTCCTTCAACAGAAAATACGACGAGTCGTACATAAAATATAGCTTTAATGCGACTAGTGACTCGCACGCTCCAAGCCCCCTGTGTGTGATATGTGGAGACAAGCTGTCTAATGAGGCAATGAAGCCCTCAAAACTGCTTCGGTACCTTGAGTCCAAGCACCCTGAACTTAAAGATAAACCCGTTGAGTTTTTTGAACAGAAAAAACGTGAGCAAGCAGGACAGAAGCAATTGCTGAGAGCCACTACCTCCACAAATGCTGCTGCTCTGAGAGTGTCGCACTTAGTGACTAGCCGTATTGCTAAGGCTAAGAAGCCTTTCACTGTTGGTGAAGAATTGATTCTGCCTGTTGCCAAGGACATGTGTCATGAACTGTTGGGAGAAGCTGCAGCTAACAAGATGGCACAAGTATCTCTTTCAGCTACCACAGTTTGAAGGAGAATCGATGACATAGCGGAGGACATCGAAGCACAGCTGTTGGAATGGCTTAACGAGTCATCATGGTATGCTATCCAGGTCAAGGCAATACTGCTGGTTTATGTGTGATATATATTTCAAGACAATGTGCACAAGGATATGTTGTGTGCACTGCTGCTGCCAACTAACACAACTGGGGCCGAACTATTCAAGTGTTTGAATGACTACATGTCAGGCAAACTGAACTGGTCATTCTGTGCTGGAATATGCACAGACGGGGCTGCAGCTATGACTGGATGGCTGTCTGGTTTCACTACCCAAGTCAAAGAGGTTGTTCCTGAATGCCAGTCTACACAATCTGTCATACACAGGGAAATGCTGGCTAGCTGAAAAATGTCACCTGATTTCTTAACAGCGTATTGAGTGACGTTGTTGAAGTTATCAATCACATCAAAGCAAAAGCCCTTAACTCACGTCTGTTTGAGCAGCTTTGCGAGGAAATGGATGCAGAGCACAAACTCCTTCTCTTACACACTGAAGTCAGGTGGCTATCAAGGGGGAGAGCCCTGGCCAGGGTTTCTGATTTAAGAGAGCCACTACAGAGATTTCTTTCAGGAAAAAAGTCACCACTGGCAGCATACTTCAGTGACGAGTAGTGGATAGCAAAACTCACTTATCTGTGTGACATCTTCAACCTGCTCAATGAACTCAATTTGTCACTTCAGGGGAGAATGACAACTGTCTTCAAGTTGGATTCTGGATCAAAGTCAAGGCTGAATATCCTGAGATAGCCATGAAAGCAATGAAAACGTTGCTTCCATTTCCAACATCATATCTCTGCGAAGTGGGATTTTCTGCAATGAATGCAGCGTAAACTAAATTGTGGAATAGACTGGACATAAGGAACCCCCTTCAAGTATCATTGTCTCCCATCACCCCTCGATGGGACCGTCTTGTTGCAGGGAAACAAGCTCAGGGCTCCCACCGATTCAGTGATATTGGTGTGTTGCAATGATTTGAAATGTTTATACGAGGAAAATATGTGCTGTGTGTTTAATATCCAAACATTACTTAAAATGTTATGATCCTATTGACTTACAAGTGACTTGTAATTGACTTATAACTATATTCATGCGAGGAGAATATGCGCTGTGTGTTTAATATTAAATTCGTTAGATAAACCCTTCTAGAAACAAAATTGAGTGTATTAGCCACTTATAACTGACTTATAGTTGACTTGTCACCTATATTCCGGTCATGATTAACACCCCCCCCCCCCCCCCACCGTCGGCCAGTTCGCAAGAATATTGTCAATATTAAACAAAAATACAGGATTCTGGAGATTGTTGGGCATTCAAAGAAAAATAGTAGATCTATTGGGCAGCAGTGGTATGATATAACTGTGTGACGGAGAGTACAAATTTGGATATCCCTTCACCTATTGCAAAGCTGCAAACCTTCTCTGCCTCAATATGTTTATTCAATACGCTTTTGGCACAAGTTGTTTGAGTTATCTACGCATCCACCAAAATAATGAAAGGATCATACAACAATTTCTTGCATCTTCATTATTTAAAATATTTATCTTACACACTCTGAGAACCTACAGCAAAACCCAAAGCAGTGCTTGTCTAGCCCAGCTGATTGTGTCAACTGCCCATCATATTGTTGCTTCATGCATCTTACATACCTATAAATATGCACAGTGCAATTGCATTTTAGGTAATTTCATTCCTCTGGATTTCCTACTTAATGGGCTCACTCTGTCTACTCTGCAAAATCCTACCTTCCTTACATTTCTCCTCATTTTACATTTTATTTTTGTGTATTGTGTTTAATATTGCAGGAGTTGATAAGCTGCTATACCTAGTCAAGTAATGCTCTGTCGATATTGTATATCCCTGCTGCAACTACCTGAATATTGTTCATGTTTGCTGATAACTATATCTCTTTTATTTTACAGATCATTATTATAATCTGTATTGCGCTTGGCATTATTGTATTTCGAATTACTGTTACTGTCTCACTATTGAGAGCACCATTGGCTGTAGTGCGTGAAGGTGCTCAATTATTGGCTGTGATGATTAGTGCTATTTTGCATTTCATCACAGTTCTAATCATGACCAAGGTAGGACTGAGATAAATTAGTTGGTCTGTATTGTCTTGAATTTAATTTTATGCTTTTTACTATTTCCATCATGAGACTTAAAAAATGAGAATTTGTTTAGTGCACCTGCTAACATATTCATTGATAATATATTCATTAATATTGAATAGATTTCAATATTCATTTGGCATCTGAAGGTTTCTGTCAGGATACACTTATTTCTAAATTTGGAATTTTTTTGTGTCTTGAAAGCAAGCTGGAATGGCAAATACAACCACTTGCCATTTGGGGGATGGGTTACTAGTCACCCAGTTACTTAAAATTCCAAAGGCACAATGAAGAAATTTCACAGTAGAAAAGCAATGCCATAATATGTAACCAAAGAACAAAGGAGACCATGTTAACTGAAAATGATACACATTACTAGAAGTAATTATTAGTGTTACGAACCCGCAGGTTTGGTTTACTGTGGACTGTCACTTTAAAAGAGCACTTCAGTGAGGCAGGACTATGATGTTGTTCACTGACTGACTCGCAGCTTGTTTACCTTTAAAACAAGGACGCAGGAGGTTTCCAGTGATGTCATCGTCGAGAATGGCAGCTTAAGTCACTAGCTCCTCCGGAAAAATGCGTATTAAGCCCCGTTAACCCATCAAATATAGTATTTTTTGAAAAATATTTGAACTGAAAAGAGGGGCAAGAATGGGGAAAAGGAATGGAAATAAAAAAAGCGACACTGCGGAGCCTGCGGCCGAGAGGAGTGCAGCGAGCGGCTCTCCTACCCGACTGCATGCTAGCGAGGCGGACGTTGGGCCTCGTTCAGGTGAAGCGGCGAATATGATCGAAATTCCGAAAGAGATAAGGGAGTTTCAGAAAGAAATAAAGCAGCAGCTCCGTGATATTAAGTCAGAACTTGCTAGCGCCAATCAAAAAATAGCGGTGGCAGAGACTCGAATTGAGAAGGTGGAAGATTGCGTTCAAAACGTGGAACGGATATTGAGTAAGACAATAAAAATATTAAATCACCAAGAAGGTAAACTGCTTGACCTGGAGGGAAGATCACGGCGGAAAAATATCAGAATCTATAACGTTCCTGAAGGAGCAGAGGGCTCGTCTATGATGGAGTTTGTCAGAAAGTTACTGTGGGACGCGCTGGATCTTCCCTCAGCTATGGAGCTGGAAATCGAAAGAGCCCACCACATGTTAGTCCTGAAGTCTACCCAAGATAAGCCACACTCAATAATAATTAAATTCCTTCGGTACAGCACCAAGGCGGAGATTCTACAAAGGGCCTGGGTTAAAAGGAGAGTGTTTTTAGACGATAAATAAATATATTTCGACCAAGATTAACCCCCCGCGGTCCTGCAGAAGTGCAAAGAATACTCTGAAGTAAAGCGAGTACTGAAGCAAAAAATGACTAGATTTCAAACTCCGTACCTTGCTAAACTTCGAGTGTTTTATGACAACGAGACGCAGTTGTACCAGATAGTGGAAGAGGCGACTACAGACATGAAGGCCAGAGGGTTGCCCATCAGCGTGACTAAAATGAGGGAAAGCCTGACTGAGGAATTACCCCACTCCGCTTGGGAAATAGTGCGAGAATCGAGAAGGCAGGAGACGGGAGGGTGCTGAGAGAAATGTATCAGGAAGAGACCGGGAGTTTCCCAAAGACAGTGCTCACACCCTTCAGAAGAGCCATAAGGTTTGGCTAACTTTAAAAATGTTGAGAAGCTAAACGGAAGCAAAAGTAGATGGTGATATACCTATCTCAAGAAATACTTATATGGATATGTGGATTTTATATTACTTAGTGGTTATTCTTTATTCGCTCACTTACTCCTTTTTCCCCCACCAAAATGAGAATATATATATGTGTGCATATATGTGTATGTATGTAATATATATGTGTGTGTATATATATATATATATATATAATATATATATATATAAGAGGAGTACACAGGGAAATCTTTTCTGTGTAATGGATTTGTTCACTGACTTTTATGAATACTGCAATGGGGGCCCTCAACTCACAAGTAGGAGGGTTTATCCCCCACAGCTAGACCTTTCCTCTAGCTCAACACAGGGTCATCTACTAGAGACCTCAGCCTTGGAATCACACGATCGTTGCCATTTTTGTTATTATTTGCGTTACTTGGTTCTTATTTGTTCAGGGAGTAGATCGATTAAGTTTTATTCTAATTTCAATGATACATTGACAGATAAATACAGGTGGCTAAGGACAAGGTAAAATTCATTTCTTTTAATGTCAATGGGCTATTAAATCCAATTAAACGTAACAGAATTTTATCCAAAATGAAAAAAGAACAAGCCCATGTAGTATATTTACAGGAAACTCATTTAAGTGATAATGAGCATAAAAAACTAAAGAGAATGGGCTTCAGTAATCTGTTTTTCTCCTCATATAAATCAAGACATAGGAGAGGAGTTGCTATTCTTATCTCAAGTAAGCTAAATTTTGAAAAAGTATTTGAAATAGGAGATAAAGAGGGCAGATATATTCTGGTAAGGGGGAATATAGACGGAAATTCAGTTACTCTATTGAATATATATACGTACCCCCAGGAAGTGATATTGGTTTCTTTCAGAAAATTACTGATATTATGGTAACGGAAACAGAACGTCTCCTGATATGTGGGGGAGACTTAAATTTACAATTACAACCAAACTTAGACTCTTCCAATAGAAAAACCTAAGAAACAAAATCTTTACATAAGAAAGTTAATACACTTTTTGAGGATGTTGGTTTAATTGATATATGCAGGGACCTTTTCCATGACAGAAGGGATTACACTCATTATTCTGCTCCCCATTCTGTATATACAAGAATAGACTATTTCATAACATTTGGAAAAGACAAAGACAAAATAAACACCTGTGGAATTGGGACAATAGATGTAAGTGACCATGCACCTATATATTTATCTGTTGATTTTGACCTACAACCAAAGAATACTACTTGGAAACTAAATTCAAGTCTACTCAATGATCTGTACTTTAAAGAACAAATTAAAAAAGAAATTGGTCTCTACTTAGAATTTAA
The DNA here is from genome assembly GCF_048418815.1 of Hemitrygon akajei. Taxonomy (NCBI): domain Eukaryota; kingdom Metazoa; phylum Chordata; class Chondrichthyes; order Myliobatiformes; family Dasyatidae; genus Hemitrygon; species Hemitrygon akajei. The sequence goes on from NC_133129.1 coordinate 133,451,080, forward strand.
TGATAATGGAGAGGTTTCACCTCCCATTTTATGGGATACTCTGAAGGTGGTCTTAAGAGGAAAAATTATAGCGATATCTTCATATAAGAAAAAAATAAGGAATAAAACAGAGGAATTACAAAATAGGCTGAAGGAACTAGAGAAAAAACGAATTGAATTTGGCACAGGATACATTAGGGGAAATTAAAAGAATTAGGAATGAAATAAATAGTCTGGCTATGCAAGAAATCAGGAAAAACTTAATGTTTCTGAAACAGACATTATGAAAGTGGATTGAAATCTATGAAAATACTGACATGGAAACTGAAAAAAAAGATAGCAGAAAATACAATTCATAGGATTAGGGACCCAAGAACAAAAATGATAAAAAATAAGCTAAGTGAAATTCAAGAAGCTTTTGAAGTGTTTTACAAAACTCTATATTCCAAAGTTCCAGGGGGAAGCTTAACCCAAACTGACACCTTCTTGAATTCTCAAGAGTTATCCACTTTAAGTGAAGAACAAAATAGAATGATGACTGCTGACATAACTGAAGTTGAATTAAAAGCTGCAATTAGTAGGCTTAAATTAAGCAAGTCACCAGGATCAGATGGGTATACGACAGAGTGGTACAAAGAATTTAAAAATGAGTTAATTCCTGTTTTACTCCCCACACTGAACTGGGCTCTAAAAAAGGCACAAATGCCACCCAGTTGGAAGGAAGCGATAATCTCAGCTAAACCAAAAGAAGGCAAGGATAAAATGGAATGCGAGTCATTTAGACCAATATCCATTCTTAATGTAGATTATAGGTTATTTACCTCCATCATGGTCAAATGATTAGAAGCGTTTCTACCCATACTGATACGTAACGATCAGACAGGTTTTATATGACAATGCCAGACACAGGACAATATACGAAGGACACTTAACATTATGGATCATATACAAAAAAATAAAATCGAAGCAATAGTGATAAGTGTGGACGCTGAAAAAGCATTTGATTCGGTTAATTGGAATTTTCTTTACAGAGTTTTACTTAGATTTGGTTTCCAAGACACAATTATTAAAACTATACAGACACTATATGACAATCCTACTGCTAGGATTAAAATCAATGGATATTTATCAAATAGTCTTACCCTAGAAAGGGGCACGAGACAGGGTTGTACATGGTCACCGCTACTCTTCACGTTATATCTGGAACCATTAGCTCAATACATCAGACAAAAAAGATATCAGGGGAAGTACTATTAAAGGGACAGAGCATAAATTGGCTTGTTATGTGGATGACATTTTGATCTATCTAGGGTAACCAACATACTTTTTACCTAAATTGATGCAATCCTTTGAACAATATGGTCAATTATCAGGATACAAGATCAACATAGATAAAACCCAATTACTTTCATATTACTATCGCCCACCATGAGAAATTGAAAGTCGATACCCCTGGGCCATGGCACACAGAGTCTTTCAAATATTTGGCCATTATTATGCCAAAAGATTTGGCAAAATTATCAGAATGTAATTATCAGCATTTATATAAAAAATTAAGGAAGATGTGGCAAGATGGAACCTGATTCCTTTTTTCCAGTCTCAGTTCAAGGATTGAGTCTATTAAAATGAATATACTGCCCAGACTGTTATATCTCTTTCAGACCCTACCAATAGAGATTAGTCAAAATCAATTCAATGAATGGAACAAGATGCTATCAAAGTATATTTGGCAGGGTAAAAGGCCTAGAGTTCATCTCAAAACTTTGCAAGTAGCAAAGGAAAAGGGGGGATGGGGTCTACTATCTCTTAGAGATTATTATTTTGCAGCACAGTTGAGAGCTGTGATATGTTGGTGCAACCCATCATATGACACTCAATGGAAAAACATTGAGGAGCGGGTACTTCCCATCCCCATACAAGCAATTTTGGCTGATAACAACCTGCAAAGGTACATAAATACTATTGATAACCCATGGGTGAAATTGACTCTAAAAATATGGAAAACTACTATAAAAGAATATAATCTAGAGGGAGATATTGCAATTCTTAAATGGTGTGCATATGACTTGGATTTTACATCAAATAAATTGGATGCTAGATTTAAGGACTGGACAGCTAAAGGAATAACAGTTCTTTGCAACATAATGAAAGAAGGAACACTGTTCAGTTTTGAAATGCTTAAAGAGAAACACTTATTAGAAAAGCAAGATTTTTATTGGTATTTACAGATGCGACAATATGTTAATAAGACGCTTAAAAATGTAACCAAGGCAAGTACATTCAGATAATAGTAGTAGAATCATTTCAAGCAGGTATAAGGGGTTGTCAAATCTTAAAACACATTCGACTTCATACATTAAAACAAAATGGGAGAAGGAAGGAGGGATAATTATATCTGAGGAAGAATGGACAACAATATGGAGGTATCAGTGGAAGTGTACCAGTTCACAGAAATGGAGGGAGTTTGGATGGAAAAACTTGATAAGATATTTTATTACACCCTCTCAGAAATCCCATTATGATAGTAACCTCCCTGTTTGCTGGAGAAATTGTGGAAATCAAAATGCAAGTCATTATATTTTTTGGGACTGCCCTGTTATCAAAAACTATTGGAAGGGGATACACAGTGCCCTACAAGACATCTTTAAATGTGAAAGAGAGTAAGACCATATATTTTGGATATATACCTCAAGAATGGTTGAAAAGAGATAAATATTTAATGAATATACTGATGGTGGCTGGTAAAAAGATTCTTACTAGGAAATGGTTATCACAGAAGAGCCCAACTTTAAGAACATGGATGGAAATTACAATGGACATTTACAAAATGGAGAAGATAATAGCATATGTTAATCATAAGCTGGAACAATTTGATTCATACTGGGAAAAATGGTTTAACAACATAATGCCTCATTGGCCTGATTTCATTCTGTTGTGAATCTGTTGTGGGAAAAAAAGATCACTCCCTACTTGTACATAGTTCTTTCCTTTTGCTTGTTTTTTCTTTCCACTCTTTTCTATGAGTGTATACCTCAGATAGATACTTTGTGGAGATTTGTGATATATATGATTATATGATGAAATGTCTGAAATACATCTTATGGAAATGTTAGTTTGATGATGAACTTCAATAAAAAATAAATTACAAAAATTAAAACAAGGACACAGACAGTCAGAGTCAGGAGTCAGAAGTCAGAAGAAGAGAGAGAGGGAGGAGCGAACCTGGAAAAGGTAACAGCTCTAGCTTGTCGAAGCTGGGAATTTGGAACTCTGCTATACCCACAAGGGTGGGTTGATTATCGATCCAGTGCACATCGAATGTGTAGCTGTCACTTTGTGTAGTCCATAGGAGTGGATTTAGGAATGTCTTGTAGGACCACTCGTTAACCCTTGCCTGGGTATGTAATGTGGTAACCCCTTGAAGATGATATCCCTGTGACAGATCACTTTGGTGGTAATTTGTGTGTGGATTTGGAACAGCTCGACGGAGGATCTTCGAGCCATTAATTGCCATTGTGGAACATGTGAAATTCGACGTAGTTGCCTTCTCTCTACATTTTACCTTGGATTACAAATATCTCTCTCCCATCATTTATTCCTTGGATTACTGAACTTTCCTACTTTACAATCTCAAGACTCTAAGCCTTGTTCCCCCAGGCTCGATAGTTTGGGAGTTATATTTACACACGTTTATACACATAACACTGTTAACTTTTGTTTATCTTGTTTAACTTATCATATTATAAGTAGTTACTAATAAAGATAGTAGTTTTAACATCAAAACCAGATTCCAGGTGTAATCTATTGCTGTTGGTTTGTTTATAAAACATTATAGTTTGTAACATTAGACGTTCAATTGGGATCAAATATCCTGGACCTCATATCCTGTATTTATGCTTCTAAAGAGAAGCAAATAGTAATCTTTGATTGTAATCTTACAAAATTCTTTAGATTCTGGAAAAATCACAACAGTATGGTGAATTGCATGTCAATAAGGAAGGAGAAAAAATGTAAGGAACAACAGAACAATTAGCCTGCTGTGAGTTATTAATATACAGCACAGAAACAGGCCCTTTGGCTCAAGTTGTCCATGCTGATCAATCTGCCAACCTAAGCTAGTCCAATTTGCCCATGTTAGCCTATATCCCTTCAAATCTTTCATAGTTACAGAAAAGTACAACACAGAAATAGGCTCTTTGGCCCATCTAGTCCATGCCCAAACCATTTAAACTGCCTACTCCCTTCGACCTGCACTCAGACAATAGCGCTCCATACTGCTACTATCCGTGAACCTATCCAAACTTCTCTTAAGCATTGAAATTGAGCTCACTTATGCTAGTAGCTCATTCTACTCTTAAGACTGAATGAAGAAGTTTCCTTCATATTCGCCTTAAACTTCTCATCCTTCACCCTTAACTCATGACCTCTGGTTGCAGTCCCACTGAACCTCAGTAGAAAAAGCCTGCTGGCATTTACCCTATCTATACCCCTCATAATTTTGCATACCTCTATCAAATCTCTTCACAATCTTCTAGGTTCCAAGGTCCTAACTTATTCAATCTTCCCTTTTAACTTAGAGTCTCCAGACCCGGCAACATCCTTGTAAATTTTCTCTGCACTCCTCGACCTTAAACTGGGCCTCACCAACATCTTGTACAACTTCAACATAACATTCCCATTCCATTCCGATATGTCTATCCATTCCTCCTCTGCTGTCACGATGAGGCCACACTCAGGTTGGAGGAACAATACCTTGTATTCTGTCTGGGTAGAATATGCTACCTGCAACCTGATAGCATGAACATCAATTTCTTGAACTTCCAGTCATGGCATCCCCACTTTCACCATTTCTCATCCCCTTTTCTCTCTCTCTTATCTTCTTGCCTGCCCATCGCCTCCTTCTGGTGCTCCTCACTGCTTTTCTTTCTTCCATGGCCTCCTGTCCTCTCCAATTAGATTCCCCCTTCCTGTATAGGAAGATACAGAGCCCTGTATCTTTTTCACCAATTGACTTCTCAGCTTTTTGTTTCACCTATCACCTTGTGTTTCTCCCTCCCTTCACCTTTTAACTCTACTCCTCATCTTTTTTCCTCCAGTCCTGCTGAAGGGTTTTGGCCCAAAGTGTCAATTGTACTCTTTTCCATAGATGCTGCCTGGCCTGCTGAGTTCCTCCAGCATTTTGTGTGTGTTGCTTGGATTTCCAGCATCTGCAGATTCTCTCATATGCCTTCTCCTGTACTCAATATATTGATTTATGAAGGGCAATGTTCCAAAGGCTTGCTTTGTGACCCTATCTACCTGTGACACCACTTTCAATGAATTATGAACCAGTAATCCCAGATCTCTTTGTTCTACCACAGTACTCAGTGCCCTACCATTCACTATGGAATTAAAGTGGGCGGCCACTGGAAGATCCCGCTTTTACTGGTGGACAGAGTGTAGGTGCTCAGTGAAGTTGTCTCCCAATCTACGCTGGGTCTCACCGATATACAATGTCTCACCATTCCAGAAGTTAATTCAATATCTTCTGGTGGAATACCACTATTGCAGTATTTTTCTGTGATAAAAGCCCACTGGCGTCGAACACCTAGTACCCTGCTCTACTGTGCTCCACTCCACTTGGGGTTTTAAATGCCACTCAATGAGAGTGCGCACTTAACTGCTGCTGTTACCTGAATCCATAGTGATGTTTTGTGCTCAGTGGAAGCAAGCAGTGTTCTCTGGGTGTTATTGATCGCATGTTGGGACAATAGGCTCCCTAAGACGTTCATCTCTGTTAGATAGGATCACTCCGGTACCCCCCACCACCACCACCACCACCACCACCATTCCATATTCTCAATAACCACGAGGCCAAAGTCTCCCCAGCCTTCTGGCTGTACCTATCATCTAAATTTGTTAATTCCTTAATAGAGAATTCTCTGAACTCTGTTGTGTCGAAGATGTCCATTATACTATCCCCCACACATTCCTGAGCTTCCTTCCCCTACCCCTCTTGAGAGGAAGAAGCTGCAGGCCGATACCCCTGCACAGCGGGTATGGGAACGTGTAATCACTGGCCTGGCTTGTGCTCTTTCAGATACACGAAGGAGAGGGCAATCATCTAGTGGATTAAACCGAGGTATCCACGCTACTCTCTCTCACTCATTTTCATCATCCAGCCAGATATCCCCATTTTCCAGCACCACAGTAGGATCATCATCCCGTCTCAACATGGCTCAAACCTTAATGGGATCAATAGGCCCTTTGAGCCACCTTTAGATTCTGTATTTTCGTTAGCCAACAAGCTTTCTGTATATTCATCTTTTCTAACTTCGTAGCCCTACTCTGCGCCATCAATAATGATTCACTCAAAATAATACAGCACTGACTGAGGTCTTCGAATTCATTCTTGAGACTCGCTGTCATTTTATACTGATGCCTTACAATTGCAGCAAACAGCCAGAAAGCATCCCACAGTTATCTTTTGAGAAAACCCAATGATTTAAGTATAGAAACAAAGTGTTATTTCAACCCCAGTGAAATCTAACTGACCAATCTTCCGGCATCCCATGACCCATCAGTAAGCTATCAAGACTTCCAAAGCCTGCACTATTATCTGTCCACCCTGGGACTCTGCATCTCTCATACTGATGTTCCTCTCTTTTAAATAATCTATTAAAAATGCATTTCTGCTCAAAAAACCATACCCTGCTTGCAGCACCAAATATAATGTTCAATCGGGTTGATGGGTGTGGCAAGTGATACAGGAAACAGTCTCAGCGAGTAGGAATAATAATCATTTATTTACAAACATTAAAGATATGATTAAACATTAATGTTCCCCAAGTTACAGACACTACAAAGCTGAATATTCAACAGACATACTTAGCTAAAAGTGCATGTAGAAAATACCTTCTCAATCATAATGTGCATCCTTGCCTTAAAGGAAGAAGAAAGCAAGCTCCTTCCATGTGTTATTTTATATATGCAGGATATTTGAAACTATCTAACCCATCTATACAATGGGAAAAGCAGCTGAAGTTTCTAAACTAACCAATCACAACTGAAGTGACTTTTGACATCAGAATAAGGCACGCCCCCACATGACTCCATTGTGCTTCTATAGAAGTTTGTCAAAGTTTTGACATGTTGAATCTACACAAACTGCTGAGAAATTTGTCATGCCTTCTTTGTGATGACACTTGTGTACTGCCTTAGGGCAGATTCTCTGATGTGTTAACATTGGGGGAATAGATTTAGGATGGAGATAAGGAGGAACTACTTTTCCCAGAGAGTGGTGAATCTGTGGAATTCTTTGCCTAATGAAGCAGTGGAGGTTACCTCAGTGAATTTATTTAAGACAGTGTTGGATAGATTTTTGCATAGTAGAGGAATTAAGAGTTATGCAGGCAAAGGCAGTTAGGTGGATATGTGTCTATGGCCAGATCAGCCATGATCTTATTGAATGGAAGAGTAGGCTCAACGGGCCAGATGAACTACTATTTCTTACGTTAATGCCAAAGAATTTAAAGCTACTGACAATTTCCACCTCCATTTACTTGAAGCTACCTTCTAATCCATGTAGTGGATGAAACCCTCAAGCTGAAGGAGATGGGGAAAACCATGTCTGTGTGAAACAGTGTACAGCAGTCTTTTGTGTCTCTTTAATATAGCAATCTGAGTGAGAGGTCTTCTATCTTATTTTCTAATGATTGCACATTGGCTAGGAGGATGCTAGGGAAGATGTTTCTCAAGCCCTGACACTTAAGTCTTCCTTAGCATTCATGATTTTGGGTCAGTGGAGTGTTCCCTGATGTTTCCAGTTGCTGTTCTCACCTTCTCTGTCAGGGATTTCTAGCTGTCAATACTTGATATGAACCTCCTTTTTCTTGATTAGAGCATCAATATCATTGTCAGCTAAGGTAAGCCTTCTGCTAGCCTTGCCCTTCATCTTTCTGGAAAATTCTCACAATGTTTTTTAAAAGCCTTTCTGACATCTTTTTTTATCTGCTTACTGCCTCTCCTAATCAATTGTTGCAAGTTCTTGTTTAATGCCATCAAAATTTGCTTCTGCTCACTTCCCCCACCCCCCAATTCAGGATTTTATTTTGTGGATCATTACTATCTTTTATCATGAGTATTTTAAAACTAATAGAATTATGGTCAGTGGTCACAAAGTGCTCACCCTCTGTTGCATCAGCCACTTGCCCAACCTCATTATCTGAGAGAAGATCGAGTGTAGTTCCTTCTCTCGTAGGTCCATGTATGTGCTACTTCAGAAAACTGATTGTAAGACAGGCCTCTCAGATTTGTCAGAACAAACCACCAAGAAAACCCTTCCGATGCACTTGGCAAATTTTGTCCCATTTAAACCCTTACCACCGTGGCAGTCCTCATTAATATTACAGAAGTTAAAATAACGTATTACTACCTTATTTCTATACCTAATGTCAATTTCCCTAAATATTTACTCATGTTCTGCTGACCCTAGAGTATAATGCCATAAAATGATCATTCCTTCATATTTCTAGGTTCTACCCATTGACCTTCACTAGAAATTTATCTTATAATATCCTACCATGATATTCATCATGATCAATAATGCAATTCCCTCTTCACTCTAACATCCACCTGCACCGTTCTTTTGGCATCTGTACCAAGAACACTAAGTTGCCAAACTTGCCCATCTCCCGACTGTGTTTCTGTAATAGTTGAAATGTCATAATCCCATGTGACTGTGACAAGTTCATTGTCTTGTCAGACTTGTTACATTGAAAAAATGCAGATTACCCTCTTAGATCAGCTATTTCTCTCTTTCTGCCTTGCTCCCTCTCATCCTGCTTGTAGTACTTGTTTGTTTTATCTTCTATATTTGTTTTAGCTTTCACATTGTCTATACTACTATTTTGGCTGCTAACCTTTTGCCACACCAGTTTAAGCCGCCCTCCCCCAGTAGCAATTTTTTTTCTGATAGGATATTGCTCCACTTTCAGTTCAGGTGCAATCCTCTCCTCTTGTAAACATTGTGTCTGCCCCAGACAGGATCCAAGTGGTCCAAGAGCCTGAATTCCTCCTTTCTGTTACAACTCTAAAGCCACACTTTAATTTGCCTCCTATTCCTACTCTCACTAGGGTAAGAAAAGGAGTCAAATGAATGTGAGGTTCATTGTTGTCAGTTTATGGGCAACCTACTGTAGAAAAGATATTATTAAACTGGAGAGAGTACAAAAAAGATTTACAAGGATGTTTGCCAGATCTTGAGGGAGAGTTTAGATAGGCCAGGAGTTTATTCCTTGAGGCATGGGAAACTGAGAGACTACCTTATGGAAGTGTATAAAACAATGAGTTTGTCACCAACTTCATCAAGACCTGTGTGGATGATCTGTGTACTTACCCAAACTAAAAGCCATGGATGAACAGCAGATTTGTAGTCTGCTGAGGGCTAGATCTGTGATATTCAAGAACAGTGATTCAGAACTTTACAAGGTCCAGGCAGGACCTACAGAAGGCTATTCTGATTCTGAGATGGAATCAGAAGCATGTCAGCTCTGGCAGGCTATTACTTCCTACAAGATGAAACCTAACATCACAAATGGCTGTAATGTTTCACTGCAATCTGCTTCAAAAGGGAGACAATCATACCGGTGACCTAGAAGAGTAGGACGAGCTGTCTCAACTACTGTTGCCCAGTTGCACTCACATCTACTCTGATGAAGTGGTTTGAGAGGTTGGTCATGGCCCTAATCAACACTAAGCAAGGACTTGGAGCTGTTGCAAATTGCCTATTGGCACAATAGGTCTACAGTGAATGCAATCACACTGGCTCTCCACTCGTGCTTGGATAAACTGGACAATAGCAATATCTATGTCAGGTTGCTGTTTACTAATTACAGCTCAGTGTTCAACACCATCATACTGTCAGTACTATTCAACAAGCTCAAAAACCTGGCCTCTGTACCTCCCTCTACAACTGGATCCTTGACTTCCTTACTGTCAGTGCAGATCAGAAATAACATCATCTCACTGACAGTCAACACCAGTGTACCTCACAGCTGCATGCTTGGCCCACTGCTCTATACTCTCTACATCCATGAATGTGTGGCCATTTACAGTTCAAATGCCATCTATAAACTTACTGATGACACGACCATTGTTGGCAGAAATTCAAATGGTGAAAAGGAGGTGTACAGGAGTGAGATGAATCAGCTGGTTGAGAGTGTCAAAATAACAACATCAGTAAGGCCAAGTAAATGATTGTGGATCAGGAGGGGAAGTCGAGAGAACACATTAGTCCTCGTTAAAGGTCAGTAGTGAAAAGGTTGAGTAGTTTCAAATTCCTGGGTGGCAGCATCTCTGAAGATATATTCAGGGCCCAACATATTGATGCAATTACAAAGAAGGCATGACAGTAGCTATACTTTGTTAGGAGTTTGAGGGGACTTAGTATGTCACCAAAGACTTTTGCAAATTCCTACAGAGGTACCATGGAGAGCATTCTAACTGATTGGATTACCACCTGGTATGGAGAGGTCACAGCACAGGATCGGCAAAACTGCAGGAAGTTGCAAACTCGGTTACCTCCATCTTGGGCACTAGCCTCCCCAGCATCAAGAACATCTTCAGAAGGTGATGCCTCAGAAAGGCTGCATCCATCATTACGGATCTCAATCACCCAAGACATGCAGAGCACTTGTGTTCATGCAGGGGTTCAAGGGGGAGGTACAGGAGCCTGAAGACACACTCAATGTTTTAGGAATAGCTTCTTCCTCTCCACCATTAGATTTCTGAATTGACAGTGAACTCATGTACACTACCTCACCATTTTATTTCTTTTTTGTTCTCTTTTTGCACCACTAATTTAATTTTTATATACACATACACACACACATATATATAAATTAAATTAGTAGTGCTATATATATATATATACATACATTTATTTATTTCTCTGTGTGTGATTGAGAGATGAAACAGGAGGTGGCAATTACTAGAAGATCAAACATTGATTTCACGAACTTCCAGTAATTGCTCCCCCTTCATCTTCCCCATTCCCATTTTCTCTCTCACCTTATCTCCTTAACTGCACATCACCTCTCTCTGGTGTTTCTTCCCCTTTCCCTTTCTTCCATGGTCTTCTACCCTCTCCTATCGGAATACCCCTTCTCCAGCCCTTTATCTCTTCCAGCAATCAACTTCCCAGCTCTTTAGTTCACCCCTCCCCTCTCCCAGTTTCACTTTTCACCTTTCACCTATCATCTACCACATTGTACTACTTCCTGTCTTCCCCCAACTTGCTCTAACTTCTCTTTTTTTTTTCCATTCTTGATGAAGGGTCTCGGCATGAAACATCAACTACTTACTCTTTTCCATTGATGCTGGCTGGTCCGCTGAGTTCCTCCAGTATTTTGAGTGTGCTGCTCCCTCACAAAGTCAAGCTGACTATCCCTAATCAGGCTACTCCAAATGCTTAGAAATCCTGTATCAAAGAATCTTCTCTAATTTTTTTGGCTACCACTGGCGTAAGATTCACTGGTTTATAATTCCCAAGATCATCCCTACTATTTTTCTTGAACAGTGGGAAAAAAAGATTTGCCATTCTTCAGTCCTCTGGTACTACTTCTGTAAACGTCATTGACAATGTCTTAGCGATTTTGTTTCTCGTTTCCCATAGTGGGGTATTTCCCATCCAGTCTGGGGACTTACCTAACCTAATATTTTTCAATAGCTTCAACACTGTCTCTTAACCTTGACATGCACCAGCACATTAGCCTGGGCTGTGCTGACCTCACATCAAAGTCCCTCTCACTGATGGACACTGAAGCAAAGTATTCATTAATGACTTCCCCTACTAAAGGTGTATGTTTTGACAATTTCTTCACTTGAACAGATATGAGCAGTTGTAGAGAAACCAGGAGCATAGAGTCCTTGTAGTAAGCACAGTGACAGGTGTACTTGAAATAACCATGGAAGTCATTGAGTTTATAACTGATATTAGTCAGGATCTCCCTGAGAACACTTTGTCTTAGAAGGATTCTATTCTATTTGCCTACTTCTTTTCCTCGTTCCTTCTATTTGACAATGTTTTGTGCTCTTGGTAAGTAATAAACTTATTAATTTATTATGACATAGGATGTCTTTTAATTCATGGTGGCTCCCATCAATCCATTTTTAATTCACTGTAGTCCTGCAACTTGTGTCTGCTTCACATATCCAACAAATCCCCCTTGATTTTTGTTTTATCATTCACTATCCAAAGGTAGGGAATTTCATTGTATATCTTTGGAATGTGGGAGAAAACCAGAGCACCCATCAAAAACTGAAGTGATCACAGGTAAAATGGACAGAGTCCACACAGATGGCACCCTGGGTCAGGATCAGACCTCAGTCCCTGGAACAGTGTGGCAGCATCACCAACTGCTACGTGAACTGTACTTTTCTTTCTCTTAATTTGAGTATCTACCTGCACAATACTTAGGTGGCCCTTTACTGTATTTGTTCAGTTTCACATTCTACTTCCCCTTCTGTGATGCATGACAGAATTCTCAACCGTATTTTTGTCCCATGTTCAACCATTCTTCCCCATTTCAGCAATTAGAGAGCAACAGAAGAATATAGAAATTTTGGAAGTCAAAGGTGTAGGTGTAGGTCTCTGTTAACCAGCTGTACCGTTCAGTGTGATCATACTTGATGATCTTCATTATACCTTGTTCCTACCTTCTCTCCATATCCCTTGGTCATGTTAACATTTTGCATTATAAGTATGTTTTCAGAAGTAGCATTTGCCTTCACAGTAAATTGTTAGCTTGAAGCCTGTTGCAGAGTGCATAAAACCAGATGGAATATGCAGAATTTATTGGCCATATTTCAGCTCTAATGAAAATTTAAAACATTAAATGTTTTTGCTCACAGAAACAGCCTGACATTGAATATTTTCACTTAATTTCTGTTTTGAATCAAACCTGTCATTATTAATAAAGGAATATAGTTTACAAAAAGCAGTTTGTTCTACCTTGATCTATGTTACCTATGTTATGAGAGATTTAATGAAGAATTTCAAAATCACAAGAAGTTTTGAAAGGGTGGAAAAAGAAAAATAATTTTTATTATTAGGAATAGGAATCAAAAGATGCAAATTTACAGTAAGCGTATGTTTCCATTTATTGTCTTGAATATACATACTGAATGAAGTGGGGCTGCATAATTCAAGTGTAATTTTAAAAAAAAGGGGAATAGATAAGTACTTGGAGAAAAATACTGGATTAGGGACAAAGAAATTAGTAAGATTTAGCACATAGGAATACTAAGGAGCTTGAATAAATATGATGACTGAATGTCCACTTTAAATGCTGATTATTCTCTGATTCTGTAAAATTTGTATTTTCCTCAAAACCTAAGAAACTGACTGATGGTATTTCATGTTGCAGGTCAATTATGTTGTTGCAAGGAAACTTTGCAAATTGGGTATGTAATGTATATTTTAAATTTCATGCATAGTGGTTCCAAAAATTAATGTTACGACATCTGTCACCTTTGTGCAACTGAGATATCCTATATTTGTTCAAGATGTTGAATGATGATCATACTTCTCAGATTCCTATACTGGACAAGTAAGAAAATTGATACAAGAATTCTTTTAAAATTATAGATTAATTAATTAAATAATTAATCAGGGACCCTATTGAGACTTCTATCTCTACCAGTTGCATCTTGGGGCAGCTTTGTTTCCATCATTCGCATTTTGTGGAAGATAAAAATATTTTCCCTATATAACTATATTCTAAAACAATGGTACTTTAGGACATGCATTTAATGTGGGGGAACTTAAAGATGTGCAGGACAAGTATTTTGTACATAAAGTGGTAAGATGGGGCTGCTAGGGATAGTGCTGGAAGCAGCTACAATAGTGATGTGTACTATCTATGACAGACAGTTGGACACATTAATTTTCAGGGAATGAGGGTGGGATATGGATCATGTACAGGCAGATGAGATTTAGTTGAATTCACATCGTGTTCAGCATGGATATTGTGGGCCAAAGAGCCTGTTCCTGTGTTGTACAGTACAACATTCTCTATTCTAGTACACCAAAATCTGGAGTTCTCCTTTAGGTTCTACTGGAGTAAATAGGGCATTCTAAGAGAATCTCAGTTTATTTTAGGGAAGACAGGAATCCACCTTTGGTTTAGCAGAGAATGCAATAGGAGCATATCTCAAGATACATTCTTAAACGTTGTGACTTCTAAAATAGTACAGTATTCTACATAACTGGGAAAATCAATATTTAGTGTGTAAACATCTAAATCTTAGTTGCAATACAACAATTGTCTTCAAGTAATTGAACTGAATATTTCTTGTGAACCACCATCAATGCTAATCTCAGAGTTGACATTTAGGACAGGTGTAGATGATATTAATTGTGTCACCTTCTTCAGAGCTTAAATTGGGTTGTGTTGTTTTCATTGTCCCTCACAGAGAAGCATGTTTTGTAAAGGTTGCTAAAGCTGTGCAATTTGAATTTATAAATTACAACCACTTGTCTGCAGCAAAGCACTTTGGAAAACAACAGCTTCAAGAGGCTGCCTGAACTTTGAGTAAGTTCTATTGCCTCTTTTACATTATCTCACTTTGGACAATTCTTCGGTATTCTCACAGGATATGCACAACTAACTTGTAGCTACAGGACAAGTGTGAGTTGTAGATCAGACAAACTAAAAGGCCCCAAAGCAGAAGCCAAAGAAAAGCTCATGAAAATTTATATAAACTTCAGATGCCAAATATCTGAAATCAGATCTAGTGGCCTCTGTGGAAAGAGAAACAGAATAAATATTTCAGGTCTAAGACTTGGGAAATGGAGATAACACGTTTATTTTCAATTGCAGGAAAGGTTGGGGGGGAGGGAAGACGAAGCGAACATTTCTGATAGTGAAAGATAGATGGATTAATGTAGCAGTTAGAAGCAGATTGTCTTTGTCAGTGTAATGTCTTGCTAATGGTTTTGCTGTGGGTTTTTAATGGAAAGTGATAAACTAGGTCAAAATTATGGATTGATGACTGGTAGAAACATCCAGTTCTGACACTGCTTATATTTAAGTTACCTAAAGTTTGAGAACTTGGTATCGAGATCAGAACTCTGTACTGTGCCCTGACAGGAGATGGGGTGTTGTTCTTCAATTTTAAATGGGCATTGTTATAATAGAGCAGGAAGCCATGGACAGGTAAGTGAGAATGTGAAGAATTTAAATGGTAGACCACTGGAAGCTCAGAGTCACCCCTGCATGAACCCATGTGCTCTGCAAAGCATCACCTAATCTGTGTATCGTATTTTCAATGTAGAAGAAAGCACATTGTGAATATCTGTGAAATGTGTGTGAATCACTGTTCAGAATCAGGTTTATTATCAATGACATACACAGTGGATTCCAGTTAATTTGGACACATCCAGACAAGTACATTTGGCCCAATTAAGCAGCTGCCGCAATTATTTGAAGTTTCATGAAAATAGTTAAAAAGGTATTTTTAAAAAAAGCCAAACTACCATTTAACTGAGTAACAAATAATGCATTTAAAAGAAATACAGAACAAATTAGAACACTATCCGACGATGATGGGAAACCTGAGCTGGAAAGTTTTAAGGTGAAAAAGCTATTGTACCAGAGCAGTTCCACTCTCTCAACCTTGGAAGTTGGGGTTGTTATGTATCTCTAGGGTTCATTTTTTCTGTGGACTGTCACTTTAAAATGCTGGGAGAATGAGACTGACTTTTGGACTCTGTTTGAGCTGCTCCAGAGAGAGAAAGAGAGGTGGAGTTATTTGATGGACAATCGATGTTATGGTTTCTCTGCAGCTTGTTTTGAATATACAAGGACTCAGAGACACACAGCTTAGAGTCAAGATGGATTCGGTCAATGGAAGATACCAGTGAGTCGGTCGCTGGTTTAAACTTTCAGTAGCCCAAAAGGGGTGAGTTGAGATCGATCCTGAGTATTGATACATGACTCTCATAGGTTTTCTGCAACTAGAACAAGTTTGCAGGAAGAGAGGAGAGATAGGTTTGAAACAGAAGAAACCTAGTGACAAAGAGATCACTGTTTGGACTCTCTCTCTAAGTAGCCCGTGAGAGTGAGTTTGTTTCCATTCGAATACGAAAGTGTGATTATCACTTAGTTAATCCACAGGAGTGGGTTCTCTGGTGAGGGGAAAACCTTTGTGAATACCACATGTATTGACAGAAAGGCACCCCTGTGGCAAATCACTATTGGAGTTATTTCCTATGTTGTGGAACTGGATAAGTGGCTATCACGTTGTGTGTGATTGGGGTAACCTTGTGGGATCTACCAGTGTGTCAACCCTTGCCTGGGTGGTGGTTCCCTTGAAGATGGTCCCCTTTGTGATAAGTTACTGTAGGTGATAATCCATACATGGATTCTGTTTGAGTATCCTGTGGCCAGCACTTTGAGATGTCCCGTAGCTGAGTTCGGGTGTGGTACCGCTTGTGTTGAAAGGATATTCGTTGAAGATCACTGTCGGTGATACTTCATGTGTGGAGTGGAACAACTTCAGAGATAAAACCTAGTGCTATTATTTTGTATTGCTGTCATGGAATCTGTGGAATATCAATGTAATTGCCTTCTCACAACATTCACCTTTGGATTACAAACATCTCGCATTAGTTAACCTGTGCATTTAAACTGAACTTTCTTACATACCATCGTAACACTGTATCACTTACCACCTAAGCTTGGAGAAGTTTGGGGATCTATATATTTACACCTATATATGCATAACACCGTTAACTTGATTTACCTGGTTTAAGTTACTATATGACGTAGTTACTAATAAAAATTTTTGTTAACAGCAAAACCAGTCTCCAGGTGTGTTCTATTGTTGCTGATACTTTTACAGGTTGCGTGTACTTAACAGTGTCTAGTGGGGTCCAGGCCTCACAACTAGGGTCTTCCCTGCTTGCAGTGGATGACCATAGTTACTTCTGTGCCTCATCATGCCCTTCTCTCCCCATGGAGCAGTGCTGAATCACCTTATTGCCTATTGGATCTTACTGTGGATCTCATCTACTCAGTGTGTCAGAGCTGACTTCATGTGCTAGAACTGCTATGTCCCTATCTCACTGGGGTATGAGACCCACCAGCTACATTCACCTGGTTTAGCCTCCCTGTCAAAGTTTTGTACAGGGGTGTGGCCCCTGTGACATGGAAACAGCTACTTGGAGCCATAGATGAAAGCTGAGTGTCCAGTGGAGACCAAAGGTAACGTTCAAGGTGATTGCCGATACCTTTAAATTCTTCATAGTTTGTAACTTGCTGAAGTAGTTAAATTGTTTCATTTTCACTCTTGGCTGTTTCTTGCATTTCCATGCCTCAATGCTTGAAACCAGAGTGAGCAAATCGCTGCTTTTTGAACACAAACACATGCAACTGATGCCATTTAAAAATTGTTCGCTCTAAGCACAGTGTAGCATCATGGCCACATCGGTGCACACGACTGACACTGGTTAGAACCTGTTTGGAAAGTCTCCTGCTCCAATTAAGCAGCATAGTGTTCCAAATATACAAAAGGAATCCATACAATTTTCTTAATTCGTTCTTAAGAGTTGTCCCAAATCAGTGGCTATCCCAATTAATCGATGGCCCAATTAGCTGGAATCCAATGTATCATGAAATTTATTATTTTGCAGCAGTACAGTGCCATACATAAAACATACTATTAGTTACAATAAGAAATATATTAAAATTCAGTAGCTCAAAAAGAGAACAGAATAGTGAGGTAGTGCTCATGGTTTCATGGATTATTCTGAAATCTAGCAGGAAGGAAGAAACTTCCTAAAGCATTGAATGTGTGTCATTAGGTTCCTGTACCACCTTCCTGATGGTAGTAATGAGAAGAGGGCATGTCTTGGGCGGTGAGGGCCCTTAAAGATGGATGTCAGCTTCTTAAGGCACCACCTTTTGAAGCTGTCATCGATGGTGGGGAGGCTAGTGTTAGAGCTGACTGAGTTTACAACCCTCTGCAGCTTTTCTGATTCTGTGCATTGGCGCCTCCATATCTGATGTTGATGCACTCCTGTCCACAGTACATCTACAAAAAATTGCTAGAGTCTTTGACATACCAAATCTCCTCAAACTAAAAATGAAATACAGCCACTGGTGTGCCTCCTTTATGATTGCATCACTTAGGGCCCAGGATAGATCTTCTGAGATGTAGATGCCCAGGAACTTCAAGCTGATCACCCTCTCCACTGCTGACCCCTCAATGAAGACTGCTGTGCATTCTTATGACCGCCTCTTCAACTGAAGTCCACAGTCAATTCCCAGGTCTTGGTTGCTGCAACATCACTCAACCAGCCAACCCATCTCACTCCTGTACACCCCGTCACTATCTGAGATACTGCCAAGAACAGTTGTGTTATCAGCAAATTTATAATGGTGTTTGAACTTAGCCATACAGTTCTGAGAGTAGAGAGAGTAGGGCAGTAGGCTAAGAACGCATCTTTGATGTGCACTTGTGTTAATTATCAGCAACACTATGTTATTGCTGATCGGTGGTAACTGGTTTCCCGGTGAAGAAATCAAGGATCCAGTTACAAATGGAGGTACAGAGCCCAGGTTTTGAAGCTTGTTGATTAGTACTGATAAGGGTGTTGAATGTTGAGCTGTAATCATTAAACAGCTGCCTGACATAAATATTCCTGTCATCCTGGTGGTCCAAGGGCAAATGGAGAGCCAGTGAGATCCACTGTAGATGCCTTGTGGGAGTAAGCATATCGCAGCGGGTCCAGGCCTTTGCTTAGTCAGAGGTTAATTCTGGCCATGACCAACTTTTCAAAGTATTTCATCACTGTAGAGCTGACACTGCTCTTCTTGTGCACCAGATGATTGATGCCCTTTTGAAGAAGGTGGGAACTTCTGACTGCAGCAATGAAAGATTGAAGATGTCCTTTAACACTCCAGCCAATTGGTTGGCACAGGCTTTCATTACCCTGCCAGGTGTCAGGGCCTTATGTCTTGTGAGGGTTCAAACTCTTGAAGGATGTTCTGACATTGGCCTCTGAGACAAATTTCACAATGTTGCCAGGTGCAGCAGGGATTATCACAGGTATAGTTTTGGTCTCCTTTTTCAAGTATGTGTAAAAGGATTTCAGTTCATTGGGGAGTGAAGCATCACACCTATTTATGATGTTAGTTTTTGCTTTGTAGGAAATAATGACTACAAAACCCTGTCATAGCTGATGTGCATCCAATTGCATCTCTGACTTCACTTAGAATTGCTTTTTCACTCTTAAGGTAGCCTTCTGCAGGTCGTACCTGGAGTTCTTGGGAAAAGGAACAACTGTTCTTAGAGCGCAGGGATGCTCTAATGTTGAACATATTCATGAAGGGAGACAAGGCAGGTTGTTGCAACTATAGAGGCATCTCCCTCCTGTCTACAATAGGCAAAGTCCTTGCACATATCCTTGTCAACCGATTCATTTCACTATCTGAAGAAGTGCTCCCTGAATCACAGTGTGTTTTCAGCCCATATAGAGGTACCACAGACATGATCTTCACAGCACACCAATTACAAGGAAAATGCTGTGAATAAAGGCATCCTTGTCCTTGACTTTCATATGTTTGACAAAGGAACTTGATACAGTTGACCACTAAGCCTCTGGTGTATACTATCAAGATATGACTTCTGATAAGTTCTTACAAAAACTGAGGCTACTGCATGATTGCATGTCAGCCACTGTATCAGCAATAATGGTGCTGAATCAGAACCTTTCACTGTCAAGACAGTAGGGCTTTATAATTGTGCGCACCCTATTTGTCATCTGCTGCCAACTTTCACCTCATTGGCCAAGACCTGCCACAGGGAATCCTAATTGTGTATAGAATGGACAGTAAGCTTTTCAACCTCAACCGGTTCAAGGCAAAGAGTGAAATCAGCACCACCACTATCATGGAGTTTCAATATGCGGATAACAACTTGATGGTGCTATTGGCAGCATGCTCCATTATTTGGCTTATTAAAGTAGATTGGATAAAAATTAGTTGGCTTGTATTTGTCCTGCTTTTTATGGACAGGATCACCGCATCATTGGATAGATTGCTCTAGCTGTGCTGGTTCCGGAGTGCAATTCATCTATGTACAGCCAGGATATTGTCTTGTTTTGTTGTCTGCTGTATCCCCTGCTCTCAGCAGTTGCTGAATGTGAACCAGATTGATTAAAGAAGCACTGAACTGTATTATTTTTATGGAAGTGGATGTTTTTAGTTTGCTTTCTGTTAATCCGCTTAATTGTACACCATTCCTGATTAAATGTACTGTAGCAAAGATATGATTTGTTGATCTTGGAGTTATTTAGTTCTGTCTATTGAATTCTGCGTTTTACTGTTCAGTCCCTATGTAATCCTGTTTACAGCTTCACTATCTTAAACCTGTTTAAACTTCCAGGCACTATTACTGGCATGTCCCCAGTGTTCCCCATTGAGCCAGTTTTTTAAAAAAAATTCTGCTTTTAAAAGCTTTCATGTTTGTGAAACTTGAAACAAATTTGCACAAATATGATTATGACTGTAGAGGCAGTTTCCCATGAGCTTCTGAAAGAACAGATGCCAATGCAATGTGAACCAAATGATAGGGATTTTAATAACAACTTTCTTCCTTGTGCAGCAGAATGCATTAATGGTTCATTAAGCTGACATTGTATCATCATTAGTGGCTGGGTTCATGAAGATCTCTCAGCATACAAAGAGAAATCAGTTTTACATTCAAGTGGATTCATTCAGGATTCTTATAGATTATAGTCTGCATACAAAAAGGTTAGCAATAGAAATATAAGTATCATTATACTCAGTAGTTATGCCTGGAAGGTTCTCATGTTGTGAGTGACTGCAACTTCACATCAGGGTTTGTAACTAAGCAGCCACAGTTGAGGAGATAAAGGCCTACAGCAGTTATTCCAAAGGAACCTCTTGAGGAACCAGTGAGGTTTGAGATTTAATGTTAATTAGTGACCTCTGAAAATCAGTGTTGCTTCCTGGAATATTGCTACCAAACCATACTGCTATACAAAGCAGATCATTACAGATAATGGAAGTGGAAAAGCACTGGACACACTTATCCATCTTTGTAATAGAGTTGATAATGCAGTATAGTGATAGTAATTAGAAGAATTCTTATCATATTAAACCAATTCTTTATCAACTCTGAAGGGGAATGGGAACATTGCTTAGAAATTGACACACACACACACACACACACATTCAGCAATTCAGTGAACAATAAAGGTTACAACAAATAAGACCATACAACTTCATCAAACACTGCATACCAGTTCTCAAATAAGTGGTGATACTCCACTAATTCAAATTAAATTGTATTTAAATGAAATTATTCAAGCATAATGACAAGTATAATCTATATATTGATACTAATAATCTGATGTGTTTCCCATGTAGGGCTATCACTTTCATACTTGATTCTGCTGGCTGCAGTGGGGCTGACAGAAGGTTGCACTCTTAAATAGTCTGCATGTACATATCCACGATAAGCAGTTAGTCTGAGAGGTTAAGTAGATCAGAGACAAGGATGTGCTCTGAGAACTAGGGTTGGTAAAGAAAGGTTGACAGTCTGTGAGAGGACAGAATTTCCACACTTCATAATGCCAAACTTCCTTGGACTGTATATATAAACAGCTGTGACCCATATTGTACAGTATGGTAAAGCTTCTTGCCCCATATAAGTGAAGTTGGTCAACTCCCAGAGAGTAATTCTGCTCTTTGTTGACACCAACGTGCTCCTGCAAGCCATTTCTCATTTCTTCCAGAACAATATGCTGCCAGGTCACCTGAATTTTGTGGTCCATTGCTTCCTAAAATTGTGAATGCCTGTGGCATGAAAGCAGTGTGCTGCTATCTCTTCATGTGCTCCTGTGAGAAGATGAACATGGAATCCTTCATTCTCTTTCTGACAGACAGACTAAATCTCAAGCATTTTCGCTTGCATCCACAACAGCATTTCCAGGTATGCTCCCCGGCAGTGTCCTTCAAACAACTCTGGGGCAGCAGAAATATATACTTATCCTCTCTGTTTTAGGTGGCACACCAAAATTCTTTTATTTCTATCTCAGTACAGCTAAATAGTCCCAGTTACATCTTGGTGCAAATCTAGTTCGTTCTTCCTTTGCTTTTCCAGAATCTGAGCTGTTTTTTTAAAATCAGCTGCAGTGACGTGGCATCACTCTCCTCCATGCTGATTGGTATTCTTAGACAGTTGGATGCAGTATGGATTTTAACTCTTCGGAATCTTTAATAAGAAAGATAAAATAGTAATATAGATGCATTGCATTCACAGGAATGGTAACCAGCACACATGCAATATAGAACTAGGGGAATAATGCATAGTGAAGGTGGAAACTTGTATTGTTGGATATTCTTCATATGCTGGTGTTATGGCCTAAGCAACACCAATACTAGTCAAGAAGAGAACACTCATTGCCTAGTTTGTAAAGCTTTATTAAGTGGAAGGAACCTTGTTTGATAACTTTTTGTGTGTATTTTCCCCTGGGCATATCTTCTCATAGAGTTTCTTCTGTCAGTACTCCAAGATGCAGGATAGCTGATGAGCCACTCCACCCCCCCCCCCCACCCCCACTTTCTCTTCATGTCAGCTCGCAGCATTGAACTTGATACTATTGAGTGGTATTGCTGGTAAAGGGAGAAATGGTATATCAAAGCACTGAGCTATTTTATAAGAGGATAAGTTAGTATCTAGCTATTTATAAAGAGGAAAATGGACTTGAATGAATGTATATTAAAATTTTAATTTCTTGTATAATATTTTTTCAGAAAAACAGCGTACTATGTTAGCTGAAGAAAGCAGCTTTACTGTAAAAATGTTCTTGTTTCAGTTCTTCAACATATTTACTTCCATTATTTACACTGCATTTTTTCTTGGAAAGTAAGTACCCATATTTAAACTTCAAAGTAAATTTGTTATCAAAATGCATGTATGTCACCATATACAACCCTGAGATTCATTTTTGCAGGTATACTCAGTAAATCCACCAAACACAATAGAATCAATGAAAAGCCACACCCTCAAGGATGGACAAACAACCAAAAGAGAACAAACCGCAAATACAAAAGAAAAAAAATAAATAAGCAATAAGAATTGAGAACATGAGATGAAGAGTCCTTGATGGATTAGATAGCAGTAACAGGATCAGTCCAAGTCAGCATGGATTTACGAAGGGGAAATCATGCTTGGCTAATCTTCTGGAGTTTTTTGCGGATGTAACTATGAAAATGGACAAGGGAGAGCCAGTGGATGTATTGTACCTGGACTTTCAGAAAGCCTTTGATAAGGTCCCACATAGGAGATTAGTGGGCAAAATTAAAGCACATGGTATTAGGGGTAGGGTATTCACATGGATAGAAAATTGGTTGGCAGACAGGAAACAAAGAGTAGGGAT
Organism: Hemitrygon akajei; assembly: GCF_048418815.1. NCBI lineage: Eukaryota > Metazoa > Chordata > Chondrichthyes > Myliobatiformes > Dasyatidae > Hemitrygon > Hemitrygon akajei. Next base: position 133,474,511 of record NC_133129.1, read on the forward strand.
TAACAGGTCCTTTTCAGAATGGCAGGCAGTGACTAGTGGGGTACTGCAAGGCTCGGTGCTGGGACCGCAGCTATTTACAATATACATTAATGATTTAGATGAAGGGATTAAAAGTAACATTAGCAAATTTGTAGATGACACAAAGCTGGGTAGTAGTGTGAAATATGAGGAGGATGTTAGGAGAATTTAGGGTGACTTGGACAGGTTGGGTGAGTGGGCAGATGCAGTTTAATGTGGATAAATGTGAGGTTATCCACTTAGGCGGCAAGAACAGGAAGGCAGATTACTATCTGAATGGTGTCAAGTTAGGAAAAGGGGAAGTACAACGAGATCTAGGTGTCCTTGTTCATCAGTCACTTAAAGTAAGCATGCAGGTACAACAGGCAGTGAAGAAAGCTAATGGCATGTTGGCCTTCATAACAAGGGGAGTTGAGTATAGGAGCAAAGAGGTCCTTCTGCAGTTGTACCGGGCCCTGGTGAGACCACACCTGGAGTACTGTGTTCAGTTTTGTCTCCAAATTTGAGGAAGGACATTCTTGCTATTGAGGGAGTGCAGCATAGGTTCACAAGGTTAATTCCCGGAATGGTGGGACTGTCATATGTTGAAAGATTGGAGCAATTGGGCTTGTATACACTGGAATTTAGAAGGATGAGAGGGGATCTGATTGAAATATATAAGATTATTAAGGGATTGGACACGCTGGAGGCAGGAAGCATGTTCCTGCTGATGGGGGAGTCCAGAACTAGAGGCCACAGTTTAAGAATAAGGGGTAGGCCATTTAGAACAGAGATGCGGAAAACCTTTTTCACCCAGAGAGTTGTGGATCTATGGAATGCTCTGCCTCAGAAGGCAGTGGAGGCCAATTCTCTGGATGCTTTCAAGAAAGAGTTAGATAGAGCTCTTAAAGATAGCGGAGTCAAGGGACATGGGGAGAAGGCAGGAACGGGGTACTGATTGTGGATGATCAGCCATGATCACATTGAATGGCGGTGCTGGCTTGAAGGGCTAAATGGCCTACTCCTGCACCTACTGTCTATTGAAAGTGACTTCATAGATTGTGGACAAATTACAAACAAGAGAAAATCTGCAGATGCTGGAAATCTGAGCAACACACACAAAATGCTGGAGGAATTCAGCAGGCCAGGCAGCATCTGTGGAAAAAAGCACAGATGCTACCTGGCCTTTTGAGTTCCTCCAGCATTTTGTATGTGTTTCATAGGTTGTGGAAACAGTTTGGAGATGGGGCAAATGAAGTTAACCCCTCTGGTTCAAGAAGCTGATGGCTGAGGGGTAATAACTGTTCCCAAATCTGGTGGTATGGGTCCTAAGGCTCCTGTTCCACGTTGCTAATGGCATCAGTGAGATGAGAGCATAAGGGTGGGGGCTCTTGATGATGGATGCTGCTTTCCTGCTTCAGCACTCTTTATAGACATGCTCAGTGGTTTGGAGGGCTTTACCTGTGATGGACTGAGACATATCCACTACTTTTTAAAGGATTTTCCATTGAAGGGCACTTGTGTTTCCATACCAGGCCTTGATGCAACTGTTAATATACTCTCCAACTCACATCTATAGAAATTTGTCTAAGTTTTAGATGTCATGCTGAATCTTTGCAACCTCTAAGGAAGTAGAGACACTGCTATGCTTTCTTTATAATGGCACTTATGTGCTGGGCCCGGGACAGTTCCTCTGAAATGATTACCTGAAGAATTTAAAGTTGCTGGCGCTCTGATCCCCCAATGAGGACTGGGTCTTGGACCTCTGATTTCCTCCTCCTGAAGTCAATAGTCAGTTCCTTGGTCTAGTTGACATTGAGCGAGAGTTGTTGTCATGGCACCACTCAGCCAGATTTTCAATCACCCTCCGATATACTGATTCATCACCCCCTTTGATTCAGCCAGTGACAGTGAGAATGACAGTGAATATGGGCATTGATTCTTTCACAAAGTAACCCATTCTCTGATTATTCACAGACTAGTTTAAGGAAACTCTTCTCACATTATAAAATCTTATTTTTAACAATTAATTGGGGAATGTAAATTGTTGGGAGTCTACTGTGTTTCTTTTCCTAGTTATCAGACTGCACAATAGTAGTGTGTCATGTAATGAATATACTGTGTTACTGCACAGTATTGTGTTTAATCAATGTAATACCACACTGGATTTCCTTCTTTGATAGATTTAATGGCTATCCAGGTAATTATGTGAGAATAGGGAGGGACTGGCGACTAGAAGAGGTGAGTAAAGCTTACTTAATATTTCCTATAGTAAAACATAAATGCATACAGCACTATACACTACCATTAACACAAATATTGCTTACAGAAATTTTGGAGGTAACATAATACTTTAGGTTATTTTAAATTTAATACACATGAATGTCTTATTCTTTTATAAAACTAATTACTGTGTTTTTTCCAAATCCCTTTTGTGGAAAAATGATCAAAATAATCAAAAATATCCAGAAATTTAGCTTTTTTCCCTTAAATGGGTGTGTTTGAAAAGTATTTTGCATCTAATTACCTGTTTGACCTTTTAGTTTTGATATTTTGACAAACATTTTAGAAGTGAAAAAGTACAATTAGAGGTAAGTAATTGCAAAATTGCAGTGTAATTTTAAATGTTTAGAGGGGTAAATAGGCATTGGGTTGCAGTTTCTTCTTGATTTCAAAAGGTTGAGAATAAGAAGCTGGTGCAGTTCAATGAATGTTTATTTCTGAAAAGGATTTGTTGTTACTTAAGTATGTGGTTGTATAGGTTTTCCAAAATTTTCTTGAATGTGTCATAGCAGCATGCCTTAAGCACAACCAGTATTTAAAACTGGACTAAGTAGAGATTCTGACCTTGGTAGAGATTACGTCATTGATCTTGTGCAAACATGAAAGCAGCTGTCAGTTGATAAAATCAAAATATTTGCAGAACATTTATGCCAAAGCTGTAGGAAAATGGAGATCTTGATAAACAATAATGCACTAGATTATGTTAAATGCCTTAAAGATGATATATCAACACTTTAGATTTTGCATCAGAGAAGTGTGCCAGTCAGCATATTAGAGAACAGTTTATTTGGTCACTATCATATTGCTATTTATAGGAACAGACTGAGAGCAAAATAACAGCCTTACTTTCAGCAATACAAAATTGTGACTACATTTGAAAAGCCTACATTGGCTGTAAAGTTTTCTCAGGTATTCTGAATATGCATGTTATTCTGCTAATTTATAGGATTCTTCAAAATGCATTATTACCTTTAGTTTATGTTCTCCATTGTTGCAGGTATTGAATATGGGCAGTATCTGCAGGTTAAAATTCTGCACTGCTCTTGAATGGGCAGGTCTTAATTTTCAAATGGGGAGATTCCCTGTATGTTGAGCAACAGTGCAATGGATAGTCACTGTCATATTTCTCACTGATTCTGTTTAGGTTACATCTACATATTGGATTTTTTTTCACAGATTGTTCATCTAGCTGGTTCCTTCTTCATTTGCAGCTTAAAATGGTACATTATGACTGCACCATTCTTGAACCTGTTTATAGTAGTTCATATGGTTCTTTTTCTTTCCAGTGTCATCCAAGTGGTTGCATTACTGATCTATTTCTGCAAATGTCTGTTGTAATGGTTTTGAAACAAATTCTAGGCACCATCATGGAATATGCTGTCCCGTAAGTTTACCATCCACATCGATATATCTATTGGTAATCTAAGGCAGAATTTGTTAAATATATTTCTCAAAAGACACTGAGATTGTTTCAGTTACATTCTGATGTATTGCATCATTAAGACTTCCAATATACAGAAAGGTATCTTGTGACATCATGTTTCACCTTGTGTACCATTTAAAACACCAGAATCTGATATTATCAGCTATCAATTATAAGGTTAAATTATGGCAAATTTGCCATTGAAAGATGTCATCTAGCTAGTCATATTTTAATATCTCACATTTTAGGATATAAAGTAGTTTTCAGTTTGGGATCCTGTCCTCTGCCACTGAACAGCAATCTTTCAATTCTGCATGAATAAATATTGAAACCAGCTTTCTAATTGAGTGAGATACTGGTATTAGAACCTGAGAAGCTTCCGTGAAACTCTTATTTGCAGATCAAAAGACAAAACAGTAAAGATTAATCTTGTAGTAAATATATTTGTTCTCAATAACCTGACAGGTAGACCATATCTACACTTTAAGCTTAACTTCCTCAGTTCTTTAGTAGCAGCAACCTAGTTGGCAAGACCCTATGCAGTGGGGATCTTCAAACTATAAATGGTCCCTATTCTATTATTTACATTATAGAATTACCAGCTGGCAGTGCTGTGGTGAAATCCTCCATCTTGGTTGGTTCTACTCTGTTAGCAATTGAATTGAGTGACTGAACACTCCATCAGAGATTGAATAATCTTTCATTTCCTGTGCAAAGTTTCCTCTGTGCTCTATGATTTCTATGCAATCTCTCTGGTAGGTTAACCTGTACATATAGTACTTCCCAGTATAACATGAACTCTCAACAACCATATGTTAGTCAGAAGATGAGCAAAATTGATTAGGAGCAGCTATTATTGATAATTCACACCCAATATGAGAGACATGATACCAGAGGTGCTGGAATTTGGAGCAATCCACAAGATGCCGGGGGAACATATAAACTTACTAATCTGCCCATCTACATTTTCATCGAAATCAATGATATGTCAAAAAACAGAGGTCCCAGCATTACTCCTCATAGAACACCACAGGTCGCAAACCTCCAGCCAGAATAACAACTTTCCACCTGTACTCTGTCTTCAATGGGTAGGCTGGTTTTGCATCCAAACTTGCAATTCACCCTGGATCCCATACATCTTTATTTTCTGAATCAGCCTTTGTAAGACATATTTGGGAAATGAGTATTGGAGTATTGTAATCAGGTTTGGGCACCTTTCTTAGAAAGGAAGCATTGAAACTGGAGAGTGTTCAAAAGAGGTTCATGAAAATGATTCCAGGATTGAATGGCTTGTTACATAAAGAGCGTTTCATAGCACTGGGACTGTATTCACTAGAATTCAGAAGAATGAAGTATGACCTCATTGAAAACTGTTTAATGGTGAAAGGCCTTGATAGAGTGGGTGTGGAAAGGATGTTTCCTATGGTGGGAGAGTCCAAGACTATAGGACACAGCCTCAGAATAGAGCGGCATCCTTTTAGAATGGAGATGAGGAGGAATTTCTTTAGCCAGAGAGTGGTGAATCTGTGGAATTCTTTGCCACAGGCAGCTGTGAAGGCCATATCTTTTTGTATTGTTACGTATCCCGTAACTGGATCACTTACCAGCAAAGATAGAGAGGTCCGCTGAAGTCTGATGGTACCATTTTTAAATGTTTTTATTTATAAAGGGGCACAAAAGTAAGGTTAATACAAACATTTAGATAACATACGTCGTCAATATTCAATCTAAAGCGCAGGTATAGTAATAATCAATCAGAAATAAGCTCTATCGTTGTCTAGGGGATAATATATTGTCCATTTGGAAATATAAAAGTCATTCAGAAGTCTGCAGGCTTCAGCCTTTTGGGAACCGCTGGGTTTCCCGTGTTGGAGAGAGAGAGAGAGATTGGTGAGAAAAGGAACACTTGCCCGGGTCCTTACGAAGCAAAGCCGTGGAATCAGGGGAGCAGGCTTCCCTGTTGTTAGTTAAAAGCGGTTTTCCGTGATTCCAGCCACAGACTCCTGATTCAGAATCTAACGCACGTGGCTTCCTTCAAAATGGCTTCCCGCTACGATGGGATCGCTATCGTGTCTCCTTGGTGCATCTGAAGGGGTCCCCCCCCCCAGACCCTCCTTTATACTTCCTCACGGGATCGCAGGTGTCAATCAGGTTGCAGGTGTCAATCTCTCTCTCAACCAGCCCACTTTGCCTGAGGGCTTTACACGTGGTCTTCATGAGACAATAGTCAAGGTCGCCTTATTCTGCATCCTGGTGGAATGCGGGATTCAGCACGTCTCTCTCTTCTCTTGGGTCATTGACCCCCCCTTCACTAGGGCTCTTGCGATTCTCACAAAGGAGGGGGCTGGTAGCATAACACCTCCCCTCTTAAACGTTTTTTACCAGCGGTTAAAAACAGTGGTACAGAGTCTTACAGGATTTTTTTTAATCTACCACAATACACAAGCTTTTCTTTTCACAGAGTACTGCTGTTATACATTCAAGTCAGTATCTAAACAGTTAACGATTACAGTGTCCCTTTCTTTAATCTCTTAACATTGCGTACCGTACAAAAATCTTGTAGCATCAGACTTCAATTCAATAACCACCTATTTATTTATTTTTTTTCTTCAGCAACAAAACTAAGGGGGTGTGATCTTAGCTTAGGTGCATCTACAAAAGTTTATGCGAATACTAATCGTTTCGGTCATTTCACTTCACCGGCAGGTCTCCAAAGGGGCTGTCTTTATTATTCACAGGCTTTGGCGCAAACCCGTACAACCTGCTTTGCTGTTTAAAAATGGTATCCCCATTAACCGTCGCCTCTTTTCCAGTGAGTCCCCCCGTGGGGAACTTGAGTAATTTGGCGTGGTGAACTCCCGCCCGTCTCGTTCATCGGGGTCATTTTATCAACACCCCTTAGACCATTTCCACCCAATTCTTTAATTTTACCCAGGTGGCTAGCCCTTTTGTCAGGACCCTTCAGGCTATTGGTTTTTAATTCGAACTCTTCGTTCACGTAGCATTTCGAATGCGGCCTCTTCCCACCCCACCCTGGCATAACAATAGTGTGGGGGGCCCCGCTATCTCCCGGCTCACCCTGTGAGCGAGCTGCCAGGTTTAAGATTTCTTCCTTCGATTTGGGAACTACAGACTTTCCATTTCCTTCAATAACAATCCTTATCCCCCCATGGTCGAGTTCCACTTTAAGGTTCACCACCCCTTCGTGTACAAACACCTGGGAACCCTCCCTTCCCCCAATTACCAGGGTTAACCCTGTCTTCACTGAGCCCAGTCCATCTAACCCACAGGGACTGCATTCCTTTTCAACTGAATCAAATACCTCAGACTTTTTCTGAGCTCCATTACTAGGTTCAGTACCACGTGCATCCACATCTTGGACACACTCAAACGGGACATCTGCCTCTTCCAGGCTTTCAATACCCGTACCCTTTTCAAATTCTAAATTCCCCTGATCTTCCCAGTTCCTCTCTGGGCAACTCCCTTCCGGAGTAAACTCAACCCTGCGGGCTGAAATAACCTCGTCTGCCAACCCAGCAGACCTCTCCAAGGTAATGGCATCCTTTTCATCTAGGACTCCCTTCATCTCATTATCAGGAACACCTTGACAACTCTCAACTTCTTCAAACAGGGCTGCCACCCCCGACAGATCATCCATGTCCAACTCTGGACCTTTTAACAGCTTTTTCCGTTTCTCATCTTTATTTCCTACCTCTAGGACCTTTCTCTTTGCTAAGGGCAGATCTAGCTCCTCTTCCTTAACCCCTTTCACTTTACTACTCTTCGGTTTACCACCCTCAGAACCCTCGTGGTACAGGGTCGGTAGGACCGTCTCGGCCAAATCAATACTGGCCAGATTTAAACTGCTCGCTTTCTCAGCTGCCTTATTTTAAATTTATGTTCCAACCTTAATTTCTCCAACTCTAGCTGATCCATCCCACTAGCTGGTACTTTTTCAGGGATATTTTCCAATACCTCAGCTTCGAACACATTCTTCCCAATGTAATACCGAGTTATGGCCCCTCGCACCTCCGGCTTTTTCATGGACGACCTCACTTCTGTGAGGTCCAATCCCTTCGCCAAATTTAACAAGTCTGATTTGGTGGCCGCCTCTAGTGCCTCCACAGTCGGGTTTTTCATAAATTCATCCACGTCCATCTTTGCTGGTTTCCCGTCTGGCTACCCGCGTACCAGATCCAAATTTTTTTTTTTTTTGACTTACAAACCCAATTCACTGCCCTCCCAATTTGGTTTCAAATCTCGAGACAAGGCCCCACGTTGTTACGTATCCCGTAACTGGATCACTTACCAGCAAAGATAGAGAGGTCCGCTGAAGTCTGATGGTACCATTTTTAAACGTTTTTATTTATAAAGGGGCACAAAAGTAAGGTTAATACAAACATTTAGATAACATACATCATCAATATTCAATCTAAAGCGCAGGTATAGTAATAATCAATTAGAAATAAGCTCTATCATTGTCTAGGGGATAATATATTGTCCATTTGGAAATATAAAAGTCATTCAGAAGTCTGCAGGCTTCAGCCTTTTGGGAACCGCTGGGTTTCCCATGTTGGAGAGAGAGAGAGAGATTGGTGAGAAAAGGAACACCTGCCTGGGTCTTTACGAAGCAAAGCCAGGGAATCAGGGGAGCAGGCTTCCCTGTTGTTAGTTAAAAGCGGTTTTCTGTGATTCCAGCCACAGACTCCCAATTCAGAATCTAACGCACGTGGCTTCCTTCAAAATGGCTTCCCGCTACGATGGGATCGCTATCGTGTCTCCTTGGTGCATCTGAAGGGGTGTCCCCCCCCCCAGACCCTCCTTTATACTTCCTCACGGGATCGCAGGTGTCAATCTGGTTGCAGGTGTCAATCTCTCTCTCAACCAGCCCACTTTGCCCGAGGGCTTTACATGTGGTCTTCATGAGACAAAAGTCAAGGTCGCCTTATTCTGCATCCTGGTGGAATGCGGGATTCAGCACGTCTCTCTCTTCTCTTGGGTCATTGACCCCCCCCCCCCCCTTCACTAGGGCTCTTGCGATTCTCACAAAGGAGGGGGCTGGTATCATAACAGTATATTTAAGGCAGAGGTTGATAGATTCTTAATTGGTCAGGGCATGAAGGGATACAGGGAGAAGGCAAGTGTTTGGTGCTGAGAGGAAGATTGGATCAGTCATGATGAAATAGCAGAGCAGACTTGATTGGCCAAATAGCCTATTTCTGCTCCTATATCTTATGGTCTTATCGTCCTGTATCCCACCCTACACAAAGCCATGCTGACCGTCTGTGAGCAGGTTATGCTTTCCAAATGTGCATATCCTCTCCAACAGCTTCCCTGCCACTGACATGAAGCTCATGCCCATAACTACCTGGATTATCCCAATTTCCTTTCTGATACAAAGGCACAACAATTGTTATTTTCTAGTCCTCTGGGATCACCTGTTGCTAGTGAGCAAAGCCCAAGCTATCTTCTCACTTGTGTTTTCAATATTCTGGGACATGTGCCATCAGGCCCTGGGGACTTGGTCCACTTTAATGCTTTTCAGAAGTTTCAGCATTACCTCCTCCTTAATCTCAATATATTTCAGCAAATTAGTTTACCCCCCCATCTGTCTTCACTGTCTTTTAAATGTTTCTCTTTTGTAAATACTGACAAATTTAATACCTCACATTTGCTCTGATACCAAGCCCCTTACTCCATGAACCTCTCATGAATTCAGCAATGAATTGACCTTAGTTTGATGTGAAGTGGCTGTCCAAGAGGGCTGATGGCCTGGGAAGAGCGTGCAACTCCTCAGCATTGAGATGTAGAGTTCATTGTCATTACTGTGGGAGCGACTGCCTCATGTTCCAGCAGATCATCCACATCTTCCTGTCTTTCTTGTTCTCATCAATTGTATGTAATGGATGCTGCTGCCTCTTTTTATTTGGCTGCATAATTATGAGAGTTCTGTGTGTAAAAAGCTTAGTATTGGTCTCTGGTCCTTGTGCTTGTCAAACAAGGCCAGCTTGTTAGGATATAGGATTCAGATTGTCTATTAAAGTAGGCAGCAACTGCTGCATTTTCACAATAGTGTACAGCCATATGCACCGCTGCTCACCCCAGCCATCTAATATTAGTTCTTTCAGGCAGCCTGCCCACAACCTCATGTAATTTATTGCTAGATTTGTGCCTGAAGAGGGCAAAAATTTGCCCAGGTTTCTAGCATGCAGCAATGTGAAGGGCAGGGGGGTCTGCACTAATTTTCTCGCATCGGGATAGCTTGAGCAGGTGGATTTAGGTGAGTATGTGAATGTTCTGGCTTTGCTTTAACCAATCAGTGTTCTAGTGGCTATGCTGAATGGAATGCTGGTATAGTGAGTACAAGAGTGAAGAAGAGTTCTGGAAACTGTCATGTGTTCTCCTTCATTACAAGTAGCCTTTGGCTCAATTTCCCCTTTCATGCCAGGCAGTGGAATGTCTTCAGGATGTTTTTCGGGGGGGGGGGGTGAGATTGTGGATAGGGCTGCTGACATGATGTTGATCACAGTTATCTTCAACTAAGTGAAATATGTCAAAGTATTTGTGAGGTGTTTTTAAAACATGGCTGTAGTTTGTAAGTGAATGTAGGTTGTAAGTTGTGAATGTATAAGCTCAAGGACAAATAGGTTTAGAAAAATATGTTGCAATAGATTTAGACAATTGTTTTGAAGATGGTTATTGTACTGAAAAGGCAGAGTTCCACAGATCAAATTGTTTTAGCAGCATTTTTAGCTTTTAAAATTAGATGATCACAGATTTTTTTTTCTGGTCTTGTAGCCGTGCTCTTCTTATTGTCATACACAGCAATCTAGTCCCTTCTTCCCTTATGTAATCAAAGATCTTTCTCTACTCCGGATTTAAAATAGTTGAATTCCCTTCATTTTAAGATATACTGTCTGCCTTTTCTCATTACAAAGACCTAATATCCTTTTAATTCACAATAAACGTGCCTACTGAATGAATAGGAAGAGTTGACAGCAGTCAATATGAATAAAATTTACAAATAAGACAAATTTAGCAAGCTAGTCAGCTTACTATAATCAGAATCAGAATCAGAATTTAATCGCCAAGTACCTATGCACATACAAGGAATTTACTTCCGGCAGATGTTGTCTCTCTGCTCATAACAATAATAATGATAAATATAAATGAAAATATAGATTATACATACAGGTAGTGCAATCCAAGTAATAGTTAGCCGACAGTTAACCGGCAGTTGAAGCAAACTGAATCTCTTTCCAGCTACACACGTATTGTTAAAAATCTGATTTCTGAATTCTCAGATTGTTTCAGAAATACAACCTGTATTTTACTTATAATTCACTTTCTGAGTTTAAATCAATGCACATATATTTTATCCATTCTACAGATATCTGCAATATAAATGGAATCATTGGAAAAGATACTTAGATGACCATGTAGAAGATATACCTAAGCATTGGATCAAAAATTATAACTTAAATGACTTTGACTCCTATTCTATATTCAACGAGTTTTTAGAAATGAGTAAGCTCTTTAAATTCAAACAACTTACTTCATTTATTATAATGTGTATTTAATATTTTAATAATATTTGGGTAATCTTGTAAATATGTTGATTAAGCATACTTTGTATATTTAGATAATTCATTATAGGTTATATGTAAAAATAAGTGAATTGCATACGTCACAACACTACCACGTAATACATATGCACCTCGCTTTAAGTATAAAGCTAAGTTAGACTTGCATTCTCGGCTGTGTCTTTTCCTTGCAAATAGACTTATATGTTGGAATTACAAAACATAACAGTAGCAATGTGGTATTTTTAAAACAAACCCAAAATGACTCACTACCTGTGGAACGGCAGTGAGATATTCAACTTTTTTTAAAAAGTGGCGCAACCCCTGTTCTTCAGACAGGAAAACATGATTGAGTTAATAAAAAGGCAGAGAACTGAAGAATTCATGGGTTCATGAACAGTGAGTACCAGATGATAATAGTAAAAAAAAGAAGAAATGGCAAGCTACATTGGAAAGATAGATGTGTCAATTGCTCAGAGGGTTACTGGGTCATGTACACTGAGCTAATTGAACAGTATTTTGAAGCAAGTGGAATAGCCAATGAGAAGCAAGTACCACTTTTGCTGAGTGCATTGGGTTTAAAAGCATGCAGTTTGCTTCGAAGTTTGACTGCTGCAACTAATCCAGCCAAAATTAGCTTTGCTAATATCATGAAAGTAACACAGGAATGTTTAGAACTGAAACCATTGCTGATTGTAGGTGTATGAATTGAAGAGATTGTCTGAGCATTAGCAGTTCAGTAATGGGCGGAGAGATTGATTAGATTGTGGAATCTTACAAGAAAACATTCAGAGACAGCCAACTGAAGCACAGTTGCAATTTAAAAGAGCAGTTGAGTTTGCTGTATCAATGGAAACTGCAGACAGACATAATTGCGTTGCAGTCAGAAATGAAAATGAGCATGATCAAATTTGCAGTGTCTAGAAGGAAACTGGCCTGCTGAACAAATTGTGTTACCATTGTGGTAGCGACTGACATATACCAAACCAGTGCAGATTTAAAGGTGAAACTTGCAGAAAATGCAACATATACAAAGAGCAGGACGGGAAGACAAAAGGGCAGATGAAAATAAATGGACTGCACAGGGAAGAAAAAAAGATAAAAAGTCAAGTTGCAGTTTCAGGAAGAGCAAAATCTGCATGTTGTTGATGAAAAATATAATGAAAGTGACACAGGACTGACTAACCTGTGATGAAGACCATGGAGTGGCTGATAATACAGAATCTGAGGCCACAAACCAGGCACGCCCAGGATCCTCTTCAGTTTGCGTATAAGGAGAAGGTGGGAGTGGAGGATGCTATCACGTATTTGCTGCACAAATCACTCTCTCACCTAGATGGGGTCAGTTGTGCTGTGAGGATTACATTCCTTGACTTCTCTAGTGCCTTTAACACCATCCAGCCCAAGATCTTAAGGCACAAACTAATGGAGATGGGAGTAGACTCTCACATGGTGGATTGGATAGTGGACTACTTGACAGATAGACCTCAGTATGTGCGGTTGGGAGACTGTAGGTCTGACACGGTGGTAAGCAGCACAGGGGCGCCGCAGGGAACCGTACTCTCTCCGGTCCTGTTCACCCTGTACACATCAGACTTCCAATATAACTCGGAGTCCTGCCATGTGCAGAAGTTCGCTGATGACACGGCCATAGTGGGGTGTGTCAGGAATGGACAGGAGGAGGAGTATAGGAAACTGATACAGGACTTTGTGATATGGTGCAACTCAAACTACCTGCGTCTCAATATCACCAAGACCAAGGAGATGGTGGTGGACTTTAGGAGATCTAGGCCTCATATGGAGCCAGTGATCATTAATGGAGAATGTGTGGAGCAGGTTAAGACCTACAAGTATCTGGGAGTACAGTTAGACGAGAAGCTAGACTGGACTGCCAACACAGATGCCTTGTGCAGGAAGGCACAGAGTCGACTGTACTTCCTTAGAAGGTTGGCGTCATTCAATGTCTGTAGTGAGATGCTGAAGATGTTCTATAGGTCAGTTGTGGAGAGCGCCCTCTTCTTTGTGGTGGCGTGTTGGGGAGGAAGCATTAAGAAGAGGGGTGCCTCACGTCTTAATAAGCTGGTAAGGAAGGCGGGCTCTGTCGTGGGCAAAGTACTGGAGAGTTTAACATCGGTAGCTGAGCGAAGGGCGCTGAGTAGGCTATGGTCAATTATGGATAACTCTGAACATCCTCTACATAGCACCATCCAGAGACAGAGAAGCAGTTTCAGCGACAGGTTACTATCGATGCAATGCTCCTCAGACAGGATGAAGAGGTCAATACTCCCCAATGCCATTAGGCTTTACAATTCTACCGCCAGGACTTAAGAACTTTTTAAAAGCTATTATTAATGCTTTTTGAGATAGTGATTTAGATGCATATCATATTTTTTTTACTGAGTTAAGTATTGTATGTAATTAGTTTTGCTACAACAAGTGTATGGGACATTGGAAAAAAGTTGAATTTCCCCATGGGGATGAATAAAGTATCTATCTATCTATCTATCTATCTAATATTGAGATTTACAATGTGAAAACTAACAATAGACAAGCAATATGGCTTACACCAGAAGTGAATGGCAAATTAATTAAAATGGAATTGGATACTGGCTCAGCTGTTTAATTCATTCCACTAAATGAGTTTGAATGGTATTTCAAAGATACTGAACTGAAGGCTGTCAATATCCAACTAAGAACTTATACTGCAGAAAAGATAACTCCTGTGGGAATGACATTCATAACAGCAAAGTACAACAACCAGCAAGCCACATTATGCTTGAATGTGGTAAAAACAAGAGGACCAGCGTTCTGTGGGTGTAAATGGCTGGGACAACTATAACTTGATTGGAGATCCATCCACTATTTGCATGCCATATCCCCTGCAAAAATGTCAACTGAAAGTGAATTAAGAAAGGTTCTGGATCATGCCACAATTATCTCCATGCTGTACACCATGAACCATTACCCATTACCCAACAGAGGGCAAGCAGGTGTTGGTGCCAGCCTCTGTACCTCTGGTGGAAAAGCATATTGCATGCTGCTCAAAGGAATTAATCAAGTATCAAAAGCAGTGGTCTGATTACAACAGTTCTTGTAGGAAGCATATCTCAGAAAGCTTCTGATACATTAATCAGGTAGCTCCTTGTGAAATGTGATTTTGTTTTCAACTGGAAGAAAGTTCAAAGGGCTTCAGGAAAGTTGCGAACATTTGGCTTTTGGGTGTGTAAAGAACCAGAATCTACTCTGCCTGTATTAAGATTATTGCATGAACTTCGAGTGGGAGATAAAAAGCTGCTTGTAAAAATAGATGCAAAGACCAAAGCCCAGTTGGATGAATAGAAGGCCAAAATAAAAGGAGCCGATTGAGATACGAAAATAAAGCATTTGTCAGATAACATTATGGATGAGGAAACGAAGGGGAGAGATCAGATCATAAACAAAGCAATAGAAGGATTAATAAGAGAATACTCCATTGAACTAAATGTACCTTCCCACAATCAAGATGCTTAAACTAGAAGAAGAAAAAGGAAGTAAGGGGTCTGGAGCTCTCAGAACCACCATGGAGGAGACACCAGAACCTGAGATTGTTTTCACAGCCACAAGTCTCACCTGCCAAGCTGAGTGACCACCCTTGTCCCACGAGAGTAAGAAATCCTCCACAGTGATTAAATCATTAGGCCTGAATGGGATAATTTAAAATTTACTATGCTATGTATGTCTGTTTTGATTTGTAGTTTGTATTTGATTTATATCTTATACTGTGTATATAGTTCGGCTGCATTCTATATTGAATTTGGAGTTTATAGCTAAGCAGGGAGGAGTGTTGTGTCAGATTCAGATTCAGATTCAGTTTATTGTCATTTAGACACCACAAATGCAATGCAGTTAAAAAATGAGACAACGTTCCTCCAGAATGATATCACAAAAGCATATGACAAAACAGAGTACACCAGAAAATCCACGTAACATTTGGCAATCCCCAATCCAGAGTCCAGAGAGGCTGCTGCATATTAATATCACACTACCATCTAGCGCGTTCCCCAGAAAGGAGCTCCAATCCACCAGACAAAAACAAGACCAAAAACTAAAGCTACAAGACCTGCACAAGACCACATAATGACAACATATAGTTACAACAGTGCAAACAATATCATAATTGATAAAAAAACAGACTATGGGCACAGTAAAAATAGTCCAAGATGTTAAAGGACTGTAAGTTCAAAAGAAATCACCACAGTTTCCACAAGTCCCCAGGGTCCCGACAGACTCGCCATCCCACGCCAGTGGCAGAAGGGAATACCCCCACTATGGACTTCCAAGGCACCGCCAGACTCAGCCTCGCAGACGCAGCACACAATGGAAGCTCCGTCAAAACCAGCCTCGCAGATGCAGCACACACTGAAAGCGACCTGAGTCTGTCGAAAGTACTCCGAGTCCATTGAACCTCCGAGCCGACGACCATCCCCTCCAGCACAGCTTCTCTGAGCACCATCCTCTGCCGAGTGTATTAAGACGGCCCTGCCAATGGCCATCGGCAATGCGACCCCAAGGACTGGGGGCCTGTTCTTCCCAGCAGAGTCCCGGACCTCACAGCAGCAGCAGCAATGAAGAAGGTCTTCCTGGAATTTCCCGATGTTTCTACATGCTTCCACATCTGCTTTCAATCGATTATGATTGCACACGGCACCCCACTTCACAAATAACAGATAATCAGTTCTGGAGTGGCCGCTGTAAGCTGCGTCGCACCGCCATCTTGGATATAAGATCTTATATAAGATTGTGTGTTTAATATTTCAGTAATTTTTGAGTAATCCTGTAATTATGTTGATTAACCATTCTTTGTTTAATTCATTATGGGTTATAGGTAAAAATAAGCAAATTGCATATGTCATGATGCTACCACCTGGTACTTGTGCACCTCGCTTAAAGTATAAACCAAAGTTGGACTTGCATTCCCAGTTGCGTCTTTATATTGCAAATAGATGTATGTTTTGGAGTTGCAAAACATAACAACTAATGTGTGTTGGAAATGTATAGAACACCTTACAGAATTCGATGTGCAAAATTGTTGCTACAAAGATGATTGGAGCATCCAAATTGTGCTTCTAAAGATCCAACAAACAATTGATGTCAATGGGATAAATGGGAACTGATCATCTTTGGTGTTTGATTGTTCACTAGGACACTGTAAAAAACCCATTGCTCTTATTCATTTAGCTTCTTGAAATACTTATGTCAATCTGTACAGAGAAGCGAAGCCTCATTTTGTTTCTGTAGAGGAGAGCATCTCCAATAATATAACAGTCCTTCAATTCTGCCTTGAAGTATCTGCCTGGAAAATACACACATTGATTTATGTCTTATTCCATGATCAATGACTTAAAAGGTATTATATATTCATATTTTCTTTATTAGTGACTTAAAATAAAATTCTCAATGTTCAGGTACCCTCTAGATGGACAAACATATTTTCTGAACAATTGAAGATCCCTGGAAATTCTTATTCCATTTTTTAACATGTTATACAGTAATATACTTTTTAGTGAACTGGATCAGTTTAAAGAGAATGGAGGAATGGATCCAATGTGTTTAAAGGGAGAGTGGAAAAAATCCTCGTGTGCCAAAAGAGAGTGCAGGAAATCAAAATTGATGAGTCAGATGCCAAACCATTGAAATTTCCAATACTGTAACTCATTTCTGGATTATTGGAGTTTTATCTATTTATTTATGATTGCTTTCAGAGTTCTCCAGAACAGTTTGCTTAATAAATTAATTTATAGTACTAGTACAGTACTATAAATATGAATGCAACAGCATCCAATTGTGAATCACAATTGGACAACTAAGCAATTAGGCAATTTTAGTAGAAAAATATACAGAGTTAATATTTCAGATCTGTAATTTTATTAAATCATATCTTCTTGATTAGTACCATAAATGTTAATTTTTCCCATGAGTAGTTGCCTTGTTTACCATTGACAAATTGCTCTGTAGTCTTTCTTGACGGCACCTTCCAAACCTGCATCCTTTGTCATCAAGAAGGACAAAGGGCAGCAGGCACATAAGAATACAACCACTGACCAATCCTTCCAAGTTGCACACCATCCTAATATCACTGGTCCTTCATTGTTGCTGGTCTTTCCTGCCCAACAGCATTATGGGAGTTTCTTCACCAAATGGATTTAAGAAGGCAGCTCACCTTCAGCTCTGTGACAATTAGTGTCACACAATAAAAGCTGCATTTGCCAGTTATGCAGGATCCTGGAACTGAATATAAAAAGTTAACTCCCCACAACTATAACTACAGAGGCCAGAGATTTCTGTATGGTAATAAGCTCAACAATGGTCAGAGGTGGGCAGTTTACAACATTCGAGCAGCTGTTGCCAGTCCCCAGCTGCATCTATACTGATTATAGTGGCTAGGATGTGGCTCTGAGTTACAAATCTTGGCACAGAATGGCTGTATGGCTTCCCCTAGCCTCCCAGCACTTGACCTCTAGAGCTGCCTTTACACTTCAGCACAGTGATTCTCTTCATACCAACTCATGCAATAATTGTTAGAATTCTGTGGGAACACTAGCAGAAAGTAGGGGTTTCAATTTGATTTACAGCACAACTGCAGGGGATGTATTTTTAAGGATACAAAAGCACATACCAGTAAATTACTATAATAAATATAATATAATGAGCCCTATAATGAATCACCACTCTGCAGGGTATTACAGAGCAGTATGAATGCACTAGGGAAGTGAACAATGCAAAGTCAAATGAACTTAGGATAAAGACTGAATACATGTATTATTTACAAGAAACAACACTGAAGCGTGGAATATCATCAGAGAAGTTGTGGTAAAAGTTATAAGGAAATTGGAATGCATAAAGTTGAATTTAAGTGAATAATGTAATAAAAGATTATGATGTTAGAAACATATTTGCAGCTTCAAGTGGAGCATAAACTGTTTACCAGTCTGGTAATGTTTATGTGGTAATTATTCTATATAACATTCAACACAAATCAGAGCACATCATTTACCTCAGATCACTGATCCAATTACAGCTGGAGTACTCTCACAGTTTTGGATCTCTCCTCATTGATGCACCATCAATAACTCTCCGAGACGTGAGGCGAGATATCGGCTTTTATTGACTGGAAGAAAGAACAAGCAGCAATTGACCACCATGCTACATCATGGAGACTGAGAGGCAGGGCTCAGGCCCCAATCGCCTTTATACCGGGGTCTGTGGGAGGAGCCACGGTCAGTGGGAGGAGCCACAGGAGCAGTCAGCCGGGGGGGGGGGGGGGGGGGGGGGTTGTCCAGACAGGTATATGTAGTTCACCACACTCATGGTATGTGATATAAAGTCATTGAAATTATTTAGAAAAGCTTGTGAGAATGATCCCCAGCACAAAACCCTCAGCTGGGTGACTTTTTAAGGACCATGACTTAAATCAGATTGGCTAACCTGATGGAGGATACAAGTTAATTAAAGGGTTCTTCCCTCGCATTATCAGTAGTCTAATGAGCAATAGATAATACTACAGTTTCCAATGCTGCCCACATCCTTGTGCTGTTGAATGTGTAGAAGTTAACATAGTACTGCTTTGGGATGACAGATTATTTTGAAAATTTATTTACCCAAAAAGCTGAAATGAGACTTAAAGCCACAGTTTTCTATATCAGAAGTAACTGTACTTCAACTAGATCAAACTCAATTGGAGACGAAAAGGAAGAGATGGATAGTAAATTCTTCATGTTGCTACCAGATGTGGGACTAGAAATTTGTATGTGCAGTTATGTTGGATGTCTTCATGTAGATTTAAGAAACTCTAAAAAGATCATGATATTTGACAGCAATTTTTTTTTGAAAAAGCATCTTTTGACTCCTTTGTGTAGCAAGCTACAAATGGTAAGGATAGATGACAACACCACCTCTACAATTGTCTTCAACCAGTGCTCCATACGTTATATTCTCTGGCCCCTTTGCAACTTTGCAACTGACACCACTGTAGTGGGCCAGACCTCAAACAAGATTGAAAGAGAGTACATGAAGAAGAAAGAGACCCTGGTGACATGGTGTCAAGATGACCAATCCCTCAATATCAGCAAAACAAAGGAGCTGGTTATTATCTACAGTAAGTAGGGTAGAATACACAATCCCAGTCTATCAGTGCTGAGGTGGAGATGGTTGAGAGCTTCAAATTCTTAAGCATAATTTCACCATCAAATAATGTTCCCCCAATCTACCTCATTGTAGTCCTCACACTTTATTTGCCTGCATTGCACATTCCTTAACTGCAAAACTATATTCTACATTCTGTTTTTACTATTTTGTTGTACTTATCTATAATATGATTCGCCTGAATAACAAGCAAACAAAGCTTTTCATTGTATCTCAATACACATGACAATAAACATCAGTACTAATCAAGCAACTTTGGTAAGTGGTATGGAGTCACTGCATTGGAAACTGGTCCTTTGGTCCACAAAGACCAAGCTAACGATTAACCTAGTCCCATTTTATACTCCATTTCCCTCTATTCCTCAAGAATGGAAAATAAATCCTTAAGACATAGGTGCAGAATTAGGTCATTCACCTCATTGAGTCTGCCATTCTATCATGGCTAATTTATTATCCCTCTCACGCCATTCTACTGCCTTCTCCCTATAACCCTTGACATTACGACTGATAGCAAGCTCTGCTTAAATATACTCAATGACTTAGTCTCCATAGCCATCTGTGACAATGAATTCCACAGATTCACCACCCACAAATTTCTCCTGATCTCTGTCCTAAGTGGATGCCTCTCTATTCTGAGGCTGTGTCATATAGCGCTAGATTTTCCCCACTATAGGAAACATCCTCTCCGTGTCCATTCTATCTAGGCCTTTCTCTATTCAATACGTTTCAATGAGATCCCCCCCCCCCATTCTTCTAAACCCCAGTGAGTACAGGCCCAGAGCCATCAAACGCTCTTCGCACATTAATCCTTTCATTCCCAGGATCATTCTCGTGAGCCTCCTCTGGACCCTCTCCAGTGCCAGCATATCTTTCCTTAGATAATTAGCCCAGAACTGCTCACTACGTTCCCAAGTTCAGTCTGAGCCTTATAAAGACTCAGTAATACATCCTTGCCTTTATATTCTAGTTCTCTTGAAAAATTTACCAATACACACAGGACAATTTTCAGCGGCCAGTTAATTTACCACATTGCACAATCTAGAAGGAAACTGGATCACCCGTTTAAAAAAAAACATGACAGGGCAAATAGGAAAAATCCACACTGGCAATAATGGAAGTCAAAACTGAACTCAGGTCATTGCACTCTGAGGCAGTAGCTCTAGTGGAAAGCTCTAGTCAATTTCTTGCGAATGCTGTTACTTGGACATGCAGTTAGTAACTCATTAATAACCTTAAAGACTCACATACCCAATGTTATCATCACTGTCCAGTAGCTGGAAGATTGGTGTTTATTTGCAAGTAGTAGCATCAGTGATTTCTGAAGACAGAACTTGAAGATTGATAAATTGTTTCACCTCCACAACTGTACAAGGAATTAGCAACCTTCTACTATCACAACGAGGCATATTAAGCAGGAAGTTACAAAGAGATCTCTGTAAGGATCTATGAAACCTGGAATGCTAAGGTTTTGGATGATCAGCCTCCAATGATTTGTACCCTGTGAATATCTCTTGCCAAACAGCTATGTTATACATGTTTCCATTCTTCATAAAGTGGAGGGCTGAATCTAGAATAGCAGACATTGGAAGGCCATGAAGAAAAAGTGTTGATCCATACAGAGTAAGCTAAAAGCATGTGGAATTGAGTGCAGCCATTGTCCCAGCTGGGTTTAGAAGATATAATTTCTAAGGCGTCTGCAACGTATTCTGTTAGGTGGTATAAATTGCTGCTACTATGTGTCAAAGATGGAGTGAGTAAATTGTTGTGGACAGAGTGCCTTTGAGGTGGGCTGCTGTGTCCTATGTGGTATAGAGCTTATTGAATGTGATTGAAGTTGCACTCATCTAAGCAAGCGGAAAGATTTTCATCACATTCTTTATTTGAGCCTTGGATAGGCTTTGGGGAGCTAGCAGGTAAATTACTCTCTGTAGGATTAATAGCTTCTAAGCTGCTCTTGTAGCCACATTGGTTATATGGTTACTCCAGTTCAGCTTCCAGTCAATATTAACTCTCAGGATATTGATAATGGGTGATTCAGTAATGATAATGGCATTCAATGTCAGAAGGCAATAACTGAAATTTCTCCTCTTTGACATCATCATTGCCTGGCATTGGCATAGCACAAATGTTATTTGCTATCTCTCAGCCCAAGCCTGGATATTGTCCTGGTCTTCCCTACATTTGGTGTGGACTGCTCTGTTACCTGAGGAACACTAAATGATGCAGAGTATTGTATAATCATCAATGAACTTCTCTACTTCTAGCATTATGATTGAAGAGAGGTCATTGATGAAATAGCTGAAGATGACTGGGTCTAGGGCACTACACTGAGGAATTCCTCCATTGAGATGAACTACACTAAGATTATTGATCTCTAACCATCATGGCCATCTTTCTTTGTGCTAAATATGATCTCAACCAGTGGAGGGGTTTCCTGTTGATTCTCACTGACACCAATTTGGCCAGGTCTTCTTGATGCTATACTCAGTCAAATGCTGTCTTGGCATCACTTCACCTCTGGAGTTTAGCTCTTTTGTCTATGTTTAGACTAAAACTGTAATGGAATCTTGAGCTGACTGACTTTGGTGGATCCCAAATTGAGCTTCTTTGAGTAGGTTGTTGCTTTATAAGTGCTACATAATAGCACTATACATTACCCCATCAATCACTTTGCTGATGATCAAGAGTAGACTAATGGGGTGGTAATTGACCAGATTGGATTTGTCCTGTTTCTTGTAGATATGACATCCTTTGGCAATTTTCCACGTTGTTGGGTAGACACCATTGTTGTTGATATACTGGAAAGGCTTAGCTAATGATGCAGCAAGTTCTGGAGAGCAAGTCTTGTGTACCTTTGCTAGAAAGTCATCAATGCCCTTAGCCTTTGTTCCTAAGTAGTTTCTATTTTAATCACATGAAGTGAATCAAATAAGCTGAAGAGTACTGGACGAAGCAGAGATGTCTTCTCCATTAGGCACTTCAGTGAAAATTCTTGCAAATACTTAAGCTTTCTCTTTTGCACTGATGTGCTGTGCTCCCCAGTCACCAAGTATGTCTGCTAATCCAGGGAGTTGCTGAATTGTCCAACACCATTTACCGTTGGAAGTGGCAGGATTGTAGAGCTTAGATCTGATTCATTAGTTGTGGCAACACCATTACAATGCTGTATTTTGTTATTGCACTGATAAATATGTGCCCAATTATATTTAAAATAGCAATGGCAAGATGGTAGTAACTGGTAAATATAAAGTTGGTTAAAAGTTTGGCAGCCTCCTGTTACTTGACTGCCCTGGAGAGATCATTGTATAGCTAAGTAAGTGCTATTGTGGTGGACACTCACTGCCAAAGACCGCGTTTTGAGGCGTATCTGAACTACATATATTACAACTCAACTCTTTAAATTTGTATGTTTAATATCTTCATGAGCTTCAGAGAATTACACTGTAGAATTGTATGAGTCTCTGTCTGTCTTATGCTTTATTTTGCCTGTTGCAAGCAAATTTGTTTGGATACTATATTTGTCCTGCATTTCTCTTGAATATTCGATTTTAAGGTAATCAAGTCCGATGCTGGAGCCTGGCTTGCTTGTTCTGGATGGCCTCCAGTGCTTTGCCGAACAATCATCATTTGAGCCCTAACAATGTATGATGGCTATTGATTTATAGTTTAGTGATGGCTTATTTGTTATTGTTTTTCAGCAATTCAATATGGTTTCACCACAATATTTGTTGCAGCCTTTCCATTGGCTCCATTACTAGCTTTTCTAAATAACATATTTGAAATTCGATTGGATGCCAAAAAGATGATATGGCACTTCAAACGACCAATACCACGGAAAGCAAAAGATATTGGTAAGATTTTGATCATTGCTTTTATTTTATTCAGTGGTATGTAGATAAATTTATTTCTATGTATCCTTGACAAGTTATAATTTGATCTAGAACATAAAGCATAGAACATAGAAAATCTACTAGCACATTACAGGCCCTTTGGCCCACAATGTTGTGCTGACCATGTAACCTAGTCTAGATCATATTAGCTTTTATTGAAGTGTCTGACAAATAATTAGTACACAGTATATTTGGTAGAAGTCCATAATACGGTTGTTGGCCCAACTGTATTTCTTTAGTTCTGTGAGTTTTTGTAGACGGGCAGATTTATCTTTTTAGTCTTGGCCTTTAAGCATTTCTTAGATTTGGATAAGGGGAGAATCATGGATTTGTCTTGTACCTACTTTTATTTCCCACAGAAAAGCCTTCATTCAACTTTATAAATCATCGGTTAGACCACAGCTGGACTATATTGGGCAGTTCTGGTAGGATGGATGTTATTACACTTGAGAGAGTGTAGAGGAGATTGACTAGGGAGTGGCAGGATTGAAGGTTTCAGTTATGAAGGAAAACAAGAAAGGCTGTGTTTTATTTCCATAGAGCAGAGGAAGCTGAAGGGATCCCGAATTAGGTATTAAAAAAATAGTGAGGCATAGGTAGTAAGAAACATTCCCAAGGCGCAAACGTTTAAGGTGAGGAGTGAGAGATTTAAGGAGGAATCAAAGTAAGAATTCTTAATCCACAGGGTAGTAACAATCTAGAAATAACTAAGAAGAAAGTGGGGACATGTTGTCATGGAGTTCTACAGCACAGAAACAGCCTCTCCGGCCCATCATATGTACTGTATGCCAACCATCAGGTTTCTTACAACTAATTCCAAAACCTTGCTTTAATTCCATATCCCTCTATACCCTGTTCATTCTCCTAACGCTATTACTGTTCCTGCCTCCATCATGCAGTCTGCTGTGGTAACTCAGCAGCTCAATCAGCCACATATATAAAGTGTTGGAGGAACTTAGCAGGACAGGCAGCATCTACGGAAAAGAGTACAGTTGACAATTTGGGCTAAAACTCTTCAGTAAGTCCCTTCAGTTCCATCAGCATCCGTAAGGAATTGTCGAAGTTTTGGGTTGAAACCTTGTATGAGGATTGAGAGTGGAGAGACAAGACAGCCAGTATATTGAGAAATTCCCTGAGAAACATCCTTACACCATCACCACCTGTATCCTACAATCAAGCCAATTCTGTATCCATTTAACTTATTCACACTGAATTCTATGCGGTATAACTTTCCACAGCAGCCTATCATTCATGGCCTTGTCAAAGGCTTTATTGAAGGTTACAACACTCTTGGTTGCTTCTTCAAACACTATCTCTAATCAATCTGTCTTTCCAGTCGGGTAAATAAGAGGCTGTGGCGACCCACTTTCTGCGCAGGCGAACCGGCTCACAAATAGCCAGCGCACGGGGAGAGACTTTGGTAATGCATCTCTGACGTCATTTCCGCCTGGAGAGGGCGGGCGCTAGGGATTAAATGCCAGCGCCGCGAAGTTTGAATAAACTAGTCTCGAAACGACTTACCGACTGCGTGTCGTTATTTCAGTGCTGTGTGTAGCACATCGCTACATTAGTGACCCCGACGGTCCAAACGGGATTTGGACCAAAGATGACCGACTTTTCATCTGTTCACACAGTTTCGCTGAAACTGCCGACTTTCTGGACGCTGCGACCACGCATGTGGTTTAGCCAAGCAGAAGCCCAGTTCCAGATTCGGCAGATATCTTCTGATTCCATGTGTTACTACCACATGGTGAGCACCCTTGACCAGGAGACTGCCACCCAGGTTGTGGATTTCATACAGTCGCCCCCGGAAGAAGGCAAATATGAAGCATTCAAGGCGCTGCTCATTGGGACCTTTGGCCTCTCACAGCGTGAGCAGGGTGCCTGTACGGTTTGGGAGGCAGATTGCCGTCAGCATTGATGAACCGACGGACACAAGCCCTGCCTCATGTTCGAGCAAGCGTTCCTAGAGCAACTGCCCGAGGACATACATCTGCTGCTGGCCGATGCAGATTTCAGCGAACCCTGGAAGGTGGCAGCCCGGGCATACATGCTGTGGAAAGCCAAGAGGGAGAGCGTGGCGTCCGTCGGTCAGATTACCAGGCCACGCGCCCAACAGCAGACCAGACCAGCCCGGCAGGGGGGCGCACACAACACAGAGGCAGGAGTGAGGAGGACAGTGAACAGTGGTGTTTCTACCACCAGTGGTGGGGCACAAAAGCCCGCTGTTGTTGCCCCCCCTGCAAGGGCCAGGGCCAGCTGCCACTAATGACTATGGTGGCTGGCCACCAAGACAGCCTCTTGTACATCTGGGACAAACAGTCGGGATGCCGCTTCTTGGTTGACACCGGAGCAGAAATCAGCGTCTTGCCCCCGACGGGGTACGACACCCGCAACAGGAAGCCAGGACCCACCCTGAGGACCACAAACGACAGCACGATACGGACCTACGGCACCCGCACAGTGCAGCTGCAGTTCGGCGCCAGCTGGTTCACGTGGGACTTCACACTGGCCGCCATGGCCCAACCACTCCTGGGGGCGGACCTCTTGCAAGCTCACAGCCTGCTGGTTGACTTGCAAGGGAAAAGACTGGTACATGCCGAGACTTTCCAGACGTTCTCCCTGGGTGAAGCCAAGTTGCCGGCCCCACACCTGGACTCTATCACGCTGTCGGACAACGAATTCACCAGAATCCTGGCGGACTTTCCATCAATTCTGGCACCGCAGTTCACGGCAGCCATGCCCAGACACGGGGTACAGCACCACATCCCGACCCAGGGACCACCCGTCCACGCCCGCGCATGAAAGCTCCCCCCAGAAAAGCTCCGCCTGGTGAAGGAGGAGTTCAAGAGGATAGAGGAATTGGGGATTGTACGGAGGTCCGACAGCCCATGGGTCTCCCCCCTGCACATGGTGCCCAAAGCAGCCGGGGGTTGGAGACCATGCGGCGACTACCGCAGACTGAATGAGGCTACAACTCCAGACCGCTACTCCATGCCGCACATACAGGACTTTGCAGCAAACCTGCACAGGACAAGAATATTTTCCAAAGTAGACCTCGTCCGGGGATACCATCAAATCCCGGTGCACCCTGAAGTCATCCCCAAAACAGCACACATCACCCCGTTCGGCCTGTTCGAGTTCCTCCGAATGCCGTTCGGGCTGAAGAATGCCACACAGACGTTCCAGCGGCTAATGGATGCGGTGGGACGTGACCTGGACTTTGCGTTCATCTATTTGGACGACATCCTTATCGCCAGCAGTAGTCGTCAGGAGCATCTGTCCCACCTCCGCCAGCTCTACTCCCGCCTGAGTGATTTTGGCCTCACGATCAACCCGGCCAAATGCCAGTTCGGTCTCGATACCATTGACTTCCTGGGCCACAGGATTACCAAAGACGGGGCAACACCTCTGCCCGCCAAGGTAGACGCGAACCGCCACTTTGCCCGGCCCAACACGGTCAAAGGCCTGCAGGAGTTCGTTGGTATGGTGAACTTCTACCACCGTTTCCTCCCCTCAGCAGCCCGTATTATGTGCCCTTTGTGCACCCTGATGTCGGGTAAAGGCCAGGACATTACTTGGGATGAGGAGGCCGCGGCCGCTTTCGTTAAAGCCAAGGAAGCCTTGGTAGATGCCGCGATGCTGGTGCACCCCAGAATGGATGTTCCGACCGCCCTCATGGTGGATGCATCTGACACAGCAGTCGGTGGGGTGCTGGAGCAGCTCATCGAGGGGTGCTGGCAACCCCTGGCGTTCTTCAGCAAGCACCTACAACCACCTGAACTCAAGTACAGTGCTTTCGACTGGGAGCTGTTGGCATTGTATCTGGCAATCCGCCATTTCAGGTACTTCTTGGAAGGCGGGCCGTGCACCGCGTTCACGGACCACAAACCATTGGCCTTCGCGTTCATGAAGGTGTCCGATCCCTGGTTGGCTCGCCAGCAGCGACATCTGTCCTACATCTCCGAGTACATGACGGACATCCAGCATGTCTCGGGAAAGGACAACGTCGTGGCAGACGCACTCTCCAGACCAGCTGTCCAGGCCCTGTCCCTGGGGGTGGACTATGCAGCACTGGCGGAGGGCGCAGCAGGCAGGCGATGAGATGCCCAGCTACAGGACCACAGTCTCGGGTTTTCAGCTGCAAGACTTTCTCGTAGGCCCAGGTGAGAGGACCCTCTTGTGTGACATGGCTACCGGCCAACCACGCCCCATCGTCCCGGCAGCCTGGAGGCGGCGAGTTTTCGACTCCATACACGGTTTGGTGCACCCATCCATCAGGACAACCGTCTGGCTGGTCTCCAGCAAGTTCGCGTGGCATGGACTTCGCAAGCAGGTCAGTGAATGGGCCAGAACGTGCACGCAGTGCCAAACAGTTAAGGTGCAGTGGCACACTAAAGCCCCACCGCAGCAGTTCAAACCCACCCACCGGAGGTTCGACTACATTCATGTGGATATCGTGGGCCCCCTACCAGTGCCCTGAGGAGTGCGGTACCTCCTAACTATGGTAGACCGGTTCACGAGGTGGCCAGAGGCAGTCCCGCTCACCGACATATCTGCCAATTCCTGCGCCCGAGCACTGATTGCAACCTAGGTAGCACGCTTCGGGGTACCGGCCCACATTACCTCCGACAGAGGCGCCCAGTTCACCTCCAGCCTGTGGTCGGCTGTGGCCAGCCTGTTGGGAACTCAGCTACACCACACTACTGCCTACCACCCACAGTCGAACGGACTAGTGGAACGCTTCCACCGTCACTTGAAGGTGGCTCTCATGGCCCGCCTGAGAGGACCTAACTGGATGGACGAGCTTCCCTGGGTCCTGCTTGGAATTCGCACAGCGTCCAAAGAGGATCTGCACACCTCGTCAGCCGAGTTGGTGTACGGCGCACCCCTGGCCTTTCCCAGGAGAGTTCATACCAGCCCCAAGGGGGCAAGAGGAAGAACCAGCAGCTGTCCTGGACAGGCTATGCGAAAGGCTCGGCAACCTGGCCCCTGTACCAACTTCACAGCACGGACCCTGACCCATGTACCCAAAGACCTGCAGAACTGTAAGTTTGTGTTTGTACAAAGGGGCGGACACTGGGCACCGTTACAGCGGCCGTACGAGGGGCTGTTCAAGGTGATCAGCAACAACAGGTTCACGTACGTTCTGGACATTGGGGGGAGAGAGGAGGTTTTCACGGTGGACCGACTCAAATCAGCCCATGTGGACTTGGCACAGCCAGTCGAGGTTCAGGCACCGCGGCGCAGAGGCAGACCTCCCAAACAGAGGCTGATCCAGACTGTGGACATTGGGGGGTGTATCGCCGGTTCTGGGTGTGGGGGAGTGGGGTTATGTGGCGACCCACTTTCTGTGCAGGCGAACCGGCTCACAAATAGCCAGCGCGCGGGGAGAGACTTTGGTAATGCACCTCTGACGTCATTTCCGCCCGGAGAGGGTGGGCACTAGGGATTAAATGCCAGCGCCATGAAGTTTGAGTAAACTAGTCTCGAAATGACTTACCGACTGTGTGTCGTTATTTCAGTGCTGTGTGTAGCACATTGCTACAAGGCAGGATTTAAAATTACCTCTTCATCATGATTCCAAAGCCAGAGGAATTGTGTATTTGCCATGCAACCCCTCCCCTATCCTTCCCTTCACCATGGAAAACTGAATTTTTTGCAAGGCCAATTTTTTTTTTGAGTTCAAGTATAAGATAATGATTTAGGTCTCAAGTTGCTCTTCTTGAGATATGCTCCATAAATTAAATTTACACTTTCCAATCCCTAATTAAAATGGTAATTGCAAAAAGTACTCAGACGGTTATGCAGCACCTGTGAGAAAGAAATAAGACTTTAATATTTCAGACCAATTACTGTTCTGAATTTTGAGAAGTTAGAGAAGTAAAAAAATTAGGTGGCAGAGGAAGAGAAGAAGGAGTAGACAGAACAAAAGGAAAAGTCAATGCTGTATTCAAAGCTCAGAGTGATTGAATGGAAAAAATAGCAAGGGAGCATCTAAGAAAGTGTGAGCAAAGGCTGAGGTTTAAATAATAGATCTCAAATAATATTAAAAATACTTGGAGAGTTCTAAATGAAATTATTAAAAAGGATAAAAGAAAAACAATTTACCCATATTACTTTAATTCAAACAATGATATGGTAATAAAGGATACTAATTTGGTTGCAGATAGGTTTAATGATTCCTTTGTTAATGTGGGAACCAAATTAGCTAAATCAATTACTGAACCCAGCAATAAAGATGGACTAAATAGTAATATTATCAATATAAACACTTACACTATATTTATTAGAGCAACTGATGAAAAACAAATAATTGATATAGTATATAAATCAAAGAGCAAGAATCAACAGATTGGAATGGATATGATATGCATTTTATTAAAAACATCATTGACTGTGTTGTGAAACCACTGACTCGTATCTGTAATCAGTCTTTGATTGCTGGAAAATTTCCCAATAAAATGAAAATAGCCAAGGTCATTCCAAAGCTGGACATAAACATGTATTTTCAAATTATAGACCAGTTTCTTTGCTCTCACAGTTTTCCAAAATATTGGGAAAATATTTGTAAGAAGGTTAAATAATTTTATAACAAAACATAATATACTCTGTGAACAGCAATATGGTTTCAGAAAAAAACAGAACCACTACAGAAGCATTAATAGATTTTGTAGAAGAAATATCAAACACTATAGAAAGAAATGGGGAATATTCCTTGATCTAAAAAAAGCATTTGACACCATTGACCATAAATTATAATTTACAAAATTAGAAAGATATGGCATTAGAGGGGTGGCACATAACTGGTTAAGGAGTTATTTGGAAGACAGGTATCAGTATGTACATATAAACAACTTGAATTCAAAACTTTTGAGGGTAACTTGTGGGGTTCCACAAGGTTCAGTGCTTGGTCCATTATGGTTTCTCAGACATTAAAATGTATATTATTTGCTGATGATACAGCTATATTTTGTAGTGGGAAACATCTGAAACAACTTTTGGATACAGTGGAGAAAGAACTAAAAATTATAAAGAAATGGTTTGATACTAACAAATTATCACTGAATCTAAGTAAAACTAAATTCATAGTATTTGGAAACCATGTACTAAACCCATATAGTAAATTTAGAATAAATGATGTTGAAATTGATATGGTATCTGAAACAAATTTTTTTTAGGACTGGTAAGCTGGAAACCACATATAAATTATGTCAAAGCAAAAATGTCAAAATCTATTGCAATACTGTACAAAGCACAAGATTTCTTAAATCAGGAATCTTCGTATACATTATACTGTTCACTTATAGTCCCATACATGACTTACTGTGTAGAGGTATGGGGAAATACATACAAAACAAATACAAACTCAATTTTTCTACTCCAAAAGAAAGCCATACAAATTATAAATAAGGCAAGTTATTATGAGCCAACCAATCCACTATTTATTCAACTAAATACTGTACTTTAAAATTCAGAGATATCATAGATTTTAAAATAATACAAATTATGTATAAAGTAAAAAATGGGCAGTTACCACAAAGTATCCAAGGATTGTTTAAAATGAGAGAAAGACAACATGATTTGAGAGGAACATGTATATTTCAAAAACAAAGAATAAGAACAAATATAAAAAAATCATTGTATTTCAGTCAGAGGGGTGAATCTATGGAACAGTTGTAGTGAGAATTTAAAAACATGCACCACACTTAATAAGTTGAAAAAATTACTTAAAAATAATTTAATAAACAAATATAAAATCCATGATTTAAAATGAATGGGAGTAATATAAATAATTGATACTTGGAATTGGATTTTGTGTTAAAAGATAATGAATTTTTTTGTTTTGATGTGATGATTGATGCCAAATATGTTGTTGTATCAGTAAGAGGGGTAGGCATAATAACCTGTAGCTTCAGCCAACATCCTTTTGGTCTGTTTTAAAGATTTTTATTATTTAATTTTGTTTTATGAAATCATCATTGAAAATGATGCTATTTATTATGTTTGTACTGACCAAAATAAAATTTCATTCATTCATTCAAAAAGTTACTTGAATTTGAGAAAAGAAGACCCAGATTGCTGGAAATGTGAGGGAAAATAAATTGTTGAATTCATTCTTGATCCTAGAAGGTGACTATATACAGTGCCTATGAAAAGTATTTACCTTCCTTGGAAGTTTTCATATTCTATTGTTTTACAACAGTGGAGTCAATTTCATTTTTTTTGACACTGGTCAACAGAAATCATGTCAAAGTGAAAACAGATCTCTACAAAGTGATCTAAATTAATTACAGATATAAAACACAAAATAATTGATTGCATAAGTATTCTCCCGCTTTAATATGACACACTAAATCATCACTGGTGCAGCCAGTTGGGTTTAGAAGTCCACATAATTAGTTAAATGGAGATCTGTTTTTGGAGACCTATATGTAATCAAGATGTTTCAATTGATTGTAGTAAAAATGTGCCTGTATCTGGAAGGTCCCACTGCTGGTGAGTCAGTATCCTGGCAAAAACAACACCATGAAGACAAAAGAACACTCTAAGCAACTCCACAAAAAGGTTATTGAAAAGCACGAGTCAGGAGATGTATACAAGACAATTTCCAAGTCACTGAATGTCCCTTGGAGTTCAGTTAAGTCAATCGTCAAGAAGTGGAAAGAATATGGCACAGCTGTAAATCTACCTAGAGCAGGGCATCCTCAAAAACTGAGTGACCATGCAAGAAGGGGACTAGTGGGGGAGGCCACCAAGAGACCTATGACAACTCTGGAGGAGTTATAATCTTCAGTGGCTGAGATGGGAGAGACTGTGCAAACTACTGTTGCAGCTTTATGGGAGAGTGGCAAAGAGAAAGCCACTGTTAGTACAAAAAAACTCACATGAAATCTTGGTTTGAGTTTGCCAGAAGACATGGGAGACTGTGATGTCAGCTGGAAGAAGATTCTATGGTCTGATGAAACCAAAATTGAATTTTTTGGCCATCAGACTAAATGCTATGTTTGGCCTAAGCCATAAACTGCACATCATCAAAACCTGTGAACCATGGAGGTGGCTGCATCACGCTGTGGGGATGCTTCACTGCAGCAGGCCTTGGAAGGCTTGTGAAGGTTGAGGGTAAAATGAATGCAGCAAAATACAGGGAAATCCTGGAGGAAAACCTGATGCAGTCTGGAAGAGAACTGCGTCTTAGGAAAAGATTTGTTTCCTAGCAAGCCAGTGATCCCAAGCATAAAGCCAAAGCTACATAGCAATGGCTTAAAAACAACAAAGTTAATGTCCTGGAGTGGCTAAGTCAGAGTCCAGACCCCAATCCAGTTGAGAATTTGTGGCTGGACTTCAAAACGCTATTCACTCACGATCCTCTTGCAATCTGACAGAGCTTGACCAGCTTTGTAAAGAAGAATGTGGAAAAATTGCAGTGTCCAGTTGTGAAAAGGTGATAGAGACTTATCCACACAGACTCAAGTCTATAATTGCTGCTAAAGGTGCATCTACTAAATACTGACTTGAGGGGGGTGAGTAATTATGCAATCAATTATTTTGTGTTTAATAATTGTAATAAAGTTAGAGTAATTTGTAGAGATCTGTTTTCACTTTGACACAACAAAGTCTTTTCTGTTGATCAGTGTCAAAAAAGCCAAATTAAATCCACTGTGATTCAATGTTGTAAAACAGTAACACATGAAAAGTTCCAAGGGTGATAAATACTTTATATAGATGCTGTACCTCGGAAGAAGGGGAGGTACAGTACTGTTCTTTGATGAGCCCAAAAAGTCCAAAACATTTTAGTGTACCGCAGGTGGTGCTCATCAAACACAGATAGGTGACACTTCTGAGGAACACCTCCATTCAGTCTGCAGAAATAACCTCAGGTTCCATATACTAGTCATTTTAATTCTCTAACCCACCATTCTGATATATGCATCATTGATCTCTGACACTGTTACAACAAAACCCTGTATCTCTGATTTGTAGCATTTCTTCCAATCTTGCAGTAATCTTAGATTTAATTTGTTGTTGTTATTCACTAACATTTACTATTCTATTTCAGCCATTTCTGTCACTACTTCATTTTCTGCTGCCCCTGTCCCACCTCAGATCTCCTCCTCTGATCTAGAGCAACACACAAGAGAGCTGGAGAACTCAATGGGTCAGGTAGCATCCATGGAGGGAAATGGATGGTCAATGTTATGGTTGAAATTCATTATCTGGGCAGTAATATGAAAAATTCGTGTGATACCAATGAAACTATTAAGGACTTAAACAATAGATACAGAAAGATACAAAATAAAACTTGCACAACAGTATGACAGTAAGAAAATGATGAGTAATATGTCTTTGTGTTCATAACAATGCAGGAATATGGTTGAAAATTCTGGAAGCAATTGGTGTTCTTGCTGTTATCGGAAATGGATTAGTGATCTCTCTCACTTCAGATTTCATTCCTCGACAAGTGTACCTTTACAACTATGGTCCATGTAGGGATCATAGTCCACATAAAATTGAGTGAGTATATCATTTTAATTGTAAAAATACAAAATGTACAATACAATCTGTTACAAGGAGTACATTTTTGGATGTATTACTGAAATTGAATTACCTATGGGAGGCTATCATAAGGGTGAAACAATAATTCTGAGTGAAGTTAGAGATTCAATAGGATGCATATTGGTTGTGGCAGTGATTGCAGCCTTTACTTTCAACATGGCGAAACCTAACATCATAAATGGCTAAGATGCTTCACTCCCCAATTAGCTCAACAACTTTTATGCACACTTTGAAAGGGAAAATAGAACTATACCCTTTGTGAATCCTGCAGCATCTGGCAACATACTTAATATTTTAGCAACATTTTTTCCCTCCACCATCAGATTTCTAAACAGTCAACAACACTACACATTATTTTGCTCTCTACTTGCACTATGTTGTTTTATATTAAATTTTTTTATGTATTGCACTTGTTACGTTCCCCAGTAACCGGGTGACTTACCAGCAAAGATAGAGAGGTCCACTGAAGCCTGGTGCTTCTATTTTCAAACGTTTTATTTATAAAGGGGCACAAACGTATGGTTAATACAAAACATTCAGATCATACACATCGTCAAAACTCAATCTAAAGCACAGGTGTAGTAATAATCAATCAAAAATGAGCTCTATCGTTGTCTAGGGGATACTGAGTCCAATGGGATATAAGAGTCACTCAAAGTCTGCAGGCTTCCCCGTTTCGGGAACCACTGGCATTTCACGTGTTGGAGAGAGAGAAAAGGAACACTTGCCCGTCGTCCTTGCGAAGCAAATCCCTGCTGTTAGTTAAAGCGGTTTTTCCTTTTGGGTCCAGCCACAGACTCCCGATCCGGAATCTAACGCACGTGGCTTCCTTCAGAATGGCTTCCCGCTCTGACGGGAAGCACTATCGTGTCTTCTTCGTGTGTCTCCTTGGTGCGTCTGAGGCCCCGCCTCGGCAGCCCACCTTTTATCTGGACTGGCAGGGTTGTAGATGTCAATCAGGGTGGGGGTGAGGCAATCTTTCCCCCATCACCCATCTCACATTGCCCTTAGGGTTTGCACGTAGTCCAGTTCCTTATTCCACAAAGGTGTCTCCCAAGACAATGGCTATGTCCAAGGCTTTTGTCTTGCTGAGCGGCCAGCCCACATTCCAAACCGTAAGGCTCTCTCTCTTGCGATTCTCACAAAGGAGGGGTCTGAGGTCATGACACACTGTACTCCTGCCACAAAACAAGAAACTTCATGACATCTGTCAGTGACAATATACCTGATTCTGATAAGGGAGATAGCATTAGGATGAAACATCTTAACAAGGTTTTGAAATGCATTGCCTCACTATTTCTCACTACCTCTCACTGAAGTCTCAATGAGCAAAGAATCATCTAACTTGCACTTCTGGATGCTTTCACACATTAAGCTGTCTTTTGGGCTACAGAAATATCAGAGATATCAGAGAAATAATTGAAAGTTCCTTTTGCCCTCCTAGTACAGGAACTTGGTAAATGAACATCAAACTTTGCTTTCAGGTACAGGCAACTGGCACCAGAGTATCTCCAGCTCAGAGTGTGTCTATGAATTTGTCCAGCTTAATGAACATTTTGACACCTGTTTTACATCCTTAAAATGGCCACAGCATCATTGTTTTTGTTATTTTCTCCTAATTGAAGGTGTCATATCTGGAAAGGTTCTTCACTTCAATCTTCATCCAAATTATCACAGTCGTGTTTTTTGCCTTTCCACCTGGGGACACAATCACAGCTAAAACTGTGTTTAACTTCTTACAACGTAGTACAGTATAATGGGTGTTTGCAAAGTGGTCTCACTTACATTTGAGAAACTAAACACTGACTGAGTGAGATTTAAAAAAATGCAGATACTGGAAATCAGAAAAAATTAAATGATGGAAACACTCAGCAGATAAGTATATATCTATGGAAAGAGAAGCAATTATACAGTTTCAAGTCAAATACTCAATCTATCAGAGTGATTGAGTTCTGTTTTTCAAAACACCTCTGTTCATTCCCCAAAAGACCCTGAGCTTTCTTTTGCCTCTAAGTTTCATTCTCCATCCAACTTCCACTCTGACCTCTCTATCTTTGGCCGCTGATGCTAGTACAAATCCAAATGTAAGGTCATGCAACAGCATCTGATCTTCCAGCAAAGCTTATTGGAGCCTGCAGGACTCAACACTGAATTGAACAATGTTTTTATAATCCAGTTTGTATACTCTTTCATAACACTTTAAGCTTATGTGTCTGTATCATTATGGTAAATCTACACTCTCTCCATTGTCATTTTATCTTTACAAGAAATGTTCACAGTACTTAACATGAGATCTACCTAGGGCTTTACATAGCTGTAGCATAACTTCTGCCTTCTATTCTAAACTTTCAGATAAATAGCAAGAGCTATTATCATAGCAAGAGCTATTATAAACACATTATCATGGTGTTTTGATTATTTTCTATACATGCACATAGGATTTTGATAATTTATTTGCAAGGATCCTTAACACTGTTTATCATAATTTATCAACTTTGTCCCATTGCTCTTTTTGCCTATGAGACAAAACATTTTATCATTAGTTTTAATTTATATTTATTTAAATAAAATGTCACCACTATTATTTTACAAAGGGTGCATTTTGCTGATCATTCACTTTCATATTTTTCTAAAATTTTTGTGATGATTTTGAATTAGCTTACAACTTTCTCTTTATAGTTCCTCATTAGTTTTCTCAGCTTCTCCATCGCTCTATTACGAGGACCTACTTTTGATTATGGACTTTTATCAGCTTTTTGTTTCATAGAGTCATAGAAAAGTACAGCACAGAAACAGGCCCTTTGGCCCATCTAGTCCATGCTGAACCATTTGAACTACCTACTCTCATTAACCTACACCAGGACTATAGTCCTCCATACTCCTACCATCCATGTATCTCTTAAACGTTGAAATCGAGCTTGTGTGGACCATTTGCGCTGGCAGCTTGTTACACATTCTCATGCCTCTCTGAGTGAAGGAGTTTCCCCTCATGTTCCCCTTAAACTTTGGTTGAAGTCCCACCCTACCTCAGTGGAAAATGCCAGTTTGCCCTTATCCTATCTATTTCTCATAATTTTGTATACCTCTATCAAATCTCCTCTCAATCTTCTGAGTTCCAAGGAATAAAGTCCTAACCTCATCACTTCTTATAACTCAGGTCCTCCAGACCCGGCAACATCCTTGAAAATTTTCTTTGCTCTCTTTCAACCTTATTTACATCTTTTGTGTCGATAGGTCACAAGAACTGCACAAAATACTCCAAATTAGGCCTCACCAATATCTTATAAAACTTCAATATCACTCTTGAGCTACTCCCACAAAGCCAATGTCGAATCCAATTTACTACCTCACTTTGAATGCCAAGTGACTGAACCTTCTTGACCAACTTCCCATGTGGAACCTTGTCAAATGCCTTTCTAAAGTCCACGTAGACAACATCCACTGTCTTGTCTTCATCTATTTTACTGGAAACTTGCTCAGAAAACTTTATAAGATTGGTTAGACATGACCTACTACCCACAATCCATACTGACTATCCTTAATCAGTCCATGTCTAACCAAATACTTGTATATCTGGTCCCGTAGAATACTTTCCTCTAACTTTCCCACTACTGATGTCAGACTCACCGGCCTATAAATCCTGGTTTATTTTTAGAGCCTTTCTTAAACACTGGAAAAGCATTGGCAATCCTCCAATCCTCTGTTACTTCACCCGTCACTAAGGATGATTTAAATATCTCTGCTAGAGTCCTGGCAATTTCTGCACTTGCTTCCTGTAGGGTCCAAGGGAACACCTTGTCAGACCCTGGGGATTTATCCACCCTAATTTGCCTCAGGACAGCAAACACCACTTCCTCTATAATCTGTATAGGGTCCAGGAAGTTGATGTGGCTTCTTTTTTGTTTCTATAAACTCTGTGTCCATCTCCCAAGTAAATACAGATGCAAAAAAATTATTTAAGATCTTCCCCATCTCTTTTGGCTTCACACATGGTTTACCATTCTGATCTTCCAGGGGACCAATTTTGTTCCTTGCTCTTTTGCTCTTAAAGTATCTGTAGAATCCCTCATCTGCTAGGGCAGCCTCATGCTTTCTTTTAGCCCCTGTGATTGCTTTCTTAAGTGTTCTTTTGCATTTATTGTACTCAATAAGCACCTCATTTGTTTCTACCTGACATTACCTGCTGCGCATCTCCTTTTTTCTCTTAACCAGGGCCTCAATATCTCTTGAAAACAAAGGTTCCCTACACCTGTTATCTCTGTGTTTTATTCTGACAGATACATACAAGCTTTCTACACTCAAAATGTTGCTTTTGAAGGCTCCTGCTTACCAAGTACACCTCTGCCAGCCAACAACCTGTCCCAATCTACTCTTGCCAGATCCTTTTGATACCATCAAAATTGCCCTTTCTCCAATTCAGAATCTCAACCTGCAGACCAGACCTATCCTTTTCCATATTTACTTTGAAACTAGTGGTATCGTGATCAGTAGATGCTAAAGTGTTCCCCTACACAATTATTGAGCTGCCAGTCCTGCTGCTCCTGCAACCAAGTCTCACTAATGGCTATAATATCATAATTCCAGATGTTGTTCCAAGCCCTCAACTCATCTTCCTTCCTTACGATACGTCTTATATTGAAATATATGCAGCTCAGGACACTAGTCACACCATGCTTGATCTTTTGATTCCTGACTTTGTCTGAGGTCTTAACAACATCTGTCTCCACAACCACTCCATTAACTGTTATGGCACTCTGATTCCTATTCTTCTGGATCTTTAGTTTAAGGCCCACTGTGAAGCACTAGCAAACCTTCCTAGTAGGATATTAGTCCCCTTCCAGTTCAGGTGCAAACCGTTTCTTCTGTACTCTTACCTGGAAGGAAGCTCAATTATCCAAAAGTCTTATGCCCTCCCTTCTACACCAACTTGTTAGCCACGTGCTAAACTATATCATTTTCATATTTCTGGCCTCACTAGCACATGGCACAAGTAGCAATCCTGAGATCACAACCCCAGAGGTCCTGTCCTTTAACTTGGTACCTAACTCCCTGGACTTCCTTTGCAGAACCTCGTCATTTGTCCTACCTATGTCATTTGGTCCTACATGGACTACAATCTTTAGCTGGTCACCCTCCCACTTTTATCAGCTTTCTGGTTTTTTTATCAGCATTTTGTTTCTCTTTTATCTTGTTCCTTATTGCTTATGATATTCATAAATGCCTTTGTTTGACAAATTAATCATGGCCCCCTTCAGTAAACATCAAGTTTAAAAAAAACTTTCCACTGAATGTGCTGCTACCTTATTATAAACAGATAAGCAATGGTTCAGTATGTTGTTTAATATGGTGAAAGTCAGTTTTATCTTAATCCAAAATCTTAATAGCTCTTTCACACTTTCTCCTTTAAAATACTTAATCAAACTTGATATTACTATCACTATCATATAAATATTTATGCACTTTTAATATCTAAATCTGTTTCATTTCAAAACCAATATGGCTGCTTTAGAAATCTTACATGAACACTCAAGATTTTTAAATGATCTAATCTGTTAACCCCAATCAGTGTGAAAATTGAAATCCCTCACTAAAACTGTTCTGCCTTTGCTCTATGCATTGATACAGTTTTCTATTTACCAGCTGATATCAAGGGATTTATTCTACTGGAATCTGAAGTCCTTTATTAACTTGTAATATATCAGGTCTCTGTTACCTATTTGCGACACTTTGCAACAATATCCTTGCTGAACAAAAATATATCAAGACCATTCAAAGAAGCATTATCAAAGAGAAAGAAATTAAGATACTAAAGATTGCAGATGCTGAAATCTGGACCAATACACTGCTGAAGTAACTCAACATGTTGAGCAGCATCTGTAGGAGGAAAGAAATTATCAGCTTTCTAAATTGAACCCCTGCATCAAAGGAAAATTAAATTGATAATGATTAGGACAAATAACCAAAATTTAAGCAGCATTTTAAAAGAGTAAAATGAAAATAGAGGTATTTAGGGAGGGAATTCCAGAGGTTTTATTTATTTCTTAATTTGTTGGGGTGATTATTGTATTGCTGGCAAGACCATTGTTTATTGATCATCCATAATTGCCCTTGAACTGAGTGTCTCGCAAGGCAATTTCAGAGGGTGTTTAAGCATCAAATTCTTCAGCACATCAATTTCATTGATGTGCCTGAAGTCATTATAGGTCAGAATGAGTAAAGTTGGTAAATTTTCTTCCCTGAAAAGCACTAGTAAATGAGATGTTTTCTTTTTGCAGAAATACTTAATATTTGTGTAATCCATACTAATTACATTTTTAAATTTCAGAGCATAAACTACATTTAAATTCTATAAATGCCATGGTGGAATTTGAAGTAGTATATCTGGACTGAATACAAGATAAATTAGATAGATAGATAGATAGATAGATAGATAGATAGATAGATAGATAGATAGATAGATAGATAGATAGATAGATAGATAGATAGATAGATAGATAGATAGATAGATAGATAGATAGATAGATAGATAGATAGATAGATAGATAGATAGATAGATAGATACTTTATTCATCCCCATGGGGAAATTCAACTTTTTTTCCAATGTCCCATACACTTGTTGTAGCAAAACTAATTACATACAATACTTAACTCAGTAAAAAAAATATGATATGCATCTAAATCACTATCTCAAAAAGCATTAATAATAGCTTTTAAAAAGTTCTTAAGTCCTGGCGGTTGAATTGTAAAGCCTAATGGCATTGGGGAGTATTGACCTCTTCATCCTGTCTGAGGAGCATTGCATCGATAGTAACCTGTCGCTGAAACTGCTTCTCTGTCTCTGGATGGTGCTATGTAGAGGATGTTCAGAGTTTTCCATAATTGACCGTAGCCTACTCAGCGCCCTTCGCTCAGCTACCGATGTTAAACTCTCCAGTACTTTGCCCACGACAGAGCCCGCCTTCCTTACCAGCTTATTAAGACGTGAGGCGTCCCTCTTCTTAATGCTTCCTCCCCAACACGCCACCACAAAGAAGAGGGCGCTCTCCACAACTGACCTATAGGACATCTTCAGCATCTCACTACAGACATTGAATGACGCCAACCTTCTAAGGAAGTACAGTCGACTCTGTGCCTTCCTGCACAAGGCATCTGTGTTGGCAGTCCAGTCTAGCTTCTCGTCTAACTGTACTCCCAGATACTTGTAGGTCTTAACCTGCTCCACACATTCTCCATTAATGATCACTGGCTCCATATGAGGCCTAGATCTCCTAAAGTCCACCACCATCTCCTTGGTCTTGGTGATATTGAGACGCAGGTAGTTTGAGTTGCACCATATCACAAATTCACTACTGTATCGCTGATGTACCAAGCTTAGACACTTAGAAGTTGAAGGCTCTACTACCAATGGTGGTGTTTTAAATTTGGCAATTATCAAGAGCGTAAAATGTAGTAGTACAAATATATCAAAATGTTCTAGAGCTTGAGGAGATTGCAGATACAAAGTGGAGTGATAACATGGACAAATTTGAAATCAAGGATAATCATTTATTTCCTCTTTTCTCATTGTTTCCAGCTGAATCTTAAAGTGGGCATTTGGTGAATAAGCACTGGAGACTTGATGCCACTTGAAATGACTGTTAACAATGTTTTTATCACTTTTCTTATGATTGAGAGTAAACTAGATGATCATTAACTGAAGTGGGTCATAATTAGCTTTTTGTGGAAAGGCCATATATGTATAATTTTCTGCATTACTGGGAGTTACCAATTTTGTTATTGTATAGGCACAATTTGGTAAGAGGTGCAACTAATTCTGGCAGGTTGCTTTATGATCCCGTTGCCTATGCATTTTACAGGGCTTTCAGCTCTTTCTTGATACTATGTGGATTAAACTAAATTGAGTGAAGACAGGCTTCTCTTATGGAAAAAGGAAGACAAGATCTTTGTCCACTCAGCACCTCTGATTAAACTTGGTCATAAATGCTTATTTGCATTTAACTTATTTCAATGTATTGCATTGAACTGCAGCTAAGTTAACAAATTTTACGTCAATTTGTTATAATTCTGATTCAAAGGTTCAATTTAATGTCAGAGAAAGTATACAGTCTACATCCTGAAATGTTTCTTCTTCGCAAAACATTCACGAAAACAGAGAAGTGCCCCAAAGAACGAATCAAAGCTCCCCCCCAGCTCCCTCTCCTCCCGCACTTAAGCGGCAGCAAGGCAATGTTACCTCCCTCCCCCCCAGCAAATAAAAGCACACCCGTTACCGAGCACAAGCATGAGCTAAGCAATAGCAAAGACACAGACCTTGCAGTTACCCCAAAGACTAACGCATTTCATCTAGCATTTGGCAACCCACAGGTTCTCTCCCTCCCTGGCAAAGGAGAGGGAGATATCCCCCATTTTCACAGCGAGACATAACAACAACCCGTTGGTTTACAATGGTAAAAAGTCTGTTTCGCTGCTTTTTACGAGCTCTGTGCCTGAAGGTTGCAAAGACCTTGGGTCTTCTGGCTGACAGTGAAAGATTTTCCGGTCTCCCCAATGACACACGAGTCTCCTGCCCTGACATCGACCCTCGATCCACCCGTCTCCAGAGCCACGAGATCTTAGGCTTCCGAACACTAGGCCGCCTCTCAGGCCGACCCCTTGACGTGCCGAACATTGGCTGGTCCTGAAACCCCGAGAATGGGTCCCATTCCCACAAAGAACCGAAGCCTGCATATAACTCCAGCTCAGGGTCTTCAAAAGAACCCTGAAAGGGACATAAAGACATTAAAGATGGAAATAAAGCTGTTTCTGAAGATGCAAGCAAAGGAATCGCCATTTAGTGCCATTTTAACTCCACCTCCAATCTTCTGATTTGTCTTACCTTTAGTGTTCTCAAGTTGGGCCCTGCTATTGCTGAGCTTGAGTATGTGTTTGAAATCTTCTCAAACTGGAGTTTAAATGTTCATACCCATTTCAGGATAGATGTGATAGCAGGACAACAGAATTTCAATCCGATTTGTTGATCGTGGCATCACTTAGTTTTGTCTGTTACATGCATGTTTAATACGTAAAGATAGATAGATAGATAGATAGATAGATAGATAGATACTTTATTCATCCCCATGGGGAAATTCAACTTTTTTTCCAATGTCCCATACACTTGTTGTAGCAAAACTAATTACATACAATACTTAACTCAGTAAAAAATATGATCTGCATCTAAATCACTATCTCAAAAAGCATTAATAATAGCTTTTAAAAAGTTCTTAAGTCCTGGCGGTAGAATTGTAAAGCCTAATGGCATTGGGGAGTATTGACCTCTTCATCCTGTCTGAGGAGCATTGTATCGATAGTAACCTGTCGCTGAAACTGCTTCTCTGTCTCTGGATGGTGCTATGTAGAGGATGTTCAGAGTTATCCATAATTGACCGTAGCCTACTCAGCGCCCTTCGCTCAGCTACCAATGTTAAACCAATGTTAAATAGTATTGCTGCTTCATCAGATGGGCAATTCACTGTTTGCTGCTGTTGGGGTGTCCTTTCAGTGCTTTTCATTAGCTGGCCAGTGGTGTAGTGGCACCTGCACTGGACTTCAAGACGACTGGTCCCGGGTTTGAATCCGGCGCTCCCTTGCACGTTTTCTATCCAGGCTGGGTTAAGCATCGAGCTAACAACTCAGCTTTATTAAACAAAACAGACAAAATGCTAAAGAAACAGTAAGGTCGCCACCCAATGCACCACAAGGTGTAGAGAGGAACAACAAATTGAAGCCAGTTAATCTCTTGTAATGTTAGAGTAAAGGATTTGCCTGGTAATTCAGATTCAGTTTATTGTCATTTAAAAACCACAAATGCAATGCAGTTAAAAAATGAGACAACATTCCC
The DNA here is from genome assembly GCF_048418815.1 of Hemitrygon akajei. Taxonomy (NCBI): domain Eukaryota; kingdom Metazoa; phylum Chordata; class Chondrichthyes; order Myliobatiformes; family Dasyatidae; genus Hemitrygon; species Hemitrygon akajei. The sequence continues at coordinate 133,518,302 of NC_133129.1, forward strand.
CCAGAATGATATCACAAAAGCATATGACAAAACAGACTACACCAGAAAATCTACGTAACGTTTGGCAATCCGCAATCCAGAGTCCGGAGAGGCTGCTGCGTATTAATATCGCGGTACCATCTTAGCGCGTTCCCCAGAAAGGAGCTCCAATCCACCAGACAAAAACAAGACCAAAAACTAAAGCTACAGACCTGCACAAAACCACATAATTACAACATATAGTTACAACAGTGCAAACAATATCATAATTGATAAAAAAGACTATGGGCACAGTAAAAATAGTCCAAGATGTTAAAGGACTGTAAGTTCAAAAGAAATCACCACAGTTTCCACAAGTCCCCAGGGTCCCGACAGACTCGCCATCCCACGCCAGCGGCAGAAGGGAGTACCCCCGCTATGGCCTTCCAAGGCGCCGCTGGACTCAGCCTTGCAGACGCAGCACACAATGGAAGCTCTGACAAAACCAGCCTCGCAGACGCAGCACACGTCGAAAGCGACCTGAGTCCGTCGAAAGGACTCCGAGTCCGTCGAACCTCCGAGCCAACGACCATCCTCTCCGGCACAGCTTCTCTGAGCAGCATCCTCTGCCGAGCTTATTAAGACGTCCCGCCAACGGTCATCGGCAATGCGACCCCAAGGACTGGGGGCCTGTTCTTCCCAGCAGAGTCCTGGACCTCACAGCAGCAGCAGCAACGAAGAAGGTCTTCCTGGAATTTCCCGATGTTTCTCCGTGCTTCCACGTCCGTTTTCAATCGATTATGATTGTGCACGGCACCCCACTTCACAAATAACAGATAATCAGTTCCGGAGTGGACGCTGCAAGCTGTGTCGCACCGCCATCTTGTTAAGTTACAAACTGTGATAACACAGGTTTCTGGTGTTTTCATTGTTCTACCATGGCTAATGCCCAATTTTGGGTTGCCTGATTTGGTGTTTATGCAATTTTTCACCATTTTATTGCAACATCACAGGATGGAGAAACAATCTGTCTTCATTGGACTAATCAGTGGCCACTTCTATTAATCTGGTCTTGGGCAAATGCATCAGCAATAAGGTGGTTAATGGGGTGAGTGAGGTCAAATTGGTTTATTGGTTGGTTCTCTTAAAACCTGTCAGATAGCTGTGTTCTTCAGGCCCTGGACGTCATGAGAAAATCACTTATGGTGTTGTTCACTGAAGTTTCTCTCTTGGATTGCTTTCTTAGCTCTTGGTCCTCTCAGCTCTTCATCCAAGTATTGATCAACATGGAGTTCATCAACATTGATTCATTAGCTGAGGGAAAGCTCTAAATGATTATTGAATGGGGAATATTTCAAATTGTGTGCACATCTCACACAGAAAGCAAATGCTGATCACATTTAAAGTAAGTTTGTGCAGCAACTGAATTTTTTGAAACCATAATTCAATCTCTCAAACCTTCATAATCACATATGATGAAAGTAAAAATTGAATTGCCCATAAAGAAAACAAATCATCTGAATTGGAAGTCAGAGTATGCCAGTTGATACAAGTCTGCCTTGCCATTTATAGAATCATGGCTGATGTAACTGAAACTTCAATCCTGTGTTCCCCTCTAACCCCACTAATTTTTCACCCTATTGCTTATCAAATATCTGTACACCCCTGCCTTTAAAATATTTCAAAAGTTCTGCTTCCACAGTCATTTGAGGAAGAGTGTTCTGATAACTCATAATCCTCAGAGGAAGAGTTTTATCTTACCGCTCTCTTAAATGGACAACCTCAGGGATTGCTGCCTCCCATAGAAGTCTCTACTTTGCACTTTGTGAAGATTTCTATGTCTCATCACAATTCTCTTCAGAAATTTTTATAAGTTCATCTTTCCAGTCGTGATTTAGGATTTTTTCTGTGCTAGTTAGGTGCTGTGGGAGTTAGGTGCGAAGCTGAAGAGCAGGACCCCCAGGGTAACAATCTCAAGATTGCTACCTGTGCCACGTGCGAGTGAGGCAAGGAACAGAAAGATTATAAAGATTAATACGTGGCTGAGAGGATGGTGCAGCAGGGAGGGCTTCAGGTTTGTAGATAATTGGGCTTTGTTCCAGGGAAGGTGGGATCTGTTCCGAAGGGACGGTTTACACCTGAACTGGAGCGGTACTAACATTCTTGCAGGGAAGTTTGCTAGTGCTTCTTGGGGGGGGGGGGGTTTAAACTAAATTTGCAGGGGCGGGGATCCAGAATGTGAGAGAGGATAGCGAGAGGAAGAATAAAGGACAGGTGGGGACTACACGGTTCCGGAATATTAAGTGTGTAGTAGAGAAAGGTGAGGCGGAACAAGTGATAAGGAGGACACATGTACAGAGGGATGGTCTGACGGAACATGGAGTTAAATGTGTTGAAAGAATAAGTAAATTTAGGAAGGACAATAAAATTCTAGGGGCGTATAGCCCGATGGAGCTCGGGGAGCTGGGTTAAGCACAATAGGCAGAAATTCAAACAGAGAGAGGAGAAATGGGCTAAAAATTCTATATCTGAATGCACGAGGTGTCAGAAATAAGGCGGATGAGCTTGAAGTCCAGGTGCGAATGGGTAACTATGATGTTGTTGGGATAACGGAGACATGGCTGCAGGGAGATCAGACCTGGGAAATGAATGTACAAGGGTATACGTGCTATCGTAGGGACAGAAATGTGGGCAGAGGGGGTGGGGTGGCCCTGTTGATGAGGAATGAGATTCAGTCCTTTGCAAGGGGGGACATAGGGTCAGGAGAAGTAGAGTCTGTGTGGATAGAATTGAGGAACAGTAAGGGCAAAAGGACCCAAATGGATGTTGTCTACAGGCCACCAAACAGTAGCATGGATATTGGGTGCAAGTTGAATAGGGAGTTAACATTAGCATGTGGCAAAAGTAATGTTGCAGTAGTTATGGGGGATTTCAACATGCAGGTGAACTGGGAGAATCAGGTTGGTGCTGGACCACAGGATAGGGAGTTTGTAGAGTGCCTACGGGATGCATTCTTGGAACAGCTTGTACGTGAGCCGACCAGGGACAAGACTATTCTGGATTTAGTGTTATGTAATGAACAGGATTTGATAAGCGATCTTGCAGTAAAGGAGCCATTAGGAGGTAGTGATCATAATATGATAAGTTGTTATCTGCAATTTGAGAAGGATAAGGGCAGCTCGGAGGTGTCAGTGTTGCAGTTGAACAGGGGAAACTATGGAGCCATGAGGGAGGAGCTGGCCAAAGTTGACTGGACGGATAGCCTAGCAGAAAAGACAGTGGAACAGCAATGGCAGGTATTCTTGGGTTAATGCACAAGGTGCAAAATCAGTTCATCACCCAGAGAAGGAAGAATTCAAAGGGGGGAAAGGGGCCACAGTGGTTGACAAAGAAAGTCAGAGATTGCATAGCATTAAAAAAAAGGAAGTATGACAGAGCTAAGGTGAGTGGGAGGACAGATGATTGGGAAGTTTTTAAGGAACAACAGAACTTAACTAAAAAGACAATATGGGGAGAAAAAATGAGGTACGAACGCAAGCTAGCCAGGAATATAAAGGAAGATAGCAAAAGCTTTTTTAGGTATGTGAAGAGAAAGAAGATAGTTAAGAACAATGTTGGGCCCTTGAAGAATGAATTGGGTGAAATTGTTATGGGAAACAGAGAAATGGCAGAAGAATTTAATGAGTACTTTAGATCTGTTTTCACTAAAGAAGACACAAGCAATCTCCCAGATGTATGGATGGGCCAAGGACATAGGGTAACAGAGGAAATGAAACAGATTGACATTAGGAAGGAAACGGTGATGAGAAGACTGATGGGACTGAAGGCTGACAAATCCCCAGGTCCAGATGGTCTGCATCCTAGGGTACTAAAGGAGGTGGCCCTGGAAATTGCGGATGCATTGGTAATCATTTTCCAATGTTCCTTAGATTCAGGATCAGTTCCTGAGGATTGGAGAATGGCTAATGTTATCCCACTTTTTAAGAAAGGAGGGAGGGAGAAAACAGAGAACTATCGACCTGTCAGCCTGACATCGGTGGTGGGGAAGATGCTAGAGACCATTATTAAGGATGAAATAGTGGCATAGCTAGATAGCAGTGATAGGATTGGGCCGAGCCAGCATGGATTTACCAAGGGTAAATCATGCTTGACTAATCTGTTGGAGTTTTTCGAGGATGTAACCAGGAAGTTAGACGGGGGAGATCCAGTGGATGTAGTGTACCTCGATTTTCAGAAGGCATTTGATAAGGTCCCACATAGGAGATTGGAGGGTAAAATCAAAGCTCAGGGCATCGGGGGGAAGACATTGACATGGATAGAAAACTGGTTGGCAGATAGAAAGCAAAGGGTAGCGGTGAATGGGTGTTTCTCGGAATGGCAGGTGGTGACTAGTTGGGTGCCATAGGGCTCAGTATTGGGACCACAGCTGTTTACAATTTACGTCAACGATTTGGATGAAGGCATTGAAAATAACATCAGCAAATTTGCTGATGATACTAAGCTGGGTGGCAGTGTGACATATGATGAGGATGTTAGGAGAATTCAGGGTGACTTGGATAGGCTGGGTGAGTGGGCAGATACTTGGCAGATGGTGTTTAATGTGAATAGGTGTGAGGTTATCCACTTTGGGAGTAAGAACAGGAAGGCAGATTATTATCTAAACGGTGTAGAGTTGGGTAAGGGAGAAATACAAAGAGATCTAGGAGTCCTTGTTCATCAGTCACTGAAGGTGAATGAGCAAGTGCAGCAGGCAGTGAAGAAGGCTAATGGAATGTTGGCCTTTATTACAAAGGGAGTTGAGTACAAGAGCAAGGAAATCCTCTTGCATTTGTACAGAGCCCTGGTGAGACCACACCTGGAGTATTGTGTACAGTTTTGGTCTCCAGGGTTAAGGAAGGACATCCTGGCTGTAGAGGAAGTGCAGTATAGATTCATGAGGTTAATTCCTGGGATGTCTGGACTGTCTTACGCAGAGAGGTTAGAGAGACTGGGCTTGTACACGCTGGAATTAAGGAGATTGAGAGGGGATCTGATTGAAACATATAAGATTATTAAGGGATTGGACAAAATAGAGGCAGGAAATATGTTCCAGATACTGGGAGAGTCCAGTACCAGAGGGCATGGTTTGAGAATAAGGGGTAGGTCATTTAGGACAGAGTTAAGGAAAAACTTCTTTTCCCAGAGAGTTGTGGGGTCTGGAATGCACTGCCTTGGAAGGTAGTGGAGGCCAATTCTCTGGATGCTTTCAAGAAGGAGCTAGATAGGTATCTTATGGATAGGGGAATCAAGGGATATGGGGACAAGGCAGGAACCGGGTATTGATAGTAGTTGATCAGCCATGATCTCAAAATGGCGGTGCAGGCTCGAAGGGCTGAATGGTCTACTTCTGCACCTATTGTCTATTGTCTATTCTCTGTTGGTTACTGATCATCTCTGTAAAATAAATGATCATATTTTGCCACATTAATGGCACTGTCAAAGTGCAGATTCTCCTTTGACCCATCTGTATTTCTTTCACAGTTGTATGACTGGTTATGTTAATAACAGTCTCTCTGTTGTCCACATGATGGATTTTAAGAGAACAATTCAACCTTCTGGTGATGCAACAAAATTGTTAGGACATCCAGTAACATACTGTAGGTAAGATATTAGACCCTTTCTTACAGAAGCCTTGGATAATAATTATAATTTGCTGTTTTAAAATACTTTACATCACTTAGTCAAAAACATTGATGTCAATTAAGATTTCTTATTATAATTTGATGAATTCAAACAGGTATGGATTGACCTTTCAAATCTGTGTTTCACTTACAAAATGCAGAGGTATTTAAAAACTGAGCAGACAAAACATGGCAAGAGGAAGATATTGAATGTTATAAAGGAACAAAGATAATTTGAAATAGGTCTCCATGGAGGTTACAAGACAGGGCTTTTAGGTGATTGAAAAAGAACATGAGATTCTTTACCTTATAAACCAAGGCAAGAGCAGGTTGGTATGCCAGAGGTTTGCTGAGCCCAACCTATGAAACAATTTGTGAGTTAAACTTCAGACCAGTGACCAGTGATTGTGATTGCACAACACCAATTGCAGTACTGTGCATGTATGTGTGCGTGCAAGCCGAGTCCTTTAAAGAATAGTTTAGAGGCTGAGACTATACAGCGGCTTGCTGATAACTGTGAAATTCAGTTAATGTTTTATTGGGCTGCACCATTTGTCAGAAAAGGGACACATTTGAGAAAAAAAGCATTTACATTGCTGTAATAGGATCACAATTGATCTTCAAATTATTGCTTGCAATTTACAATAACAACTGGAGACAGGTTCTTGCTTAAATTAATCTCTGTTAAATTCACATAACTCCAGAACACTTCCTAATACTGGGTATTTGGAAGGGAAATAAGCAAGATGCAACTATCTGTCTAAAGTTTAATTTGTATCCACCACTCAAATCATGTTTAAGAAACACTGAATTACCATTTTCAATGAATCCAGGGTGAAACACTTCATCTGGTTCTGTCATTTTAAGATAATGTATTTAACTACTGTATAAATCTCCCCTCGATTGATGTTATATTAGTACTGGTAGGGAAATTATGGCAACTTCCATTAGCCTTTCTGTTAGGTTCAGCCTCAAATCCTGGTACATTATAGTTAGTCACTCAAAGTTTGCTCCAAAGATTTTCCTGCCTTCCTGACAAAATCTACTCATAGCCAATAGAGATAATTTAACACAGCAGGGGCACCATTTAAGTATGCAGAGTGTGTATTGAAAATTTTATTGGATCTGACTGTTTAATTCTTGGATTAGACAGTTTAATTGTTATTTTCTTTGCAGTTTAACAATTAATTATCTGCATGTATTTTATATAATTACTTACATACAAGTAACCATCCAGTATGCTTCCTAGTGGTCACTAATAAATAAATAAAATAATTTAAAAATATATAATACCCCTATCTATCTATTTATTTATTAATCTATTTATTCAGTGTGTTCCTGTGGTGATAATATTGGTATGATTCTGGAAGCTTCTCTTGGTCTGCATTATTTGAATAAGTGTTTTTTCATTGGTTAACTCTGATCTACAAATTTCAATGAAATTATCCTTTCTTATGGGTATAAAAGGGCTGACCACAAGGTCAACACTATCTTTAGCCTTCTGCTTCTGTTAGTGTATATTTCACTTTCTCTTTGTTCTATCAGCACTTAATAAAATAATTGTGAAGCAAGACATGTTGTGCCTCTTTGCTGACTTCCAAAAGAACCTTGGATTAAAACATCACAATCTAACAGTTCTAAGCACCTGTTTTAAAATGGTGCAATTCAGCTAAAAGAAGTTTTTAAAAAAAAAAATCTGGTAGTATTAATAGAATACTGATTCAATTTTGGGCCAAAGTAAATTTGGAGATGTCTATATTTATTGTTATATTTAATGATTTGTCTACTCAAATTTTTAAAAAATTTCCCCATTCATATTATTTTAAATGGAAAGATATATGTTGACGAGATCAATTATCTAACTGCTTGATGAACAAAGGATGCATATTGCTCTTCTCTAACCCCAGCCTATTCGAGATATTTATCTTGTAATAAGGCAATTGTAAGTATAAAATCTAAGAGATTCAGACATAGAAAATGAATTTTTAACTTCTATAATTTACTGCTTATCAGAAGCTAACTATTTTATAGCATGGTTAAAGTATGAACATTACCTTTGTTATTCATTTGTAGTGGTAACTTGAATTACTGAATTACAGATGTTCTTTAACATATATGCTTATTTGAAACCTCTGACTGAATCAGATTCACAAAATTCGATTTTATGCATACCATCTGTCTCTGGTCCAGGTACCGTGACTACAGAAATGAATATACCCAAGAGCCCACTGTCCAGTATTGGCATATACATGCCGCTCGTTTGGCATTTTTGGTGTTATTTGAGGTAAATAATATCTACAGTACATGGTAAATATATTATATAGAACCTAGCTAAGTACTGGATATATATAGATATATATACACTGTATATGATTAAATCAAAAACAGCTGCATTTATTCATCTCCAAATAAGATAAAGCTTTCTGTCTTTCTCAGTGGTTGTAAAATCATCATTAGATATTACTTCTCCAAACTTGATTTACTTAACAAATGAGGTTACTGCACAGTACAGTGCAGGTCCTTTGGCCCACAATGTTGTGTGACCTTTTAATCTACTCTATGATCAATCTCACATCTCCCTCCTACATTGCTTTATATTTTTCTAATATCCATTTGCCTTTCTAAGAGTTTTTTAATTGCCCCTAATTATGTGCCTCTACCACCATTCCTGGCAAGGCACTTCATGTACCCACCATCCTCTGATGTCCCCCTATACTTTCCTCCAATCACCTTAAAATTATGTAGTAGCCATTTGCACCCTGGGAAAAAGTTTCTGGCTATCCACTCAATCTATGCCTCTTATCATCTTGTACATCTTTATCACGGCACCCGTCATCCTCCTTTGCTCCAAAGAGGAAAGTCCTAGCTCACTCAATCTTTCTTTATAAGATATGCCATCTTGTCCAGGCAACACCATGGCAAGTCCCTCACTAGAGCTTCCATGCCCTTCCTATAATGAGGTGACCAGAACTGTAGACAATATTCCATATGTGGCCTATCCATGATTTTATAGATTTGCAATATTTCCTTTGCAGCTCTTGAATTCAGTCTGCTGACTAATGTAGGCCAACACTTCATATGCCTTCTTAACAACCTATCAACTTGTGTGGCAACTTTGAGGGATCTTTGAACATGGATCCAAGATCCATCTGTTACTCTACACTGCCAAGAATCCTGCCATTAACCTTGTATTCTGCCTTAAATTCAACCTTCCAAAATGAATCGATTCACACTTTTCTGGGCTGAACTCCCATCTGCATTCTGTCAAAGTCCCACTACAATCTTCAACAACCCTCCACACTATCCATAACTCCACCAAACTTCATGTCATCTGCAAACATACTAACCCACCCTTGCATTTACACATCCAAGTCATTTATAAAAGTCACAAAGAACAGGTGCTTTAAAGAGATCCATGTGAAACACTACTAGTTACTGGCTTCCATGCAGAACACACTATATACTACCACCCTCTGCTTTCTATGGGCAACCAGTTCTTAATCCACACAGCCCAGTTTCCCTGGATCCAATGCTTCCAGATTTTCTGAATGAGCCTACCTTGAGGAACCTTATCAAACGTATTACTAAAGCCCATGTTCCACCACAATCATTGCTCTACCTTCATCAATGTGGTTTGTCCTCTCTCAAAAATTCAATCAGGCTTGTGAAGCATGACCTACCCCTCTCAAAGCCATGCTGACTATCTTTAATCAAAATATGGTTCTCCAAATGCTTGTAAATCCTGTCTTTAAGAATCTTCACCAATAAGTTGCCCACCCTTGAAGTAAGATTCACTGGTCTATAGTTGCCAGGGTTATCCTTACTCTCTTTCTTGAATGAAGGAATAACATTTACCACCCTTCAATCATTTGGTACTACTCCTCTGGCCAGTGAGCATGCAAAGATCAAGCCAAATTCTTAGCAATCTTTTCCCTTGTTTCCTGTGGTAATGTGGGGTATATTCCCTGCCTGGCCCAGGGAATTAACTATCCTAAAATGTTTTTTCAACAGTTCCAGCACATCCTCTTTCTTAATGTGACATGTTCAAGCATATCAGCCTATTTTACGCTGTCTTCTCAAACATCAAGGTCCCTCTCATTGGTAAACATTAAAGCAAGTATTTATTTGGACTTACCTCATCTCTTCCAGGTACATGTTTCCTCTGCTATCCTTGATCAGTCCTACCTTACACTGGCCATCCTCCTGTTTTTCATACACATGTAGAACATCTTGGGGTTTTCCTTAATCTTACTCACCAAGACCTTCATTTGCCCACCTCTAACTCTTTTACATTCATTGTTCACCTCTGGCTGCTTTGTAACTCTCTGGAACTTTGTATGATCTTTGCTTTCTACCATTCTGTTCCTACCTCAATGGGACAAACCTATCCAGAGCCCCCAGCAAGTGGTAGCTAAACAATGTCCACATTTCTGTTGCATATTTCTCTGAGTATATCTGTTCCCAATTTATGCTCCACAGTTCCTGCAGGACACACCTGACAAATTCCATCCCCTCTAAACCTTTTGCACTAGGGAGGTAATAGTCAATATTAAGATGTATTGATATTAGGTGTATTGATAGCAATATATTAATATCAATGTTCTTTATGCTCTATTGCTTATCTAGCACAGTAGAGAGAACAGTTCTTGATCTATACCTAATTCATTTCATCCCCTTCTTTATAAATAGTAACCCATATCTGAATGCTATCCAATTTGATTTCAGGGAGCACTTGTAATATGAAGCTTTGTCCTACAGAATATTATGAAAGCAATTCTGATATGCTAGTAACACACACAAAATGCTGGTGGAACACAGCAGGCCAGGCAGCATCTATAAGGAGAAGCACTGTCGACGTTTCGAGCCGAGACCCTTCGTCCTGACAGCACTTCTCCTTATAGATGCTGCCTGGCCTGCTGTGTTCCACCAGCATTTTGTGTGTGTTGTTTGAATTTCCAACATCTGCAGATTTCCTCGTGTTTGCTGATATACTAGTAGTATGCATTGATGTAAATGTGTTGTGAGGGTTTTAAGACAACATGTTTGTATTTGTTGTAGAACATTGCGGTTTGTGTCAAATATATTGCATCTTGGTATATTCCTGATGTCCCAGTTTCAATCCAAAATGAAAATCTACAGAGGACATATGAGCAATTAAAAGAGGAGCTGAAGTAAGTTTAGCTAAACTGATAATAAGTTCTTAAACAAATGTTTAAAGGCACACATAACAATAAACAGTATGAATATACACTCAGTGGCCACTTTGCTAGGTATCTCTTACATAATAAAGTGGTCACTGAGTGCATGTTCGAGGTCTTCTGCTGCTGTAGCCCATTCACTTAAAGTTTGATTTGTTGTGTGTTCGGAGGTGCTCTTCTGCACACCACTGTTGTACACATGGCTATTTGAGTTGCTGTCGCCTTCCTGTCAGCTCGAACCATTTTAGCCATTCTTCTCTGAACTCCCTCATTAACAAGGTGTTTTTATCCACAACACTGCCGCTCACTGGATCTTTTTCTTGTTCTTTGCACCATTCTCTGTAAACTTTGAAAATTTCAGGAGATCAGCAGTTTCTAAATACTCAAACAACACACTGGAGGAACTCAGCAGGTCAGGCAGCATCCATGGAAATGAACAGTCAACATTTCGGGCCGAGACCCTTCATCAGGTCCTGACAAAGGGTCTCGATCCAAAACGTTGACTGTTCATTTCCACGGATGCTGCCCGACCTGCTGAGTTCCTCCAGCGTGTTGTGCGTGTTGCTTTGACTCCAACATCTGCAGAGTATTTTGTGTTTCTGAATACTCAAACCCAGCACCAACAATCATTCTATGATCAAAGTCATTTAGATCACACTTCTTCCCCATTCTGATGTTTGGTCTAATCAACAATTGAACCTCTTGACCATTCTGCATGCTTTTATGCATTGAGTTGCTGCCACATGATTGGCTGATTAGATATTTGAATTAACAAACCAGTGTATATGTTTAATGAATCAAGTAGACACTGAGTGTAGTTTGGCTCTTCAGATGGTTTGGGTAGACTCTAAGTGGTAGTGATGCAATATTAGTTAATCTTTATCCAGTAACTTAGTTATGAAAACATACTCGAGCATTATTGTAAATATAGTTTCGATTTAACAGCTATGTTGATGAATTTAAGCAGAGTTCGGGTTTGATAGACCTGGTGTGGAAATGTCATTCAGCTGAATAGCTTATGCCATCCCAACAAATAACACTTGGATCCCCACACTATAGAAAAAGAATTGGATGGCATATGCCAGCTTTTATTTAAATTACTTTTAATTAATTTAATTAATTTAAATTATTTTTATTTAAATCAAGATAGAGTTTTATATCCATTTGAAATGCAAAACCACCAACATACATAAATAAAGCTGTTATTTTGCCAAAACCAAACATTTAAAAAGCCAGTGAGATGAATGACAATTTAATTTGGTTTTGGGTGGTATTTCTTGATGGTAAAATATTACCAAGGATAGTCTGAGAAGATACTGTGATAACAAATAAATTATTTTGCAATATGACTCAAAATTACCCCCACTCTCTCATTCAAAAATTATGCCTTCAAAGGAAAGTAAAATTAAAAAACATTTCAAAATAAAAAAGTTAAAAATTTCAAAGCAAAATGTTATGAACTTTTCTATTTTCCTTTTAGGATGATGCCAATGAAAAGTGCAGGACCTTCAGTGAGTCATGTACAACATGAAATGATAATTTGATCACTGAACAATGTGAAAATATAAGTATTGTACACCAAAGCTGTTTACTAGAGAAAATGGAATTACAACTTGTCTGATGATACAGTTTTATATTATTCTACTAGATTAAAACACTTTGTCAGGCAAATATGAAATTGTTAAATCCTGTCAGTGAAAAATGTATCATCCAGCTATCAAACTGAGCAAGATCTTCTCCTGTCCAATGCATTCAAGTTAATTAATGTTCACATTTCATTGTACAAGATTAATTCAGATCTGACATAACAGGAATCACTACAGCACATTTTAATTGTTCACCCAATCCAACAAATCCAAGATGCTATGAATACACTCGGGATAATTTTCTCTGAAGCGTATAGATAACACACTGGAATTCCGGCTATGTTGTGAGCATTTGTATTTGAATATGTTTCTCCCCTGCTCTATTTCTGCCATCAGCCCTGCCTTTGGAAATTCAGGAAACTGTCTAGAGCTGTAAATCTCTGCAACTGATTGTGCCCACATTAAAGTAAGGAGAAAAAAAGAAGTATGTCTCTCTTCTTGTGTGTTTCTACTGGTGCTCGCCCCTTCTACCTGATTATAATGAAAGATCAGAGTAAGGGAAGGTTAATGGACAATTGTTATCTCATGGGTGCAAATGACCATTTTGTGTTAGCATAGAGTGTGGCTGTCTGCAGGAAAATTTAATCATGGATCATGTTCTCGCTGATCCTCTCCTGACCTGGAATCCATGCATATACATCCCATTTAGTGTCACTAGGTTGCAATTGATTATAAGGATTCTGGTTAGGTTTTCCTCCACTTCAGTCAGGACACTAAGTCCAGTTGTATCTCCCTGGTACTAAACTTGCTGAGATCAGTTAACTAGGTATCAACCATGCAATCCTGTTTAAATTACTTAGTAATACATTTAAATAATCTTTGCTCATTGGACCCAAGGTATCTAGTGGGTGATGTGGCTGAAATTATTGCTAAAGTTCACAGCATGTACCTTTAGATTGTATAATGAAGAAACACAGCTGTTTTGTTTTGATCAAGAGGCTGTTGTTTTGCAGGCTGCACTGACTCTCGTGTTTCATCCAGATTGATGGAAAACACTAATCAGATTAATGTTATAGAAAAAGCATTGGATCAGAAATTCCATTAAACAGTGACCACAAGCAATAATTTTTGTTTACAGCTCACTGTGGCAAAACCCGAATTTTAAAGAGATAAAGGCATTCTTTGTATGCTTGTGTGCTTAACAGGTAGGTTGATAAGGAAGAGAGGGAGCATGTTTGGCTAGGGACCTCAAGAGTTGAGCTGGGGCTTGAGGGTAGAGGGAGAGGAGTCACAATTAATTGTTAGTGGGATAGTTAATTACTTTCCCAAGTTGATGACCTTCCAAAGTAATCAGCTCAGGGAAGTGGGGATGGGACCCAGAATGGGTATTTGGAAGATTTGAGGGAGAGCAATTTGACAGCACTATACTCCACAGAATAGCAGGTCGTCCTTGGGAAGATGCCAAGTAACTAATGCCAAAGTAGTTATCTATTACTGAGAAGACTGACTTTGCATAAATGTCTTTCAGTATTTGTGGTCAAACACATCATAGAAATAATGTCCAAAGTTGTTCTGGACACTATTGTGTGTAGCACAGTTTAGGTCTGGAGAACTTACAAGGAAAATCATAGACATTGCAATCCACATGGCAGGCCCTTGATTTCATTAATACTATGCCACATGGTACAGTTACTCTGCTCTCGGATCGGATCGCAAGACCCTGCAGCAGATAATGAGGCCAGCGAGAAGATCATCGGGGTCTCTCTTCCCGCCATCACGGACATTTACACTACACGCTGCATCCGCAAAGCAAACAGCATTATGAAGTACCCCACACACCCTCATACAAACTCTTCTCCCTCCTGCTCTCTGGGAAAAGGCACCGAAGCATTCGGGCTCTTACGACCAGACTATGTAACAGTTTCTTCCCCCTGGCTATCAGACTCCTCAATACCCAAAGCTTGGACTGACACCTTACTGCCCTATTGTCCTGTTTATTATTTATTGTAATGCCTGTTTTGTGCACTTTATGCAGTCCTGGATAAGTCTGTAGTCTAGTGTAGTTGTTTTTTTCTCTGTGTTGTTTTTTACGTAGTTCAGTCTAGTTTTTGTACTGTGTCATGTAACACAGTGGTCCTGAAAAACATTTCATTTTTACTATGTACTGTACCAGCAGTTGTGGTCGAAATGACAATAAAAGTGACTTGACTTGACTCTTGCATCTCCTTTTTATCAGAATGAGTGAATAAGTGGTAGTGATACAAGGCCTGTTAGTTTGTTAATTGTTGCAGTGACTCTAACCATAAAAATTCAAACATTTGTCCTTTAAGGCACCACTAGAGGCTTAATTGAAATAATAAGCTTCCAAGTTCATCCAATGGGAACCTTTTCTTTTCAAATCTTTTTATTATTATTATTATTATTATTCAAAAATAGCACAAGTACATCGAAGTAACAACACTTACAATGCCTCATAAAAGAGGAAATTATTGTAAGGATTGAAAATTTTGTGAATAAAAAAAAACCCTACTAAGCAAGAAAAGTGAGGGGAAAAAAAAGAAACCCATTGTACGTACAACCCCGGAGTCATGCGTCATACAAAAAGCTTCTAAAAATAAACATCAAACTGCCAACAAGAAAAAAAAGATATATCAAAAAAATTTACATTTAGATCGTGGGGGAAATCTATCAGTTAACTGGAATGATGATAACGAGCAAATGAGCCCCATCTCTTCTCAAAATCAAATAAAGGTTCAAAGGTTCGACTTCTAATTTTCCCCAAGCTAAGACACAGCATCACTTGAGAGAACCATTGTGACATCAATCTGCCTTCTTTAAATAAATCCAAAAATGAATTAATATCTTTATTTTTCCAAAGTAAAAAAATTGGATCACTCCAAGAAGGTTTAAAAAAGTAATTACGATAAATTATACTACAAAGTTTAAATTTTTTAAGATTAAAAAAATTGCGGAACTGGATCCAAATTTGTAGAGTGCTTAACCACAGGATATAGGTTTAAATTAGCAACTTTAGCTAATTGTATAGGTAGAGCAACTCCTAATAACAAAGTTAAATAAAACTGTTTCACAGCTCTCAGTTCCAGGTCTACCCAAATTGGCTGATCATTCCTATCACCCCAATATAACCAAAAGGACATAAACCGCAAATTAACAGTCCAATAATACATTCTTAGATTAGGCAAAGTGAGACCTCCGTCCTTTTTCAATTTTTGCAAATGACATTTACCAATTCTTGGTCTTTTATTATCCCAAATAAAAGATAGAATAATAGAATCAATCCGATTAAAAAACCTTCTTAGTCAAAAAAACAGGAATATTCTGAAATAAATATAAAAATGTTGAAAAATCATCATTTTAACTACATGAATATGACCAACAAGTGAAAATGTAAGTGGGCTCCATCTACTAAAGGAATACTTCATAGAGTCCACTAAAGAAGGAAAATTGGCTTTATTTTTTAGTAATTATAACACCTAAATATCTAAAAGAATCCATAACTTTAAAAGGAATATTATCATATATAGAGACAGATTCATTTAAAGGAAGTAATTCACTTTTACTAAAAGTTATTTTATATCCTGAAAAGTCTCCAAATTTGTCAAATAATTTTAGCAAAGCAGGAATAGATTCTTCAGGCTTAGATATATATACCAATAAATCATCAACGTAAAGAGAAATCTTGGCTTCACGAAGAGCAATAGCAAAGGGTTCTAATATTAAGTTAAATAACAAAGGACTTAATGGACAACCTTGTCTTGTCCCCCGTGATAGCTGAAAAAAAGGAGACCTACAGTTATTAGTGACAACAGTAGCAATAGGAGCTTTATATATCATTTTAATCCTATTATTAAAATTGATACCAAAACCAAATTTTTCTAAAACATTAAATAAATATTTCCATTCGACTCGATCAAACGCTTTTTCAGCATCCAAAGATATAACGCATTGTGGAGTTTTAGAAGAAGGTGAATATATAATGTTAAATAATCTCCAAACATTTGAGAAAGAGTAACAACCCTTTATAAAGCCTGTTTGATCTTTAAAAATGATTTTACCCAAAAAACTCTCCAACCGATTGGCCATTATCTTTGAGAGAATCTTAGCATCAACAGTCAATAATGAAATAGCTTCTATTTCTTTAATTCTCAAAAAGGATAAAGATCCTACTGATTGTGCCTCATCCAATGGGAACCTGTTAAATAGTAGTCTTTTTTAAATTGCCTCTCTGCTCTAGAGAATTTTCCCCTTAATCTCTTGATGTTCTTTGATATTAGTGGGCACTAGTTATAAGTGGTTTTGTATTAGGATCTTATCCTATTTAAAGCAAAAAAGCTAATCTAGGAAAATATTCATGGTCAAGCTGATGCTCTTTAAAAGGAGGAAAGTCTCATTTTCTCAATGTCCAGACAGAAAGAATGGGGAACTGTGCTAAATCCAAGAATAAGCACATTCTCATTGTCCTTGATCCAAAATGAGCTCAATTGAAATGTCATCCTTGATTGAACATGTTGAGGTTTAGTTTTTTAAAAATCATTACAATTTAGATGTTAATTTATTATGCATTTTTACTGTTTTCTGCACAATTGTCAATGTTTTGATTTCTAGAATGAAAATTCACTTGATTTGCTACTTAAAGCATTTTGTGGAAATGTTAGCCACACATCTCGGCCTTAATTATCTTTCAACTGGACTTGAATTCTAAACTTTTGAGACAAAATTGATTTTAAAATATGCTCAATATGATGATGAGCCTGCAACTATATTAATACTAGAACAATAAATATATGGACATCTGCTATGTTTGATAATATATCACGGAGAGTCTGCAGCAGTCTCCACTACCACCACAACTCTGATTTTTAAGTTATACAGAGCTCATATTTATACAACAAGACAACTAACTTCACATAACTTTGTTTAGCATCCCACAGTAAGTACATGATCAATCATTTAAAAGACATGTCAAATATCTCTCAGCACGAGTCTAACAGTCCTCTTTGTTCCCTATTATCAGGACTCATAATTTACACCCAGGCATCCTTCCTCCTGGTCCCAGGGGCTTAATATCTTGTTTATTTGAATTCCTGGCTCTGCACATATCTTTCAAGGTTATTCTCGATTTACATCAGCAGTCTTAAGTCCAGCTGCTCCAGAATGGTCAAATAACTCATCTCACACCAGTTTTAACCATTTCCACCACAATGATAGTAATATGTTGGTGGAATAGGAAATTAAAGCAGATGGCTACACTACTAGAACCAGTTCTTGATACTTGGCATGGAGACAGGGAAAGGAAATTGTTCTGAAGATATGAAAAGGAAAAAGGTTGGAAAAAGTTCATAGAGGAAATAAATAGAGGTTTACAGATTATAAAGAGATTGTAAGAGGATTGGGGAATAAAGAATGGGATAAAATAAAAGTTAAATTCTGAAAAGCTGATAATTGAAAGTAAATGTGATCTTAATAAATGTGAAGTATCTTGACAGACATCTAAAAGATTTGGGTATGAATAAAAGTTTAAGGTTTTACTAGAGAAAATTGAATGTAAGATTCTTAAGCTACCAGCTGACTAAACCAACAAGTTGCACATGATAGGAAATAGTCAAGTGAAGCAACTGCCCTCATTGGATAAAATATTCTATTATTTATTTACAAATATAAGGATAATAGCATGGAAAAATAAAATCTGAGGAACATAAGATCTAGATTTCTGCAGCTCCATTAACGATGTGGAGAACTTTACATGATGGCTATCTACTTTGAGAAATGCTCCCAGTACTGTTTATCAAATCTTGAGTACTGCAGTGGGACCTTCCATTAAAGAGATTGTATTTCCACTGATTATCAGTCAAATGCAAAAAGTAACCCAATGGGACTTCAATAGCACTTTGGACATACAACCAGAAGTTGAAGAGAAAATTACATCAAATCATTGGAGAGAAAAGGCTGTAAATACTCAAAGCAATTTTCCTATCTTTGCTGAGCATACAGTAGCATTTTCCCCTAGCGTAAAGAGCAATCTGATGGATTATTTGATGTAATTATCACATAGTTATTATGTAGACAAGAGTTTCAACATTGTTCAGTAGTAGGTGACAGTTCTCAGTCTTTGCAAGAGTTTTTTTTCATTATTCTTTCTGCATTCATCTCAAAATACATTGCTGGGAGAATGGGATCGCAGCTTTTCTTCACTTATCGATTCAGCTGTTTTCTATGATGCAAGGGATTCCACATCTGGGAAATTAGTGTCTTTAGGTTCAAAACCAGTTTATGTCATGCACATTTAGTTTGTTAGAATATTTTTTTCACATCAAACAGTTAATGTTTGATTTTCTTTTATCTATATACCTAGCACTGATTTAATGTTTTTACTTGATTTTATAGTGGTGTACTTTCTTTGATTGATTGTGCATCATCATACAAATCATATAATGAAAAACATATTAATTAGGGAATGTTTAGAGGTCTACACATATTCAGATGATATTGGGCAGGGGGGAGCAAACATCCTTAAATAGGAAGATTAGACTTGTACACAATATGCCAGGTGTGATCTCATTAGGGTTCTATTTTAATTGGGAAAAAAACATCTTTACCAGAGTACCCTTATACAATAAAGACCCTGTACATATAAGAAAAACTTAGGATATGTAAGTCTTTATATATGAATCGCTATCTACCATGTCATTGTGTATTGACTTTCCCTATTTGCAACCCACTGAAGTGTGCCTGTCCTCATGGGCCTGCCACTCATTTTAATAACTATATGCAATCTTCTCAGTCGTCACTATTTCAACTCTAGAGTCCTGCATGTTCCGATTTTCTTCACTAGTGGTACTAACTTTTCAGATGCCTACAACCTAAACTGTAAACTTTCACTTCTCAATGCTCTCCAGATTTCTCTTTTTTAAGATGTTCATTAGAATGTGAGTTTTAAATCAATTTTGGATTATTGTACTTGAATACTTCATTGTATTAAAATTTTGACTCATAACAACAGTGAGACTTTCCATCCCTCACATTGAGCCCTGCTCCAAATACAGATGAAAAAAATTCAAGGGAAAGGAATTATAGATTCAAGGTTAATTTAATATAATTTCCAGTACACAAGTGTAAAGAAGAACAAAATAATTGTTCCTCCAAATCAGATGCAACACAAAAAAACCACAAAAGATAAAGAACACTAATAAAAAATAATAGATATAAATACATTTGATAGCTCATATACATGGATTGCAATATGCTCTTAAAGTTATGCTAGGCTGTACATGAAATAATAAAGTAGTGGGGTTTAGTGGATGGAGGTGTTGATCAGCCGAGATGCTTGGGAAAATTAACTGTTTCTGCGTTTGATAATCCAGGCGTGGATGCTACATGTAGCCTGCTTCCCGATGGGACAAACAGTCACAGTCCATGAGCAGGGCGTGTGGGATCCTTCATGTTGCTGGACCTTTCTGTATGTTGTTGATGGTGGGTAGGCTGCTGTCAGTGTTATGTTGGGCATTTTGACAATCCGTCGCAGAGCCTTCCTGTCTGCCGCTATGCATATACATTATTGCATGGTCCCTTATCATGCAATAATGCACCTTGTTAGGATGCTCTCTCCTAACGAGTTTCTTCCAAAATTCATATTGTTCGCTTTATTGACATAAAATTAACTATGCGTAACGACGACGCTTTCTGATGTTTTATTATCTTTACTTGCTATTTAATAAAGTTCTGTTAAACATCATGTGCGAACTCTAAAATTGTTGTCCCTTTAACCCAGCTAAATCGTTAATATATTAAAAAAAATCAAGACCCAAATAACTCTATTGTTCCGGTGATAGACATTTTATCCTTATTGCCTCCCTTGTAATCCTTCGCCATTGTTCCTGTTTCCCCTCCTAATCCGCCATTGTTCCCGTTTCCCCTGCTAATCCACCACTGTTCTTTGCCACTCCCTGAGTCTCACCTGGTCTCAGTGCTGTCGTGTCCTCGTAGTCACGGAACCCGGTCTGCTGCGGGAGTTGTAGTCCCGTCAGTATGGATGCAATAGATTATTGCACGGAGATCAGCATGTTCTGACTGCAAGCCCAGAGTGCACAGCGTGGGGGCAGGCGCCCTGTCCGCTGAGGTGTGCACCTGCCGCAGTTTGGCGGAGACGGGAGCAGTAAAGAGGTGCAGGAATTAACTCATTGCCACAAGTTCACTGACGAGCGACTGGCATTAAATCTGCCGGGACAAAGTTAACAAAGATATAAGTTATTAGCCATAAGTTAACTTCAGTGTATGAAGCAAGAATTTCATTTAGTACCAGGCGGCTATTACAGTATTTGAGCTAAATCCGGTGACTCGTTTGGGTTCAGTATGCAGGTAACGCTTGCTCCATTGTTGGGCACACGGACAACACATAATGTTTGACATTGTAGTTGCGAAAGCAAATCAAGAGGACCATGGAAATCGCAGTGAATTTATAATTGTTTTGTATCTTCTGATATTCCTGAACTTCAACTGATAAACCACCTAGTGGTGTATAAAAGCAGTAAAAGCCACCTTTGCAGGACACCGTTCTAATATGTGGAAGAACAAGCATTTCACCTGGGCCAGAGGTTGCTGTTCCCTCCTGACACTCTTGGTGCTGATCAGCAGAGCCAGTATAACTGAAGGAAATAACCTGACGGAAAGTGACATTTCAGAATCAGGTGAGATTCGCAAAGGTGTCTTCATCATTGAAGCTTGTCCAGTGTCAATTTGCTGCTTTTATGTATTTTGACAGATGCAAATTCTGTAGACTACCTGTAAGAAATCATGAATAAGTGTTAATGATATCTTAGACTGAAGCAGAGGGTGCAAACCAAACTCATTAAAAATAAATTGTATGGTGTATTTATAAGCATTTATTAGAAAATAAAATGAAATGCTCAAAGGGGGGGGGGGGTAGTGCTGGAAAGGTGTTACTCTTACTGGAGGTCTGTGACCAATGGTGTTCTGAAGGCATCAGTGCTGGGACCTCTGATATGAACAAAAATGTGGCTGGGTTAATTAGTATGTTTGCAAACAGTACAAAAAATGGCAGAGTTGTGGAAAGTGAGGAAGGATGTCAAATGATTCAGCACAATATAGACCAGTTGGAAATACTGACAAGAGAATGACAGAGGCAATTTGTTCCGACAAGTGTGAAGTTGTAAAAGAAATATACAGAGTAAATAATGTAAATGATGGGACTTTTAGGAACACAGATACATAGAGGGAGCTTGGGGAGCAGGACCACAGGTTCCTCAAGCTGGCAACACAGTTAAATAGGATGGTAATGGAGGCATAAGGGCATACTTGCCTTCACCAATCAGGATGTTGAGTGCAAAAGTCGGGAGGTCATGTTATAAAACTGCATGAAACTTTCGTCAGACTACATCTGGAATATTGTGCACAGTTCCAGTTGCTACTTTACAGCAGAAATGTGGAGGCTTTGGAGGAGTTGCAGACAGGGTTCACCAGGATATTGCTGGATCAGGGAGAATAAACAATAAACGTGGATTGTTTTCTCTTGGGTTTTGGGGGATGAGCAGCAACCAGTTTAAAATACATTAAATGAGGAGGGGCACAGGCAAGAAGCACAGGTAGTCTTTCATCCAGAATGGAAATGACAAATACTAGAGGGCCTAGCTTTATTGTGCAAGGAGGAAAGTTTAAAGGAAATTTACTTGGCAGGCTTTTGACGCTGAGTGGTAGGAGCTTGCAGGGGAGGTGAAGTAGATGTGACGGTGACATTTAAGAGGCATGAACAGCCAAGTGATTTGAGAGATGTAGACCGTGTGCAGGCAAATGTCCAGTTTAAATTAACACAGACATCGTAGGCCAAAGGGCCTATTATTCTGTTTTCTATTTTAATTTTCCAACAATTGTCCTGTAATCTTCAAAGCCACAATGAATCAGGTGTGTGTGTGTGCCTACACACCTAAATGTTGTGGCAGTCTCTGTTCTTCATTTCAGATTCTAACCATATTCTGGGTGAGAAAAAGATTCAAATTCCTACTCAAGCCTACTATCGCTTACCTTGAAAACCTTGCCCTCTGGTTTTAGACACCACTACCACGGGAGGGAAAATGCTTCCTACTATTTAGCCTATCTGTGCCCCTCATAACAAATTTCACAACATGTGCTGGGGATGTTAAATCTGGTTCTGATCATTTTGTTTACCTTGTTACAAAGACTTTCTACAAATCAGCTAGCCACCTTTGATTATTCACGACAATAGCCTTTCCCCCTCTTAACTGATCAACATAATGAAGCAGCTACAAGTGAATAGCATTGGAAGGATCTAGCAGGATCTCTCCGCACAAAAATGCTGCTGAGATTCTTTGCCCCAGGCTTTGGACGATGGGATTGGATGTGGTTATTATACCCTTAGTGATTGTACCTGAACCCCAGCAACCAGTAAGCCTTCATTCAAGTATAATCTACTGAAGGACTGCTAGAATCTATGTGAACTATATTTCAACAAAGTTGAGCACTTGCAAACGAGGCAAGAAAACATAAAAGACTGAGGTATAGAATTATGAGTGTATATGATTGTCACCTTCCAGCTGTATCTGGACTGACCATGTTGGAGTTAAATACTATCAAACTTAAAACGTGTATTTCTAAATTAAAAGCAAAATATTATGGACTGTGGAAATTGGGATAGAAACTGAATGGTAGACACAGTCAATGTCTGAAGAGAGAATGACTTATCAGGCCAGATGAATGATTCTTCCTGAGAATAAAATGCTCAAGTTTTAGTAAGTCAGATTCTAGACTGAGTGAATACAAAAGTGGGAATTCCTGGTCGTTGCGGCAGCCTGGTGGGAAGCGGGAGAATGGAAGTGCCGATGGTGTACAGGTTGTACTTCTTGGCGCAACTGTCGCCTCATTTAGAACATTACGCTGTTCTTTTATTTTTGAACATTTGTAATTGAATATGACAATTTAAAGCTTTACTGGAAGGAACTAGGATGTTATATTGTGTTGTGTGCAAATAGTCCATACTGCTCACCTGAAGACTGAGCTATTCCTTCTGAATAAACGTGTGGTAATTTAGGATCTCACCAGCCCTGGGTAATTCCCTGGACCGTGGGAATCGTGCTAGTGCTCCTAATTATGATCAATCCCTCAGGCAGTACTATATCAGCCATAGTACTCGATCTTGTCATCTGCTATCGCTGGGAATTTTTCTGAGGTTGAGAAAATACTTGTGGTATGCCATACTAACAAAGAGAGTGAAACTTAAGGCACAAGCTGCATCATGTGAGGGTGACTCACTTACTGGCACATTGGAGAGTGTTTACAAAATGCCTGCCAAACACTTGTATTTATACACTAAGGTTCCAGGGTGAAGTACAAAGTAGCTGTGTACAGAGCTGCCTGTGTATTAAGTTGAATGTACTTTTTCACTTTTTGATTTTTCTCCTTCCTCCTTAATCCATTGACAGCTATATGTTCAACTCTTAACTAGGTAGGAGGTTCTAGGCAGAACAATATCCATCTGTAGATGACCATATTGTAACAGGCATCTTCCCCTCTCAGTCCCTGTTGTGTCCCATCCCACCCAATGGAACACAGGAACCTACACAAGCTTCTGAAGTGCAGTCTGAAGTCTGGGGAAGACTTCTTTATGCAAAGGATATTTGTGGCAGCAAGTTACGGTATTTACTGTATGTAAATGGTTTGTCCTCAGTGAGTGCATGAGATTGCCACAGTTCAGCGATTTCCCGAATGTGAATACCAAAGTTGCATTTATCAAAAATGAAGGCTTCCTGTCTGTTCTGTTGAGCTTTTGGTTTAGACAAGCAATGCAATGCCATCTTTTTGTGACATATGATAGTGAAAAACGGGTGAGGCGACAGAGATTATAGAAAAGCGAGCCTCAATTAGACTGGATTCCAGGCACCAGAGGTCTATTTAAGTTTGTTGTATTTTTATGATGCTAAACTTTGCATTTTAGCAGGTCAAATTAATATTTCCTGAATACATTGTGGGTTTTTTGGGACCTGTTCTACTGCAGTGAATGAAAATCAAAATTTTTAAAAATGGCAGGTGTTAAATAACTAAAAAAATTGCTGGAAGCACTCAGCATGTCAGGCAACACCTGTGGGAGAAACAGGCAACATTTTCAGGTCTAAGCTCTGTTCCTCTTTCTGCAGATGCTCCCCGATTACAGTCGGATGTTGTATTGGACTAAATTTGTCAAATTTTTGTATATTCCTTTCTAAATTTTACTCATTGGTAGAGTGGTTTCTGGAAAAATTGGAACTAATACATGTGAGATTTATGTATAAATTATGTAATTACTGATTAACTAGTTTAAGTAGTTGCTGCACATTCATGTTTATATGCTAACTGAGTCAACTCAGCTACTTTTCAACACCCAGCAGTGTTGTAGGTACCAAACAATGCTTTTTACAATGCCGTTTGTGCATGATTTGAAAGGGAGAATGAAACTTTACCTGTGTGAGTCCCTGAGGCATCTGGTAAACCTATGATACCTGTCTCAGATGCCAATGTCAGAAGGAGTCAGACCCTAAAGGTATACCTGGCAGGCTCTGTGCCAACCAACTGGCTGGAGTGTTCAGGGACATCTTCAATCTTAAGCTATTTCAGTCAGGGGCTCTCACCTGCTTCAAAACAGTATCACCCATACTAAGAAGAGCAGGATGAGTTGCCTCAATGCCTATTGCCCAGTAGCACTCATGTTTATGAAGACCATAAGATTTAGGAACAGATTTAGGCCATTAGGCCCATCAAAATTGATTCACCTTTTCATCATGGCTGATCCATTTCTTTCTCAGCCCCAATCTCCTGTTTTCTCCCTGTAATCCTTCATGCCCTGACTAATCAAGAATTCCACAGACTCACCACTCTCTGGCTATAGAAATTCCTCTTCATCTCTGTCCTAAATAGATATCCCTCTATTCTGAGGCTGTGTCCTCTGGTCTTAGACTGTCCCACTATTGGAAACATTCTCTCCACATCAACTCTATCGAGGCCTTTCAACGTTCAAAAGGTTTCAATGAAATCCCTGCCCCATCACCCCCCCACCCCCCATTCTTCTGAATTCCAGTGAGTACAGGCCTAGAGCCAGCAAATGCACTTCATGTGAAAAGACTTTCAATTCTGGAATCATATTCATGAACCTCCTTTGAACCCTCTCCAATGTCAGCACATCCTTTCTGGGAATATGGGCCCAAAGCTGCTCGCAGTACTCCAAATGAGGCCTCTCCGGGGGCCTTATAAAGTCTTAACATTACAACTTTTACATTCTAGTCCTCTCAAAATTAAGGCTAAAATTCCATTTGCCATACTCACCACCGACTCAACCTGCAAGTTAACCTTTAGGTGATCCTGCATGAGGACTCCCAAGTCCCCTTGCACCTCTGATTTTTGAATTTTCTCTCCATTTAGAAAATAGTCTACACTTTTATTTCTTCTACCAAAGTGCAAGACTGCAGACCTCCTATCACTGTATACACATATATACCTACTGTAATTCAGTTTTTTTTCTGTGTTTATCATGTATTGCATTGTACTGCTGCTACAAAGTTAACAAATTTCACAACATATACCAGTGGTATTAAACCTTATTCTGATTCTGAATTAACTCCTGCGAAGTAAAGAACTGGAATTCCTGCAGTTTGCCTACCACCACAATGGGTCTATAGGGGATGCAGTCTCAGTGACTTTCCTGGATGACAGCAATACCTATGTCAGACAGCTTTTTATTGATTAAAGCTCAGCATTCAACACCATAATCCCCTCAGTACTCATCAACAGCTTCAAAATCTGGACTCTGTACCTCTGATGCTCTGCAACTGAATTCTTCACTTCCTTATTGGGAGCCCCATTGTCAGTGTAGATTGGAAATAACATCTTCTCCTCACTGGCCATCAGCTCAGTCAGACCTCAAGAATGTGTGCTTAGCATGACCGTGTGGGTAGGCACAGTTCAAACATCACCTATAAATCTGCTGATGCCACCAGTGTTGTTGGCAGAATCTCAGAGGGTGACGAGGAGGCGTACAAGAGTGTAATAGATTCATGGGTTGAGTGGTGTCACAAGAAACAGCCTTGCACTCGGTGTCAGGAAGGCCAAGGAATTGTTGGTGGATTTCAGGAAGGGCAAGTTGGGAGAACACACGCCAGCCCTCGCCAAGGGCTCAGCAGCAGAAAGGGTGAGCAGCTTCAAGTACCTGGGTGTCAGCATCTCTAGAGTCCAACGTACTGATGCGATCACGAAGAAGGCGTACCGGTGGCTATATTTCATAAGGTGTTTGAGGAGATTTGGTATGTCACCAAAGACTTTTACAAATTTCTACAGACGTACCATGGAGAACATTCCAACTAGTTGCATCACCATCTGGTATGGGGAGGGGGGTCTACCGCACAGGATTGGAAGAAGCTGCAGGAAGTTGTAAACTCAGCTCCATCATGGGTACTGGCCTGTCCACCAACAAAGACATCTTCAAAAGGCAATGCCCCAAGAAGGTGGCATCCATCATTAAGGACACCCAGCTCCTAGGACATCTTCTCATTATTACCTTCAGGGAGGTACAGTACAAGAGGCTGACACACACACTCAACATTTTAGGAACAGCTTTTTCTCCTCAAATTTTTGCCATCAAATTTCTGAACAGTCAATGAACCCATGAACATGGCCTCATTTATTTTGTGCTGTTTTACACTCCTTATTTATTTTTAAATCTCCTGTTGTAACTTATCATTGCACTGTACAGCTGCCACAAACCACACATTTCATGACATATGCCTGTGATAATAAACGCATGGAAAATCCAATAAAAACTCTGAGTGTTTAGTTTTGACTTAGAGGCTAAAGGGACTTGGATGTATATAGTACTTCTGGATATTTCATGGTCTTATGGCCAGAGGAGGCCTTGGTTAAGTGATTATGGTTGCTCATGATATATCGCCCAATGAGTGCGGATGGTTTTTTGGAAACTGCAGAGTTTCCTGAGCATCTGACCTAAAGGTTACAAACAATGTTATTAACCCGTACTGCAGTCCTGTCTCAGGGTAACTTAATTATCATCTGATATAGCAGTATTGCCTCACTAAGGAATTTTCACTTTTTTTATGGATTAATACAAACACGGGGAGTTTTCCAGCAGTAAAATTAGGGCAACTGGGCCAAAGCTGTGGCACAATTTGTAAAACGTGAGTGAAATAGGATGCCAGCCATTTTTATTTTCAATTATTTAGAGATGCAGTACAGTAGCAGGCCTTTGTGTCCCAATGATCCCACGGTATCTATTTACACCTATGTGACCAATTAACCTACTAACCCATACGTTCTTGGAATGTGGGAAGAAACTGAAACACCCAGGAAGCCTGCACGGTCATGCGGAGAATGTACAAATTCCTTAGAGGAAGCGGCAGAATTGAAATTGGGTCACTGGTGCCTTAATGGTGTTACGCTGAATGCTATGAACTGTGCCACCCATTCTCAGCCCATTACTTATGGATGGAGCAGGAACTGAACCACTGCCTTTTTTTCATTTACTCACTGTCAGCTAAGCTAGCATTTATTGCCCATCCCTAGTTGCCCTTGAGAAGGTGGTGATGAGCTATCTTCTTGAACCACTGCAAGTGAGCCCTGTGAATAAAGAACAGCTTCAGCTGATATAATCTGCCTCATGGTTCATTGTTAATTGGAGCAAGGACCCATCTTCCTTTGAGTATTAACCACATAATTAACACCATCTACCCAAACGGAACTGCATTTCTCACATTCTATGACAAAACCAATGTTGGAAATCACCCTTAAAGGATTTAGCTCACCCTGCAGCTCAGATTGAGAAGTGACATAATACCTCAGTGATTTATAAAACAAGCATGTTCAAAGGATGAATTGTGTTTTGCAGAGCCTGATATGGGAAAACCAGGTTGATGGGTAAATTGAAGAGGAGTATGGTTTAGATTGAAGGGAATGGGGATGAACATTAGTATGGAGATGGTGAATGAGGCTCACCATGTCTTTGCAGAGAAGGGTGTACAAGAAAACATCAGTGTATTTGGAGAATGATACAGGGGAGCCTTAGTTTGAAGAGGTACTGGAGGAGGTTGAGGGAAGAATAACAGACAGAGGGATGTACGGATGAGCATCAATTTGAGGTGATGGTGAAGCAGGGTGGTACAGGGGAGCATTGGGTTGAAGAGGTGGTGAAGGAGGGTGAGGGAAGAATGTTAGTTTTAGATGGCAGGGTTGAGAATGCACAAGGTGGATTGGTTTAAAGCAGTAAAAGTATATCCAATGAGGATGAGTAGTTTAAGAATATACAGGATTTTTCTCTTCAAGTGTTTTGAAACATTTTCCTACACAGAAAATGGGTTGTCACAAATTATGTGTTACCATTAAAATATCAGTATTGATTTATTTTCATTTTCTCCATACCCAAGTTATTATTTCATAAGGAGCTAGATAGAAAGCTTAAAAGCAGGACTGCAAGTGTAGTAATCTCTGGATTGCTGCCTGTGCCACACGTCAGTGAGGGTAAGAATCAGTTGATTTGGCTGAGGAATTGGTACAAGGGCAGGGTTTCAGATTTTTGGATCATTGGGATCTCTACAAAAGGGACGTGTTATACCTGAAATCAAGGGAGACCAGTAACCTTGCAGCTAGGTTTGCTCAAGATGTTGGAGAGGATTTAAACTAATTTGGCAGAGTGTGGGAACCAGAGTGATAGGGTTGAAGATGGGGTAGTTGGTATTCAAGTGGACTTAGTGTGCAGTGATTCTGTGAGGAAGGACAGGCAGATGATAGGGCAACATTGCAGTCGGTGGGCTGAGTTGAATGTAGCATGGGGGCAAATTCTAAAAGGGTGATAAATACAGAACTGAAGTTTTTATATTTGAATTCATGCAGTATGAGGAATAAGGTCTTGTAGCACAGTTAAAGAGTGGCAGGTATGACATTGTGGGCATCATCATGGCTGAAAGAAGATCATAGTTGGGAGCTTAACATCCAAATATATGCATTGTATTGAAAGGACAGGCAGGAAGGTAGAGGGGGTGGAGTGGCTTTATTGGTAAAATAATGAAATCAAATTCTTAAAAAGAGGTGATATAGGATTAGAAGATGTAGAATCCTTGTGGGTAGAGTTAATAAAATGCAAGGGTAAATAAGAACCTGAGGGGATTACAACAGAAGACAGAAAATGCATGCAAAAAGGGCAATAATAATGTGGGATTGCAGTATGTAGGTAGTTTGTAAAACTTGGGTTGATGCTGGATCCCAAGAGAGGGAATTTGTAGAATGCCTGTGAGATGGCTTTTTTTAGAGCAGTTTATGGTTGACCCCAGTAGGGAAAAAAATTTGATTAGAGAGCTTAAGGTAAAGGAATCCATTGGAGGCAGTTGTAATATGACAGAGTTCACCCAGAAATTTGACAGTCAGAAGCTAAAGTCATTTGTCTCAGCAGTGGTGTAAAAAGGGAATTACAGACGCATGAGACAGAAGCTGGCTGGATTTTAAGAAAGCCTTTGACCTGGATCAACACATGAAAGTATGATAGTGTCAGGAGGGGCAGGACTGGCAGCTCAATATTCCATGTTTCTAGACATGATAGAGTGGGGTGGGTGACACTGCTAGTCAGTGAAAATACCACAGCAGTCAGGACAGACCTGAGAACTTGCCTAGTGAGGCTTTATTGGGTGGAAATGAGGAATAAGAAAAGTACAGTCATGTTAATGGAGCTATATTATTGACCAACCAACAGTCACAGGATTTAGAGGAACAAATTTGTAGAGACATCGCAAATATTGGAAAGGGTAGGGCTGGTCCTCAGGTTAAGATTCTAAATTGTGGATTGGGCCAGGTTGTTTTCTAGCAAAGGTATCACTTGGTAAGTAGAAAGTCTTTAAAAGTGAAATTTTGAGACTACAAACTCAAAATATGGCCCTGTCAGAATGAAAGGAAAGTACAACACGTTTAGGGGACCTTTGTCTTCAAGAGATATTGACTTCTTGGTTAAAATCAAAAAGGAGGTGCATAACTGTGGTGAACTACATATACCAGTCTGGACACGCCCCCCCCCCCCCCCCCCCCCCACCACTGACTGCTCCTGTGGCTCCTCCCACGGACCCCGGTATAAAGGCGATTGGAGACACTGCCCCGGCCTCAGTCTCCAGGATGCAGTGTGGTGGCCTATATCTCGCCTCACGTCTCTGAGAGTTATTGATGGTGCATCAATAACAGATATAGGCAGGTAGGAACAAAGGAGGTACTTGAGGAGTATAAGAAATGCAAGAGAACACCTTGAAAAAAGTCAGGAGAGCTAAAAGAAGGCGTGAAGTTGCTCTAGCAGACAAGGTGAAGAAGAATCCTAAATTCTTCGACAGAAGTGTTAAGTGCAAAATTTGCAAGGGGCAAAATTGGTTCTCTGGAAGATCAGAATGGTAATCTATTTATGGAGCTAAAAGAGATGGGGGAGATCTTGAATTGATTTTTTTTTGCATCTGTATTTACTCTGGAGACAGAGAGTCTGTAGAAGTGAGACAAAGCAGCAGTGAGGTCATGGACCCAATACAGATTACAGAGGAGGTGGTGTTGGCTGTTTTGTAGCAAATTGGGGAAGAGGAGGTTAGCTCACAAATACAGAAAGCTTATAGACAGTGCAAGAGGGAGGATAGGCAGGTGATAGAGAAGGGATGCGCTCAGACCGAAGGCTTGAGATGTATCTATTTTAACGCAAGAAGTGTTGTGAACAAAGCGGATGGGCTGAAAGCGTGGATCAGCACTTGGAGATATGATGTGCTGGCCATTACAGAGACTTGGATGGCTCAGGGACAAGAATGGTTACTTCAAGTGCCGGGTTTTAGATGTTTCAGAAAAGACAGGGAGGGAGGCAAAAGAGGTGGGGGGCGAGGCACTGTTGATCAGAGATAGTGTCACAGCTGCAGAAAAGGTGGACGCCATGGGGGGATTGTCTACGGAGTCTCTGTGGGTGGAGGTTAGGAACGGGAAGGGGTCAATAACTTTACTGGGTGCTTTTTTTATAGACCGCCTAATAGTAACAGGGATATCGAGGAGCAGATTGGGAAATAGATCCTGGAAAGGTGTAATAATAACAGAGTTGTCGTGATGGGAGATTTTAATTTCCCAAATATCGATTGGCATCTCCCTAGAACAAGGGGTTTAGATGGGGTGGAGTTTGTTGGGTATATTCAGGAAGGTTTCTTGACACAGTATGTAGATAAGCCTACAAGAGGAGAGGCTGTACTTGATTTGGTATTGGGAAATGAACCTTGTCAAGTGTCAGATCTCTCAGTGGGAGAGCATTTTGGAGATAGTGATTATAATTGTATCTCCTTTACAATAGCATTGGAGAGAGATAGGAACAGACAAAGTTAGAAAAGCACTTAATTGGAGTAAGGGGAATTATGAGGCTATCAGGCAGGAAATTGGAGGCTTAAATTGGAAACGGATGTTCTCAGGGAAAAGTATGGAAGAAATGTGACAAGTATTCAGGGGATATTTGTATAGAGCTCTGTATAGGTACTTTCCAATGAGACAGGGAAGTTATGGTAGGGTACAGGAACTGTGGTGTACAAAGGTTGTAATAAATCTAGTCAAGAAGAAAAGAAAAGCTTACAAAAGGTTCAGAGAGCTAGGTAATGTTAGAGATCTAGAAGATTATAAGGCTACTAGGAAGGAGCTTAAGAAGGAAATTAGGAGAGCCAGAAGGGGCCATGAGAAGGCCTTGGTGGGCAGAATTAAGGAAAACCCCAAGGCATTCTACAAGTATGTGAAGAGCAAGAGGGTAAGACGTGAAAGAATAGGATCTATCAAATGTGACAGTGGGAAAGTGTGTATGGAACTGGAGGAAATAGCAGAGGTACTTAATGAATACTTCCGTATTCACTATGGAAAAGAATCTTGGTGATAGTAGCGATGACTTGCAGCAGACTGAAAAGCTTGAGCATGTAGATATTAAGAAAGAGGATGTATTGGAGCATTTGGAAAGCATCAAGTTGGATAAGTCACCAGGACTGGATGAAATGTACCCCAGGCTACTGTGGGAGCTGAGGGAGGAGATTGCTGAGCCTCTGGCGATTATCTTTGCATCATCAATGGGGATGGGAGAGGTTCCCAAGGATTGGAGGGTTGCAGATGTTGTTCCTTTATTCAAGAAAGGGAGTAGAGTTAGCCCAGGAAATTATAGACCAGTGAGTCTTACCTCAGTGGTTGGTAACTTGATGGAGAAGATCCTGAGAGGCAGGATTTATGAACCTTTGGAGAGGTATAATATGATTATGAGTAGTCAGCATGGCTTTGTCAAGGGCAGGTTGTGCTATACAAGCCTGATTGAATTTTTTGAGTATGTGACTAAACACATTGATGAAGGAAGAGCAGTAGATGTCGCATATATGGATTTCAGCAAGGCATTTGATAAGGTACCCTATGCAAGACTTATTGAGAAAGTAAGGAGGGATGGGATCCTAGGGGACATTGCTTTGTGGATCCAGAACTGGCTTGCCAACAGATGGCAAAGGGTAGTTGTAGATGGGTCATATTCTGCATGGAGGTTGGTCACCAGTGGAGTGCCTCGGGGATCTGTTCTGGGACCCTTACTCTTAGTGATTTTTATAAATGACCTGGATGAGGAAGTGGAGGGATGGGTTAGTAAGTTTGCTGATGACACAAAGGTTGAAGGTGTTGTGGATAGTGTGGAGGGCTGTCAGAGGTTACAGCGGGACATTGATAGGATGCAAAACTGGGCTGAGAAGTGGTAGATGGAGTTCAACCCAGATAAGTGTGAAATGGTTCATTTTAGTAGGTCAAATATGATGGCAGAATATAGAATTAATGGTAAGACTCTTGGCAGTGTGGAGGATCAGAGGGATCTTGGGGTCCAAGTCCATAGGATGCTCAATGCAGCTGCACAAGTTGACTCTGTGGATAAGAAGGCATACGGTGTGTTGGCCTTCATCAATCGTGGAATTGAATTTAGGAGCTGAGAGGTAATGTTGCAGCTATATAGGACCCTGGTCAGACCCCACTTGGAGTACTGTGCTCAGTTCTGGTTGCCTCACTACAGGAAAGATGTGGAAGCCATAGAAAGGGTGCAGAGGAGATTTACAAGGATGTTGCCTGGATTGGGGAGCATACCTTATGAAAACAGGTTGAGTGAACTTGGCCTTTTCTCCTTGGAGTGACGGAGGATGAGAGGTGACCTGATAGAGGTGTACAAGATGATAAGAGGCATTGATCATGTGGATAGTCAGAGGCTTTTTCCTAGGGCTGAAATGGTTGACACAAGAGGACACAGGTTTAAGGTGCTGGAGAGCAGGTACAGAGGAGATGTCAGGGGTAAGTTTTTTCCTCAGAGAGTGGTGAGTGCGTGGAATGGGCTGCCGGCAACGGAGGTGGAGGTGGATACAATAGGGTCTTTTCAGAGGCTTTTAGATAGTTACATGGAGCTTAGTAAAATAGAGGGCTATAGGTAAGCCTAGTAATTTCTAAGGTAGGGACGTGTTCAGCACAACTTTGTGGGCCGAAGGGCCTTTATTGTGCTGTAGGTTTTCTATGTTTCTAAATTAGGATGGATAAATCCTGAGGGCCTGATAGGGTGTTCCCTTGAATCTTGTGGCAGACGTGTAAAAATTGCAGGGGCAGTAGCAGAGTTATTTAAATCATCCCTAGTAACAGGTGAGGTACAGAAGGATTGGAGGATAGTTAATGTTGTTCCATTCTTTAAGAAAGGCTCTAAGAATAGCCCAGATAATTATAGGCTGGTGAGCCTGACATGAGTAGAGCAGAAGTTATTGGAAGATATTCTAAGAGACCAGAGATATGAGTATTTGGATAGACAGTAATTGATTAGGGATAGTCAGCATGGCTTTGTGCATGGTAGGTTGTATCTAACCAATATTATAGAGTTTTTCGAGGATGTTACCAGTAAAGTTGACATGGACAAGGCAGTGAATATTGTCTACATAGACTTTAGCAAGGCATTTGACAAGGTCTCGCATGGGAGGTTGGTCAGGAAGTTGCTTGGCATTCAAGATGAGGTAGCAAATTAGATTAGACTTTGGCCTTGTTGGAGAAGCCAGTGGGTGGTAGTGGATGGTTGCCTCTGTGACTGGTGGAGTGCCACAGGGATCAGTGCTGGATCCATTCTTGTTTGTCATCCATACCAATGATCTGGATGATAATGTGGTTAGCTGGATCAGCAAATCTGTGGATGACACCAATATTTGGAGTGTAGTGGACAGCGAGGAAGACTATCAAAGCTTGCAGTGGGATCTGGACTAGCTGGAAATATGTGCTGAAATATGGCAGATGGAAGTTGATGCAGACAAGTGTGAGGAGTTGCACTTTGGGAGGACCAACCAGGGTACGTCTTATATAGTGAGTGGGAGGGCACTGAGGAGTGTGGTAGAACAAAGGGATCTGGGATTACAGGTCCATAATCCATTGAAAGTGGCATCACAAGTCAATAGCATTGTTAAAAAAGCTTTTGGCACATTGGCTTTCATAGATTAAAGTACTGAGTACAGGAGTTGGGATGTTATGTTGAAGTTGTATGAGACATTGGTGAGGCCTAATTTGGAGTATTGTGTGCAGTTTTGGTCACCTACCTACAGGAGGGATATCAATAAGATTGAATGAGAACAGAGAAAACTTACTAGGATGTCGCTGGGGCTGGAGGACCTGAGGTATAAGGAAAGATCAAATGGGTTAGAACTTTATTCCCTAGAATGTAGAAGATTGAGGGAAGATTTGATAGAGATATACAAAATTATGAAGGTATTAATATGATAAATGCAAGAAGGCTTTTTCCGCTGAGGTTGAGTGAGACTACAATGAGAGGTAATGGGTTAACGGTCAGAGGTGAAATGTTTAAGGGGAACATGAGGGTAAACTTCTTCACACTGAGTGGTGAGAGTGTGGAACAAGATGCCATGATAAGAGTCAAGTGGAGGATGTGATTTTGATTTCAATGTTCTAGAGAAGTTTGGATAGGTACGAGGATGGGAGGGGTATAGAGGGCTATGGTACAGGTGCAGGTCAATGGGACTAGACAGTTTAAATGGTTCAGCATGGACTAGATGGGCTGAAGGGCTTCTTTCTGTGCTGTATTTCAACCTGTCTCTGTTATCATTGCCCAACGATCCATCTCACCTGTGCTCTCATTTCCAATCAGCACATTGCTTCCACTCAAATCTGTAAAATCTGTGAATACTCTGTCTGAAAATCTAGATCTGAGATGCAGAAAATAATACTTTTGGATGAGTGGGACAGAAGGTTCAGTGTTATGGTTCCTGGACAACATCCAGTGATTGAGGAGGATATCAGATGAGGACAGGATTACCTTTAATGTTGATATCTCAATTTATAGACATGGGTTCCCCAGACCGAAATGAGAAGAATATCCAATTGGATATAATTTTGTATTTGTGAGGCAGCAAGGATGAGAATATAATTTTTTTATATAGAAACTTATAGTAATTATTCCTTACTTTAGTCTCATCAGACAACATCTTTCTGGTGACACTCCCCACCCCCCCCCCCCCATTGTGCTATTTGGTTAACAGAAATTTGCCCTTACAGTATTCACACATTGCTACCCAAAAATCTGACACACACAATAAAATTTGCTCATTGGAAGGAAACTTGTGCATATATGATAAGGGTTCTTGCTACAGAAAATCATGATATGGACAGTTTTCTTGGAATAGATCCCTTGTCTTGTTCCCCTCCCCCATCTCTGTAACACAAGGATTGCCTGTATAATTTCAGAAATACACAGGGGCAAGGATTGCCCTTACAGACAGAAATACTTGTTACTCTTTCTGTAGAAGGGATTTTGCAGATTATATTTTTTTGCAGAGAAGACTTCTGAACCACTACAATATACTAATAAATATGTTGCTGTTAATGGATCATTAACCCATTAACCCAATGACCCATTAACCACAATAATAAATGTACTTCAACCTTGTTCTTGTTTGCTTTAGACGGTCTCTGTAACCATCCACCTAAGTTCCTGGCACCTTCTACAAATGAGACTTACAGACTTTCCTTGGGATCTTGGGTTGTGTTGAATTGCACAGTGAAGATACTCTACGATCACAAGTTCAATTTGTGTGACTCAAGTATCCAGTGGATTAAGGACCAGCAGGTGATCACCAACAATAGTAAATACATCCAGACTGACAAGAACAGGTAATATAATTGATCAAGTCTTCAATTCTGTTTTTCATTGGTGGACAACAAAATCATGTTAATCCGTCCCTTCAATTAACCGAGCTAATGATCTATTCCAACTTAGACAGGTTTAGACTCTGGAGTTGGTTTCTTTTTCCAATCCCTGATCAAATAGGTCACCAACAAGAACTGTTAATGTTTGTGTTTGAAGAATGTAATTCAATGACAACATGGGAGAGAAAATAACCCAATGAACAAGGGAAGCCATTGGCTTATTGTGCCTGAACAGATTTTTCTTAGAACAGTTCCATTGTTTTCACTCAACAACTTTTTACACATGCATATTTTTCCTTGAGTATCAAACCGTTTTTTTCTGTATATCACTACTGAGTCTGTTTTCATCACACCTTCATAGTCAAGTCAAGTTTATTGTCATTTAACTATATACATGTACATAACCATATAATGTCTATAGAACCGAGGCAATGTTACTCCGAAGCAGGGTGTAAAGCACAGTAGTATACATTACACAGACTACACACGCCAACTTATGAAGGCAAGGATAAAATCTACAGATGAATCACACATGAATAGCAAATTAAAGTGCATTAATATTAAATATTGTAAGGTACAGAACACATTAACCAGTGACACTTTGAATACGAATAGTCATCCAGATCACCACAGAAATATAGACAAGGATTCCTGGCTACTCAAATGCCTTTTTTAAACTTCATTTTTCTCTAGGACGAGCAGTAGTTCTAACTGTGCTACAGACTTTCACTTCCTTAGCCCTCCATCCCCGCACTCCTGCCTCACTCATTGCTTTTCCACCTGCCAGCCAGACTGCCCACTTACCTCACTGTGCGCTGGGCTGGGAATGCTTTTCAAAGGTTAACTTAGATCTGCCGTCGTAACCCTGTGAGCATTAAGATCACGTGGCCCAAAACGAGGTCTGTTACTATCTTTTTATTCATGATTCAGAAGTGCAGCTATCTTAGGCTAATGCATTCCAGAAATTAGTACTAAAGGGGGAAAGAATCTCTAATGAATTCTGTTGTGTGTTCTATCCTCAGAAATACCTGTTAAGTATTTTAGAGTGTGATAAGAATATTTATAAATTGTGTTTGCCTTTTCATTCTTTGAGTGTTCCCATTCATTATTTTACAATATGGCCCCATCTGGTGGCAGATTAATGACATTTGAAGCAAAGAATGTCAATAGATATTTTTATTCAGGGAACATTTTTCATAATGGATTACCTTCAAAAAATTAATTTCTATTTACTTTGGAACTGTTGTAATGTGGGTATTATTAAAAGTAAATTAATACTAATCGGGAAGCTGTTGGTAGCAAGAGGCGGGATCTGGGGTTGGCGGGGTTTTTACTTCCGCTCTTTTCACTCCCAGTATGCATTGTACATAGTTCCTCCACCCATGCCGCACGAGGTACCTGGAAGCCTCTGTATTGTAAATATCATTTGCCATCCCAGATAAAGATGCTCTTTTGGCCATCAAGTTGTCGAGTGGTCTTTTTGTAAAGTAGAAGTTACCACAAGAACTAAATTGTAATTTGTCCTTATTCAGTGTAATTTGTGGATTTTTCAAAGTCACCTCTGGCTGTATACTTTCTAGGAATTTCACATCCCAGACTTACAAGTGATACACAACCTTATTTAAACCACACATCTGCATTGTATAAAGAAATCTAGATAGAGCTGTCTGATAGAAACATGGAAGGCTATGTAGGAGGGAAGATTGATTTTGAGTAGGCTAAATTGGCACAATTAGCCAATTGGCACAACGTTGTGGGCTGAAGGGCCTATACTGGGTTGTCGTGTTCTATGTTTGTTAATGCAGAAAGAAAATGTGTGTCAAAGTACAGAGCACAGCATGTACTGAACTACCAGTTTGAAGCACCCTAATTTCTGCCCTGGTCAAAACTGAACTTGATTTGCTGAGCTAGGCCTTCCATTCTGTACAAATTGGACTTGGAATGAGCTGATCTATGACATCCTTCAATAATCTAA
Organism: Hemitrygon akajei; assembly: GCF_048418815.1. Classification (NCBI taxonomy): domain Eukaryota; kingdom Metazoa; phylum Chordata; class Chondrichthyes; order Myliobatiformes; family Dasyatidae; genus Hemitrygon; species Hemitrygon akajei. The sequence continues at coordinate 133,556,934 of NC_133129.1, forward strand.
AGATCTGCTAACGCAGACCTGATGAGGTAATGAAACTCCCACTTACCAATGTCCATTGAATTGCAATCTAGCAAAATTCCTACTTTCCAGAGGGGAAAAAAAATCGGGAAACAAGATTCAAGGTAATGCAAACTGCTGTGAGGCTTTGTCTGATTCCAACTTTGTTTTCTCAAACTTGTTGTGCTACCGTTTCATTGTAGATTGCATATTGTGTTGCCCCGGTCAAAGTGCCATGTTTTTGTGTCATTGGTTTTCAATAGCTGGCTGAATTCATCCCAATTTCAGAACTGGGGCTACATATGAAACATTTATCATTATAGCAATTGGGAACAAGGATCAGAACCTCCTGTGAAAATACCCCTCCCACAGCTGCTCAGGGGGTATCAGCCCAATCAGCGTCGACACAGTATTACACCTGCAAGTTGTATCCATCAAACATTGAGGTAGACAGTGTGAACAAACCCACAATCTTTCTAAGATTATAAATTATGGATTGGGGAAAACAAAATGGAAACTGCTATCAGGCGCTTATTGGTTCATCTCCACCTTCCCACTATTTCCAGTATAGAATCTGGAGCTTAACATGTTTACGCAGTGATAGCCTTTGGGAAATAAATAATTATAGAATCTTAGAATGAGGCAGCATGGAAGGAGGCAACTCTGTGCGCTCTGTGTTGGCACTAATTACACACAATCACCTGTTCTTTTTTCCTAATAATTCTCCTTTTAGCATTTGTCCAATTTTTGGGGAAAATACCACTGAATTTATTTATCCTTATAGGTAATGTATACCAGACCATCATAACTTATTGTGGAGTGGCAGGGGTGGGGGGGGGGGGACATAATCTTGTCTTTGTCTTTTGGCCAACTGCTTTATATCAATGTCTTTTGGTTATCAATTTCTCTGCCACGAGAAACAGACACTATTGGTTTATGCTTTTAACTGTTTTCATGATTGTGTACATTATTTCTTCTAAACAGTTCTAAACAGAACAGGCATAATTTCACAAATCTAACTGAAAAATTTCATTGGTAGTACCATTCTGGTAAAACACTTCACTTCTCACACATCCCAATCTCGTTCCTGAAGCGTGGCATCCAGATTTGGATTAACTGTTCCAGGTGGAAGCTTTGATTTATTAAAATTTAGCCTAAGTTCTTTTCTATTTTACTCCTTGGCTCTATTTTTCAAGCTAAAGATCTTCTGTGTGAGTTCTTAAACAGCCTCTTGTCCTGCTACTTACAAAAAATTGCTTTGTATCATTCACTTTATCTTCCTTTATGCCAAAACTCAAATCTCAATGCTTCTCTACATTAAATTTAATCTCTGAATATAGAAAGAAAGTTAGCTACACAAAAAGTTGCTCATACAGAGATTATCAAAAACTGAGTCAGAATGTTAGGCTTTATGGACCATCCTTTGAATGAAGACTGCTGGAGCATGTTTGAGAAAACATGATTTTTTTTATAAGTCTTGCAGTTGTAGATGAAGGAGATTAATAGTTTTTGGAGGAAGGATATGGAAATATTACTTCTTGTGCAGAAGAATTTTAAATGGAATCTATTTACAATGTTCTCTTGAAGATGAAGGCCACAATTGTTATTATAGAGTCATGGTTATATAGAGTCCTTCAGCCTTCTATGACCAAACTGACCATCAAGTACCCATCTGTACTAATCCCCTCTATCAGCACGTAGTCCATAGCTCTCTATACCTTGGTGATTCAGCTTTATTTATTTAAATAATGAGCGAGCACCAGGCTGTGCATTTCAGATTCCAGCCACCCTCTATGTGGGGGAGAAAAGTTCTTCCTCAGATTCCCTCTGATCTTACCAATTACCCTAAGTGTGTACCCTTAAGTTTTAGATACCTCCACTGTTGGGGATGCTTTCTTACTATCTCTCCTCACAGAAGCAAATAAGATGATTAAAAAAATTCCAAACATATTGTCAGGTTTATATCTAGAAGAATAGGAATGAAATTCACCTTTGATTGTTGACATTAGCTGTATGGGAATGTCAACTATTGATGATCCATGGTCTCTTGTCAAACTCAATTCCTGGTTTAATATTTTTATATTCATTTAGTACTAATAACCACTAATCTGTTTACTCCCCGTAGTTAAGAAAAGGAACAAGGGTGTAATCTTTGGTTTGGACTGCAGTTTTAATTTTTGCACAGCTAAAACCACCTTAGTTTAATGGCATAGATTTGCTTGAATGAATTACCTTAAGAACAGGTACATGTTTAAAAGGGAGGAAATCAATGTAGTATTTATAGGCAACAGAGCTTTTTGTACCCGCAGGATATTCCGGATAACTTTACAACCAATTAATATTCAAATATATTCAACTGGCAAAACCCTGATCACCACTACAGTTTAGCAACACTGATCACTTTGCACTAAAATGGATTTTTTTCTAATTGCATTTCATTTTCTTGTAAAAATGTCTATCATTTGTTTTTCTTGTGAATGCTGTTTTTATGATGTAATGTGCCTATGATGTTGCTGCAAATAAGTCTTTCATTGCATGAGTGCTTGTGCATACGAGTCATTGGCTTTGTATTATTATTGCTTCATTGGCAGTCGCCTTGTGTGCAGCACAGTTCCATAGAAAGCAGTGATGCAAGTGAGCTGATAATGTTGATAGCAGCCTGTCCTTCCTGCCAGTACACAGCTTCAGGAAGGATCAAGATTATTTGTCTGTTTGCATCACTGCTTTCTATTATTGCTCACCCTTCGACAGTGCTTCATGAGAAAAGTAACTAGGTACGAATGGCTTCCATGAGGTTGTCCCAGTTAAAAATGTCTCTTTCTTCCCTTTTTATAACTTGTTTGAAGAATTTATCCAGATCTTCAGCACCTCTGTTGTTGCACCTCAACTAATTGCCCAAGTCACGTGTAAAGTTTTAAGAGCCATTTCATTTGCCAGATCCGTACAAAGAATAGAGACGTAGTAGGTGTTCCCGTACTGGTCAGGGAGTTGGGTAAATGCAGAAATGGTTCCAATGAGGTATGGACAAAAACAGAGGTAAGCAGTTTTGATAATGAGTTTTCGAGCTTAGTCAAGGTCGAATTAGGGACTGTCTGTCCCAAGCTTAGTTACTGACATTATGTGGGTAAAGAAGTCAGCACTTCCCACACCATATATCACAGGGGAAAATAAGATATTTTTAAATATAGAGCACCAGGAAAATGTATCTTCTATAAAAGGTCTTCAGTGAAAATTACCTGCCAGATGTTCTCTTTCTATGCTGCACTTTTACTCCGTTCTGAGACATCGTGGAGTAGGAGCTGGTTATTCATCTGGTTCAAAAGTCTGAACTCTCACGAATGCAGCATTCCCACAAAATAGCACTAAGCATGTAGTCAAAATCTAGTAAAGATCTCAAATCCACAACCTTCTCACTCAAGGGGTGAGAATAGCTTTGCATCTGAGGCTTCCTCAAGTGAAGTAATTCTGCATGAGATGATGGAACATGGAGGGAGAGTGTTATAATGGGGTAACATGTGGACAGGAGCTGCTGCTGGGATTGAGGGAGTCCTGCCCAAGTCAGATATTGGATCTAATCCCACTTCTTCTTTGGTCATCAGGCTTAATGTTTCAGAGAAGATTCTCTCCAGCTTTCTGAATGTCAGCTTGGCCGATGAGGCGGATTATGGGACCTTCACCTGTTTCATAGGAAAAGAGTCCATGACCTTCACCCTGGAAAAGACAAGTGAGTCAAACATTGTTAGGCCGTGGTTCCTCCAGCAGCAAATACCAAGGTTTTGTTCTTTTGTCTTTCTCTATGTTTTGCTCATCTTGAGGTGTATTGGTTCGAAGTCGAACAGATTTGGCTTTGTGTTACCAGACTTGAGCATGGTTGACATTGCCTTGAGTAGAAATCATATCCTTGCTTCCCAATAATTGCATCCCTTACCTTGATCAGCAAAATAAAAGAGCCATAAAGAGATGGTTGGTGCTATGCAATCTCAGTAGTATCTCAATGGATAGAAATGTATTTTATTCTGAGAAATGAAGATCCCCTCTGCTTTATGGTCCTGCTCTAAAGTTTGTGCTAGGACACTCTGTAACCTGTTAGATTCACAAAAAACTGCTGATGCTAGTATCTGGAACATCACAAATCTGCTGGAGGAACTCAGCGTGACAAGTGGCACTGGTGGATGGAAAGAAACTGTTGACATTCCAGGATGAAACTCTGCCTCGGGACTCTTGCAGGGTTTCAGCACAAGATATCACCAATTTCTCTTCTCCCAGCGATGCTGCTTGATTGACCCACTGAGTTACTTCAGTAGATTTTGTTTAGAACACAGTCCTACATTGTGAAATACTTTGGTACCTTCGATCAGCCTAGATGCTTTCTAGTTATTGTTTACTGTCTCTCTCTCAGTCGCAGGTGTTGCCAGTCATGTCCCAGCAGTACTAGGTGCCATTTTGGTGCTTGGTGCATTGCTCCTGGCTGGATTGCTGTATGTGAAGTGCAGACTGAACTTTCAGCTCTGGTACAGAAACAAATATGGAGAGTTTGAAGTCAATGGTAAGTGATGTTTATTCCTGAAGTTTACTTTAGTTACCAAAATACTAATACAAGATGTCCTGAACCCGCCTGCAATGCTTCACTTGAAGCTCTGCTTACATGACCTGAAAACATCCTGAATATTTTGTTTTAACCCTCTAATAAAACAGAATACTCAGCAAACACGAGGATATCTGCAGATGCTGGAAATTCAAGCAACACACACAAAATGCTGGTGGAACACAGCAGGCCAGGCAGCATCTATAGGAAGAAGTACAGTCAACGTTTTGGGCCAAGACCCTTCGTCAGGACTAACTGAAAGAAGAGATCTTTTCTTCATCACTATCTCTTCTTTCAGTTAGTCCTGAGAAAGGATCTCAGCCTGAAACATCGACTGTACTTCTGTCAACCTGTAATTGTTACCTGCTCAGTTGAGGAAAAACACCAGAGACACGAAATTACCTCTGAAGCGGCTTTTATTCAGAGAGGAGTTCGCAGCCCTTACACACTTCAGGCGTACGGTAGCCAACTCCCAATTTGTCGGTTTACAAAGGTCATACTTATACCCAAAAGCAGGGTACTACATTCGCAAATATGGTTACCGATTCAAATTAATCAATTGATTGGCTATTGCATAGCTAAGCATGCGAATTACTCAGAATTAGCAATGGTTAAAGCGTAATACCTAGAATTAATACTGTCACACTTCAAAACACTTGAAATAGGTATCCTCAAAATACTTTGCCAAGCACATTGTTTTGTGGTCGCAGGTTCCCTTTTCCTTGTGGTCTCCACGTCTGGCCTGGCACCTTATTTTAGCTACGTCTCCTTACTTCCCCAATGATGTACCTCTCTCTTGTCCTGTCTACATATTTTGCTACACTTACCCCTCGCCCACCCCCTCTACACATACCCCTTACCCTTTTCACATTCTCACTTCTTCCTATAGATGATGCCTGGCCTGCTATGTTCCACCAGCATTTTGAGAATACTCAGCCTGCTGTTTTAGTAATTGGAAATAATAAATGCTGGAGTACTGTATGCCTTCTGATTGGGCAACACCTATGGTGAGAGAAGCACATTTACTAAAGTAAGGCACCTCTATCTAGAAGTTCAGTTTACTGCTCTGTTCACAAGTGGTCACTGAACAACGTCTCACGATATACGTCTGTTTCTTCTCAGCTGACCAATCACAAAACTCACTTGGTCTTCTAAATTCCAGGGAACACAATCCTACACTGTGAAATTTGTCAGCATAACTAAACCGTCGTCATCCAGATATAATTTTGGTTAAGACAATGCTGCATCCTCTCCAAGGCAAATTCACTCTTCCTGAGGGATGGTGGGAGAGTTGTTCATAGTTCTTCAGTCATAGTCAGTACAGCAGTAACATAGTGTTTATCCTATGTTCCAGTCCACTAAATACTGTATAAAGGGCTAATATTCTGGTAGCCTTTTTGATTAAAACTATGTAAATAATACACCCCAATGTCACAAACCTTTGTGCTCAGTGGCCCATTTATATTCTGGAGCCAAAGCACACTGAAATTGTTTGCATTACATGCATATTGAGATACAGATCTTGCATGAAAACTGAAACAGGTCCTAACCAGAGGGATGATGCAAGCTTTGGTGTTAGTTAGAGAGCCATGATGTCCGTAGGTCACTTGGACTGAATTCTGGTACATCTGTTACCTCAGGGAGGTGCCTCCTTTCCTTCAGGGCTACTGATCATCCAACCTCATACACTGCTGGTCCTCAGCACTTTAGACCAATCCTCTCACCAGGCAGTATCATGACCTCATCCTATTCATCTGCCCAATCACAACCCCTTTCACTAATCTCCCTTGCACTGTGTACATTAGGATGGTGGTACAGTCATTAGTGCTGCTGCCACACACCCCCATGACCCGGGTTTCAGCCCAACTTCCGGTGCTTTCTGTGTGGAGTTTGCACATTCTCCCTTGACTGTATAAGATTCCCCCTAATGCTCTGATTCCCTCTCACATCCCGAAGTTTTGCTGGTTGGTAAACCTGCAAGTGTAACTTGTTCCTACTCTGAGTGTGTGGCAGGGGAGTTGGAAGAGACTTGATGAGCAGGTTGCAGTGGTATTAATGGACAGAAGAGAATATTTGAGATCTGGCATCGACTTGATGGGCCAAATAGTCTCTTTCTACATTACAAGAATTTACGAACATACCTGTATAGTGTTCTTTCTTCACTCACCCTTTTCCCCTTATGGGATCTATAGACTACGACCAGTCTGATATTTTCTGCATATGGCAGGAGGGTCAGCCAGGTAACAATATTGGGACAAGATTCAAAATTTCCATTCTGCAAATGTGTTGATCAGGAATGCTGAGCTGTTAATTTCTGCTTGTGATTCTTCTCCCAGATGGTAAGCTATATGATGCTTACGTTTCCTACGTATCTGCTGATGATGACCGGAAATTCGTCAACTTCATCCTGAAGCCACATTTGGAGAACCGATATGGCTACAAGCTGCACTTAGATGACAGTGATATCCTGCCGGGGTCAGGTACCTCTCCTAAGCTGTTAATCAGAAGTCTGTTACACTTCTTCCGTTCTGGACTGCTGGCCCTAGGGAGGAATCTAGATGCTGGGATACATTTCTTTTCTGTGCTGCCGGCTACCAGTCTCACCAAAGTACCTATTCACAATGAGTAACTTACAGTGAACATCAGCAGACAACTTGGCAGTGAGCAGTATTGCATTTGGGCTGAATTGTTCATATGCACATGTTCAATCAGGAATCATTGAATAAAAACCAGGAGCTGAGTTTCATTGTCTCTTTTGCAGGGACATTTAGAGCCTTTACTCTCTTTACCTCGTTCAAGACTGACAAATTGGCTTTGATCTTGAGCTGATTGGTTTGCAAAGCTATAACATGCTCTTAATTCCCATCTTAAATCCCCACACAACCTAAAGCCTTTTATGATTCAAGCTCACCAGGATGTATGAATAAGGAAACTGAGAATCTGTACTGAATCAGTAATGGCATTCATTTAAATCATGATTTATAAATTTACTTGAAAAAATGTCCTTGTCATAAACTTGTGTGTCTTACATAGCTAGTACAATGTACTATCTCCTCAAGCCTCTTCACTAGTTTGCCATTCTATAATGTGTCTCTTTTGATCTAGAACCTTCTGCAGAGCTAATAATGAACATTAGTCGCTGTCGCCGTCTGATCGTAGTACTGAGCAAGGCATACCTGGAGCAGGACTGGTGCAGGCTGAACTTCAGGTATTATTCACTCTATTCAGCTGAGAAGTGGCTCGGAGTGAGGCAGTGTGGTGTTTACTGTCTTTTCAAAGAATGTCCACAGGATTTGTGGTTCTCTTACAGATCAATGTCATGTACTCTTCAACTCTAGTGCAATTCTGAGCAGTAGTGTGTCAGGATTCTCTTCACTGATTTCAGTTCAACCTTCAGTACCATCATCCGTCAGCTTCTGCAAGAGAAGCTCTCCAAACTCGACCAGGTCCCATCTGCAGGTGGATCTCAAACTTCCTCTCTGACAGGAGGCAGTGTGTGAGACGAGGCAAGCACTTCTCCACATCCCACTCACTCAGCATTGGGGCACCACAGGGGTCTGTTCCCTCCCTCTCCTATTTTCTCTGAAACGGTGACTGCAACCCCAGTGATCCATCTCTTGAACTTATCAAGTTGTGGACTAATCACCAGAGGGGAAGAATCCAATTATCACCAGGAAGTAAACTAGTTAGTATCTGGTGCAACACCACAACTTGGAGCTGAACGCCCTGAAAACCGTAGAGTTGCAATCTAACCTCAGGGGGAATGGGTCTGCTCTCCACCCACTTGTCATCAACATCTCTACAGTTAGCACTGTTTCAACAGTCATTATTTCACAGGCTCTCATGTGGGAGAACCATATCTCCTTCATTAACAAAGAGGCTCGGCAGACGATGCACTGCATGAGCCAGTTGGTAAATTTCTCTCTTCCCCAGAACAAACTGGTGTAAATCTATACTGCTGTCATGGAGAGTGTCCTCATGTCAGCCATTGCTGTCTGGTTTGATTCTACATGCTCTCACACTATCCAAAATCTACAGCAGGACAATAGAAAAGATTATTGGCTGCAGTCTACCATCACTGCAGGGACTTGTATGTTCCCAGGACAAAGGACCCAGGCAGAAGAAAATCACTCAGGAGACTGACTTCTCCAAAAACTCCCTCTGTAAAGCACCATAGGTCAATTAGAACAAAATATCATATCATCTGGAAAATTTATTTTCCCAGGCAGTTAATCTGATTGACCATTCTAGTTAGCCCTACCTCTCTCTATTGATTACCTCAGTCACTGCACTGCTTTGTAAACACTTTAAATCACTGTTTAGAATGCTGTTTACATTGTAAATACATACTGGTATTATACACATTTTCCCATATCTGTACTTCTAACTATTTTTATATAATACTTTATTCTGTATAATTGTTGAATGTTGTAGTTCTTTGTGCATATGAAGCCAGGTGAGGGAGGGGGAGGGGTGCAGTTGGGAGACAGGCATGTAGGCAAGAGGTGGAGGGGCTGGAGGGGGTAGAAGGAAACACCGGGGACCAGATGGGGCTAATTGGGGAGGTGGAGACAGAGGCTTAAGTGTGGTAAGTGGGGGACAAAAATGCAACAAGTGCTGGAATTTGATGAATAAGGAAGGTGATAATGGAATTTAGGAGAGAGATGGGTAGGTGTAACCCAACAGGGAGGAGATTCAGGGGGTAATGGCTATAAGGGTGTGGTGAACTACATATACCTGTCTGGACATGCCCCCCCCCCCCCCCCCCGGCTGACTGCTCCTGTGGCTCCTCCCACGGACCCGGGTATAAAGGCGATTGGAGACACAGCCCCAGCCTCAGTCTCCAGAATGTAGTGTGGTGGTCGATTGCTGCTTGTTCTTTCTTCCAGCCAATAAAAGCCTATATCTCGCCTCACGTCTCCGAGAGTTATTGATGGTGCATCAAAGGGTTACCTGAAATTGGAAACTTCAGCATACATACCCTTAGTTTATAGACAATCCAAGCAGAATATGAGCTGTTCTTTGTCTAGCTTACAGTTGACTTCACCCTGGCAGTACAGGAGGTCAAGGATGGACAGCTTGGTGTAGGAATGGCAAGTGAAGTTCAAGTATAACATAGCCAAAAGTTCAAGATGGCTGTTGTAGACAGAACACAGGTGCTCTGCAAACCAGTTGCTTAGTCTTGTTGGTGTAGAAGAGGCCACGTTGGGATGACTGTGCATAGTAGATGAGGTTGGAGGGGATGAATGTGAATCTTTGTCTTAGCCGGAAGGGCTATTTAGGTACCACTTCTGTGCTTTTTAAACTGAATTTGCCAATTGCAGTTCAGAGATTAGAATTGTTTGCCATGTCTCAGATTGTATTTAAAGAACTGGCGAACTCTATATTTATTTGCAGATGGTATAACCAGATTATTTCTTAAATATAATGGATTACACATTAGTGATAATCATTACCTAGGACATACATTGTATCCTTAAACAATTCACCTATTTAATTAATCGCATTATTTAATGGACTAATTACAGTCTTTATAATAGGAGATAGGGCCTGTGAGTTTTGTTTGTCAATTGAACACATTTCTGCATATTTAATCCATTAATATCACGAGGAAGGTGGATTCAACTGGGGATTGGGGGAGGGGTTAATATATTTGTTCTTATTTAACGTCAGCAATCAAAAATTACTTTCTCCTTCCGCAGTTTGTAAAATGTATTGTAAGCATTTCAGCTTCTCCAGTGCAGATGCTCCTGAGAAAGCTGAGAGGCAAGCAAAAGGATAAATTGTTAGGAAGGAAATTTTACAGATTTCTCAGAAGGTTGAGATTTGCGGTCTTGTGTGTTGTGTGAGCTCAGTGCTGCAGGGGACCTCAGATGATGCTTGCTAATGCTGCAAATCCTCCTGCTCTGGATAAGATAAACTAATACAAGTCATTGGCTGAATCTGAATGACTGGTTTCCACACAAAGCCTATTCAGCCACCAAGAAACCTAATGCAATATTTCCAAGAATAAAATAAAGGAGATGGGCAAACATATATTGGAAGTAAGAATCTAGATGTACTCTGTAGGGCATCAGTGAGCTAATGCTGTGGGGAAACTGATGGACTGAGCATGGCTCCGTCTTGTCTGACATTGAGCTTGGTGGAAGTAGTGTCACTTGTATCTTGTGCAGCCAGTCTTTATAGTAAAGACATTTTTGAACCTTGCTGAGACCAGACAGTAACTCTCAGTCACCTCCTCATATCTACGCCTTGAAGAGGGCTACACTCTAATTAGAAAACTGCCTCTGACACCATCATTGACCTCATCAACTCTAGAGAACTTCCATCCACTGTCACCAAACTCATAATTCCCTTACCCCACACTGCTCACTTCTACCTCCTACCCAAGATCCACAAACCTGACTGTCTGCATAGGCCTATTGTCTGCCTGCTCATGCCCCACTGAACTTATGTCCTCATACCTCAACTGCATTCTATTCCCCTTGGTTCATTTCCTTCCCACCTACATCCACAACACCCCGTAACTTTCAGTTCCCTGGCCCCAACTCCCTCATTTTCACCTTGGATGTCCAGTCCCTAAACACTTCTATCCCCACCATCAAGAAGGCTTTAAAGCTATCTGCTTCTTTCTCAATAAAAGACTCAACAAGTTCCCCACCACCACCACCACCACCACTACCCCATGTCTGGGAGAACTGGTCCTCACCCTCAACAACCTTTCCTTCAGCTCCTCCCACTTTTCTTCAGACTCAAGTGGTAGCCATAGGTACCTACAGGGGCCACAGCTATGTCTGCCTTTTTGTTGGCTACATAGAAAAGTCCATGTTCCAAGCCTTCTCCAGTAATGTGCCCCACTCTTCCTCCGATACATTGAAATGTGCACCCTTGCTGAGCTCATCAATTTCAACAACCTTCCCTTTAATATCCACCCCGCCCTTAAATTCACTTGGTCCATTTCTGACACCTCCTTCCTCTTTTTCAACCTCTGCCTCCATCTCTGGAGATAAACCGTCAGCCAGCTTTTTTTTTATAAACCTACTGATTGCCACAGTTGTCTTGACTATATCTCTTCCCACCTGGTCTCCTGTAAAAATGCTATTCCCTTTTCTCAGTTCCTTTGTCTCCGCTGCATCTGTTCCCAAGGTATGGCTTTCCTTTCCAGGACATCAAAGATGTTGTCTTCCTTCAAAGAACTTCCTCCACCATTGATGCTGCCCTCACCCGCATCTCCTCCATTTTCTAAACATCCGCACTCAACCCATCTTCACACCACATTAACAGTGACAGAGTTCATTTTGTCCTCACCTACGACACAATGAGCCTCCACAATCAAAGCATCATTCTCCTCAACTTCTGCCGTCTCCAAAGGGAGACTACCACCAAATATAGCTTTCCCCACCCCCCCGCTTTCCACAAGAATCATTCCCTCCATGATTCCCTTGTCCATTCGTTCCTTTCCACAAACCTTCGGCCCGGTACTTAACCCTGCAGCAGCCAAAGTGCCTCATCTGCCCGTTCACCTCTTCATTAACCTCTATTCATGGTCCCAAACAGTCCTTCCAGATGAGGCAACACTTCACCTATGAATCCGCTGGGGTCATCTATTGTGTCTGGTGCTACTGATGAGGTCTCCTCTGCACTGATGAGACTGGTTGTAAATTGGGAGATCGCTTCATCAAGTGCCTCCAATCCATCCACCAAAATCAAAACTTTCTGGAGGCCGAACATTTTAATTCTGATTCCCATTCCCACATTTCAGTCCATGGTGTCCTCTTGTGCCACGATGAGGCCCCCCCCCCAGGTGGAGGAGCAACACCTTATATTCTGTCTGGGTAGCCTCCAACCCGATGGCACGAATTTCAATTTCTCCTTCTGGTAAAAGAAAATTCACTCCCCTCCTTCTATTCCTTACTCTGACCTCTTACCTCTTCTCACATGCCTATCACCTACCACTGGGTCCCCCCCCCTTCCCTTTCTCCTATGCTTCACTCTCCTCTCCTGTCAGATTCTTTCCTCTCCAGTCCTTTACCTTTCCTACCCATCACCTTTAAGCTAACCCCTCCTCCCATCTTTTTATTCTGTCATCTTGTCCCTTCCTCTCCAGTCATGAAGAAGGATCTTGACCTGAAACGCTGACTGTTTGTTCATTTCCAAAGCTGCTGCCTGGCCTGCTGAGTTCCTCCAGCATTTTATGTCTGTCACTTTGAATGGCTAAAGCCTGAAATGTACAGATTGGATTATGTCCAGCTACAGGTCCTAATGTCTAAAGAGTGGTGTAAGACTCAGTATTTGCCATTGTGGTTTGATTTGTGTGGTCAGAGTCCTTCGGCACACTTACAGATGTACCTTGTAATTCACAGAGAAGCACTCTGGAATCTGCTGGATCTCTCCAGGAAGCCCATCTTTATCATGTTTGAGAACCATTACAGAGAATTGTCTCACCCTGCCATACAACTCCTTAAAGCGCAGAGGAAGAACATCACTCTCCTGCTCTGGACTGCCACATCAATGGTACAGTGTCTTACCTTCTAAGCTAACTGTGAATGAAACCCAAATCAAAAATAACTATCTTAAATATTCTTTGTACATTCACACACAAGAATGCAAGATGACGTTTAAAGATTGCATTTCATGATGAGATGACACTGAAAAAGAATGGGGAAATGGGAGCCAACGCTGTAGGAAGTTTCATTCTGCATGACCTGTCCCTTCACTAGTGAACCAGCCCTCATTCAATGGGCATTCTGAAGCAAGCATGAAGATGAGGTGCAAACTTTCCTCAAGGTTCACTAAATGGTGAGAACATGCAGATCCAGAGCTTAGTATCATTACGACAGATCAAATTAAAACTTGTCATTGGAATGTTTAGACCACAAGGCGTAGGAGCAGAATTAGGTCATTTGGCCCAATGAGTCCGCACCGCCACTTTATCAAGGCTGAACCATTTCCCCCCTCAACCCCATTTTCCTGCCTTCTACCCCTAATCTTTCTTCACTGACTAATTGAGAACCTGTCAACCACCAGTTTAAATACACCCAGTGATCCGACTGGGGAACAGACAGAAGCAGGGCTTTGCATTGTTCATTTGTATAAAGGAACTCAGTAACCTACCCTAGGCCCAATATATTGATGCAATTATAAGACCAAAAGACATAGGAGCATAAGATATTAATTGGCTGATCCAATTTTCCCCTCAGCCCCAATCTCCTGCCTTCTCCCTGTATCCCTTCATGCCCTGGCCAATGACGAATCTACCAACCTCTGCCTTAAATATACATAAAGACTTGACCTCCACAGCCAGTTGTTGAAACAAATTCCACAGATTCACCACACTCTAGCCAAAGAAATTCCTCCACATCCCCATTCAAAATGGATATCCCTGTATTCTGAGGCTTTGCCCCCGGTCCTAAACTCACTCACCATGGAAACATTCTCTCCACATCCACACTACCTAGGCCTTTCAACATTCGATGAGATACCCCCTCATTTTACTAAATTCCAGTGGGTAAAGGCCCAGAGCCATGAATTACTCCTCATACAATATCCTTTCAATGCCAGAATCATTCTCGTGAATCTCCTCTAAACACTCTCCAATGTCAGCACACCCTTTCTTAAATAAGGGACCAAAAACTGCACACACTACTCCAAATGTGGCTTTATAAAGCCTCAGCATTACATCCTTGCTTTTATATTCCAGTCCTCTCAAAATGAATGCTAACATTGCATTTGCCTTCCTGACCACCGACAACCTGCTAATTAGTGAACCTTGCATTAGGACTCCCAAGTCCCTTTGCACCTCAGAGTTTTGAATTTTCTCCCCGTTTAGAAAATAGTATATACTTTTATTCCTTCTACCAAAGTGCATGGCCATACAGTTCCAAAAACTGTATTCCATTTGCCACTTCTTTGCCTATTCTCCTAATCTGTCCTCGTCTTTCTGCAGACTCTTTGATTCCTCAACACCAGCTGCCCTCCATCTCTCTTTGTATTGTCTGCAATCAATTCCATCATTGACATACCTGTAAAAAGAAATGGTCCTATCATTGACCCCTGTGAAAAGACCACTAATCACCAACAGCCAAGCAAGGGTTCCATTTATTCCCACTTCTTGCCTCCTGCCAATTCCCCAATGCTCTTTCCATGCTAGTATCTTTCCTGTAATACCATGGGCTCTTATCCTATTAAGCAGCCTCATGTGCAGCATCTTGTCAAAAGCCTTCTGAAATCCCAAGTACACAACATCCACTGATTCTCCTTTGTCTATCCTGCTTGTTATTTCTTCAAAGAATTCTAACAGATTTGTCAGGCAAGATTTTTCCTTGGGGAAACCATGCTGGCTACGGCCTACTTTGTCATGTGCCTCCATGTACCCCAAAACCACATCCTTAACAATCAACTCCAACATCTTCCCAACCACTCAGACCAGGCTAACTGGCTGGTAAGTTCTTTCTTTTTGCCTTCCACCCTTCATGATGAGTGGAGTAACATTTGCAATTTTCCAGTCCTCCGGAGCATTCCAGAATCTAGTGATTCTTGAAAGATCATTACCCATGCCTTCACAATCTCTTCAGCCACATCTTTCAGAGCTCTGGGCTGTAGTCCTTCTGGTCCAGGTGACTTATCTACATTCAGACCTTTCAGTTTCACAAACATCTTCTCCCTAGTAATAGCAACAACACTCACTTCTGCTCCCTGACACTCTTGGACTTCAGGCATACTGCTGGTGTCTTTCACATTGAAGACTGATGCAAAATACTCATTCAGTTCGTCCACCATTTCCTTGTCCCCCATTACTACCAGCATCATTTTCCAGCGGTCCATTGTCTACTCTCAGCTCTTTTTTCCTCTGCAAACACTTGGGTATATCTTTTGAATTTGCTTGCCTTTATATTTCATCTTTTGCCCGAGAGCTTTTTTATTTGTCTTCTGTTGGATTTTTAAAA
Organism: Hemitrygon akajei; assembly: GCF_048418815.1. NCBI lineage: Eukaryota > Metazoa > Chordata > Chondrichthyes > Myliobatiformes > Dasyatidae > Hemitrygon > Hemitrygon akajei. The sequence goes on from NC_133129.1 coordinate 133,572,462, forward strand.
GTTTACCAATCCTCTAACTTCCCACTGATCCTTCTTTACTATATGCCCACTCTTTTGCTTTTATTTTGGCTTTGACTTCCCTTGTCAGGCACGGCTGCATCATCCCGCCTTTACTACTACTTCTTTGGGATTTATCTATCCTGTGTCTTCTGAATTGCTCCCAGAAACTCCAACTATTGCTGCTTTGCTGTCTTCCTGCTAGTATTTCCTTCCAATCAACTCTGGCCAGCTCCTCTCCCATGCCTCTGTAATTCCCTTTACTCCACTGTAATACTGATACATCTGATTTCAACTTCTCCCTCTCAAATTATAGGGTGAATTCTGTCAAATTATGATTGCTGCTTCCTAAGGGTTCCATTACCTTGAGCTCCCTAATTAGATCCAGTTCATTACACAAGACTCAATCCAGAATAGCTGAATCCCTAGTGGGCTCAACCGCAAGTTGCTCTAAGAAGCCATCTTGTAGGTATTCTACAAGTTCTCTCTCTTACGATCCAGCACTAACCTGATCTTTCCAATCTACCTGCATGTTGTTTTATTTATGACTGCTCGAATCTCTGATTTTAGAATGTTAGGTCCTTCAGGATTCTTCTTGATGTTCGGTTTTTCTCGTCTTTGGTCTTCAAAATGTTCTTTTATACATTCTGTCCTAACATTCTAAAATCAGAAATTCGAGCAGCCATAAATAAAACAAATCATAACAGAGCAACTGGTCCAGACAACCATATAACAATTATAACACAGAAACAGGCCATCTCGGCCCTTCTAGTCTGTGCTGAACACTTACTCTCACCTAGTCCCACCTACCTGCACTCAGTCCATAACCCTCCATTCCTTTCCTGTCCATATACCTATCCAATTTTTTTTCAATGACAAAATCAAACCTGCCTGTACCACTTCTACTGGAAGCTCGTTCCACACAGCTACCACTCTGAGTAAAGAAGTTCCCCCTCATGTTACCCCTAAACTTTTGCCCCTTAACTCTCAACTCATGTCCTCTTGTTTGAATCTCCCCTACTCTCAATGGAAAAAGCCTATCCACATCAACTCTATCTATCCCCCTCATAATTTTAAATACCTCTATCAAGTCCCCCCTCAACCTTCTATGCTCCAAAGAATAAAGAACTAACTTGTAACTTAGGTGCTGAAACCCAGGTAACATTCTAGTAAATCTCCTCTGTACGCTCTCTCTAATTTGTTGACATCTTTCCTGAACTGTACACAATACTCCAAATTTGGCCTCACCAATGCCTTGTACAATTTTAACATTACATTTTACCCTGTTCTCCAACTTGCAGCTCCATATATATATATAAAAAGCAAAAATCCCACGGAAAATAGCCATAATAAAAGGCACAAACAGAATTCAACTACTATAACGTTGTGTCTAACATTAATAAAAACATAATTAACAACGCCCATCTTAGAATCAGCTAAAGTAGCTCAAAGGTAATTAGTTAGCATGGGACCAGCCTATTGGTTCCTTCCTTTCTATCTACTGGGCGGGGGGAGGGGTCTATTGGAGTAGGTTTTTTTCTTGATTGGGCAGTTCTTTTGATGGATTTCTCTTTCGTAAATGCGTCACTCCTTCTGGTTGTACTTGCGCCTTTGGTTTAATCTGTACTTGCGTAACATTTCTTTTATGTAATATTAAACTCAATTTTAAACATGGATGTTAATAAAATTAATATAATATGGAATTGGAACGGTGTCAATCATCCCATTAAGCGTAAAAAGATTTTTAAGAAATTAAAAACACTTAATGCTGATATTTTTGCGCAAGAAAATCATATACGAAAACAGGATGGGGATAGATTTTTTCGCTTTTGGGAAGGGCCTCTTTTTCACTCACTGTCGGGTAGTAAAACAAGAGGCGTTTCTATATTTCTTAGTCCCAAAACCCCTTTTGTACACCTTAATACTACCACTGATTTGATTGGAAGATATTTAATTACTGGTTTATTATGCGAGCAAAAGGTAGCTCTGATAGATAGATACTTTATTCATGTATATGCGCCTAATGTAGATAATTCTGATTTGTTTTAAGAAACTTTTTTCAGAGTTACCGAATCTCAATGAATATAAACTGATTATGGGTGGTGACTTTAATTGTTGTTTAAATCCGGCGATTGACAGGTCATCAACCAATCCGTCACTTCCTAATAAAGCGGCAGCTTGTATTAACTTTTTTATTAGAATATGGCCCTGTCGATATTTGGAGATATAAACACCCCAATGATAAAGATTTCTCCTTTTTTTCACACGTCCATGACAAATATTCCCGAATTGATTACTTTTTTTTAGATACACGTCTGTTAAACTCCGTTGTTGGATGTGCGTATGACATCATTGCGCTTTCAGATCACGCGCCTTTAAAGTTAACCCTTAAGCTCCCGGATAGATTTTTGAAAATCTCTCAGTGGAGATTGAACCCCGTTTTGTTACAGGATCCAGCTTTTGTTAATTTTATTAAGGAGCAAATTTCTATATTTTTTGAATTTAATACAACCGAAGGAATGTCAAATCTGGTTATATGGGACACCTTGAAATCTTTTCTTAGGGGACATATAATCTCATTCAGCAGCCTTGAGAAAGAAAACTAAAGCGGAATTGTCAGTGCTTATTAATAAAATTAAACAGATAGATAAAGCGTATTTAGTTAAACCTACTGAAGACCTATATAAAGAAAGGGTCGAACTTCAATCACAGTATGATTTACTTCTGACCTTTCCCATTGAACAGCAAATTTTTAAATCTAAAAGTTTATTTTATATACATGGGGGAAAATCTGCTAAACTTTTAGCGGGTCAGTTAAAGGCTGGGATGGTCAGAAAACAGGTTTTAAAAATTCGCCGACCAGATTGAACAGAAACTTTAGATCCTTATGAAATTAATAAGATATTTATGGACTTTTATTCTAATCTTTATAAATCTGAATTCTCTGATAGTAATATCACTATGAATAGATTTTTGCAAAGGTTAAACATACCTCAAATTTCGATTCAAGATGCTGATATGTTAGATGCACCTATTAAACAAGAGGAGATAGCCAAGGCTATATCCTCTATGCAGTTAGGTAAAGCTCCGGGACCTGATGGTTATACGGTAGAATTTTGTAAGACCTTTCACGAAACGCTTATACCACATCTTCATCAAACGTTTACTGATTCTACATCTTCTGGGAACCTTCCTAAAACTTTTTATGAAGCACTAATTTCATTGATTCCAAAAAAAGGAAAGACCCACTGGAATGTGTATCCTATAGACCTATTTCTTTACTGAATGTAGATTTTAAAACTCTCTCTAAGATTCTAGCAAATAGGCTTGAGAGTATCTTGCCTAATGTTATCTCGAACAATCAAACAGGATTTATTAAAAATAGGTACTCACATTTTAATATTTGAAGATTATTAAATATCATTTATTCCCCCTCAACCAAAGAATTTGAATGTATTGTATCTTTGGATGCAGAGAAAGCCTTTGATAGGGTGGAGTGGCCTTATCTATTTCAGGTTTTGAAGAGGTTCAATTTTGGTCCAGGATTTATTTCCTGGATTAAATTGATTTATCATGCCCCGGTAGCTGCGGTTTGAACTAATAATCAAAAGTCTCCTTACTTTAGATTATATAGTGGTACCCGTCAGGGCTGTCCCCTTAGACCTTTATTATTTAATTTGGCTTTAGAACCACTTGCTATTGCTTTTAGGGATTCTAATTCTGTGCAGGGTATTAGGAGAAGAGATAAATTACATAAAGTTTCATTATACATGGATGATTTATTAGTTTACATTTCAAATCCTAAGAAATCTATTCCTTCTATGTTATTTATATTTATGGAATTTGGTACTTTTTCTGGATATAAGCTTAATTTACATAAAAGTGAATTATTTCCTATTAATAATTATTTTGATTATTATGATCAAATACCTTTTAATATTGCCAAAAACCATTTTACTTACCTTGGTATCAAAATTACAAAAAATTTTAAAGACCTATATAGGTATAATTTCTTCCCTTTAGTTGAATATACTCAACAGGCGCTTTCCAAATGGTCACCTATGTCGATGTCATTGATAGGTTGAATAAATGCTATAAAAATGGTTATTCTATCGAAATTTTTATATATATTTCAAGCAGTTCCCTCTTTTGTTCCAAAAACATTTTTTGATAAAATAGACTCGCTGATTTTGTCTTATGTTTGGAATAATAAAAGCTCTAGAGTGAATAAACTTTTATTGCAAAAATCAAAAAAAGATGGAGGACTGGCTTTACCAAACTTTAGATTTTATTATTGGGCAATTAATATTCGCTATATTACTTTTTGGATTTATGATACAGACGATCAAGATCGCCCTTCATGGTTACAGCTGGAGGAAAATTCAGTAATGGGGTTTTCGTTAGCTTCTTTATTAGGAGCTCCTCTTCCCTTTTTGTTCTCCAGAATAGGTAAACAAGCTCTTAACCCTATTGTTAAACATACTTTAAAAATTTGGTTTCAATTTCATAGATTTTTTGAATTAAATGATTTTTTACTTTCTAGTAATATTTATTCTAATTTCTTTTTTAAACCATCAACTTTGGATAAGGCTTTTCTAACATGGAAAATTAAGAGAATAAAAACTTTTTTAGATTTGTTTTTACAAGACTGTTTAATGTCTTTTTCACAGTTAATGGATAAATATGATATCTCCAATACACATTTTTTCAGGTATTTACAGGTTAGGAATTTCTTACATGATTTTTTACCAAATTACCGCTTGATCTGCTCTTCAAATTTGGCTTATGTTATTTTTCAGTTTAAACCTTTTCAAAAACGATTAATAGCTATCATTTATAAACAGTTAATGAATGCTCGCACATCGCCTAATGATAGGGTTCAACGCTCCTGGGAAGTAGAACTTCAACATTCACTCTCAGATAACCAATGGAGTAAAATGTATTATTTAGTTAATAATTTATCTATCTGCGCCCGCCATATTTTAATTCAGTTTAAGATAGTACACAGATATGTCCAAAGATAAATTGGTGCATATTTTTCCTAATATATGCCCTATTTGTGATAGATGTAATGCAGAAGTGGCTACTCTAACCCATATGTTTTGGTCATGTGTAAGTTTAAATAATTTTTGGAGGGATGTGTTTGGAATATTATCTGAAGTTATAGATATGGATGTTCAACCTAATCCACTTACAGCAATTTTTGGGATTTTCCCAGAGGAAGCAAGCAAAGTGTCTGCCTCCGCCCAACATGTGATAGCTTTTTCAACTTTACTGGCTAGGAGAGCTATTTTGCTACATTAGAAAGAATCTAACTCGCCCACTGTTTTCTATTGGCTCTCTTCCATTATGTCATGTTTAAGCTTGGAGAAAATTAGAAGCCGGACATTTGATACATCTTTCGATTTTGAACAAGTCTGGTGACCCTTTATTCAATATTTTCCATGATTTAATTTATCTTTATTTATTTATTTATTTTTCCTTGTCCATGAAGGTTTGGAGATGACTGGAAGGATGTGTTTTTTTTTCTCTGTTTCTTTTTTAAGTTTATCCTCATTTGGACTGCCCAATCTTTCTTTTTATTTCTTTGTCTTTTTTGTTTTGGTTTAGTTAGTGGGGTTTTTCTTTCTCTATCAATAAAATTTCCAATTTTTTTTATGATTGCTATGAGGAGTTGTAATTTCTCTCTGACCATTGTATATATAACAGCATAATATATTACCTATTTGAGTTTGAAATTATATGCTTTTTGTCTTTAATATTGCTGTTTATATGTCTTTTATATTATCTACTTGTTAAACTCCTCTTTCGATTTGTATTTGTATATTCTTTATTTGAAAATCAATAAAAAAGATTGAAAAATGAAATGAAACATTACATCCCAACTCCTATACTCAATGCTCTGATTTATGAAGGCCAGCATATCAAAAGATTTCTTCACCACCCTATCCACATGAGATTCCACCTTCAGGGAACTATGCACCTTTATTCCTAGATCACTCTGTTCTACTGCATTCCTCAATGCCCTACCATTTACCATGTATGTCCTATTTTGATTATTCCTACCAAAATGTAGCACCTCACACTTATCATGGATCCCTTGTGGCTAAAGGGATCAGGGGGTATGGAGAGAAAGCAGGTACAGAGTTCTGAGTTGGATGATCAGCCATGATCATACTGAATGGCGGTGCAGGCTCGAAGGGCCGAATGGCCTACTCCTGCACCTATTTTCTATGTTTCTATCATTCTAGCATTAAACTCCATCTGCCATCTTTCAGCCCACTCTAACTGGCCTAAATCTCTCTACAAGCTTTGAAAACCTACTTCATTATCCACAACGCCACCTATCTTAGTATCATCTGCATACTTACTAATTCAATTTACCACCCCATCATCTAGTATATGACAAACAACATTGGACCCAGTACAGATCCCTAAGGCACACCACTAGTCACCGGCCTCCAACCTGACAAACAGTTATCCACCACTACTCTCTGGCATCTCCCATCCAGCCAGTATTGAATCCATTTTACTACTTCAATATTAATACTAACGATTGAACCTTGCTGTTGAAATAACTGTTCTTAGAAGATTTTTGAATAGAGAAAATAACAGAAATAGCAAATGAAATCTATGATCATGGGGAGATACCTGATGATTTAAGTAAATTATTTACTTAAGTGTTTTGTACATCACTTATGATTTAAGTGTTCATCACACTTCCAAAGAAAGAGGGAGCAACAGAATGTGAGTTACATCGTACAATAAGCCTGATGAGCCACGTGGCAAAAATTATTCTCAGAGTAATCATGATGAGAGCAAGACGCTGTATAAAACCAGAAATCAGTAAAGAACAATGTTGCTTTGTGGAAAACACTGGAACCAGAAATGCAATTTTCATGCTATGGATGATCTGTGAATGAGCCATCCAGGTATAAAAAGACATCTACCTATGTTTCATCAACTGTACAAAAGCTTTTGACACTGTCAGGCACCAAGATCTCCTGGAAATGCTTCAAGATCTTGACATAGATGGGAAATACATACTTTTCTTAAGAAACTTACACTCGGCCAGACAGCATCCATCAGAACAGGAGAAGTGATTGAGTATGTGAATACCATGAGAGGAGTCAGGCAAGGTTGTGTCTTTTCACCCGACTTATTTAACCTGAATAGTGAAAATATCTTGTGAAGTATCAAAGTACTCACAATTGGAGGCCATAATATAAATAATATCAGATACGCTGATGACATCATACTGATAGCTGACTCAGAAACAAAACTTCAAGAACTACTCACTATAGTGGCAGCTGAAAGTAATCGTAGAGGCCTCTCAATCAACATCAAGAAGATAGAAAGCATGGTCATCTCCAGAAAGACAAACATCCCACAATGTGCAATCAAGATCGGAAATACAAACACCAAACAAGTCAGCAAACTCAGATATCTTGGCAGGTGCGACACAGATATCAAATACAGAATAGCAATGGCGAAAGAAGCTTTCTAGAAAATGAAGACGATATTAACAGACAGAAAGATGAGCATGTACGCTAATAACAGAATACTGTAGTGCTACATTTATTCTATCCTGACTTATGGAAGTGAATGCTGGACCATTCCCCAGCAGTGGAAGAGAGACTAGAAGCAGCTGAATTATGGTTCTATAAGAGAATGTTAGAAATATCATGGACCACATACACATCAAATGAAGATGTTCTCAGAAGAGCCCAAGCAGTCAGATCACTCGTACCAACAATAAGAGAAAGATAACTCAGATTCCAAGGGCACATCATGTGGAAAGATGAACTAGAAAAACTCACTCTCTTGAAAGATTGAGGGGAGCAAACCTAGAGGAAGACCTCGGTTTATGTACATCAAAAGCCTAGCCAGGTGGCTACACATCGAGGAAATGGAAGTCAACCAAAGAACAAGGGATAAATCTATATGGGAAACCATGGTCACCAATGTCTGCATCGGATATGGTACCTAGACAGACAGCCAGACCTGCATATTGAAATCTCCAATGACTATCGTAACATTGCCCTTTCAACAGACATTTTCTATCTCTCATTGTAATTCGAAGCCCACATCCTGGCTACTGTTTGGAGTCCTGTACAAATCCCAACAGGATCTTTTTAGCCTTGCAGTTTCTTAATTCTACCCACAAGGATTCTACATCTTCCGATTCTTTGTGACTTCTTTCTAAGGATTTGATTTCTTTTTTAAAGCAACAAAGCCACACCACCCCCTCTGCTTACTTGCCAGTCCTTTTGATGCAATGTGTATCCCTAGATGTTAAGCTCCCAACTATAATCATCTTTCATCTGTGACTCAGTAATGCCCACATCATACCTGCCAATTTCTAAGCTACAAGATCATCTACTTTATTCCATAGTGTGTATTCAAATATAACACCACTCAGTCCGGTTTCCATCATCCTTCTCGATTTTGTCCCCCTTTTACACTGCAAATCATCCCACTGATTGCAATTTTGCCTCATCATTTATCTGCCTGTCTTTCATGACAGTCTCACTACACAAGTTCAGTTTAATTACTGCACTAGTAATTCAGACTCATACCTAACAATCTGTGAGTAATGTTCAAGTGTCATAGAAACAGCTGGGGAATTTAAATTAAGTAAGCATCTGAAGTTCAATAAAATACTAATGACTGACCAGGAAGCTCTGATACAGAAATTCATTTTGTTCAGACAAAAATCTGCCAATTTCATTGAGTCTGAGTAAAACTGCAGACCTGCAATAATACATCTTTTTTTAAACCACTAATCAAAGCATTATGCTCAAAGAGCTCCAGGTTTCCAATACTAGATTTTGATATATGGCTTCTACAGCAGCTGAAACCCTTAACAGCACTTTTATGACCTCAGGACCTAGCAGGCTAATTGGCCGTTAAATCCTCTCTCATAAATGTTTGCAATGTGTATGTACCCTGATAAGAAATGGATCTGAGTAAATCACAAGGTGAAAGAGTGTAAGTGGGGAAAAAGCATATAAACTGGTTGTCAGAACATGTGGTTTAATTACTTCCCATTGAGCAAAGATGGATGGGCCAGGTTGACACAAGAGTGGGTGAAACAATTCAGTATATCAAAAATGTCCAAAGGTAAGCAGTAATTTGATCTGCTTCATGCAGTCTGAGCTTCCTCATTTCAATGTTTTAAAAAAAAATAATTTGTGATCCTGGTGAAACTTCTTTAATGAGGAAATGGATTCTCAACTGGGGTATTTGATTCTTTTCTTGATTCAGCAGATTCAAAGCTATGGAGGGTATGAATTCCAAGGCATTGTGTATCTGAACATATACAATATGACAGGAAAGCCTGGAAGATCTGAATTTAGGTCCGATTCTTACCAAATATCCTTGAATTGCTTCTTTAACAGACCCCCTCCTCTGAATTCTGGAAAGAGTTACGATTGCTTTTACCTCAGAACATACCTCAGCGAAATACCATGGCTGATCCTCAGACTCGACTCCAGGATGATAAGGACCCTATGCTGATCCTCAATCCAGATTACCTGGACTGCAGAGCTGACACTGACCCTGAAGGAGACCTGGGTGAGTGCATAATTTAAAATGAGAGAATACCTATCAAATGGTTTGTTGAATAGGGTACAAGATGATAAAATCAAGTGATTATGTTGAATTTAAAAGCCTGTTAAGAGGTATTAGGCTACGTTACCAAAAATCATGATCTTTGAATTTGGAGGTTTCAAAGGAGGCAAGAAATAGAAATACATAGGGGATGAAGAGAACTTTTCAACTCCTGGGCTTTAGTTGCTGTACTTTCAGCTCTATAATGACAGACAGAAGATAAAGAGAATGCACAAGTTTGAGGAACAAAAGTATCTTGGTGAACAGGATACACCTTATCCTGGGTACCCTCCAACCCGATGGCATGAACATCAATTTCTCAAACTTCCAGTAATGGACCACCATTCCCCATCCTTTTCTCTCTCACCTTATCTCCTTGCCCACCCATCGCCTCCCTCTGATACTCCTCCCCCTTTTCTTTCTTCCATGGCCTTCTACCCCACCTGTCAGACTGCCCTTCTCCAACCCTGAATCTCTTACACCAATCAACTTCCCAGCTCTTAACTTCATCCCTCTCCCTTCAGATTTCAGCTATCACCTTGTGTTTCTGCAGATTTTCTCTTGTTGGTGGACAGGATGTTGGACTCACTGAGTCAAAGGTGAATCCAGATTGTGAAAGACTTTAAAGCACAAATGTGTCAATATTTAATTTGCAATGGACTGTGTAGAATAACAAGGTATTTACAAATGGGACATTATAGAATGTGGAACTTGGCAACTTTTTTTAAAATGAATGAAGATGTAGAGGACAGGAAATAGGACGTGGGGAAAACAGAATTAATTCGTCTTCTCCTTTAAAAAAAAGTGTACAGATTTGGTTTAGCAGTGGAAGCTGATGTATGTAAGGAATATTTAAATAGTTAATTTATAAATAAAGTGCACCTGTATCCATTCAAGCAGTGGTTAGTGATTTTGACATGGTAATTAGATTCATGATGAGAGGTGAATGGAGTGAAAGAGACTGAGAATTTAGTGGGCAGGATAGCACAAGATCTGTGTGTGAGAAAAACATCCCATCTTTTCTACTCACCATTTGCTCTTTGTTTCTCTAATATTTACCATTGTTTTGTACATGTTCATCTCCCATTCATTGTCATCATAACAATTCTTATTGGTCTTTTGCATCTATTAAGCAGTTTATGTCTATTTGAAATTATAAATTGAATTGTTTTCTGTTTTTATAAGTATTCCAACTTTTCTAAAAGACTCAAGTATCACTGTTTAGAAATTGAATATTAGTTGCCTTCCAATTTTTATTTTTGAAATGTAATTAAACTTAATAATTTGAGTACAATTAGGTTGTATAGTATCAAGTTCTTTTTACCAAGCATTCAAAATTGTAAAGATATTAGCACATAAGAAATTGACTTTGTGATATGGGTATCAGGAGTTTATCTGTAATTACCATAACTAAATGCAGCAGGGCATTGGCACTGTTACTTTCTGTACTCTATATATTCTCACTGATGAATGAAGCTGGGCATTGAAAGCTTGCTTTTGTAGCTGGAAATGGGCATTCGTTTTCTAAAGCATAGATAGTAGCTCATTTCCAGAGTACATTCAAGCTGCTGTTCTGGTTCCAATGTTCTGTTAATTCGGGTCTGCAATGTACTTATTTTCTTTCCTCCAACTCAACTATTTGTTACTCCCCCATTCTTTGTTCATTTAGTTTTGCAATCTAGATTTCCGATTTTGTCTCCCTCTTTGACTGTAGCTCTAGCTGGTTCCATCTTGCCCATTCCTTTCCATCTGGTTGTCCCCTCTCCCGGCCTGCACCACAACTCTAGATCAACATCTATGCAAGGTAATGAAAGTATGGCTAGAAGTGATCTAGTTTCGCAGAATCAAACTTTACTCTCCTGATGACAAATAGGAATTGTTGCTGTGGGGCTTGTTATTTTTCACATTTTGTGGCTTTGAAGTGTGTAGTGAAGGCATTGGCGCGGGTGCAGAAGCAATTGTTATACTGTCTGGATGAGTGTTGGGTATAAGAGGGCAGGCAAAAATCAGCTTCTCTGAAACTTGAGGCTGAGGGAAGACTTGATGTTTTCAAAACTGAGATATGGACAGAGTCAGAAGGCTTTAGTTTAGTTTAGGCATTTAATTACTAGTGTAATTAGGGTCTGTTCCTGTGCTATGTTCACAGATATCTCAGGGTAGAAATTTCAAACACAAGAGGATATAGCTTTAATTTCTAAAGGTATTCTATAACTTTACTCCTTCATTAAATAGTTTGCCTGACTTTTGTTTATAAATCCTATAATCTTATATGTATCAGTTTGGATGTTTGGAATTTCTCTTCAATTAAGAGTACGTCCATAACAGTGAGTTTGATTACGTTTGGATGTTTGAAGTTTCCCTCCAATTATGAGTATGTTCTTAAGTGACAGTTTGTTTATATCATTTTATCCTAGGAGTGCGGAGTCCAATTTACAAAGGGCCACCTCCACCTGTATCAGCCCTTCCCAGTATACCAAAGGCAAACCTCAGCACGGAATTTCCTTGTGAAAATACAGATAGAGATGAAGTAGATATTGCAGATCTGGGATCTCGAAATTATGGAACAAGAACAGATTTCTATTGCCTTGTTTCTGAAGAAGATATTTGACTGTGGGTACTCAGTACATAACAGTAAACTATTCTTAATCATTAAGGAGTTGTAAAGCTTGTTATATGAATTTTATCACTCAACAGTTAATTTATTGATTAAATCTACACATTTTTGAATCTTAAATTGAGAAACATTACTATTAATTTTATCAATTTCCATCTGACGTTCATTTATCTGTTCAATCTATATGATCACATACTCTGATTGGATTCCTGTTCCATCACAAGTGTTTATAAAGGCTGGAATTCTGCCTAGTTAAAACAGATTTTTGTTTGCATTGAAACAAAATGAATATTTATTTGAACGCATCCGTTGTCTAATGAAGGAATGCATTCCAATGACTGAAAATTGTAAACTATTAAGAGAATGTCAGATGATTTGCTGCACCTTGTTTGGAGATGCCATAATCATGTATACCAGTTGTGCCCTTTCAAATTGTGGATTTATAGAAAGAGTATAATAGTTTAAACTTCTGTATTGGGGATTCTTAGCTAACAGAATGCAAACATAGACCAAATCAATTGTTAGCTAAAAATCATGTTTGGTGCTCAGGTTAGAACTCTGCAATGTACTATGTTGTTAGTTACTATTAACTGTTCAGCATTTGTCTATTGAATTTTAATCATTGCTGAATTTTCATAGGCGAGTCATTTTAATTGTGGACAGATAACTTTCAAAGGATAATTTTCTAGGTACCTACCAGCACAATTACAAAATAAAGTGATGAACTCCTGCCACAGAAGTGGCCACGATCAATTTTGCTTTACTTTCTTTCTGCAAGAGCTTCATGCATTTCCCCACAGGTTAATTTTTTGATTCTCAGTAACCGATTCTTTTCAGGTATTCTCAATGATTTTAAAGCATCTCTGGATTTGTTTTTTTTTTAAAAATGCTCTCTTTGCTTTAGTGTCTGCCATGAATGTGTTTTCTTTACCGCCCTTACCTAACCCTCTGTGCATCGTTACGTGGAGCTGGTGGGATAGGGGGTTCCATACTCTTGGGATTATTTCCCCCACCTCTTAAATCATCATGAATGCAACTCAGGCCCAGAGTAGTGAGAAGCATTTAAACAGCTGTTTGGTTTGTACTAAATCATTATCAAAATTTGTACTTTTTTTTTTACTGTTTATGATCACTGCAGAAAAGGACATAGTATGCATTACTAAATCTTAGTAACCGCTCAGTGCAGCTAGAAAGACTGGACTTGCTCCTTGGTCAAATACAACTTCAAAAACAGCATTTTACTGACTAGATAGTTACATGCAGATTAAATATAAATATAACTGATGCTTTATCTTCAAATGTAATCCATGTTTAAGAACACTTTGTAGGGAAGTACTGAAAATAGACATCAGCTTGTAAATTATGCCATTTTGTTATCACCTCTGCCTGTACAGAAACCCCCATGCCCTCCACTCAGTAAAACTGAGATGACAATATGTGCAGGTACTGCCTAACCAGCTGCACCTTACTCCACTTTTTAAAATCAGACTTCCAGCATTTGAATCTCTGCACATTTCCCCCCAGCACACTGGTAATCAAATTCTTGACTGCCAGTTCTAACCACTTGATTTTGTCAGTACAACCAGGGCTCTGTCTTCAATAAACTTATTTCATAGTCACCTGCAGCACATTTATATTAGCTGCTCAACAGAACTTCCACTCACACACACAAAATGCTGGAGGAACTCAGCAGGCCAAGCAGCATCTATGGAAAAAGAGTGAACAGTCGACGGTTCGGGCCGAGACACTTCATCAGGGCTCTTCACTCATGGATAGCATGCAAGTTATCATTATGCATTTAAGTTCAATCTATGCAAGTTAACAGTAGCTTCAGCCAGTAATGTATCAGCTCTTTTCAGCATTAACTATTTAGGATCACAAGAACAACCTGCTTTGTATAGCAGATCACAATTTTCTGTGGAACATACAGCATCCCACAACATCTGGTGCTAAACTAATCCCTCCGGACTGCACATGACCCATTCCCCGAAAATCCATGTGCCAACCTAAAAGCCACTGAATGGCACTACTATATTGCATCCACTATGCGTCACTGGCCTCAAGTTTTAAAAGCTCTGCTCAGCCTTTTGACACTCTGGAGGAAATAATGCAAGCTTATGCTGTCTCTCCACACGGCCACACCCTTCAATCCAGGCAGTATCCAAATAAACCACTTCTGAATCTTCTCCAAAGCCTCTGCATTCTTCCCATGTTTTAGGATCTTCAGTTAACCTAAAGGAGGATATCTAGCACATTAGCTATAACTCTCATCTCAAGATGTACATGCCTTGATCCCACTGATAAAACATTTTTAATTGTTACAAAGAATCTACATAACATTCCTACTCTGGGTACAACAGTACTCAAACTAGCAGTGAACTTGGACTTGCACTTAATGCAAGATGGGAATGAACAAATGTTACATTTGAGGCAGCACACACAGAACAGGTATGAACACCATTCAATATCGGTACTGGGGGTGGAGATGTGGAAGAATGCAACCTCTTCCTCTCAGCTTGTCCAGAATTTGCAACAGCCTTCTATTCAACTTTGTAGATCAAAGTACAAACATACTGAAGTCAAAGCTGTGTTAAAGGAAGTGATCTTTATTGTTATGTATTCACAGAACAGGCACATTGTATACAAACCCTTTGGATGCAGACATGCTAAAAATATGGGACACATTGCATGTAATATAATCAAATGTATATATAATCCAATGTATATAAAGGTTCAGTCAATTCTAGACATTATAATCAAAACAGCACAGCCCTTCTAAACATCTCTGTGATAGAAAGGTAGCTTGACAAAAATAAATGGGCACTTCATTGGAAACTGTGGGTGGCAATAGGTCTTCGCAGCCAACCATCTCTACAGTTAGCTACACAAATAAACCTAGGGTTATCAATCATCTCCCAAACCATCCCTTTTTAAACACCAGTTAGCACTCATTGCATTCTGTGGGCAACCTCATCTCCGACAAGTACACTCTGAAGCGGACTTCAGATACAAAGCATTAACAATGAACAAAATGTACCTAATTCTTAACAAGTAAATTGTACACGTTTTACATGAATGGAAGATGCAGGAGAAGGCAGTGGCTGTTCCTCAGATCCAGACCCCACAACTTGTAAGGAGAGGTCTAGAGAAAATCATTACAGATGCTGTCGGTTGACTGATCAATAATCAATCACCTTCCTTCTGAATGCAGGAGGCAGCTGCTAAATGCATTGTGGTTGCGGTTTCCCTAGGGTAGCAAATGGACTCACTGGATCTCAGCTTCCATGCTTCCTCAACCTCCTACCTATTCGGTTAATGGAGGGAAACCGCAACCGGCTTTGATACAGAGACAAAGGCACTGCTTTGTCAACTTGTAGGAAGCCCTGGCAGGAAGAAATGTTTGATGTTCTAGGCACATAATAGAGAAGCTTTAAGAGAGAATGGTTCCAGATTCTGTCCCAACACAAACTCCGACAGAAGCCACAGCTCAGTGCCCATGTAGCACCATCAATTCCATGCTTAAGCAGTCAGAATGAGGAAACGGACTTGGAATTACTGTGTTCAGGTTTGCTTGTTATGGTTCCTTTAAGACTGTTAGAATGACATGGTTGACATCATTTTAAATGGTAAAATGCAAGATTTTAAAAAAAAGCAGCAAAAATCTGGAAGCCAAGCATTGGAGATTATACACAAGCAATTTCTCAAAATACTGGTTAATAATGCAGGTCTTTAGGCCGAAGATGTCAAACAACATTGGTTGGGCTTCAAGCATAAAGATCCCAAGGTATGTGAAATTCCAATATAAAAAACAAAAATAATCACCTGAAAATACAGGCAGAAGAATCTTTTAGTTTACATCAATACACAAGACTTTAAAATTCAGCAGAAGCAGAGGAGTTGAGCTTTGGGTGGGGTTGGGGGTGAGGGGCACAGCCCAGATTCTTTGTCGCTCATTTGGACTATATTTACCTGGAAACAGGAAACAAGCAAACAACCGGCCAATTACTGTGACCAGCCCCCATCATTATAAGTTACTCACTGCACTGCCTATATTATACATGTATACTTTAAGGTACCCGCAGTACAAATGGGAAGAAACGAAACTTTGAATCAGTACAATCCCTCAGAAAGTTTGCACAAGCTGAATACAAACTTTGGGCACAAGACAGTTCACAGCTGGTGCAGTTACCTGAAACTCAATTTAGACTATTTTTAAAAAGACATACACACACATATACACTCCCAAGGCTTCAGATTAATACGAGCACTAAGCCCCCCACCCCCCCACCCCCCAGCAGCACACTGAGGGCTCAGCTTTTTTTTTCCTTAACACCCCATTTCAAATTTGTGACTTTGCTGCAGCTCTGAAGCACTGACTGATGGAGGATGTGATGTGATGGCTGGAGATCTGATGGGTACATATCAGTTGTTACATGCGCACGAGATTCTCCAGCACAAGCTTCAATTTGCACCAGGGGAGAACTGTCAATGCCTGGAGAGATGGTTTCATAATATTAAAACATTTTATATATTACATATAGTTTTTTATAATATGAAACCACCATTTTATAATATATATATATATATTTTTAAACTGAGCATAACAAGTGGCAACAATCACAGAATAGGATTAGTTTGGGCATTTTAATGATATTCCACTACAAAGCTTTTCTGTTTGCAGCGCTCACTGGCAGTCCTGTGAGGTGGCAGCCCGAGGAGGCTTTCTAGTACACAGAGTTGTTTCGGATTCCACAGCACAGTACCATGCTGAAAATCATCTCCAGGATCTGAAATCAAGAAAAATCAATTGCTTAAAACAAAAAGTATAATGATGCAAGACTAGTTTCAAATCAAGGTCAGTCATCAGAAGCCCAACAATAAAATAGTGACAAACTGCAACACCACTTGATCTGGCATTAAAGAAGCTCTTCTATTCTTGCTGGGATCACTTAACACTTTTGTTTCAAGCTCCTAGTTTCCTGATAACCACCCCGCGAAGCTTTAGAGGATGCAGGATGCAGTCTGGATTAGAGAGTACATCCTACGTGGATAGGTTGAGCACCCTAGGGCTTTTCTCTTTGGAGTGGCGGATGATGCGAGGTGACTTGATAGAGGTGTGCAAGATGACAACGGGCATAGGTGGAGTGGACAGCCAAAGGGCTCCCCCCCCCCCCATGGTGGGAATGGTTAATACAAGCAGGTGTCGTTTTAAGGTGATTGGAGGAAAGTACAGGGGAAACATCACAGGCAAGTTCTTTACACAGAAAGTGATAGATGCATGGAAGTCCCTGGCAGGGTTGTTGGTCAAGGCAGATGCATTAGGGACAATTAAGACACTATTGGATAGGCACGTGGATGGTGAAAGAATGGAGGACAATGTAGGAGGGAAGGGATAGATTGATTTTAGAGTAGATTAAAAGGCTGGCACAACAGTAAGCTGAAGAGCCTGTACTGTGCTGTAATGTTCTATATTCCAAGTTCAAGTGCACGTATGGGAATTGGATCAGGATTGAAGTTACTTCCATGACAAATATTCTGGGTGTGGTGGCGGAGATCTTGGTTTTGCATTTAATTCAAGCAGGCTGGGGCCGAGAGGCACTTCACAGCCATTTATACACCA
Source organism: Hemitrygon akajei (assembly GCF_048418815.1). NCBI lineage: Eukaryota > Metazoa > Chordata > Chondrichthyes > Myliobatiformes > Dasyatidae > Hemitrygon > Hemitrygon akajei. The sequence continues at coordinate 133,590,305 of NC_133129.1, forward strand.
AGATCTGAGGCTATTAAGGTCCAACCACCTTGAGCTGTCATACAAACAGTAATGAAATCCCTTCTCCAGCTTCCTCCACTTTCAACTATAGATACTTGCATTCACTCTGAATGGCCAACCCAGAGCTACAATTCCATCTCCAGTAGTCAGCTGCTGATAATGACAGTAAGGTCTCATTCTCTCACATGAGCCCATTAGCACAAATCCAGCCACTGGCCTGTTGTATCCAAACATTGGTATGGCCAAGAATTCTGATTATGTTTGAACCACCTGCTTGATATTTTGGTCACATTTTAAGTGCAAAGACAGTATCAATAGTGTATTCACCAGCACATGCTACATCTTCCATTAAGAATAATTGCTAAGAACTTGTATTCTGAAGCCATTATAATTACAAAATTATGTGTACAAACTTTACAGAAGACACACTGGAAATCAAGGAAAAGACTATAAATGATAATTTTGCCTCTGCTTTCTCAGCCTCCCAATAACCAGTGTGCTATTAAATCCCTGTAGTATCTGCAATCACAATCCAGTCGTACCATGATAACTGCAACGATGACAGCAGCGATCCCAATAATATACAGCTTCTCAGTAAACAGCTCATTGATCCGTGTACCACAGTTGACCTTAATTTTGAAAAGAAACATTAGTAAAAGGCCTTAAAAACTAAGTTTATCATCAATTACCACAAAATGAATACTTAAGATACTTTATAAACTAAGTTTAGATGCAATTTCACTACTGTCTGACCCCAATGACTACATTTTATTCGGACCTTATTATTCAAATGATATACATAACCACCAACAGTTCATCTTACAACTCCCAAATCCTTATGCAGTTTTTTAACTCTGGGAAAGGAATAAACCTGGATTTTCTCACACCCCACCCAATTAATTTTGTCAAGTTAACTCACCAGGCACTTGAGCAACTTAAGTTCTAGTATGCTTAATGGACTACTATTTAAACAAAGCTCCAGAATGAGATGCAGTTTCTAATCTGATGGTGTAGTTAGAACACTGGCTATTCACACAATAGAAATTAGATACAGTGTGCAATGAGGAAAGAGAACCCATTTCCTAAATCACCATTTTGATCATTGATTTTAATAACTGTTAAATCTCTGAATGTGATCAAAGAGCTCTACCATAGCCATTGCAAACCAGATTAGATATTTCCAGAGCCACAGATTGCTTGAAGAACTGAAGACCGGAAGCCTCTGGTTGTCCATCACTTGTATAAAGGCAACAAAGGGAGGTCAGGAACTAATCAGACAGGAACAAAAAACATATCCTAAAATCAAATCAGTTCTCACCAATTTGTTCTTGCTGCTGAGTAACTTGAAAATTTTGAATTAAGACACAAGATCTCACTAAGCAAGCCAGCTTAGCCTTGTTGTCCCCTACCAGTTTCCAGAAAAATAGTGGTTAAAGTTTAAGACCCTCTTGTAACCTGGGCACAGAAATGGCAACCTTAAAGGCACAAGTCCTCTTCTGAACTCCCTTTTCACCTATGACTGCGTTCCTGTATACTCCATAATCAAGTTCGCAGACAACACCACAGTGGTTGGCCTTAGAGACAGCCTACAGGGATGAGGTCGAGCAGCTGGCCGCATGGTGTGCCGACAACAACCTGGCCCTCAACACCCAGAAGACCAAGGAGATCATTGCGGACTTCAGGCATACTAGGAGCCACACTTATGTCCCCATCAACATCAACGGAGTTGTAGAGGAGAGTGTATCAAGCTTCAAATTCTTTGGTGTCCACATTTCCGAGGATCTCACCTGGTCCCTAAACTCCTCCATCCTGAACCAAAAGGCACAACAGCACTTTTATTTCCTGTAGAGCATCAAGAAAGCTCACCTCTGTCCCAGGATACTGACAGACTTTTACCACTGTACCATTGAGAGCATACTCACCAACTGCATCTCAGTGTGGTATGGCAATTGTCCCGTATCGGACCGCAAAGCACTCCAGCTGCCCAGCGGATTATTGACACCCAATTGCCCACCACTGAGAACATCTACCATAAACACTGCCTGGGCAGGGCAAAAAGCATTATCAAGGATGCATCTCACCCTAACCATGGACTTTTTACTCTCCTCCCATCCAGTAGGCGCTACAGGAGCCTCCGCTCCCGCACCAGCAGGCACAGGAAGAGCTTCTTTCCTGAGGCTGTGACCCTGCTGAACCTCACATCACAGCACTAAGCAGTATTGCACCCATATTGTACTGTCTCAGTACTTTTATATTTGTGTGCTGTAGCACTTAGTTTTATTCACAGTTATTTTGTAAATCACACTATTCTTTGCATTTCTGGTTAGATGCTAACTGCATTTCATTGGCTTTGTATCTGTACTCTGCACAATCTCAAATGACACTTTAGAGCTTAACAGCTTCCATTCTTTACATTAGTGGTCGCCAACCCGTCGATCTTTGAGACTTTCCCAGTAGATCCCAAAAAAAAAAGAAAAAGAAATACACAAATACTGTTGAGAGATTGTTTCCGGGTTGCGGGGTTTTAGTTTCGTTCTTTCTGCCCAGTGTGCATGCATGTTGCTCCCCCGCCACGCACTTGACTACACAGTGTACTTCAGTGGTCCCCGACCACCGGGCCGTGAGGAAACGATATGAGTCAGCTGCACCTTTCCTCATTCCGTGTCACGCCCACTGTTGAACTTGAACGCACACGAGGTCCTCAGTCGCCTAAACACAGTGACACCCTCGCGCGGCCAGTGGGAAGTGCAGTTGCTACTGGCCTGGAGCACGGACAGATGGGTGCCACCTCTAAACCTGTTTACCACACCAAACGTTCGTGGGAAACCCGGTGCTAAAATATTCGCGGACGACCTAATTCGGGCTCAGGGTTCCGTAAGTAGCAGAGCAGCTACCCCGCTGTGATCTACTGAAGCAAACTTTTGTCGGCCAATAGATCCTACGGGGGGGGGGCGGTCCTGCTCCATGTCGCACTCCTCGCTCAGTCAGTCGCTCTCTCTGGACTGTGACCGCTGGGGCCTCGGCACCTTCGGCCCTGACCTTGTCCTCTCATCCCGCCCACGACCAGCCACACCTGGCCAAGGCGTCTGGTGGGAGGCTGGAGTTCGGGCCGGGGGGCTGTCTAATGAGGCAATGAAGCCTTCAAAACTGCTTCGGTACCTTAAGTCCGAGCACCCTGCACTTAAAGACAAGCCTAATGAGCTTTTCTCAATGGAAAAAATGTGAGTAAGCGGGACAGCAGCTGAGAGGCACAAAAACTAAATTGCGGAATAGACTGGACATAAAGAACCTGCTTCGAGTATCGCTGTATTCTGGTCATGTTTAACACCCCTCCACCTCCGGTCGGCCAGTCCGCAAGAATATTGTCAATATTTAAATGGTCCGCAGTGCAAAAAAGAGTGGCGACCCCTGGTGTTCAAACATTATTTCTACTTCCGGGTTGTGGGGTTTTACTTCCGGTCTTTTCTGCCCCTGTGCGCATGTGTGTAACTAATCGATTTCGGGTTGATCTTGCCTTTCACTAAGGCCGAGGTAGTGGATCTTGGGCTTAAAAAAGTTGATGACCATTACCTTATATTGTTAATTTTTACAATAGAAGTGGGCAGATGGGTTCTATTTTGGAAAACAACTGTTGAGAATTACAATTTAAACCGGGGGTGCTTTAGGGAGGTGTGGGACTTCAGGATGAAGGTGTTGGTAGAGAAAAGGAGTAAGGGAGAAATTAAAGTTCTGTGAACAAATAGACTAGATCAGAGACATTTCCCTTCCAATGTTTGTTTTCATCTTTCACTGGGTGTTGCAGTACAACCAGCTAAGAGTGGGCAGAGCTATTCGACAGGTTCTGATTTTGAACTCTCAGCTTAATCAAAGTTCAAGTACATTTATTATCAAAAGTGTACACTGTATACAACCTTGAAATTCATCTCCTTACAGGCAGCCACAAACCAAAGAAACTCAGTAGAATCCATTAAAAAAAACACCCACCATGCAGAAAACAAATCACGCAAACAATAAAAGTAAGCAAATAGCATTCAGAACCGAAAATTCACAACAGTGAGTCCACAGCCACGAAGCCAGTCATCACTGCAGCCGGTCCAGGAACCCGTTA